>NC_138104.1:71924928-72524928 GCF_964146895.1 Miniopterus schreibersii
GTTGAATAATATTCCATTATATATATGACACTTATAGTAGTTTCCATGTTTTGGCTATGGTGAATAATGATGCAATGAACATGGAGGTGCAGACATCCCCTTGAGATAGTAATTTCATTTCCCTTAGATATATATCCAGAAGTGGAATTGCTACATCATCTATTTTTAACTTTTTGAGGAATCTCCATTCTGTTTTCCACAGTGGATATATCAATTTACATTTCCAGCAACAGTGCACAAAGGCTGGCTGCCTTTCTCCAAATCTTCGCCAACACTTACCTTTTTTATTATAGCCATTCTAACAGATAAGAGGTGACATCTCATTGTGGGTTTGACTTGCATTTCCTTGATGATTAATGATGTTGAGCACCTTTCCATATATATATTAGTTGGCCATTTGTATGTCTTCCTTGGAAAAATGTCTACCCAATTCCTTTGCCCATTTTAAAAATGAACTATTCGTTTTTGTGATATTGGGTTATATGAGTTCCTTATATATTTTGGATACTGACCTCTTATTGGAGAGATGATTTACAAATAGTTTGTCCCATTTCATGGGTTTCTTTTTCATTTTATTGATTGTTTGTTTTGCTGTGCAGAAGCTTTACAGTTTGATGTAGTCTCACTTGTTTATTTTTGTTTTTTGTTTGACATATCCAAAAAATTGGTGACACATCCAAAAAATTTATTGCCAAGAACAATGCAAAGGAGTTTTTTCCTAAGTTTTCTTCTAGGAGTTTTATGGTTTCAGGTCTTACATTTAAGCCTTTAATCCATTTGAGTATACATACATAGATATATGTGTGTGTATATATATATTGTTATTGATATATATACACATAAATATATCTTTATTGATTTCAGAGAGAGGAAAGGAGAGGGAAAGAGAGATAGAAACATCAATGATGAGAGAGTCATTGATTGGCTGTCTCCTGCAAGCTTCCAACTGGGGATCGAGCCCGCAACCCGGGCATGTGCCCTGACCTGGGAATCAAACCCCGATTGCCTGGATCCTAGGTTGATGCTCAACCGCTGAGCCAAGCCTGGCCAGCATTTGAGTATATTTTTGAGTGGTGTAAGATAGGGGCCCAATATCATTCTTTTGTATGTGAATATCCAGTTTTCCCACACCATTTATTACAGATATTATTCTTTCCCTTTTGTGTATTCTTGGCACTCTTATCAAAGATTGTTTATTCTTGGGCTCTCTATTTTATTCTTTGGTCTATGTGTCTGTCTTTATGCCAATACCATACTGTTTTCATTGCCATAGCTTTGTAATATCGTTTGAAATTATGAAGTGTGATACCTCCAGCTTTGTTTTTTTTTAATTGCCTTGGCTATTTGTGGTGTTTTGTGGTTCCATATAAATGTGGGGACTTTTTTTCTGTGAAAAAAATATGTCATTGGAATTTTTATAAGGATCACATTGAAACTGAAGATTGTTTTGGGTACTATGGACATTTTAACAATATTAACTCTAACAACCCATGAGCATAGAATATCTTCATTTACTTGTGTCCTCTTCAATTTCTTTCATCAATGTCTTACACTTTTCAGGATACAGAACTTCACCTCCTTGTTAAATTTATTCCTAAGTATTTTATTGTTTTTAATACTATTCTAAATGGAATTTTAAAATTTTCTTTTTCAGATAGTTTGTCATTACTATATAGAAACACAGTAGTTTTTGTAAGTAGAATTTATATCTTGCAGTTTTACTGAATTTGCTTAGTAGTTCTAACAGTTTTTGGTGGTGTCTTTAGGATTTTCTACATAAATGAGATCATATCATCTGCAAACAGACCTTTTTACTTCTTTCTTTCTGATTTTATTTCTTTTATTTATTTTTCTTGCCTAATTGCTCTAGTTAAGATTTCCATTACTATGTTGAATAAGAGTGATGAGAGTGAGCACTTTGCCTTGTTCCTGATGGTAGAGGAAAAATTCTCAGCTTTTTACTCTTGAGTACGATATTATCTGTGGGCTTCTCATATGTGGCCTTTATTATGTTAAGTTATGTTCCTTATATACACAATTTATTGAGTGTTTTTATCATGAAAGGATATTGTATTCTTTTGTGGTTGTTGTTAATCCTTACCTGAGGATATTTTTTTCCAGTGCTTTTCAGAGAGAATGGGAGGGAAGGAGGGGGAGAGAGAGAAAGATAGAGAAAAACATTGATGTGAGAAAGACACATCCACTGGTTGGCTCTCACACACATGCCCTGACTGGGGGTGGAGAGTGAACCCACAACTGAGGTACATGCCTTTGACCAGAAATCTAACGCGAGACCCTTTGGTGAGAGGGCTGACACTCTAACCACTGAAACACACTGGCCAGGGCAATTGTATTCTGTCAAATGCTTTTACTTCATCTATTCAGATCATATGATTTTTCTTTCATTCTATTAATGTGTTGTATCATATTGGTTCTGACTCTTTTAATGTGCTGTTGAATCTGTTTGCTGATTTTGTTGAGGATTTTTGAATCTATGTTCACCAGAGATATTGGCCTGTAGTTTTCTTTTCTTTTTGTGTCCTTAACTGGTTTTGGTATCGGGGTAATGCTGATCTCATAAATTGAGTTTTGGAGCCTTTCCCCCTCTTTAATTTTTTTAAAGAGTTTAAGAATGATCAACATTAATTCTTCTTTAAGTATTTGGTAGATTTCACTGGTGAAACCACCTGTTCCTGAGTTTTTCTGTGTTATAAGGTATTGATTACTGACTCAATCTCTTTACTTGTTACTGGTCTGTTCAGATTTTCTAATTCTTCATGATTCAGTCTTGGTAAGTTTCATGTTTCTGGGAATTTATCCATTTCTTTTAGGTTATCCAATTTGTTGCCATATAATTGTTTGTAGTAGTCTCTTGTTATCCCATGTATTTCTGTGGTATCAGTAATAATGACTCTTCCATCATTTTTTACTTTATTTCTTTGGATTTCTCTATTTTCTTACTTAGTCTAGCTCAAAATTTGCCAATTTTGTTTTAATTTTTCAAAACAAAGCTTAGTTTCTTTGATCTTTTCTATTGTTTTTGTGTTCATTCATTTCTGCTTACCTTTGTTATTTCCTTCCTTCTGCTAACTTTAGGATTAGTTTGTTCCTTTTTCCTCTTAGTTCTTTGAGGCGTAAAGCTAAATTGCTTATTTGAGATATTTCTTTTTTCTTAATCTTGGCATTTATTGACATAAAATACCCTCTTAGAACTGCTTTTGCTGCATCTCATAAAATTTGATATGTTGTGTTCCAATTTTGCTTATATCAAAATATTTTTTATATCCCTTTTTATTTGCTTTGATCCATTTAATATCCATGAGAGTGCTGTTTAATTTCCACACATTATGAATTTTCCATGTGTCTCCCTATTATTGGTTTCTAGTTTCATACCATTGTGGTCAGAAAAGACAAAAGTTATTATTTCAGTCTCCTTAAATTCATTAAAATTTGTTTTGTAAATTAATATATAGTCTATCTAAGAGAATGTTCCATGTGGTGACTGACCTTGGTGTATCCTGAGACTGTTGCTGAGTGGCCTCAGACCGAGTGCTGGTGCTGAGTTTGGATCTGTATCAATCTGGTGGATACCACTTGCCCCTACCTGGTGACTCACTGAGAACATTCCTCATACAACTTGTGTACTCCCAGAGGCTCTTACAATGACTAAGCAAAACAGGCAGCTCACAGGCAAAGGCCATTCTTGGAGAGACTTGGGCCTTTTACTGAACTGCCCCCAGGCCTGGTGCTGGTTAGACATCAGCCTTGGTGTGCAGCTTGGCTCCTCCCATGCACACTCAGGCCCAGCAGAGACAGCCACAAACTGTGGATCACTTTATAGATTCATATAGGTAGCCCAGGGCAGTCACAAACAGGACCTGATAATGACCTGCACTGGAGTCCTTCCCAAGTGGCCCCAGAACCAACACATCTTATGGTGGGATTCAGACCAAATCAAAGTATGACCCAGTTAGTTCCACAAGTGGCACACACAAAGGAAGATCACGACAAGCACCATACTCAGCAACTCTATCATCTAAAATTGAACATGAAAAAGAGAGCTTCACAGACAAGAAAAAGCTAAAGATCATTCCCATCAAACCAGTATTACAAGAAATATTAAAGAGTCTTCTTTAGGAAGAAGAAAGAAAAAAAAGAAGCATACTAACAAGAAAGAATGGCAATAAATACATACCTATCAATAATTACTTTAAATGTAAATTAAATTCTCCAATCAAAAAACATAAACATAAGGTGGCTGAATGCCTAAGAAAACAAGACCCATAAATATGCTATCTACAAGAGACCTACCTCGAACAAAAAATACATACAGATTGAAAGTAAAAGGATGGGAAAAGATATTTCATGCAAATAAAAATGAAAAAAGCTGCAACGGTAATACTTATATCAGACAAAATAAACTTTAAAACAAGACTATATATGAGACAAAGAAGGCTATTACATAATGATAAAGGGATCAATTCAACAAGAGGCTATGACTCTTGTAAACATTTATGCACCCAGCATGGTTTGTCAGTATTGTTGATCTTTTCAATGAACCAATTTCTGGTTCTCTATTTCACTTATTTCTATGCTAGTCTTTGGTACATCCTTCTTTCTTGCTTTGGGTTTAGTTTGCTCTTCTTTACTTAGTTTCTTAAGGTGGAATGTTATTAGTTTGATTTCTTCCTTTTCAATATAGGTGTTTATAGCTATAAGTTTCCCTCTTAGCACTGCTTTAGTTGCATCCCATATGTTTTGGTATTTTGTGTTTTTAATCTCAAAGTGTTTCCTAATTTCCCTTGTGATCACTTTTTTATTATTTAAAAGTGCATTGTTTAATTTCCACGTATTTGTGAATTTCCCAAATTCCCTTTTATTATTGTTTTCTAATGTCATACCTTATGTTCAAAGAATGTATGATTTTGAGTCTATTAAATTTTATTGAGCTTTGTTTTATGGCCTAACATATGGTCTATCCTGGAGAATGTTCCATGTGCATCTGAAAAGAAATTATAGTTTACTGTCATTCTGGGGAGTGTCTTATGAATGTCTTGTTAGATTTAGTTAATTTATAACATTGTGCAAGTGTTTTATTTCCTTGTTGATCTTCCTAAGACTTCTATCAAATATTGAAAGTAAGAGATTGAACTCTCCAATTATTATTGTTAGTTTGTCTCTTTCCCTTTCAATTCTTTCATTTTTTTACATCATGTATTTTGGGACTCTACTGTTAAGTACATATAAATTTATAATTGTATGGTTTTCTGGCTGATCTTTTCATCATTATAAAATGTCCATATTTATTGCTAATAATAATTTGTGTCTTAAAATCTATTTTGTCTGATAACCAGATAGCCACTATCATTATGCATATGGTGGTTGCTACACTTGATTTCCCACAAGTCCATGATGCTCTGTTAATTTTTCTTTATTCTTCTTTCTTTCTTTTTCTCAGAAGGGATAATCTCAGTTGACCCATTTTCAAATATGCTGATTTGTTTTTTGTTTTGTTTTTTAAATATATCTTT
Source organism: Miniopterus schreibersii (assembly GCF_964146895.1). Taxonomy (NCBI): domain Eukaryota; kingdom Metazoa; phylum Chordata; class Mammalia; order Chiroptera; family Miniopteridae; genus Miniopterus; species Miniopterus schreibersii. The sequence goes on from NC_138104.1 coordinate 71,930,460, forward strand.
ATTGATTTCAGAGAGAGGAAAGGAGAGGGAGAGAGAGAGATAGAAACATCAATGATGAGAGAGTCAGTGATCGAGCCTGCAACCCAGGCATGTGCCCCGACCGGGAATCGAACCCCCATCCCCTGGATCCCAGGTCGACGCTCAACCTCTGAGCCACGCCCGGCTGGGCCTGATTTGTTCTTTTGCCAACCCAAATCTCTTATTAAGGCTCTTTAGTGAATTGGTCATTTTAGTTATTATACCATTAAATGCAAGAATTTCTATGTGCTTCATTGTTATAATAGCTATCTTTTTACTGATATTATCTAATTAATGAGGCATTGTTCTCACATTTTCCTTTAACTCTCTAGGCAAGTTTACTTTGCTTTTTGAACTTATTTATAATAGCTTACAAAGTATTATTTTGTAAGTTCAGTATCTGAGCTCCTTCAGGTTGATGGCTTTTCCCCCTATGTACAGGCCATACTTTACTCTTTCTTTGTGTTTTTATAATTTTTTGTTTTAAACTTAGGACTTTAAATAATATAATGTGGGAGCTCTGAAAATCTGATAACCCTTCCCCCAGAGTTTTTTGTAGTTGTTACTGCTGTTGTTGCTGCTTTTTGTTTGTTGAGTGACTTTCCTGGACTAATTCTGTAAAATTAGCATTCTTTGACATGTGTAGCCATTGAAGCTTCTTCTCATTTAGCTTACTGGTCCACTAATGATTAAAGAGATTCTCTTAAATTTATTGGACAAATAAGTGTTCTATAATTTCCCAAGGGGATTTGTATGTGTTGGGACATGCCTTCAACACTGGCAGTTTAAAATTCTGATTTGGCCTTCACTTCTTTCTTGTGTAAGTTCTTAGTGCTAGTGCATAGTGATATATAATGACCTTCTCAGATATTTTCTGGGCATGCTCACAGCCATGGGCATGCATTTGCCCTTCTAGATTCCCCAGAATATGTTGAAGTTTTTTTAACCCTTTTATGGACATCTAATTTACCAGATTCTTTTTTCATGGTTTTTGGCAAGTCTTTTATTTTCTATAACTAGTAACACATTTTTAGTCATCTGCAATGTTGAACAACTGTTGCTGATAAAATGAAAACTTAATTAATGAGTTAAACATCAGATTAGAAGTAGTTGAAAAGAGAATTGGTGAGTTGAAAGATATATGGGAACAGTTTATTCCAAAAACAACATACAGAGATACAGAAATGGAAGATGTTAAAGAGAGGTTAACAGAGATGGAGAATAGAGTGAGAGGATCTAACAAATGTTGGGAAACTCAGAAGGAGAAAATGGAGAGACAATATTGAAAAAAAATAATGGCACAGATTTCCAGGTTGCAATTATGCTAGGCTAGGCTATTTGAATCAACTGTCATATGTAAAACTAAAAATGTATAAGGTGTATACCACATTCTATCTATCTATCTATCTATCTATCTATCTATCTATCTATCTATCTCTATCTATCTATCTATCTATCTATCTATCTATCTATCTATCATCTATCTATTATCTATCTATCATCATCATCATCATCTATCATCATCTATCTATCATCTATTTATGTTGTGATATATATGTATGTGTATATATATATATGTGTATGTGTATATATACACACACGCACATATAGAAATTACATGTGTGCATATAGAAATTATAAAACAGTGAAGACCTAAAAAGATAGTTGGCAAACTGTTAGGCTGTATTTGGGTGGAGTGGGTAGAGGTTGAAGCAAAGTCTGAATTTATAGGGGTAAGGAGAATATCAGAACATCAGAGAAGATTTTTCCCTGAGGGCATTTGCCCCCAATCACACCTGGGCTTCTGTTCAATTTTGAGTGAGATGAAAGGGAAATCTCAGTTCTTCCTTCTGGGTAAAGGAGCATAGAGGAGACCTTACCCCACATTAACTGGGGACTCCAAAGGTCTGCGTTGTCAGGGTAAGGGAAAACCAAAATTAATTCTCCTTCAATCCCAGGGGGTTCAGAAAACGCCATATTAGCCTGTAAACCTATAATTATATGCCCATCTCCTATATCATTCAAGAACAAAAACAAATGAAGACATTGTCACAGAAACAACAATTAGAACTTAGAGAGTTCATCACCCTCAGACTTACTAAAAAAGATTTTATAAGATGTACTTCAGGAAGAAATGGGAGGTCTGAGGTGCAAGAAGGACTAAAGAGCAAAGAAAGTGGTAAATAAATGGGCAAATGTAAGTAAGCATTAATGATTAAATAATTAAAGTACCAGACAATAACATGTAGGTTGGGAGAGTATAAAGGGAGATATCTGGGATGAGGGTAAAGGTTTGATGAACTTTAGACTCTGATCAGATGCAGGGTAACCAGTAAACGAATAGAAAACAAGGACATAACTTTGAAACTAGTAGAGGTTTTAAAAAATGAAGTAATAGCCCAGCAGGGCGTGGCTCAGCGGTTGAGCGTCGACCTAAGATCCAGGCGATCTGGGTTTGATTCCCGGTCAGGGCACATACCCAGTCGGGGGCGTGCAGGAGGCAGCAAATGAATGACTCTCTCATCATTGATGTTTCTATCTCTCCCTCTCCTTTCCTCTCTCTGAAATCAATAAAGATATATATATTTTTAAAAAATCAAGTGATAGAAGTATTCAATCTAAAGGGAATAAAAGACATAAGAGGAAGTAAAAAGAAACAGAATTGATGTCTAAAGAGAATGCAAAAACTAAGATGGAAAATTTAAACTCCAATATATCGGTAACTACTTCAAAGACAAAAACAAAACAAAAAACAAAGTCTTTAACTTGATAAACAGTATATATAAAAATCTTCAGGAAACATCATACTTAGTGGAGAATTAATGGAACCATTCCATTAAAGTAAAAAACAAGGATTCTTATATTTTCTGTCTCAATATTGTACTAAAGCACTTGACCTATGCAAACATGCAAAAAATAAATAAAAGGTATAAGAATAAGAAATAAAAGACAAAATTGTCATTATGATTCAATATGATTGTCCACATGGAAAAATTCAAGAAAATCTACAAATTATTAGGTATAATAAAAGAGTTCGCCAGAGTTGCTGGATAAAGATCACCATAGAAAAATAACATCCCTATAACTACTAATAATCAATTGAAAAAGAAATTTATAAAAAGAAGCCATTCATAAAAGGAAACAAGCCCATTCACAGTAATAAGGAAATAAAAAGGAGGTACTTATTGATGAAATCTTACATAATGTAATCTAATAATGGGAGTGACTATAGGATCATATTCATATCTACAAACAAGGGAAGGTAATTATACAAGGCATGTATACCAGGGAGTAGAAATCTTGGGGGCCATCTTAGAATTCTGCCTACTCACTTAAGAATGACTATAACAGTCCTAGCTGGGTGGTTCAGTTGGTTGGAGCACCGTTCTGAACACCAAAAGTTTGCCGGTTCAATATCTGGTTGAGGCACCTATGGGAGGCAACCAATTGATTTTTCTCTCTCCCTTTCTCTCTCTCTAAAAATCAATAAAAGCATATCCTTGGGTGAGGATTAAAAAAATGACCAAAAATGTGCAAAATATTTTTGAGAAAAATATGAAACATGATTGGACATCAAAAAGAACCTATTTGAGCCCGGCCGGTGTTGGCTCAGCCGTTGAGCATCGACCGATCTATGATCCAGGAGATAGCATTTCGATTCCTGGTCAGGACACATGCCCAGGTTGTGGGATCAACTCCCAGTCGGGGGCATGCAGGTGGCAGCTGATTAATGACGACTCTCTCATCATTGATGTTTCTCTCTCTCTCTCTCTCTCTCTCCCTTCCTCTCTCTGAAATTAACAAAGACGTATTAAAAAAAAAAAAAGCATATTCTTGAAAGAAGAAAAAAAGAACCTATTTGAATAAATGGAGAACTATAACAAGTTATTGTATGGTAAGACTCGGTATCATAAAGCTATCAACTATCCCCAATTAATCTCTAAATTAAGTTAAATTCCAAATCCCAATAGGATTTTTAATGGAATTTGTCAAACTGATTTTAAAATTCATGTGGAATAGATTTGTTTGAGAATAACTAATTCAGTTCTGAGAACGAATGAGGGGAGAAGGTGAATGTTTTACCAGATATCAAGACTTATTAAATTATTATTATTTTTAACCCTCAGCCCAGGATATTTTTTCCATTGCTTTTCAAAGGGAGTGGAAGGGGGAGAGAGAGAGAGAGAAACATCGGTGTGAGACACACATATCTATTGGTTACCTCTCGCACAGGTCCCGATCAGTGCCAGGATCAAATCTGCAACCTACCCACATGCCCTTGGCTGGAATTGAACCCAAGACCCTTCAGCCTGTGGGCTAATATTCTAACCACCGAGCCAAATTGGCTAGGCCTCAAGATTTATTTTAAAACTATAATAATTAGAACAGTGTGGGTATGGTGTAGGAATAAACGAATTGACTAGTGGAAGAAAATAGAAAACCCAGAAACAGGTCCATGGAACTTACAATAGTACGGAAGGGACACTTCAAATACCTGGGAAAAGATATTGAATAAATGGTGTCGGACAACATATTTTTACATGGAAAAAACAAAATTAGATCACCTCCTTGTATCTTACAAAGAGAGCAATTCTAGTTGAACTAAAACTCTAAATGTGAGAAACAATTTTTTAAATGTATTAAAAAACACTATATAAAGATATAACATGACCTTGGAGTAAGAAAGGCTTTTTTAACCAAGATACAAAAAACCCAAACCATAAAGGAAAAGAATTGGTTTTACTTTATTAAAATTAAAACTCCTTTAAAATAAAAGCATTGTAAACAAATTTATAAAACAGGTGTCAGTCTGAGAAAAGATATTTGCAACACACATAGCAGACCAAAAAAAATGGTATAAAGAATTTCTACACTGCAATAAGAAAAGACAAAACTCAAAGGAGAAAGAAGCAAAGTATATGAACATACTATTACATAAAAGGAAAGAAAACCAAATGAAAAGATACCGAACTTCACTAAATGTCAAGAAAATATAAATTAAAACAATAAAAAACCATTTCATATCCATCACATTGACAAAAGTTTTAAGTCTTCTGTTACAAGATATGTGAACAACAGAAACCCTCATGTACTGCTGGTGGAAATGTAAATTGAGAAAGCCACTTTGCCAAGCATTTTGGCACTATTTAATAATATAAAAGGTGTATTTATCATATTTCACAGTAATTTCACTTCCAGTTGTTTTCCCTAGAGAAATTCTCCACGTGCACAAGGAGAAAATACTAAGCTCTTCGTCTCAGAATTGTAATAGTGTAAAATTGAATAATGTGTAAATGCCCTTCAGTAAATTAATGGATAAATAAAATGTGATATACTGCTACAATTAAATACTACACAGTAGCTAAAAGAAATGAACTAGATCAAAAGTGTTATCAACATTTGAGTGAAAGAATCAAGTTACAAAATAATATCTCTTCTAAACATTATTGTATATCTCTTCTATGCAATAATACATAAGTATGTATAATCTGAAAATACTTCTATAAAATCAAAAAGTGCACAGTGCAATACTTTGTTGCTTATAGTAACATAAATGTATGTAAGTATTATTAAAACATGAATACTAAATTCACAATAGTATTTGTGTCTGGGTGGAAAGAGGGGAATATTATTGAAGATGAGGGGACAAAAGATACTTTGACTTAATTGTTTTTAAAATTGCTTCTGGGGTTACCTATTCAGGACTCCTCTCACTGTGGTGGGAGCTTTTGTCTCTCCTTCAATAAACTTTTGATTTCTCTTAAAAAAATAAAAATAAAATAGCTTCTAAAATCATAGATTTGTAATAGATGTGATAAAATGTTAATAATCAATAATTCTGGGTGTATGGGCATTTGTTACACTATTTTTTGTACTTTTCTGTATTTTTAAAATTACAAAAGAAAATATTCCACAGAAGCCAATATTGGAGGCCTTTCCCAAATGATGCTGACACATTTTAGAGCCAATTCCAGGATGTTTGTGCTGAGCAGCAACCTAAAGTATAGAGGGAACAAAAGGGAAGGAGATGATATGCATAATCATCACACGGTTCCCATGGACACGCTACTCAAGTATTCTTGTCTATTTGTAAATCATATTAGTCCTCCCAAATCTCAAAACAATATGATGTGATAACTAATACACCCATTAATATGTCTATGTGTTCTATGAGAGCAAAACTCTAAGGCTCTGAGCAGCAGTTGTATAAAGTGTTAAATTTTATAGGAAGACAAAGTATATAGGTACAAAATTATTGAAAACCTTGCATATTAAAACAAGATTTCTTTTTTTAAAAAAAACATATCTTTATTGATTTCAGAGAGAGGACAGGAGAGGGAGAGAGAGATAGAAACATCAATGATGAGAGAGTCATTGATCGAGCCCGCAACCCGGGCATGTGCCCTGACCGGGAATTGAACCCTGATCGCCTGGGTCCTAGGTCGACGCTCAACCGCTGAGCCACGCCCAGTCGGGCTAAAACAAGATTTCTAAAGAGGGATTTAGTAGAATAGAAGCTCTCATATCTGATACAATTACAACTGTAGTTAGCCAGCTAATGGAAAAAGTCAGTAAAGCAGGGAGTCATAGACATGATACATTAATATATTAAAATATTTATTTTAAGTGAAAACATATAAATGTACATTTAGTCACCAATCTCTGTTTAGAATCAAGGCCTTTTCTTGGTGTATGCTTCCACTAATTGGTTTATTTTTCCTACATAATCTGCTTTCTTTTTCCTACGTAAACCATATTTGCAGTGCATTATCTATGAGTTATAGTTTTGGTTTCTTCAAAGTGGAGCAAGAACTTAGAGAGGACTCTGAAGCAATCTGAGAACAAAATCCTTTAAGAATTTTAGGAGTGGCTAATGATATTGAATGTCTTTTCACATGCTATGTGCCATCCACGTATCCCCTTCAGTGAAATCTCATGTGTGTTTCTGTTTAATGATACCTTGTTTAATATATATCATTCATGCATTAACATTCAACTCACAGCCAACAGCGTAAGTTCACCTAATGTGTGTAATTTCTCTATAAGGCACATCACAGTCTTCTTGTGCTTAGAAACACTAGACAGCACTTCAGCACTATGCTTGGGGACCATTTTAAACAGTGAAATCACCAACAAAAGACACAAAAATGTGAAAAATGTGGCACTAAATATACCCCAGAAAGAACACTTGTTTACAGTATAAGAATTTAAACAAGAAGGCAGAATGTAACCTTGTTTGACCTCAACTGGGAACATACATATTAGATAGCTCAAATTTTTTTGCCACTCTGCTTATGTGCATGTCTGCAAATGACTGTGAGTACTGTGAGTATTAATTTTAGGGTACGAATAAGTTTTAGAGAGTAAGTGAATTCACGAATACAGAATCCATGAATAATGGGAATTGATTGTATATCTAAAATCACTCCATAGGAAGTCTGGTAAGGGTTCCACTCTTGGCATACCAACTATCAATGGACTCTTGATGCTACTGTCACTTGTGTAAATAATTTCTCAACATCTTCTGTGCCTCTGTATCACCCTCTTTAAGATTCAACCTTGTGATGGAAGTATCTTATGGGAGAACCCTAGAGCCCTGTCTCTTAGCAAGACTCACAGTGGGAGGTAATCCTTGCATAGAAAGGGTATTGTAATGCTGAATATTACTCCCAATGATAAATGCCCACTGAAGTCTACCACCTTGCTCAAAGTCTGCAAACACCCTTATTTATGACTTTACACTTTGTGCCCCAAATTGCTCCTACCTAACATAATACAGCCAAAGTTCCCACAACTGAAAATAGGCTTATCCTCCCTTCAAAATGAGGAGTATCTCAATCTCATCAGTTACTGCATCTGGTTCCAGTTCTAAAATCTCTGAGTAATGTTCATCTTTTCTCTAATTCTGACACAATACTATGTCAATATTCTGCAACTATGGAGTAAATTGTAAAGTTCACCCTCACTACCAATATCCCCCACATGATGTAATGGAGAAAAAAAAAAAAAAGAGAGAGAGAAAAAAAAGGGAGATTCATTAAAATATATTAAAACATACATGGCATACTAAAAAGTAAGCTCAGGTGGAGTCTACAATTCTTAATTTTACATCTAATAAAGATGTAATTTGTACAACATTATTGGTACAAAGAGGAGGAGAAACAGGGATATATTGAGTCAATTACCTACTGTTTACAAGAAACAAACTAATTCAAAGGCACACATAGGTTGACAACATAAGAATAGAAAATGATATAACATGGAAAAACTACCCAAAAGAGAACTATAATGGCTGTACTAATAGCAGGCAAAATGGATCAGATATGGGTTTCAAGGGAAGCAAAAAGGAAAGCAGGGTTTTCCTTTTGGACATGTTAAATTTAAAATATCTGTGTGACATCCTAGCAGATATATCATGTAGGCAGTTGGATTATAAATATAGAGCCTGGAGGAATGGTCCTGGAGGAATGGAGTTTAAATTATGAATCTTCAGATTTAAGTCAGGAGACTAGACAAAATCACTTAGAGAGGACATGTAGAGAGAGAAGAGGGCCAGGACCAAGTCCTAAGGAGGTCCAATATGTAGAAGAAAAGTCATAAAAGAAGTATGAGAAAAGGAAGCCAGTGATACCGGATAGGGACAACCCTATAAGTCTTCTGTGACTGTGGTATCACAGAGCTGAGAAGGAAAACATTTCAAGAAGGAAATAGTGGTAAACTGTGCCAAATCCTGATGGAAGCAGGCATTAGAAATCAGCAAGCTGGCCATTGTATTTGACAACATGGAGTTCACTTGTCATATTGACAAGAGAAGTTTCTGTTGAGTTATGAGGGTAAAAGCCCAATTTGCATGGGCTAATGAGTAAAGGGAAGTCAAGAGGTAGTAGCAATAAAGAAAAATATAGACAACCATTTTGAAAAGTGTATCTGTGAAGGAGAACAGAGAGATTCATTCATTCATTCTGCAAATAGTTACTGAATGACTGATATAGGTTAGGCATTGTTCTAGGCTCTGGGGATATAGCTGTGTACAAGACAGGTTAGGACATGTCTTAATGAAGAAAAATGTCTGGATAAGGACTCAAAGGAGGATTTTTAAGCAGGAGAGACTAAGTATGTCAATAGGTGAAAGGGAAATACTATTATGCAAGAGAGGGGATAACCCGAGAAGTCCTTGAAAAAGCAAAAGATAATCATAAGCTCAGAAAATAAATATCCCCAGTACCTCCTTGTGAAAATTACCCAAAGATGCTCTCCAAACAAATGGTGAAGCAAAGTTAAGAATGGATTTCCAGTTTTAAAATAACGATTTTTTAACATTTTGTTGTGATTTTTTTTCAAACATACAGAAAAATTATAAGAATTATACCATGAACACTCATACATTCTACAGTCAATATTTAGCTATATTTGTTTTATCACATATATATCCATCAACCCATATTACTTTTTGCTGCATTTCAAAGTAAGAGACATCAATACACTGAGCACTTTAGTATGCATAAAAGATAATGGTTTTAGCACATGTTTAAATTCTTTCCTTTCATAATCCCATTGAAACAACTGAAGGACTATAAAAATAAGCCCTAACCAGTTTGGCTAAGTGGTTAGAGCGTTGGCCTGAAGACCGAAGGATCCCAAGTTCGATTCTGACCAAGGGCATGTACCTTGGTTGCAGGCTCGATCCCTGGCCCCAGTCAGGGTGTGTGTGGGAGACAATCAATTGATCTCTCTCTCTCTCTCTCTCTCTCTTCCACTCTCTGAAAAGCAACGGAAAAAATATCCTCAGGTGAGGATTTAAAAAAAGCAAACAGCAGTGAGTAGCCTACAATTCACCTCAGACAAAGTAGGGGTTCATCTAAGAAGTAAGAGGGCTATTCCCCAGAAGGGCTTTGGAAATATCCAAAGTCAGCAGCAGGGACTGGGAACACAGGAATGTCACAAGACAGATACCAAGGAGAAAACCAAAGAACTGGGTTAACTGTCCCAGCATCCCACATGTGGAAAACTTGCTAAAGTCTGACCCAGCAGCCTTCATTTGCTGCAGAAGCACCACCATAGCAAGATTTTAAAAACAGTAGTTGAACCAGTTAGCAAAGAGGTGTTGTGCCCCAATTATCTATAGGCTGTCACAATAAGCATTGGAACTTTCCTTGTTGTACTGTGGGCTCTCTATTTTCCATGGGCAATTAGACCTATGACTTACACAAGAACTCCAAATCTCAGACAACAGGAGCCCGAGGCAAGAGTGGAATGAAAGGTCACTTACAAAGAAAATTAGAGTCATGAGAGACACTAGGAACTAATACATCATTGTGCTGGCACATGGAATAGTTGGGGGGAGAAAGTGATTATTTAACAAAAGAGTTAATCTCCCTGGCACATGACTACCTTTTAGTACCTCATTCCATCCTTTTCATGTCCCAGTTGAATTTCCCCAATATAGCAAAATAAAACTACAGAAAACATAAACTTTCTCTTCTACCCATTGTCTAGGATACTGTCTCAGAGAGAACCTATCTCTAATGTCAGTAATAGACAAACATGCCCCCCCTTCAGAATGGTCAGAGACATGTTATGAGCTTGTGAAAAGACTGAAATTTAAGAGAGACCGTTCTTAGGGAATGCGTATCTTTGAAATGCTCTCAGTGGGATCTGAGAGAACAGTCCATCTTTGAAGAGGGATAATACAAGCTCACTTTAAGATGAAAAACATTATTATCAAATTTGAAACTGTAATGCAGATAGTGAACAGGACATTAGATACTGCTGTAATCCAAGTCAGTCATTGAGATAAACATTAACAAATCTTCTATAGCCAGAAAAATAAAAATATGATGATAATGGCTTAAAAGAAGAACAACATGAAAGAATTCCCTGAGTAAGGAAAGAAATTGTGTAAGAATCCAGAAAGAAAAAAGCAGATTAATCACAAAGGGGGGAAAAATCAGGTCACCCTCAGATTTGTCTTCCACACCACAAAATGTGAGTAGACAACTGAGTAATATCTATAGAGTTTTAGGTGAAACCAAGGTAGTGATCCAAGAATTCTATATCCCACCAAGCTATCACTCATGTATGAAGACAGAAAAGAAAGACATTCCCAGATATGCAGGGACTCAGAAGGTATACACTTTTATTTTTATTTCCTTTATGCCCAGTCTTGCTTCACAGAGAAACTTCCCTATACACAGACCATGGAAGGTGGCCCCAAACACCTGACCACAGCTCTTTGTACCAGTGATGGACGCATACCCCAGACTAAGTCAATCAGGTTATTCCGAGAACTGGAAATGGGTTTCTGAAGGACTGGTCAAGAAGATAGCTCTAGGCATTTGAATAGAGATGTCATGAGGTCATGTAAAATCAGGTCGGGAGTCACCAGCATTGTAAACCTTCAAACTGAAATTATTGTGGGGAGAGTGGAGAGGCGGGAACAATAGAAAAAAGGAAATTATGGTGGAGCAGTGTAGCTCTGAGAGAGAGGAAAAACCTGATTTGCAGAAAGAAACAGGAGACTGGAGTGTATCCGGAGAGAGAAGAAAAGAGGAACAATGATTTATTTTCCTATCCTTGGTTATCTAAAGAAGCTGCCTGTTGCTTTTGTTTTATAAAACTCTTTTTTGTCATTTTTGTGTGTTTTACCTCTGTATTAGTTAATATTTTTTATTGCAAATAACAGAAACAACTCAGATTAGCTTATGCAAGAAAGAGTGCTTTATAAAGATACAAGCGTGGCCTGAAAAATCCAAAGAAGAAACTGGGCCTCATGAAGGAATCCAAGTCTCAAACACCCAGGAAGTCCCCTCTTTCCATATCTAATCTCTGTTTCTCAATACATATTTGCTTCATTCCTCTCTCTTACTGCCCATTGATTCTTGCTGCTTCCTGGTCCACAGGGTGAGAAATGATTACCAGCAGCTGTAGAAGTTTCGTCTCCTCCACTGTTTAAGAGAGCTGTCAAACTGGGACTGGAAAGAGTCTCAATTCTAAGGACTACAGGGAAAAGGCTTATTAATTCTCTTTGGATCAGATGGCCACTCCCAGTTCAATTATCTGTTGCCAGAGAGCAGCATCATGTTTACAAACTTGGTGTCTGGAAGACCATACCTGCTTATCCAGGGTGGTTCTCAAAGTCCTCCTAAGAGGTCTCTACAATCGATTATTTTAATTGCAAAAATAAATACATTGGACAATAACAATGTTGGTGAGGATGTGGAGAAATCAGAGCCCTCATACATTACTACTGGGAATGTAAATGGTGCAACTGGTTGGAAAACAGTTTGGCAGTTTCTTAAATAGTGAAACATAAAGTTTCCATATGAACCAGCAATTCCACTCCTAGATGTATACTCAAGAGAACTGAAAACATGTGTCCACATAAATGCTTGTACACAAATGTTCATAGCAACATTATTCACAGTAGCCCCAGAGTGGAAACAACTCAAATGTTCATCGGTTGATGAATACATAAACAAAATGTAGTGTATCCATACAATTGAATATTATTCACCCATAAAAAAGAATGAAGCCCTGGCCAGTTTGGCTCAGTGGTTGGAGCATCGGCCTGCGGACTGAAGGGTTCCGGGTTTGATTCCCACCAAGGGCATGTACCTCGGTTGCAGGCTCTATCCCTGGCCCCTGCTGGGGCTCTTGCGGGAGGCAACCAATCCATTTGTCTCTCTCACATCAATGTTTCTCTCTCTCTCTCTCCCCTTTCCTTCCACTCTCTCTAAAATATCAATGGAAAAATTATCCTTGAGTGAGGATTAACAAAACAAACAAACAAAAAAGAATGAAGTACTGATACATGCTACAACATGGATAAATCTCAAAAACTGCTAAGTAAAAGAAACCAACATTAAAAGCCGCATATTGTGTCATTTCATTTATATGAGATGTTCAGAAGAGGCAAATCTATAGAGACAAGAAGCAGTTGCTAGGACTGGGGGAGGAGGAAAGGGAAGTAACTGCTAATAGGCATAGAGGTAATTCATGGGATGAAGAAAATAATCTAGAACATTCAGCACCTAGAATTAGGTATTGGTGATGTACAACTTTGTGAATACACCAAAAATCAATGAACTGTAAAGGAGTGAATTTTTTGGTATGTGAATAATATCTCAGTAAAGTAATTATATGAGAAAAAATTAGTAAAAGGGACCTTAAAAAAGAATACATGCTGTTCATTTTTTAAAAATTTATCTTTATTGTTGAAAGTATTACTAGTCTAAAAAAAAAAAAAAAAAAAAATCTAAACAATAAAAAACTCCATAAAGTGAAAAGTAGTAGTTTTCTGGTCACTTCTAAGGAGTAACCATTGTTCACTGATTGCTGTATATTCTTCCAGACCCTTTTTAATGCATATTAAATGTATATTCACTCTCTGTTCCCTGATTGCTGTATATTCTTCCAGACCCTTTTTAATGCATATTAAATGTATATTCACTCTCTGTTCCCTGATTGCTGTATATTCTTCCAGACCCTTTTTAATGCATATTAAATGTATATTCACTCTCTGTTCGCTGATTGCTGTATATTCTTCCAGACCCTTTTTAATGCATATTAAATGTATATTCACTCTCTAGAAATAGATTTGGTGAGTTCTCTTTTTCACAAAAATCAAATAGATGGAATCATACAATATGCTGATTCAAAATTTTCTCTGAACCTTGCATGAGTGCTATAATTGTGTTAACCAGAGCCTGTATTCAGTGTTGGAGGTGGGGCCGTCGGGGTGTCTCAACTTGCTGCTGGACAGAGTGCATTTATAGGTACTCTTCTATAAGGTATATTCCCTCTATAAGGAAGGTAGGAGAATTCCTTCCCTTTCAAGAGTCCTTGCTTCTGCAGCCCAAGGACTTCTCACACAGCTGCCCTTGTTTTTCATCTCACCCTTGGCTCTCTTTTGCTACAAGTTTCTATTATCTCTAAGCTTGAAACACCCCCTCCCCCAGGAGGCCTTAACCTTTTGTAGCTTTTTTTTTTTTTTTTTGCCTGCTTGTGTGATTCAAGGTTTGGTTTCCTTTGTCTTTCCAATCACTTTTGTCTTCTTTCTGTCACAGATTCCTCATAATTCTAAGTCTACTGGAATTACCTCTTCTAGTTTTCAAGCACTATATTTATTTCTTTTAAAAAAATATCATTTCTGTCATTTTCAAGTATTTAGAGTAGGAGCAGGATGCTGGAGCATGTCCTCAGTCCTCTACTCTCCTCCACATTGCTTTATGACTTGCTTTTTTCATTCAGCAGCATATGATGTATTGGTTAGGGTCCTTTAATCTCAAGCAATGAAAATCTACTTTAGTCTAACAAAAAAACAAAAGGAATTTACTGGAAGAAGAATAATATAACTCATAGAATCAAAGAAAAAAACTGAACAACAGAACCTCAGAAAAGACAAGAACTAGGCCAACTTCTAAGATCTAGGTAGTGGTTGGACAGGATGCCATTGCTGAGATCTTTACCAGTAATATCTTACCTGTATTTGTGTTATTACACTAAAAGAAAAACCTCATAGACACGGACAACAGCATGATGACTGCCAGAGGGAAAGGGGGAGGTAGAGGAGGGTAAAGGGGGACAAATGGTGATAAAAGGAGATTTGACTTAGGGTGAAGAACATACAATACAATATGCAGATGATGTGTTATAAAATTGTACACTTGAATCCTATATAATTTTATTAACCAATGTCACCCCCAAAATTCAATTAAAAGCATATATAAATATACACACATATGTGTAGCACATAAAGCAAGGATATTCAAGTGGAAATCTTCATTTCTACAACCAGTCAGGAGGCTGTGACTGGTATTTATGATTTCCTTCCCCCATTCTAAATTCTGAGCCCTTGGTGGTCCTGCTTATATGGAGTTGCTTTAGTATTCTACTACCTTTTATTTCTGGACATGGTAGTAGCAGGAAGTGCCCAGAAGATCCCCTGGTGCCATCCATGCTCATCCCTGTCCCACAGGACAATAGCAGCTGTATTTCTCCTTGATAGAGTCAAACATTCCAGCCTAATCAGTAACTCCCTCCCTTTTTTCTGGCCTATCTCCCCAATGGCATGAGAAGCTTGAAATGACCAGGTGGCTGTTGTCAAATAATACCTCGGGGAAAGCATTCCTCTCTTCAGTATTAAAACTCTAAACTGAGAGAGTTAAGACTCACAGAAACAGGAAGCAAAGCATTTACAAGTGATTCATTATGTGTAATTGTGAGATGAATCACTCTTCTTTCCATTCCTTGATTCCTGGATCCATGTGTTCTAGCTATGAGATAAAAGCACCACATATTTATCAGTTGGTGTAGAATAGTATCCCAACCTAACAAGGTATTGTTTCCCAACTGGTGCTACTGCTGCCCTTCCCATTCTATAAGGCTAGTTGTTTTTAGGTGATAGGATATGTGATAAAACCAATGAACACCAGCTCATTGTCTGACTTTTTCTGCTGTAAGATTAGTTCCTTGGCGGGAATAGTGTTCTGTGCAATATCATAATGGTGAATGAAGAATTTAATAAGCCCATGGATAGTGAGATTTGCAGAAGCATGGTGGGCAAGAAAAGTAAATCTATTTCCAGAATAATTAGACATTACAGAGATAATAAGTGACAAGGGAAGTGCTATAGTATAATCAATGTGCCACTATGTAGCTGGATTGTCCTCTTGAGCCATAATCCCTCATTGGAAGCTCATGAAAAGCAATCAGGTTTAACAAAATGGCCACTCAGCAAAGACCAATTCGGCTTTATGAGGGGAAGTTGGTCTTTTGTTCATGAGTCTGTCGAGAAAGCCCTGGGTGGCTGGGAAGGGAAGTTGACTGATATTTATAAGATGGGTCATCTTGTCCACCAGATTATTTAAAGCCTCTTCTACAGTTGGGGCCTTTGGTGAGTATTCTCAAGTTATATAAACAGTCCCAAGCTCTGGGACCATTTTGAGAGTTCTGTGTGCATGTGTTTTCCCTAGATTTCTATGCCATTATACCTCCAATCTTGTTCTTTCCCAGTTCCCAACCCTCCAACCAAACCATTAGAAATTGCCTATGATTAATGTAGATCCAAACTTCTGGCTATCTCTCCTTCCTGACAAAGTGGACTACCATTTTTATTGCTTATATTTCTGCCCACTGATAAGATGTCCCTTCAGCACTGCCTTCCCTGAGTAGAACTATAACACTATAGTGGTCTACTTCTGATAGCAAACACATCATGGAACAATCGGTAAACTAGACCAAATAGTTTTTTTTTTTTATTCCTCTATAATTTGGCCATAAGTAATTCTTCACGATCCCATAGGTATGGGATCCAGGGAGTGTGAGCTACCTGTTCAAGCAATTTACTTGTGCCTCCAGGATCTGCTTGAATGCAATTTCTATTTGCTTCTTTTTCATTATGGAATATTTGTAGGAACACCATATTTCATTGCTTAGTAGATCAGAAGTAAAAACTAATGGTAAGCAGTTAAGGTTGTATGCCTAAGGGTGTTGTATGCCTAGGGTCAGACATTCAGTCTCCATCAGAGCAAAGCAAGATATGCTACTCAAAAGGAGATTAGTGCTTGATAAAGGAACACAGATTTATTTCAAACCCCTAAAAATCTCAGTTGTGAGGCCCCTATCAGGGCCTTCTATATGATCCCTTCCCTTTGCAGATTAAACTGTTTATTCCATGAAGGAGATAAGGGAAAGAGTCTGGAAGGATTTCGAATTTTGCAATGGCTGCTGTTCCCCTCCCCCAACCAGAACCCCTGCCTGGGGTGGAGAGATTCCCGGAGGAAAATGCAGCAAGAAGTTAAGAACTTCCCTGTCGCTACAGTCCTAGGAAATCCATACTCTCATGATAACTCACACTTCAGCAATTGCCTCCAGCAATCCAACAAAGTTTCGAGTTTAAAGTTCTTGCTGTCTTATATGGCATCTAGCAGTTGTCTGCCTCAGGGAAGCAAATGCTCAGGTCCTGTGTCTCCCTGCAGTGCCTGACTCTCTCCAGGTCATTTGACTTGTGACCTCAGTTCTCTGAAGGGTTCATGAAGAGTCCTTAATTTGCACTCTGTCCACCTTTTTTCTCATTAGGGCAGGAGTGACAGCTTTCTAGCTCCCAACCTCAGTGAGTCAAAATGGGAAGTTCTTTGGACACTGAAATTTGAATTTTGTATAATTTTCACATGTCACAAAATATTATTCTTCTTTTGAATTTTTCATTCCTATAAAAATGTAAAAACCATTGCTAGCTCACAGGCTCTACAAAAGCAGGCAACAAACTGGATTTAGCCCACTGGTGGCAGTATGCCAACCCTTGGCCTAAGGGATTTCATTGATGGTCATGTCTTATGGGGAAAGATCTGCTGAGGGTCTTCCAAGAAACGCTTCCTCACTCTGAGAAACACATAGAAAACACAGTTTAGATTTTTCATTTTGATGTTGCACGTCTGAACATGATACACAGAACTTCAGCGGCCACCTTGCAACTCTGTGGGGACTAGCCTGAAGATAAAGCCAGAAGGCTGAGGATGGCAGAGCATAAAAAAGAAAAGAATCTGGTTTCTTGATGACATTGTTTAGCACTTAAATTAACAAACACTGGAACCATCCTACCTCAGAAATTTTTATATGAGATAATAAAATTTTATTATCTTTAATCATTGTTTTATCAGTTATAGTTTTAAAATTTATCTTGATTGTTGAAAGTATTACAGATGTCCCCCTTTTTCACCATTGAACCCCTCCACCCAATACCCACCCCCTGCCCCAGTCAAGTTATAGTTTTTGGTAAGCATTCTAACTAAAACAATGAGTCAAAAATTCTGTTTTTTTACATCATCAAAATGAAGCATTCTGCTCATTGGCAGACACTGCTAAGAAAATGAAAACACAGCCACAGAACAGGATCAAATATTTGCAAATCATATATGTGATAAAAGACTTGAGTCCAGAATCTATAAAGAGCTCTCAAAACTCAATAATAAAAAACAAACACAATTACAATTAAAAACAGGCAAAAGATTTGAGCAGACAGCTTACTACAGAAGATATATGGGTGGCAATGAGCACATAAGAAGATACTCAACATCATTAATCATTAGGGAAATGCAAATTCAAACCACAATGAGCTATCACTACTCCTTTGTTAAAGTGGCTAAAATTAGAAAGACTAATCAAACCAATTGTTGGAGAATGTGGAAGAACTGGAACTCTCATTCACTGCTGGTGGAATATAAAATGGTACAGCCACTATGGAAAACAGTATGGAAGTTCCTCAAAGAATTAGGAATAGAGTTACCATATTAGAGTTACCCAGCAACCTCTCCTTTGGATATCTACCCAAAATATTTGAAAATGCTTGTCCTCAAAGATACATGAAACCCTATGTTCAATGCAGCATTATTCATGGTGGCCAAGACATGGAAACAACCAAAGTGTCCCTCAGTAGATGATTAGATAGAAATGTGGTACAGTTATACAGTGGAATACTACTCAGCCATAAGAATAGATGAAATACTGCCGTTGTGACAACATGGATGGATCTTAAGAATATCATGCTAAGTGAAATAAGTCAGACAGAAAAAGTCAAGAACCATGTGATTTCACTCATATGTGGGATATGAAACAGAAAGCAAAATGAACAAACAAACAAAAACTCATAGACACAGACAACAGTATGGTGGTTACCAGAGGGAAAGCGGGGTGGAGGGAGGTAGTAAAAGGCAAAGGGAGTCAAATATATGGTGTCAGAAGATTTGATTTTGGGTGGTGGGCACACAATGCAATATACAGATGATGTACCATAGAATTGTACACTTGAAACCTATATAATTGTATTAACTAATGTCACTTCAATAAATTTAATTTTAAAAACATTAAATATTTATCTGCCATACAATTATAAACCATTCTTCTCCTAGGAATTTACTCAAGAGAAATGAAAGTATATTTTCACACAAAGATTTGTACAAGAATGTTTATAGCCACCCCCCCACCCCCCCCCACCCCCAGTTTCCAAAGGCTTTATTGGTAAATATGCTTTAGAAAAGAAAGATTGATCTAATTGCTTCCAAGTCAATGGAATGGAGCACTGTGTCCAGGGACACATCCAAGCAGAGCTGAAAGTAACTGATGCTTTGTGCACCTCTTAGTCATAGATCCAGTCAAAAGGACAAGACTTGTAGTCAATCAATTCTTTGGGCTTAAACCATAGGCTGATTTCTCTCTCAGCACTACATATGATGTTCCCATCAACTTGAATGCAAAAGTCTCCTCTGAATAGTGCCGGGCTTACAACCTGCTGGATTGGTCTCCTCAAGCATCATTCTCCTTATCTTCTTCACCTTCAACCCCTCCCGGACCATGACTACAACAGGCCCTGAGTTCACGTACTTCATCAGCCTGTAGTAGAATGGATGGTCTTTCAGGTCATTGTAGTGCTGCTTCAGGAGTTCTTCAGAGGCCATAAGAATCTTCATGGCCACGAGGTGGAACACCTTCTGCTCGAAGCGATTGATGATGTTGCCCACCAGACCGAGCTGCATGCCATCCTTGATGGTGACAGAGGTACGCTCCATGTTGGCCATGGTCTGAGGAGCTAGCTGGGAGTTGGAGGGACTGAGGGAGTTACCTGGAGAGACCACCAGAGCTGGGAGTCACCCCTATAGCCACTTTTTTTTACTTTGTTCCCAATTTCTGTGTTATTCTGATACCTATCTGGAGTCTTCTTTTCCCCCCCTCCCTGCTTTGGCTTGGGAATTGTGATCTCTTTCAACACTGATTTTTTTTTTTTTCCTTTTAGTCAGATAAAAAGTATTCTCTTATAAGGAAGCATCTAGTATGTAGCATCCTCTGACATTTAACAGACACGAATATTCGTGTGTATATAGAATCCTACATACATAACCACCTATATGCTATGTACTCTGAGTGTTGTTTTTTAGAATCTAAGCCCGAGTAGATGGTGATGCCATTAACAGAAATTAAGAGCACAGGACAAACAACAGATTTGGGGAGTTATCTACTGATAGCCACAAGAACACTGAAGCACTGTCTCAGTATCTTCTCAAAGGGTTTTTTCCTTTACAGGATGGGACAGAATTCATATGTTAAAGAGAAATGAGTGTTAATTGACAGAAAACTCAATGTGGGTCAACACTGAGATGTAGTTGCCAAAAATAACTGTAAGGTTATAGCCACTTTATTTTTAATAGTCTCAAACTGGAAACAATCCAAAGGCACATCAACAGGTAAATGGATAAACAAATTGTGATATAGCCATACAATGAAATTCTACTCAGCAATAAAAATGAGTGAACTACTGATACAACAGCATGGATAAATCTTAAAGTGTGCTGAGTAAAAGAAGTCAGATTTTTAAAAGAAGACTATGTACTGCATGACTCCATTTATGTGAAGGTCTAGAAAGTACAAACTAATCTATAGTGATAAAAAGCAGAGCAGTGGTTTCGTGGGGGTGTGGGCAGGGGGGCAAGGGTAGGTGAGAGGGATTACAAAGAGTCATAGGGAAATTTTGAGTGGTGATGGATATATTCATTACATTGATTGTGGTGATGGTTTCATTGATTATATATGTATATGGTTCATTGAAACATCAAATGTACATTCTAAATATGTGCAGCTTATTACATATTAATTGCATCTCAGTAAAACTCTTAAAAAATCTTTGCTTACACAAGTTTAAATGGGTTTTCTATTATTTTTAGCTAAAATTTTTAACTGATATGGCTGTCATACTTAAGCAAACTATGCCTAATTGATGCATTTAACTAATCTCCAATGGTGGAAGGAAAACCAGATAATTGAAATTAAAACTAGTATTTAGAAATGAGAAAAGGAAAACAGCATACAGCAGTCATTATCAGTCCAGACTCTACTAGGATAGCAAAGATTCCCTTCCCTGCTAGTAGAGTGTATTTCTTGATCAACCAGTCTATCTGCTCTCACTTCTGGGTCTGTCTTGGGAGAATATCTCTGGCTTGTTGTCCCCTTGGCCCCATAGAAGATGGTTATTGGGAAAAATACCATTTTAGTGGCCTACTTCTTGTTGGCAGGTTCAGTATTTCTGAAAGAATGTTCCGTAATCTGCTTGAATTAGAATCACCTGTTTAAAATGCAGACTCCTGGGCCTCACATCTGAACTACTGAATCAGAATTACTGGGAGCAGTGCTAGGAATCTACATTTTACCAAACAATCTAGGGGATTCTTAAGTATACTATAGTTAAGAAACATTGGATTAAGTCTTGAATTGCAACCCTCATGTCATACAAAGAAAAGTCTAATTTAGGTTTCGATATTATTTCTTTTCATTTTGACAGTCCCTTCTGAGACTGTCATAAACTGATGTTTCTCAGACTAGGGTCCATGACCTGTGAGGGGTCCAAACATGTATTCTCAGTTGCCCATAAATTCTTCATAAAATATTTTAATTTTGTATTTTTCTTTTGATAATAATCTAAATACAACAATTATAATTCTTACCCAGCCTGGCGTGGCTCAGCGGTTGAGCGTCGATCTAGGATCCAGGAGATCAGGGTTTGATTCCCGGTCAGGGCACATGCCTGGGTTGCAGGCTGCAGCCGATCAATGAATCTCTTATTATTGATGTTTCTATCCTCTCTCTCCCTTTCTCTCTGAAATCAATAAAGATATATTTTTAAAACAACAACAACAATTACAATTCTAGATTTGGATACCACTGCTTTTTGTAGTAAAGTTGATACCAAGGCATATTATTTCAGTTGTCAGGTGTATAAGAGTGTCTATGCCCCCTCTGTCCCTTGTAAGTGATGTATTAAACATGTCCCAGTCCTTGTCTCAAAGTGTAGATATAGGAGCTCCTCTCTGACATCAGGAGATGTCCAGAGTGACCTGAAAGCACCCTTTCAAGTGCCATAGCTAAGGGTCCTTAGACATTGGCTAGATGATTGTGGTACAAGATCTCAGGACACAGACATTATCTTTACATTCCTGTGACAGGAGGGCTGTGAGAAGGTGAGGTCCTGGGATACAAGCAGAACAACTATTCTCTCATGTAGATGCTTAGGTGGCAAGATCTCCAAGAACAAATAAGGCAATGCTTCCATTCATGGGACATATACCCTTGAGACTTAGCCCCTGGCCATGGTTCTGGGTTCTGGTCCAAATCAGTGCTTCTCATAGCAATACTGATCCATTGACCTGGCCCATCTCAGGCCACTGACCATCTGTGTAACTACACCCAGTGGCTGGTCTCTATTACCTTAAAGGACAGGTAAATGTTTTCATTTTTTCAAGATCTTGGCCTACCCCTAAGAAGAACTTGTGTCACAATTTGAGCTTCCAAAACGTACTACACAGTAAAAAAAAAAAAAAATTATTCCTCCACAAGGAAAATTCACTCCCTATCCCACAGCCCTCTCCAAGAGAAAAAGAATGGGTCATTTTCTAGAACTGGTTCAAAAATAGCTACATGGTAGTTTCAGGGTTGATTTAATCAGGAATCGAATGACATCATCAAAGGCACAGGGGCTTCTCTTTTTTTTTTGCCTTCCTCTACTGACAACAGATCTTTCTTCCTGGTTGCAAGGTGACTGTAGCAGTTCCAGCATTGCATGAAGACACAGCAACATCCTGTTAAGAAGAGGGGAGTTTCCTCCTATATATCTCCTTTTATTACTGAGGAAAACTATCCCAAAAGTCCCCCAGTAGACTTCCCCTCAGGTCCTAGGACTGGGTCACATACACATATCTAAACCAATTATTGGCAGGAGAATAAGCCCATCAATGACTGGCATTGACTATCCAACGTTCCACTGCCACCCCAACAAAGGGCTGGGGTAGGGCCCCTTCCCTAAGCATATGACCTCAGGACCATGCCAGAAAGGAAAAAGGGGGAGAAATGGATTTGGGCAAACAAGTAGCATTGTCTTCTTTACTCACCTACCTCCAGATTCCCCACATTCGAACAGTTTGTTTCAAAAGGTGCTGCACAGGATTCCCCAAGGCTGTCAGTGAGTGGGCAGCTTGATAGGTGGCTGTTTCCATCTTCCCACTCAAATTCACCACCAAATCCCTCACTCTCTGATGGTTTAGGTGCTGTTTCTCTCCATTTCATACAAAGCTGAATCCCTCAAAGGATTTGTTCTTGCCTTCCCTTCTGGGTGTGGAGAAATTGTTCCCTGTCTACACTGGGTTATGTGGGGGTAGTTTTCCTAAAGAATTCCTTTATGAGCAATAAGTTATTTTGGTAGATCACTTTATCTGGACTTGCCCTACATTCTGACTATATTTTGTACACAGTAGAGGGACTCAAGTTTCCTTACCACAAGCTAGGAGGTAGAGGTCTGGTGATGGCTCACAGGACAACCTCAAATTTCACAGCAGCATTCGGGCCTCTTATTCTGTCTTTTTTCTTTTTCTCATGGTGTGAAGTAGTAGTGGTTAGCTTACCAGCCACTCTAAAGATCGTAAGGGTAGATGAACACTGAGTGAAGTTCCCTGTAGTCTTTCCTCCCTCATTCATTCCAAATCAGAGCTCAGTGAGCAGCCAAGTATATGCCAAACACCAAAAAGCAATGGCAAAAGCTATTGCATTAATTCACCCTGATGGTATTCATTCATCCTGGTGGCATTTCTGAAGTGTGCCCAAAATGCTTCATATTGGTTCCACTGCCTTTTCTGATTAGGCCTGAGCACCCCAAATATATTTAATAAAAGTCAGTTAAACCCCTCTGGTCGTGGGTCTCCAAAGGGACAAATGCTCAGTTCTGAGCTTCTCATTGAAGTACTGTTGTCAGCAAATGTAAAACTAGGGGAAAGTTCATATGCTGAGAATTTTAGAGCAGAAATCCCCTAAAGTTGTTATACTCATGTTTTTTGGAATCAGATGGCTGCAATCAGAAAGTATACTGTGGTGCCTGATATTGTCCCCACGTATGGTCAGGTACATCCCATCAAGGGATCAAAGGCAATCACTTGCTGAGAAAAGTACTCTAATTCTTTCCTTCTACCCACTGCCACCACCCACTTTCTGCCAGATCACCCAAGTCATCATGCCAGGGTGTCTAGACAAGGAAGTTACCTTCTGAGAACAACACCTATTGCTTTCTCTGCCTTGTACAGGGCACTGAAGCTCCCAATACAGGCCCACCCAAAACCATTAGGCAGTTCTCCTTCCCCTAAATCTTGCAGCAAAATATTAAGGCCTTGAGGGAAAGAGTCCTTATTTCTTTCTTTGATCACTTTCTTCCGCTCAGAGTCCTCTACTCTGTCCGCAAATGAGGTAGCAATGACTAACTTGGTGCCACATGATACCAAGTAGCCCCCAACCGTCAGCCTGTGTTGGGTCTTTTGCTACTCTTTTTGGGTGTGCATTTGAACCCACTTCCTCTGGTTAGGGACTTCCCCATCTCATGATTCTTGGAAGGAGGCAGAGCCCACCTCCCTCTACAGACTTAAGAATGCCACATTTAGCCTCCCTCCTAGAGTGTTGGCACATAACCTAGACCAGTCATTCTAGACTTAGTCTTAGGAGTTAGAGACAAAGAATCAGGGACCCAGACAGACTCTCAGGCAACACTACCACTCACAGCAAGATACAGGTCTCTGCAGGGCAACAGTGGTGAAAACTGTAGATGAAGTGCTCGGAGGTGCTGCAGTGGGTTCCTCACCAGACCAGTTCTGCAGCGTGGTTTGAGTTTTGTTCCTGCCTGCAAACCTGCCTCTCCAGCCCGCCTGCTGATTCTGGGAGCTGCCCAATATCC
Organism: Miniopterus schreibersii; assembly: GCF_964146895.1. Classification (NCBI taxonomy): domain Eukaryota; kingdom Metazoa; phylum Chordata; class Mammalia; order Chiroptera; family Miniopteridae; genus Miniopterus; species Miniopterus schreibersii. Next base: position 71,955,232 of record NC_138104.1, read on the forward strand.
TTTTAATGAGTTATTTTTCTGCCTGAATCATCCAGAGTTCAATTCTGTTGCTCACAATCAAGGATCTGGACTGATACACAGCTATACTATACTTCCTTCAGGAATTTGTCCTACTTCTGAAAAGTCCCAAAGGGCTTTCTTTGTCTCCAGGGAGAGTTGAAGGGGATTCTTTATAAATGTCCATTCTGTTATGAATACTAAAATTAGAACAGTAGAGCTACCCACCATTGTCCCACAGTATCTAGTTTAGTATCAGTGAGCACTTATGTTCTGAGCAATGCTGGAAAGCCCCTTTTAAAGAGATTTTACCCTGAAAAAAGACTTTATAATGCTTCTAGAAATAATAAATTTTATGGTGTCCTTTATATACTAGACCTGATCTCTGTGAACACATGATTTTGAAATTGGGATTTAAAATGTGTTTTCGCAAGAATCAAATATTCAAATGTAAAAAGTTTAATTGATTATGAGAGTGTCTCTTTTGAGATGATGCAATACCTGCCTGGTATTGAGTCTGCTGTTCCACTGTGTGCTGGCAGGAAGGCTTTCAGAGTTTATCTCGGTACATTTGAAATCTGGTAAGCAATTGGTTCTCTCTCTAAGCTCTGGTGTAGAATCTAGCCTTAAAAGACAAAGCACTAGCCATGCCTTGCTGAAACTTTGAATTTCAGTCATGTGGGTCTGTCTGCGAAGATCATGAGGCCATCTCCCCTCTGATGTCAGGACTCAACTTTTCCTCTTATCTCCATCTGCTGTACCCAATTCAGGAAGGTCAAAAGTGGGCTGTATTGGATGTTGTGCCAAAACTGTCCACAGAGCCCTAAGCTGCTGGGGCTTGTGGGGACAGATGAAGAGTGTCTTCATGCCAAGCATGCATGTGCTGGTAAGGGGATTTCAGGGTGTGATGGAACTATTCTATATCTCAATTGTAGTGGTGGTTATACGACTCTAGGCTCTGTCCAAACTCATAAAATTATACACTAATATTAGTAAATTTTATTATATGTAAATTAAAAATCAATTTAAAAAATTTTTAAAGAATATGAGTGCTGTAATACTTATTTTCCATGTGTGAATTTTGGCTGTGTAGTGGTGCAGGATGCAGGCACATGACCACAGTGGAGGACAGTGTCTCCAACTAATCTTAGAGCACTGTGTGCCTGTCAGTTCACATTTCATTAGCCACCTCATATATGAAATTCTAAAGTTTGTGAGTGACTGCCCATTTTAGGGTCAGGAATTCAAATTTGTAAGGAGGTTACTGGGTGTGGTTTTCTTTCAGGTTCCTGCTGAAGGTTGAAAGAATCTGTTCCCCTTTTGTCTTGATATAGTACTATTTATTCCTAGACCCTGAAAACTGACATCTGTGTGCTTGATGAAAGCTTAGTAGAATCACTGAATGCTGAGAAATCAGTTTACACTGTACAGTTGATAAGGTCTGAATTCCCAGTAATAGGACCAACTTTCCTTAAAAGTTTTGTGGGGTGGCTGGATTCCTACAATTTCCTGCTTTGTGGGTGAAGCCCTAGTCTCAATCATCTTCAGCCGCTATGCCACAAAACCCTTGGTTGACCTCCTGTCTCAGCAGTTCTCAATCCTGGTTATAGTTTAGAATCACCTGATACCCAGGCCACAACCCAAACTAATTAGATAAGAATCTTTGGGGTATGGGGCCCAAACATCAGTATTCATTTAAAACTCTTCAGGTGATGTTTATAACTCTAAAAGGGGGAAAGTTTCTACTTTATATACAGGCAGGAACATAGGAAGAAGGATGTATTAGTCTTCTCAGGCTGCCATAACAAAATGCCAGGTTAGGTGGCTTAAACAACAGAAGTTTATTTTCTCACAGTTCTGGAGGCTGAAAGTCCAAGATCAAAGTGTTTGCAGGGTTGATTTCCCCTGAGGCCTCCCTCCTTGGCTTGCACATGGACAGCCTCTTGCTGCCTCTTCACAGAGTCAGCCTTCTGGACAAACAAGCCCCTGGTGTCTCTTTGTGTGCCTAGTCTTACTTTTCTCTACTTATAAGGACACTAGTCACATTGGAATAGAGCCCTTCCTATCAGCCTCATTTTAATTGAACCTCCTCTTAAAGGCCCTATTCCAAATACAGTCACATTCTGAGGTACTGAAGGTTAGGGATTCAACATATGAAGGAGGGAGGGGTCACAATTCAGCTCATAACAAAGGAGATCATGGTCCCTCGAATACTCCTCAACATTTTCCTTATTTTAAACTATTGGGTTTAATAGCCAACCTCATGGTCTTTTGGGAGTGTGGCTGCCAGCATCAGGGGTAGGAGAATAGAGTTCAAAAGGGAAGTTCAGCTTTCACCTTCGCGAGACCACTCTTCCAATGCCAACAACTGTTCTTTTTAGGACCAACTTTGGGCACTTCTGCTTTGTCTACAGAAGGCTCTGAAGTGGAACAGACCATTAATCAATTTAACTCCAAGTTCTTTACTTCATCATAAGCTATAAAGTCTATCACTGTTATGTTTCTCATCCTAAATTATGCCTGGCCACATTGTCCAATATGGCTGACCAGAAGTTATGTGTTCAGCCCAAATGATAGCACAAAAATGTCCCAAGTAATGTATAAATGCCCCAAATTTGAACAATGTGAAATTCCTGGGAAACAAATAAATTTCATAACTCCAAAGAAATTTAAACTCACAAGAATTGCCTGATTTCTGTTTCTGCTCTCAGCTAGAAGGGTCTTACTCTGAGGTGTGAAGAGAGTGGGGGTTCCTTTGGCAACTGCAACCTGGATGGTCATCCACGGAAGTAGGTGAAGTTCACATAGGACCTCCAGAAAAGAATTAATCCAACTCCAAGATTCTCATATGTCCCACATTCTAAGAGTTCAGAAAGTTAATTGGACACAAGATTTTCCTGGCACCAATGCCACGTGTACAAAAACTTTAGAAGAAAATAATGCAAAGAAGCAACCAGACAAACACAGTTACGACATTCTGCAGAACCATTGGCCTGGTATCTTCAGCAAATCAGTATCATTAAAAATGGTATCTATGCTAGATTAAAAGAGACTTAAGGGACATAAGAACCAGTTGTAATGCATGGTCTGGATTGAGTACTGCTTTGGATGAAGCAAATGTAAGGGACATATTTTAGGTCATTTGGGGAAATATGAATGTGATCTGACTGCTAGATGAGTTGGGAATTTACTGAAATAGCAAAACAGAGGTTGATGACTGAAAAAAGCAGGCTACAGAACAGTATGTGTAGTAAGATCTCACTTTGGTAATGAAACAAAATCATGTATAGACAGAGAGAGATAAGAGAGAAATCTTGCAGGTTATGCACCAGGGTCTTACAGTGCTGATTTCTGGGTAGTAGAAGTTTTACTTGTTTAATTATTTATTTATATTTCTGCTTGTCTATACTGTTTAACTTTCTACAATGTTTCTGTATTAATATAAAGTTATTATTATTATTATTTAAATCTTTACCCAAGGACATGCTTTTCATTGATTTCAGAGAGAGGAAGAGAAAGAGAGGGGGAAACATTGATGTGAGAGAGAAATATTGATCAGCTGCCTCCCGCACACACCATGACTGGGGATTGAACCCGAAACCTTCTGGTGTTCGGGACAATGCTCCAATTGAGTCACACTGGCCAGGGCAACATAAAGTTATTTACAAGATAATTTTCTTTTTTGTTCTGTGAAGTTTTAAAATCAAAGTACTACTTTATTACATGAGTTATTTTACACAATATGAACATCAATATAATTACAACTGAAAAGAAAACTTTATAACAAGGATGGACTGATTTTCAGATTTCCGAATCAGAGCCAACTGTACATTTACACAGAATTGTTTTTGCATGAAGTCCAAAAGGAAACAGCATAAAAATAGGTGTTTCTGTAGCCCCCTCATGTTTGCTGATCAACAGTTTGTTAGAAAAGCCACTGCACGTTTGTCACCTAAGATCTGAGACAGTAGAACAGTCAAAGGTGTCATGAACTCAGCCCTAGACAAGTTTATGCAGGAACCTCAGCCAGTTCTGGAGGAAGTGGAGTCAGGACACTTCTCTCAAGTGCTGCTAGAAGGTCTTAGGGACTGGCGTTCGTGTCCTACAGACAGTGCAGGTATACATTAGGGCAGCTTTGGCAGCAGCCTTTTGGTCATGCCCTTGTTTCTTCTTTCATCCAGCTTGCTTTTTGGCATTTTTCTGCTGAGGCTGAATCTTCTGCAGTCCACAAGCCATATCCAGGCTTGGACAGCCTTGTGTCTTGTGTCTTATGTCCTGTGTCTTGTGTCGGAGATGACCACACAGAATGAAAGGGGAGGCGATGTCTGGAGGGAGAGGAAGGGGGAGCACGCCAAGCACTGCTTGGGCCTCATCCACCTACCAATGAGGGGAAAGAGGAAAAAGAAAAAAAATTCTTAGTCACAAGCAAACCTCAGCCCCTGAAGCAATTATCCCAAGCAAAATTATCTTCCTAGAAACTAGTACATAATACAGTCCAGCCTCACACTGCCATGAGAAAGCAAAGCTTATAGCAGAGACAGTGATATCTGGAGGAAAGAAGGGTAACCATAGAAAACGTGAGAGAAAGAGGAAATCGTCTTTCTTTCAGCCTCAATTGTAAGTGAATTAGATGGTGCTGTCTAGGGGCCATTACCTCTCAGTTTAAACTCTACTGCCTCTTGCTCTGGAATTTCTTGGTTGTATAAAGCCTGCCTCTCTGGGTGGCTTCCTCTCTCTCTTTCTCTCCCCCCCCCCTTCCCTTATTTTACTCCATGAATTACCCTTAGTGAATTCCTAAACAGACAGTCAAAAGCTTGTGCTCTTGGGTCCTGGTGAGGGAAAAATGCATCTGCCTTGGGCTTGCTGCCTTATGAAAAGCCTTTGACTTTTCCAGGCCTTAAATACCACTTCACCAATAGCAGAAACTGTTCTTTCTGTCCACTCTTCTGGCTTCCTTCCTCTGAAGCAGGCTCAATAGCATTTCCTCTTTTTTTAATTGTGAGAAATGTAAAGGCTACAGAAGAAGTATAAAGAATACTATAACAAAACCCCGCATTCCCCTCACCCAGAATTGTACATATTTTGTCCAATTGTACATATTAGAGACATAGATAATTTTCCATTTAACCACCATCTACATTGCCATTCTCCTCTGAGGCAACTGCTATAGTTTGGAGAGTATTCTTTCCAGTTTCATGCTTTATAAGCATATGTACATCCATAAACTGTATGTGGCATTTTTGTGCCCATTCCATTTACATAACTGTATGATTTTTAGTCAGCATTGGTTCTGAGACCCATATTGCTATATGGAGCTCTAGCACCATTTCGGTGTAGTATTCGATTGAATGACATCACCACATTCTATTTTTTGGACAGCATTTTGACAAATTGCTCTCCAAAGTGGTTGAAGCAGTTGATGTTCCCACCAGCAGGGTAGGAGTATGCCTATGTCCCCCCATTTCCCAACACTTGCAATAGTCAGATTTTAAAGTATTTGTCTACCTAATGGGTAAGAAACAGTACCTCAGTTTTGTTTTCATGGTCATGTGTGAAATGTCTCTTGTTCTAGGCTGATTTCCTGACTCAGGTAGGGCCTTGCTTGGCTTCCCAGCTTCAGCAGGAACTGGTACTCCAGCCCCTAGAGCCTGTGTCAGTCTTGGATCCCTTATTACACATGCATGCATGTCTATGTCACCTTTAGGGAGTCTTCTCTGTTTCTGACTCCTGGAGCGTTCCTTTTTTTTTCTTTCTTTTTTTTTTTTTTTTGTAGTTTTCAAGCTCAGATGTCTATTTTTAACTCTAAAAATATTTTATAAAAACATAGGACAACTGTTTCAAATCCAAACAAACTAAAAAGACATAACAAAATGCAATGCACGAAACTTGACTGAATCCTGGTTTTTTAAAAAAGCTATAGAAAAGAAACAGAGGCATGGATAAAAGCTGTCAGTGGGGAGGGGGGAGAGGGATGGGGGAACTGGATGAAAGAAGGTGAAGGGATTAGCCACAGAACATATGTGCATAACCCATAGACACAGACAACAGTGTGGTGATGGCCAGAGGGAAGGGGGGCGGGGGCTGGATGGAGGGGGGACAAAAGTGGGGAATGGGGACATCTGTAATAGTGTCAACAATAAAAATGAAGTTAAAAAATAAGATAAAAAATTAAAAAGCTATGAAAAGACATTTTGTGGACAACTAGAGAAATCTTAATATGGCCTGATAATAGATGATATTAAAATATTATTGTGAGAATATTATTGTTCATTCCCTTAGGTGTGATAAAGGTTTTGTAGCTAAGTAGGAGAATGTCTTTTCAAGATGTGCATTGAAGGTTTTAGGGATGATGGGAATCAACTCACTTTCAGATGGTTCAAAAAACTAGATAGATAGGTAGGCAGATAGATAGATGACAGATAAAGCAAATATGGGAAATGTTAACAGCTGACACTGAGTGGCGGGCGCAATGATATTCATTGTACTAATGTGAACTTTTCTACATATTCGAGATTTTTCACAATAAAAAAATAGAAACATTTTACACTAGGCTTCTAGGTATTTGAAACAGGGCTGAGGGCATGTTTTAGCAAATGCTCAAGTCACCATCTTGATCCAGAAGCTCAGCTAACTTTTTCACATTTTCATCTGCTTCATAGGTTGGTTACCTTTCCTCCTCTAATGTGTGCATGGCTGTATTAGTTAGGATAGAGGTCTAGCTTCTTGTAGCGGAGACCTAAATTAACAGAGGCTTAAATAAAACAAAAATTATTTCCCTCAGATGTAATAGACCAGAAGAAGGCAGCCCAGGACTACTATGGTAGCTGTTCTATGAGATTATCCAGAGATTCTGTCTCCTTGTCATCACCAGAATGATGCTCCCACCCACATGCTGCAAAATGGCCCCCATTTTAGCCAATAGGATGAAGGAGGGATGGGCTCTCACATTAAGGGCTGGATCCAAATCTTGTACACGCCATTTCCTGTCACATCTCCTTTGCTGACATTTAGTTACACCTCGCTGCAATGGGGAATAGGAAATGCAATCTTTAGCTGGACAGGTATGTGTATACCTAAAAAAACAAATTACTTTGAAAGAAGGTGAGAACATGTATTGAAGGACAATTGGTAGTGTCTAACGCAATGCTTACTACTTTTTGAATCGCAGTGTGTTCCTTCCTTTTTCTTTAATTTTGCTTTCAGGCACAGCCACTTATTTTTGTAACAAACTCCTTTGTATTTTGCCTTGTGAGGTCCATCATAGTGAAAAAGATGCCTTCAGAAATTCTAGTTAATTAAACCTATTATAGTGATCATTTTGCAATATATACATATATCAAATTGTTATGATGTACACCTTAGACTGAGATGACATTATATGTCAATTACATCTTACTAAAACTAGGGAAGAGGAGAAATTCTGGATCTGGCAAAAACATCCAGATTCAACAAGTCTTTTCTACCTTAACCTCCCAGAACCGAGTAATTTCACCAGAAGGTATTCTGCAATTAAAACCAATATCTATTCTAGGCTTAACTCAATCTATTATTTTCTTGCCTGAGTCCCCTGTTGTATGCCTTATCTTCCCTGGTTTTTTTCTTGGAGTCTTAACCCCGTACACGTTCTGAGTTTGTGCCCACAAGGACATGCCATACCAGCTTGCCCACCCATAATTGTGCTGCCTAGAAACTCATCTAAAATGTCTGAAGTACTTTACAATCATCTTCTTAGTCTCCCTTTCATAAATCTGTCCAAATTTTTTGTACCCTGTTAATATTATGGCATACAGCAGTTTTCTATTGCTATTGTAACAAATTACCACACATTTCAAAGCTGAATAATAAGAATTTGTTATCTCCCTATTCTGTAGGCCAGCAGTCCGGATTGGCTCAACTGGTTTCTCTGCTTCGAGTTTCACAAGGCTATAATCAAGGTATCGGCCAGCTGGGCTCTTGAGAGGCTCTGGAAAGAATCTGCTTCCAAGCTCACTCAGGTTGCTGTTAAAATCTAGTTCTTTCCACTAAAAGATCTGATGACCATGTTTCCTGTTGGCTGTCCGCTGGAGGCGGCCCCTACATTTTATGCTTGGAGTCCTTCTGACTTCTCCTTCTGCCATATCTCTCTTGCTGCCAGCCAGGGTAGGTTCTCTGCTTTTAAGGGCTCATGCTATTAGATTGGGCCTACCTGGAAAATCCAGGATAATCCTCCTATTTTGAAGTTTGTTCCCTTAATCATATCTGCAAAGTCCCTTTTGTCATGTAATATAAGGTATTCACGGATTCTAGGGATTAGAGTATGAACATCTTTGGTGGGGGAATGGTATTTTGCCTACTATGTGTGTGTTTTCCAGTTGTTTTAAATATAGACTCTAAAGTTAGCTTTCTGAGGATACTCTTATATGAGAATATCTGCTCAGAGCATCGTAATCCTAGACTCTCACCTATAGAGTAATTCCAGTGTGGTGTGTTTTTTTTCTCTTCTCCATATCTCCCCTTGATTTCTTTGGGATCCAGACGACCCCTCTGACCTAGTAACAATTAAAATATCTCCTTATTTTTTAGTTTCGTTTTTAAGAATCTTTAGATTTGAATGTATCTTCTTTTTCCCTTTTACCTGTTTAACTAGTTCTCCAAGGTCACTTGCTCCTATGAAAAGTCCTCTTTCTCCAGCTTAAGTAGCGTATGTTCCTGGGTATTTTCCTTTCACTCTCTCACTGGTCTTGTTCTGACAGTAAAACCAAAGCTTGTTTTTGTTTTTCAAATGTTTTATTATGGGAAACTTCCAACACACACAAAGTGAGAGTGATACTATAGCAAACCCCTATGAATAATATAATGAATCACTCGGCTTCAACAATTATCAACACTCTGCCATTTTTAATTCCTCTGTTCATACATTTTTCTGGATTATGCTTTAGCAGATCTCAGACATCATGTCACATAACTCACAAATAAGCTAGCATGAAGCATTATTTTGAAAGAAATCAGTAATTCCTTGATTTTGTGAGCAAACCATTCCTAGAGAAGGTGGTCTTTAAAGTTTTTTTGTTTAACTTCAGAATTTTAATAATTTAAAATTCACAATACAAGGTGCTCTCACTTCTTTATCTATACCTTGATAAAGATCACCTGCCTTCCTAGGTTAAACCCATAGTCTGGGTCTTTAAAATCCAAAGTCATAGTCATGTCTCATATAATTAATAAATCCAGAGCCAACCTGAGACCATGTGAAGGTGGTGTTTGGAGGGTGGGGGGAGTGAGTCTAGGAGTCTGTGGATGTGCCATAAAAATTCAAGAAGTCTCCTCCAGAGTTTTTTCCTTGTCTCAGGAACAAGAAGCAATTCAAATCTAGGTAGAGGAACAGCAATGATAGAATGCCACCTACTAAATATAAAAGATAGAACCTCACTCTCTAGGAATGTATGATTCACATGGAATTTAGCTACTTTTGCAGTTAAAAGCCCTAGCCTATAGTCCTAGCTGAGAAATGAGGAAAAGGGAGCAAACATTTTCTGCCCTCTGATACTGAAAAAGCCTGATTATTGAAGCTGTTTTAAGGTAAACCTTAACCAGGACCAAAATGTTATTTTCCTGATACTCTAATCCCTGTCTCAGCCACAGAAGCATGCACAGTCTGTCCTTACCAGGGTCCACTTGGCTCCACCTGCTTTCATACACCAGCCACAGTTGTAAGGTCAAAAACATATGAGGCCTGTGCTTTCTAAAGCTGCTGTTTATTAAAAGCAATTGTGTGCAGCAGACACCAATCGTAATATAAAGTGCTGCAAACTCCCAAAGTCAGTGATGTGCATGGCCAGTGCTTTCGAAGGCCTGCCCTAATGGGAGGAAGGCAGGTGCAACACCTGTGCATACCAGCCACCACGTACCCACAAAGAGAAATGCCTCCCTCAAATGTTACTCTAGATGGCAAATGCCAGCTATTGTATCCAATTCTCGAGGTTTCTCAACCAATACATAATGGGGATCTCTCTAAGGGCCATATAACCACATCACTCTCTCCCCTGAATTCTGAACTAATTAAGAAATAAACACGGAATCAAAGAGTGATCAGAATATTGAAATTTATTGTTGACCAGATTGGTTTAGAGAATGGATCTGTAGCCTGCAGCCTGAATCAAGTTTTCAAATTTTTCTTCCCAAGCCTAGACTTTTGCACCTTCCTGAAGGAAGAGGTGTGTCTGTACGGCAGCCCCTCATCCTGCTGAGCTCGTCCTAGTGGAACTGACCACATACAGGGACAAAGAGGAGGACACAAGCATGCTATAAGCAAGGGAGCTCTGAAAAGTAGAAAGCAGGGAGCACAGCAGAGGCTGAGCAATAAGCCCTCAATTACATTTCGGAATCTCACCCATCAGTCACTGTGGGGAGGAGGTAATGATGATTGAAAAGGGGCACAGGTGGTACTGGGAAGTTCTCTTTCCAATACTTTTGAAAGAGCAGAAGTTTCTAGTTCTCGTATAGATGGAATACTAGAAAGTGAAATATCACATAACTAATAAATATGGGCAAAGGGGAAGAACCAAGGAAAGGGTTCCCTCCGCTCCCCAGGGCTTTCTCCAGTGGCTGGCTGTATATCCTCGATGCATTACTGGAACAAACTAGAATGCAGTAATATGTAGAAATGGATGCTCCAGTGCCCAAGAGAAACAGTGGGACCCATTGGATTTACCCAATGAATATCTCTTAAGAGTCTAGCCTAATTACTGTGACCATCAGGGAGGAAGAAAACTTCGGAGCTAAGTTAAGCCCGTTATTGGTGGGGGTGGTTTGTTTGTTTTGTTTTGTGCTTTGTGGATTTTTTGGGGGGAGGGGCAGATGGCAGAAGACATCAAGTCCAAGTGCAAGACAGAGGATAAAAGAGGGCTTAAAACAGCTTGTAAACTGGTAGCCTGCTGAACAGATCCAGTCCACAGGTGTGTTTGATTTGCCCCATAAGAATTTTTAAAAATACTTTTGAAATTACTTGTCAGCATATAAAGGTGGTAGAGTTCATATAAAAACCCAGATTTCATAGTTTCTCTGGAAGAGTTGGAAGATTCTGGATTAGTGGATGTGCATTTCTGTATGGCAAAATCTGCTGGATGGAGTAGCCACTGCTTCCTTTAGAAAGGGGCAAAGTGCCCACTTAGGCTTTTGTGTGATATGCCTAGCTTGTGCCTACATTTGAGTTTGTGATGTCTGATTTAAATTGATCAGCATTAGAGATTGTTTGTGATCTGAGAGAAATTCAAAAAATCTATTTCTGTGAGTATTTAATCATGTCAGAGCGAGTGTTTGGCAATGTGGAGAGTGCCAGGGAGGTGTGCACCAAGAATCTGACCATCCATCAAGAGGGGGAGGGATGAGAAGACATCTGTTTATATAATGAGGATGGAGAAATTGTTATGAAAGGCAAGAGAAAAGGGGGGCCACAGCCTGAAGTGTGGAGAGGCAGGCTAGTCTGGAGCAGGTGACAGCAGGAGTCAATTACATCCAAGTGTTGCTAGGGCAACTCAGGTTCCATGAACAGCCTTGAGGGCCTCTGGCCTTCACACTGCTAAGGTAGCTGATTTAGATGGCCCGAACTCTGAGGTCAGGGAAGCTTATGAGGAAGAAAAATAAGGTTGCAGAAGCATTATCATGATTTAGGGCTCAAGTCTTGGTAATAGAGACAGTCACAACATCTCACACAAAGCTACTGTTGGCCACTCTAAAGGCCTCTGGAACTGAGAACAATTACATCTCCCTCCTTAAGAGCACTACTTTCCAAATTGCAGGCCATAACTCATTGGTGGACTGTTAATTTAGTGGGGCAAGATTAGCATTTTTAAATGGAAAAAAAAGAAAAGAAAAAGAATATAATTTTTTAAAACCAGAGTGCATTACATACAGTAAATGCTGTTTTGCGAAACATTGGTTTCAGATGTGTGTGTACATGTGCACAGGTGCACCTGTACTGAGTTGTGCTGTCAAATATATTTCTTACTATGTGATTGCACTAAAAAATGTTTGAAAACCCGAGAGTCACTCAGTCATTGTGACCAGCTGACTCAATTTGCCAAATTTGGCATGTCTAATGGATTTTTTCTTCTTCTTTTGTTTTTGCTGCTGTGAGCAAGAATGGCAGATGTAGGCCAATTATAACCTTCTAAGGAGAACTGTCTGATATCAGAAAAACACAGGTAATGTTGGGCCAGTTGGGAAACAGGTTTTGAGGTGTGGCTTCTCAGGAGAGGCACAACTCTACCAGACTTCTCGAGACTCCACCCCCTGGGAGTGGTGGCACTGCAGGTGAGTGTGCAAGTGAAACCAAAAAGAGCCTGCTCCACAGTGCCGGGCCCAAATTCTGTTCTTGTCTGGAATTTTCCAGGGTTTCTAGAAGCAACATCATTCCCACCATTTTTTGCATGACTCACACTGTTGGTACCCTCCCCAATAGCCATCCTTCACTTTCTTCCTCCATAATAAGCCCCCATTTTTGTTGATATTTACGATAAGCCTGCGCATCACAGGAGCTGGGATTCTCAAATGAAGACCTACAAAATATCAGCCCCCAGTTTTTATTATATTCAAAGGACATAACAATTAGTCATCTTGTTATAAAGTTTCTAAATGTTTAATCTCAATTTCTGCATTTAGTTTGTCACGGACTGGTAACCAACAGTTGGTAGACTAGCACCAGTCCAGGGACCACACAATGAGTGACACTGGTCCGAGCCAGTTAATCATGGTAATTCCATTTCCCTTGACAAATGATTGATTTAAGCATGGCCAAGAGACATGCTTTTCAGCCATCGAGATAAAAGGGGATGTCTACTTGGGCACCTGTGAAAAAGTTTCTCTTGGTCTTAATAAAGGACACATGACACGCATACTCTTTCTTCCAGCCTTTTGACGTTAGCGTATCACCATGTGGTGCTTGAATAGCTGCAGCCATTTTGGGATCATAAGGTGAAGGACAAACAGGCTGAGGACAGCAGAATAAGATGGAGGGAAACTGGGTTCTTAATCATATTGCCCAGCTGCTGAATCATTTACTTTCTTTTTTTTTTAATATCTTTATTGATTTCAGAGAGGGGAAAGGAGAGGGAGAGAGAGAGATGCAAACATCAGTGATGAGAGAGTCACTGACCAGCTGCCTCCTGCACGCCCCCAACTGGAGATCGAGCCCGCAACCCTGGCATGTGCCCTGACTGGGAATCAAACCCTGAATGCCTGGATCCTAGGTCAACGCTCAACCACTGAGCCACACCCAGCCGGGCTGAATCACTTACTTTTGAATCCCTCTATGTCTGAGATAATAAAATGATCTTATTGGTCCAATTTGATCCACATTTTATTGGCTTTACTGTTATCTGCCACTGAAAGAATTCTGATTGATGCCCCTTGCAAGACATGATAGAGTTACCTAGTTTGGGTACAGAGGTCTATCTATACTTAGGATATTTTATGGAGAGCTTAGAATTGCCAGGAAAAAAATTGTAAGGATAGTTACACAAATGGTTAAACAAAGCTGCAGTTGTCATTCTAATTCTTGCACTGTTTTTTGTATGTTTAACATACAGTAAATTTTATTTTTGTGTGTATAGTATCATGAATTTTAACACATGCTTAAAATTGTGTAACCGCCTCCACAGTTGGAATACAGAACAATTCCATCACCCTATAAAACTTCATCATGCTATTTCTTTTAAGTCATATCCTCTCCTCACTCCTAACCACTGATCTGTTCTCCATCACTATATTTTATTCTTTCAAAAATGTCATATAAATGGAAGCATACAGTATGAAATATTTTAAGATCATCTTTCACTCAGTGTAATGCCTTTGAGATTCATTCAAGTTGTTGCATGTTCATTGCTTTTTATTGCTGAGTAGTATTCTACTGGATGGATGTACCACAGATTGTTTATCCATTCATCCCTAAAAGATATTTGGGGTCCAGCTGGGCTTGTCTCAGCAATTGAGAATCAGCCTAAGATCCAGGAGATCGCAGTTCAATTCCCGGTCAGGGCACATGCCTGGGTTTCGGGCTTGATCCCCGGTTGGGAGCGTGCAGGAGGCAGCTGATCAATGACTCTATCATCACTGATGTTTCTATCTCTCTCTCTCCCTCTCACTTCCTCTCTCTGAGGTCAATAAAGATATATTTTTTTTAAAAAAAAGATAATTTGAGTTGTTTCCAGATTTGGGTGATTATGAAGAGAACACCTTAAATTTTTGTGTACCGGTTTGTGTGAACATAAGTTTTTATTTCTCTAAAATATATACCTAGGATTCAGATTGCTGGGTCATATGGTAATTGTATATTTAATTTTATAAGAATTTGCCTAACATTTCCAGGATGGCTGTACCATTTTGCATCTCCACCAGCAATATAAGAGAGTTCCAAATGTTTCCCTATATTTTCTTCTAAAAATCTTACAGTTTTATGATTTGCATTCAGATCTATGATCCATTTTGAGTTAATTATTGTATAAGGTGTGAGGTTCTGGTCAAAGTTTATTTCTTATATATGAATGTCCAATTGTTCCAGTACTATTTGTTGTCATTTCTCCATTAAATTGTTTGCACCTTTGTCAAAAATCAATTGAACATATCTGTGTGGGTCTACTTCTGCATTTTCTATTCTGTTGCATTGATCTATATGTATATCCCTTTGCCGATACTATACTATTTTGATTACTGTAGCTATATAGTAAGTCTTAAAATCAGGTGGTATGATTCCTCCAATTTCATTAATCTTTTCAAAATCACTTTGGGTAGTCTACTTCCTTTGCCTTTCCATATTAATTTTAGTGTAAACTTATCTGTATCTACAAAAAAATTATGCTGGAATTTTGATAGAAACTCCATTAAATCTATAGATCAATTTAGGGAGAATTGACATCTTTGATATGTTGAGTGTTCCAATCCATAAACATGGTTATTTCTCTGGTTATTTTAAGTCTTTGAAGATTTCTTTCATAAGCATTTTGTCATTTTCAGCATATAGATTCTGTACATGCTTTGTTAGATTTTTTTACCTAAGTATTTTGTTTTTTGGAGCTATTATAAATAGTATTGTTCATAGCTAGTATATAGAAATGTGATTGATTTCTGAGTGTTGATCTGGTATTCTGCAACCTTGCTAAATTCACTTACTAGTTCTAGGGATGTGTGTGTGTGTGTGTGCGTGTGTGTATTATTTGGAATTGTCTGTGTGGACAATCATGTCATCTGTGAATGTGGACAGTATTATTCCTAACCTCTCCTTTTTTCTACTCTCTCTCCCTAACTGCCTAGAGTTGAGATGCCTAATATGGATAAAATATAAGAATGGAAGATACTTATATTTGTTATAGGTCATCTCCAAATTATTCAAGTTGTTTAGAAGTAATTCTAAAAAAAGTGATAAAAAGATTACATGCAGATGATGTGATCATATACTATTAAAATGATAAAATAATAATAAAACTTTTAAAAGAATAAATATTACAAAAATACCAGTACTTCTTATGTGTCAGGGACTGTTCTAATAACTGTACATAAATGAACTTATCTATTAATCACAATCCCATGATGTGAGTACTATTATCCTCATTTTACAGATGCAGAAACTAAATGGCAGAACTAGATACAAACCCAAGTAGTCTGGCTCCAGAGCTTGCACTCTTTAGTTATTACACAATAGAACAGAAATTTCTAGAAATGGACTCCAAAATGCCTGGTAGATTAGTATTTCATAAATGGGGCATTTCAAATGAATGAGTAAAGTATCAACTATTCAATAATTATGTAGGAACAATTGGATAGCTACTGGGGAAAATTAAAGTTGGAAACCTACGTTTGTACTGTACTTCAAAATAAAACTCATAGGACATAAGTATTTAAAGGTAGAAATTAAAACCATAAAGGTGCAAGAAGAAACCATAGAGAAAGAGTTTTATAATCTTGCCCGGCCGGGCGTGGCTCAGCGGTTAAGCGTTGACTTAGGTTCCAGGCAATCAGGGTTCGATTCCCGGTCAGGGCACATGCCATGGTTGCGGGCTGCAGCCGATCAATGACTCTCTCATCATTGATGTTTCTAGCTCTCTCTCTCCCTCTCCTTTCCTCTCTCTGAAATCAATAAAGATATATTTTAAAAATAAAAAAATAATAATAATAAAAATTAAAATTAAAAAAAAAAGAGTTTTATAATCTTGAGGTAGAAGAAGCTTTCCAAAATACAGCACATAAGCCAGCTATTATAAAGTCAATGATTTGTAATTTGATTACATAAAATATTTAAAATTTTTATATTCTAAGAAACAAATTTACAAGGTTAAAAGACAAATAACAAACTTTTATATTTGGGAAATATTTGGGACAGACAGACAAAGAGTTATTATCCACAATATAAAAAGTTATTCCAAATCAAAAGAAAACACTAAATTCAATAAAAACATGAGCAAGGAACTGCAAACAGGCAACACATTTGAAAATAGAAGAATACAAAAGGTGCTCAACTTCACAAAAAATCAAAAACATGAAAATTAAAGCAATGAAATATCACTTTATATCAGAGTAGCAAAGAAAAAAATGAGTGAAATACACAGCTTTGGGAAGGTATGGGGAAAACACTTTAATACTCTGCTACTATGAATATAAATGTATATAATCTCTTTTGGAGTACAAGTTCGCAATATCTATCCAATTATAAAATGTATATCCTCATTGCAGCAATTCCATTCCCAGGCGTCTGTCTTACAGAAGTATATACATGTACTAAGCTATTTATAAGGATGTTCATTTTCACACTCTATAATAATGAAAACTTATTAACAATCCAAAGGATCATCTACTCTATGCAACTAATTAAAAAATAAGGTAAAACTTTAAGTATTGACATATTAAGAAACACATGATCGATTGTTACCTCATCCACTTATTTCTGAGAATCCTCAGGGGATTTCTTATAGGGTGACTGTTACTATTACTTAAATCAGCATAACTTTGTAACCTGTAAAGTGGGCATAATTGTAGTACTTGTCTCATAGGATGTTGATTCATTCATTCCTTCAAAAAGTATTTGTTGAACAGGTACAATTGCCAGGCACTGTGCGAGGTGCTGGGGTACAAATATAAACAAAACAGACATGGTCCAGCTCTTGAGGAGCTCATTATCCAGTGCAGAGTGTGTGGAGTGTGTGTCTGGGCAGGGCAGACATTAATCACACACACAACTGTACAATTGTCTTGGGTGCCTAGGGAGTAAAATAGCAGAGTATGATGAGCGTGTATTATGGAGTGCCCTGATCCAGTTTGGGGGAAGCAGGGAAGGAGTCCCTGAAGTGATATTTGATGTTTTTAAAAAAGATAATGATAGGCTATGCACTTTGTATAAATGTCAGCTCAGAGATTAGTTAAAAAGGATACGGTAGATGTATAATCACTGAGATAGAAAGAATGTCAAGAGAACATTAAGTCAGTAAAGCAAGTTGTAAAACATATAGCACGAGTACCCCCTTTTTCTGGTTTAAAAAAATCTGTATTATAATACATATATATCAATGTATAGATAGAAAAGAGATCTGAGGAATATATACCATACTAACAGTTGTTAACTCTATTTGAATAATTTATAAATTTGCCTGGCATTCTGTAATCAGGAAAAACACACAAAAAAGATATGTATATATATAGAAATGATAGTATGAACATTAGAAATATTAGTATCCAAGGCAAAAAGTTTTAAATAAGGTAAAGAGAGACACTGATAAAATATACTATCTACCAAGAACATCTTGTCATAAACATACAAACCAAACAATATTCCATTAAAATATATTTAAAAATTAGAGAAGCAGATAAGTTGTATCTTATAAAGTAAGTTTTTAATAAAAAAGATGTCTATGCAACCCTTGCAAAAATTGGTGGTGTACTGAGTCACAAAAGAAAGCAGAATACATTTTCAATATTAGAAATCATAAAAGTCACATTACTGGACCACAATGCAATATAACTAAGCTCTATCCACAAAAACAGCCACTTCAAAAATCAAATAACACGTTTAAATAACTCGCAGTCAAAGAAGAGATCGAAACCTAATATAATATTGTATGTCGACTGTAATTGAAAAATAAAAAATGATTTAAAAAAACAAAATTATAAACTAGAAATTAATGAGAATGAAAGCACTACATATTAAGGTCAAACACAGAAAGAAATTTACAACCTTAAATGCTTTTAGAAATAAGAAAGAATGAAAATGAATAAACCACACATTTAACATAAACCATTACAAAGAAAAGAGCAAAACAAACAGAGCTAGAAGAAGATTTAATAAATGTAAAAGCTGAAAATAATTTGTTAAAGTAGAGAATAGAAAAATGGTGGAATAGGGAAGTAAATCTGAGAAATAGTTCTTTGAAAATATCAAGAAGACAGAAACCTCTATAGTCTAGTTAAAATAGAGAAATGCGTCGAAAATATAACATGATTTGACTGATGGACATATAGATAGATGATAGCTATGTGATAAAGCAAGTATAGCAGAACATTAAAATATATGTTGTGGGTATGCAGGTGTTCACTGTAAACATTTCTAAACTTTGCTGTATGTATGAAAATATTTATAATAAAATAGATAAAAATCTATTATCATCCAGAACATCAGTTTGGGAAACATTACTCTAGAAGTTTCTTTAAAACCTGGAAAAAGACAAAGATGCCAACTGTTGCCTCTACTATTTAACATTTTTCTAGAAATTCAATAAAACACAATATGTCAAGTAAATGCATATAGAAATTACAAATAAAACAAAGGAGGAGAAATCATGATTTGCAGATGATATCATTATCCACCTGGAAAGCCAAAGAGAATGAATAGAAAAATTATTCGAACTGATAAGGAAGGTAGGTAGAGTGGCCAGTTACAAAAAGATGTTCTATTATGCACAAAAAATATAAAGGGCTACTTTTAAACAGGCATGGTAGGAGGGGAAGGATGGTGAAAGGCGTCTTTCATGTTTTGCTCTGATTACAGTACTTCTGTGATGTTTGAATCTTTTACAACCAAAATGATTCATGTAGTTGTTTGAAAAAGGGAAAATGAATCAATGGTAGGCGGAATCCTAAAAGGCTGCCCCCGCCCCATTTCCCACCCTAATTTCCGGACTGTGGCTGTGATGAGATATCTTGCCTGTAATTATGTTACATTATGTGGCAAAAGGGATTTTGCAGATGTAATTAAAGTTCCCCTTAAAATAGGAAGATTATTCTGGATTATTCCAATAGCCTTACTCTAATCACAAAACCCTTTTAAAAGCAAAGTTTTCTCAGGCTAGTGGGAGGAAGAAAAGTCAGAGAAATTCCAAGCAAAGGAGGGATTCAGCATGCTACTGCTGGCTTGAAGATAGAAGGGAGCACATGAGGGGAAATGTGGGTGGCCTCTAGAAGCTGGAAGCATGGGGATCTCAGTCCTACAAGTGCAAGGAACCGATTCATGACAACCACCTGAATGAACTTGGAAGTTGATTCTTCCCCAGAGTCACCAGATAAAAGCCAAGTCCGGGGACACTTTGACTCTGGCATTGTAAGATCCTTAGCAGCAAATTCAGCCAAGCCCACCAGGACTTCTGACCTATAGAACTGCGAAACAATAAGGTTGTTTTGAACTGCTAAATATGTGGTAATTTGTTATGTAGTAATAGAAAACAAATACAGATGCTACTCTACTTGCAATGGGGTTCCATCCTGATAAACACATCATAAGTTGAAAATACTTTAAGCTGAAAATGCAATTAATACACCTAACCTACCAAACATCATAGTCTAACCTAGCTTACCTTAAATGTGCTCAAAACACAATATCCGAAAAATGCTGGCAACACAGTACATTGTAGAGTGTCTGTTATCCTCGTGCTCGAGTAGCTGACTGGGAGCTGAGGCTCAGCGCCATCACCAGAGAGTATTGTACTAAATATCATTAGCCCGGGAAAAAGATAAAAATTCAAAATTCAAAGTATTATTTCTACTAAGTGAGTATTGCTTTAGACCACCTTAAAGTAAAAAAATCATAAGTCGAACCATTGTAAGTAAGTTGGGGACCATCTGTACAAAATACATCAGCAAAACAATGAGATGTGTTGCCTAGCAAATTTTCAAAGGTTCAACCCCAACAATGACCCAGTCCTGCAGTAGGGTAGGGAAATGACACACCCATACACCCCATGGGAATGTAAATTGGTAAAATCTTTCTTGAAAGTACATTGGGTAATACCTATCAACCTCCCCCAAAACTTGAATATGCTTTGCCTTATTGAAATTTATTGTAGTTAAATAATCAGAATGGTAAGCAAAGATTTTTCTTACTGTCTTTTATAGAACTGCTTATAACAGTGGTCAATTAGAAACAACAGGAAGGTACAGCCATAGAAGACTGGTTTGTCGAATAAAATATCCTACACCATTTGATGAAATAAATGTATGCAATCAAAAGCCCAGTAGGAATTCTTAGAGAACTTTACATGCTAATTTAAAAGTTCATCTGAAAGAAAATGCACATGAATAGTCAAGAAATTTGTGGGGGAAAAGACAGAAGGGCTTGTCCTAGCAGATATGAAGCAATAATTTAAAGCTTAAGTGCTTAAACTGTGGTATTGGCACTGGTACGGATTTTAGTACTATTGAACTGATGATTTACATTCAAATGCATATGTTTAGGAATTGGGTTTTTGATAAAGGGAAAGAATGATCTGTTCAATGAATGTTTAGGGCCCTAGAGAAATACCAAGAAACACCAAGTAGTATTACAATGGAATAATATTCACCTATTAAACATATCACTGTTAGAATATTTATTTAATGACTGAGGAAAATGTTTACAAAAAGCAATTTCAGAAAATTAAAGAGCTACATAAACAATTCTAAAACGTTGCGAGTAAATACAGAACAATGTTTAAATCTTGGTGTAGAAAGGCCTTCTTATGCAAGATTCAAAATGCAAAAGTCATAAAAGAAAGAACTGATAAATTTGAATACATCAACATTTAAACCTCTATACCCAAAAAGACCCCATAAGCAAAAAAAGTCTGCAAAAAATGTCCCCACACATGTAACAAAGATTTATTTCCAGACTACAGAATTCAATATTAAGAAGACAAACAACCCAACTGAAAAATGGATGAAAGATATGAACAGGCAAGTCAGGACACAACATGAGCAAATGGCCAACAAACACATGAAAATATTCCTTAACCTCAATAAAAATCAGGGAAAGCAAGTAATGAGACATTTTTTATCCATCACATTGGCAAAACATTCAAGTGATTGTTTAATAACCAGTATGGATAAAAATTTAGGAAAATGGTTATTCTTATTCACTGCTGGTGGTGTAAATTGAATCTTCCTACACGGCAATTTGGCATTACAGGCTAACATTTCAAAATGTGCTGTCTTTGAGCCATCTATTTCACTTCTCTATATTTATCTTACAGAAATATTTTAGTTAGCCCTGGCTGGGTAGCTCAGTTGATTAGAACATTGTCCTGATACACCAAGGTTGTGGGTTCTATCCCCAGTCAGAGCACATACAAGAAGCAACCAATGAACTCAGAAATAACTGGAACAGCAAATGGATGTTTCTATCTTTCCCTCTTCCCCCCTCTCTAAATTCAATAAATAAAAATTTTTAAAAAGAAATATTTTAGCAAATGCAGAAAAAGCATATACGAGGATTTTCACTGTAGCACTGTTGATAGTAAAAAATGCACTGTTATAGTAAAAGATTGAAAACAATATGTATTTATCAATAGGTAACTATATCAATAGTTAACTGTAGTACACTCATCCAATGGACTACTACTATTCAGTTCGTAAAATGAATGAGGTAGATTTATATATACTAACATGCAAAGATCTTCAAGCCATAGTAAGTGAATAAAGCAATTAACAAAACAATATATAAAATAGGATATCATTTATATATTTTTAAAAGTAAAAACACAAAATGAAGCTACGTGTTTCTATATGTGTATAGGAATGTATGAGGAATTTTACTGATTTTAAAGAAAGAAGTAGTGGGGGAGAGAGAGAGAAAGAAACATCCATGTGAAAGAGAAACATCCAGTGGTTGCATGGGGATGACACTCAATCAACTGAGCCACGCTGGCCAGGGCCTGTCTTGTGTTTTGTAATAATGCATTAATTCAGGTGTAATTAGGAAAACATTTTTTAAATAAAAAAAGAACAAAAAGCTAATTACATGTTAAAGAATTCTCCATGTTCCCATTAAGAGCATGTTATAGACAAATATTTAATGATATGACAATATTCACTAGGTTATTAAATAATAACATGCTATGATAATACTTTTGTTTAGAACTATAAATACATATGTAATGCAGAGAATAAGACTGGAGGGACATAAAACCAAAATCTTAATAGTGGTCCTCTTGTCTGGCTGGGCGTGGATCCAGGCGATCAGGGTTCGATTCCCCCTCAGGGCACATCCCTGGGTTTCGGGCTCCATCCCCAGTCAGGGGCATGCAGGAGGCAGCCGACCAATACCTCTCTCATTGTTGATGTTTCTATCTCTCTCACTCTCCTTTCCTCTCTCTGAAATCAATAAAGATATATTTAAAAAAAAATAGTGGTCCTCTCTACGTGGTGGTATTACAACTTTTTTCTTTTCACTTTTTCTTCATGCTTTCATATATTTTCTGAATATTATACAATGAGAAAAATAGAAACAACAGGTGTGTGTGTTGGAGTGTGTGTGTTTGTGGGAGGATGTTGGTTGGAATTAGGATTGTAAAAGAAGTGTAACTGGCAAGAGGACTAAAGGCTGCTGCAGGATGAAATTAAAACTAGGGTTGGGGGTATGTGGGATTTTAGAATTAGGAGTTGGGGAACTAGACTTTAAGGGGCCAAGGAATTAACAGTAGAAATGTAGGGATTAAAATTAGTAGCAGAGACCATGGATTATTAGAATTAGTGCAGATGCTGTGAGAGATTTTAATTAGAATCAAAGGCCTTAATAGATTAAAAGGTTTTTTGAAAACTATAATAGCAATATTGGTGAGGGTATGGAAATATCCAAATAAATTGGAATTCTCATATATTTCTGGTGGGACAGTATATTGTTCTGGAGAGCCTGTGACCTTTTAACCCTAGCTACTCCATTTCTACCTATTTCTCCTTGAGAAAAATCTTAGAAATATGCAGATATTTAGTTACATCAAAGTTCATGTCTATAATAAAAAAGACCTAAACGCGGAGTTCTTGGTTAAATAATTAGCATTACAATGGAATATTATTCACCCATTAAAAATAATATTGTAACCCAGGCCAGCGTGGCTCAGGGTTTGAGCACTAACCTATGATCCAGGAGATCTCCATTGGATTCCTGGTCAGGGCACATGCCCAGGTTGCCTGCTCGGTTTCCAGAAGGGGGCAGGCAGGAGGCAGCTGATCAATGACTCTCTCATCATTGATGTTTCTATCTCCCTTCCTTTCTCTGAAATCAATAGATGTATTTAAAAAAAACAAAAAACCCACATTGTAAGAATATTTAATGACCTGATCTATCTCAAAGGGGCTTCCACAAAGCTGAAATTTTACACAAAATTTTATGTGTAAATATATGTTTGACCGGCAGTGGGTCCATTTGTCAGATTCTCAATTCGGGGCATGAGCCATTGCTCTGAATTAGAACTGGAGAGTAAAATTACAGTTTTATTTCCCCTATGACTCCAGAGTATTTTGGATAGTGCTTTTGTCTTTATACTTTAAAATACTGAGTTAATACACGCTTTTTGTTAACAACTGAAACCTTACGGAAATATCTGGAGTTGCGAGACAAAGCTCCTCTCTCCTCTCTCACCCTGCAATCTTATTGTGCATCCCAGGTGAAACACAGTGAATAGTTAGGGGTATCTCCTAGGAGATGCATTTTCTTCCTATGCATTCACAAATACAGATCCTCTATAAGGTCTTTGTCAACCGCACTGCCACCCCAAATAATGCCAAGGAGAAAAAGAATGTTTATTGAGGGCTTACTTTGTGCTTAGAAGTAAGTGCTCCAAGGCTTTGCCCTTGTGAACTCAGTGTGGTCTGCGCCCAAGTTGTCTCCCGCCCTCAACCACGCTGTGTCCCCGCTTGCCCTCTTGCCCCCCATTCTTCACAAGGCAGCTGGAAAGATTGTTAATTTTTAAACGTAAATCAAATCCTGTTACCCTTCAGCGGCTTCCATCTTGCCTGGAATCAAATCCCTACTCCTTAGAGACCCTACTATCCTTTACGGTTGAGTTTGCTGGGCCGGGAGCAGCTCGGGCGCAGCCCCGGGTGAGAGACCAGGGTTTACAACAGAGGGAGCGCCCTCCCCAGGGGCGGGGGCGGGGCTTCTCGAGACGGGGGTGGAGCCTCGGATCCACTGTTAGCAGAGCCGGAGGGGGAGGCTTTCAGCGGAGGGCGAGCGAGGGGAGCGGGGCTGAAGCAGGGCCCCGGACCCGGCACGCTCCTGCGGGCCCCGCGGAGCTCTTGCCGACGAGGTGAGCGTCTTTCCCCCGGGTGAGGGGGAGGGCTTGGCTCCCGTAGCCCCGTCGGCTCCTCGCCGGGGTTGTTCCCACGGGACTCTGTGCGGAAGCTCAGAGGTGGCGGCCTTGGGGAGCCTGCGTGAGAGGCTGGTGAAGGGGCCGGACGGCCTGTCCCTGTACTCCCACCACCCCGCCTTCTTTCCCCTCCCCCAGGCCTCGGCCAGCGCCAGCGGAGAGCCAGCCGCATCTTCGGGGGCAGCGGGACAGTGGCCGGCAGCGCGGCGAGACAGCAGCCGACAGTGGGGATGCGAGGTACCGGCATTAGCCGTGGCCAAGTGGCCCTAGAGGGAGTACAGGCCGGGCCTTCGGCGTTTCTCTCACGGGTTGGAGGAAGGCGGCCTCAGGGGAGGGGGAAGGTGAGGGGCGGGCGGGCAGGCTTCGCGGGTAACTACTAGGCATTGTATATGTATGTTTTGAGATCTAAATGGTACTACAACACGCAAATACATATTCGTTTCGGCAAATTGCTTGTTAAAAACTTAATATGTCTTGTAGATCTTCCTATATCAGGGAATTTCAATTTGTCTCATGTATAAACAGCTGCATTGTATGATTGTACTACAGTTTATTTAACCATTTCCGGATTGATGTACATTAGCTTGTTTCCCTTTTTGGGGGAGGGGGCTATTACAAGCAATGCTATAATGAATGGATTTGTATATGTTTCATCCACATGTGTGAGTATTTCTGTAGGAGAAATTCTTAGAAGAGTAATCGCCGGGTCAAAGTGTATATGCATTTTGAATTTTGATAGATTTGTCCAAATTGCCATCCCAAAAGGCTATGTTAATTTACACTCTCCAATGTTGTGCGAGAGTGCCCATTTTTCCACAATTGTGCCAACACAAATTATTATCAATCTTTGTAATTTTGATCAATTTAAAGGGCAGAAAATGGTATGTCATTGTTTTCATTTGCATTTCCCTGATTACTACTGAAGTTGAACATATTCTTTATTTGCCAGAAAAGTAAATAGGCAAATATCAGTAGTCTTCCTATCTATAAACAATAAGCATTTTGAAAATTTAATACTAGAAAAAGCCCCATTCGCAATAGAAAGAAAACAAGTAAAATTACTTAGAAGTAAACTACAAAACTTTATTGAGGAATATGATAAAAGAACGTTTGCATACACGGAGAAGGGATACATGCTTCTAGAAAAGAAGACTCAATTTTGTAGCGATGTCCATTTTCCCCATGTTGCTTTATACAATTGATGCAATTTCAATAAATATACCAAGTTTTTGGAACTTAATATGATTCTAAAGTTCATCTGGAAAAAACGATGGCTAAGAATAACCGAGAAAATATCTTAAAAGATAAGTAAAAATGGGGGTATTTATACTACCAGGTATTAAAATGTACTCTAAAGGAATTATATTTAAATTACAATGGACAGAACAATGTATTAGAATAGAAAAGCCCACAATTAGAGCCAGATTGTATTCCCAGATTTATTGGAGAAACATTGTTGCCTAGACGTGGAAAAACTGCCATATTAAAAGCTACAAGCACGCACATCCCGCCCGCCCCCCCCCCCCCCCCCCCCCAGGAAGCTTCAATTTTCCTTTGAGGGCAGACTCCTTTGTTTGGAGAAAACCACTTTATTGGGTCTGTTGGTTATACCAAGGTAAAGCCTCAGGAGTTAAAATTAGTGACTTTGTAGCTAGAACTAGCGATGTGACCCTTTAGTTAGATTAAGATGGATTCAGGTTAGCCTGCAGTGCGGCGAGGGAAGGAGTGTGGATATTAAAGGTCTTAAAATTTTTTCCCGCGATCTAATGGGCAAAAACGTTATGTCATTGTTTTCATTTGCATTTGCTGCTTATTGTGAGATTGAACGTCTTTTATGTGTTAGTCCAGGATAATATGTGATTCCTGGTGGCAGGTAACAATGGGAGACCCATTGCTCCTCTTCTAGAATGGAGTTTGTCTAATTGGTACAGCTCTGCCCGGAAGCGTGAGAATAAACAGGTTGACTTTTTAAATTTTCCTCTAGCACTAGGCTCTAGACACCTTAGATCGGGGGCGGAGGCAGTTTTCTGGACATGGCCGAGATTTGGCGCTGAGCTGTGTCATCGCGAGGTTTGGCAGCCAGCACCGCAGTGGGTCGGAAACCTCGTGGTAGGCGAGATCCCTGCAAGACGGGAGGTTCCTCCCTTCCCCCGAAAAACTCCCAGTCATTTTCATGAAGCCCCGCCTCTCTCCTTTTTAGGAGCGTGCACTCGGTCTCGCGAGAACCCGTCTCCTAAAGACGAGGCGCGGGCGGCATCCTGCGGTGATTTCAAAGGTCTCGTAGAGACTAAAACGTAATATCGCGGTAGTTGTCACGGCGCATGCGGGAGCCAGTGGCGGCAGATTGACTCCGCCCCTCGACGCTTCGTGAGGTTGTGCGTCATTTGCTTTTCGCTTCGCGTAGGTTGAGAGCGGAGCCGTAGCGACTTCGGCTTTGGTGGGAGGAGGGGGTCTGGGAAGGGCTGGGCTCTGGCTTTTCCCGTCCGGTAGAGGTTCTCGCGGGATCGCGCTGAGGCAGCCGCGGTTCAGCCACGGACTGCAGCAGCCTTGGAGGCGACGGCAGCGTCTTCGGCTCGTGCTGTTCTTAGCCCATGAGTTCTCGCGGGAGTGGCGTTACGTCCTCGTGGGATCCTTTGGCGGTGGCGGAGGTAGCTTGGAGGTGGGGGGGCAGTGACTAGGGTCGGTCCGCTTGCTGTTAAGATGGCGGCGGAAGCTGATGTCTGTCCGGCCAGGACCAGAAACTGAGGTGTTGGCTGTCCGCATTTGTGACGCCTCTCAGGTACCCGACGGTATGGAGGTGACGGTTGGCGGAACGCCGAGTTGCCGAGAAACCGAACCTGAGGCAAAGACCATCCCGTCTCGAGTCGGTTGAGGCGACACCATTTCCCGGGCCTCAGCCGCGTGTGGGCCCGCCTTTGCCCCACTAGTCAGTCAACGCCTCCGTTGTCGCCGCCGCAGTGGGCGGATTGGGAAGGGTGGGGGCGAGAGTCCTGGAGTTCGTGGGGTGTGGGGTTGGGGGTTAGATTGGGCGGTCAGGAGACGAGGACTAACCTACGACGACTGGTTCCCTACCCCCCCTACCTTTTTGCGGGCCCGCCTCCGTTCTCCGCCCCTGCGGCCGCCCAAATCAATCACCTAAGTTTTTCTTGAAGTAGACTCTACTTCCCGAACTCCCATGGTCTTTGATTAAGGGGTCAAGCTTTGGTACTTCTGACGTACTCCTCCCACTTCTCCCCTAATTCTGTGGTCCCATTCACTCTTCCTTATCTACGTGGATATTTAAGGCTGTATTTAAGAGGAGAAGGTACCGCTTTTCCATGTCATCTCTTGCCCAGTCCTAAGTAAGAGCTTTGCCCAAGTCCCCTATCCTGTCCGGTTTCCTCTCTTCCATTGGTCCTCTTGACTGTTGAATAGAACCTTTTCCTTTCCCTTCATTTACTCCACCTTTATGGATGGAGCCATAGCAGTCTTTCATTTCCTCAGGTCTTTGCACTTTATGACTCCAATCTAAGTACAGGGCACCAATTCCTCCAACTCTACATGCTGTTCAACTTCTCAGGTGGAACAGTGAATGGGTTGATGATTGGATGGCTGCAATCTTCGTGACCTCTTCATTCTAGGGCCTGCTAGTCTTCCCTTCATAACAACCCCACGCCCCCAAAACAGCTAAAATACTGTAGAGGGTAATCCTCCTGTAAACCACATTTTTGTTCTACACCCCGCGAAACACCTCCATCCTCCATGAAAGCTCGGGAACCGCCCCTTTTCCCTGCCTTTCTCTGAGGTCTTGTGACCTGTTGGTCTGTGAAAATCTGTGTTTGCTTCTGACCACCTCTTACATGCTAGTCCTTTCTTAATCCTTCTTTTCCCTGCCCCCCCCATACTCTTTTTCTGCAGGAGCTGAATTCCCTAGAGAGAAGATACTTTCCTGTCCGGATCGACTACATTTCCCCACCCCCATTTGCTAGAAAATGAAATAGCTTTGATAGATTATCTCCTGCCTCTCAGTCTTTGCCCTGTTCTACTTTTTTTTCTACCCCCACCATTCCATCATTACTATAGGCCTATTGTTTCCTTTCTAGAGTACATGTTCAGTATCGTTTTACCCCCAATATTGTTAGGTTGAGGAGACACCAACATTCCCCAGTCAAAGGAAGGCAGCCTAGTATGGTGAAAATACTCTATGCTTTGGGTTCATGTTGAACTTTGTGACCATGGTCAAACTACTTTTCGTATTCTCAGTTTCTTCATCTGTATAATGGGGATAGTAGCACTTGTAGTTGTTAGAATTAGACATTTTGTAAAGTGCCTGGCTTGTGGTAGACACAGTAAATTGTGGCTACTTTTTCTTGGTGTAAGAATGCCTTGTCAGATACATCTGTGATGTGGTAGTTTTATGATCTAGGAATAAGAGATTTTGTTCCTTTAATTTTTTCATATATTTCTAGGCCAATCCTATCAGTTCTGTATTTTTTCCCTTTTCATAGGCCAAACTCTTATCTTTTTAAAATTTATCTTTATTGTTAAAAGTGTTACAGATGTCCCTTTTTCCCCCCATTGGGATCCCCTCCACCCTGCATCCACCCCACCCCCAGGCCTTCCCCATACCAACACCAAACTCTTATCTTGAATGGTTCCTGATGTTTGGATGTGATTCCCACCTGCGTTAACCTTGTAGTCAAGGAATTTTAGTGCAAAATCGCTATCCTGGAATAACCACCAGCCATAATGTTCCTCTCGAAAACACCCCTCCGTGCCCCCCCCCATGTTCTGTCTTTTAGAAGGGGTGCCTCATCCCTTGCCTCTTCCCACCTACTCCTTCAAAGGCAGTCTGTCCTGTTATTTATCCTAGATGAGATTTGGTGCCATGCATTTCATAGTAATAAAGGGAACTTTTGCTAGCTCGTTTTCAAATGTTCATAGTACTTTTCCCCTACTTCCTTTGTTTGGTACCTCAGATCATTGTAGGGATCTGGTATTTGGTCTTACCTGGGCAGGATAATTCCTGGCTGTGAGAGTTTAGAAGGGTTGTTTGGGATACCAGTTTTCTTTTCCAAAGGGAATTACTGTCAATTCTTTAATACATTACATTACCTTCTGTTACTCTTTTGACATTTTACATTTTCCAACATTCTGACTTAACAATATGGAGGTAGTTTACTTACTGTTATATTTTGATTAGAGCCATATTAAAATGAGTGCTTTTTTCTAGTTACCTTGGTGGATGATGAGGTTTGAAATAGGAATATGATTGTGAAAAGCTTACCTAGGATTAAAAATTTACCGTGAGTAACCATCCAGTAATTAACTATATGTGGACACTAGTTTTGAGCCTTAGGGTCTATTTAAAGTCCTTTGGAGGTAATAGAATTTCCCTCCTTTTTCATTGGAGGTCAGAGGATCACTTTCTGTTTTGAGATTTTGCCTAGGTGCTCTTTACAATGGGTCAGCAATGATTAGAAATTAACTGAACTTTAATTTGACTCTTGTCATTTAGAACTAGAATAAATCTGGGAATGACAATCTAGGTGTAGACTAAAAGGTTTAATATATTCTAGGTAGATCTCTGAGAAGAGAGAAAGGAGTGGAAATACCAGTTAAAAACTTTGTCTAAGGTTCAGTGGCAAAGTTCAACCTGAGTTTCTAGGGTGTTTATTGTTTGTCTCCCAGTGTGGCCAAAAAGCATGTATAAAGGTGAAAATTTTTTGTGTGTGCAATTTTTCTTTTACCAAAAATAATAAATTTAACACTGCCTTGTTACCAGTTTATCATGAGGATAAAAATTGTTTATAGAATAATCACTACCCCTATAATTTCATTTGGTTTGAGAACTGAGTTGAGTTTTCAGGGAGTGTTGTCAGATTAGAAGAATTGTTTTAGCTGTTGGTTCTGAATTCTTGTTACTGTTCAAAGCAGGTCCTGAAAAATGCAAATTGATATGTGAGGGCAATTGCTTAAGAAATAATAACTGTGATTATGTTTGAACATTGATATAATAATGGTTAACTCCCCTGCACCCTAATAAATGTTTGTATACCCCCACATTTTTTTGTAGGTACTTCAGTAGTCTGACCTGAGTGTGTTAGCACTCCAGAGGAACCAGCAGACCGACTTGGTCAGGAAGGTTCAGAAAGCTGTTGGAGCAGTGTTGGTATTTCCCACCAGGATGAGTATGATTGGCTGTGATTTTAGGTTAGTTTTTTAAAATCTTTGTGGGTAGTATTTGTATTTTACTTCCTGGAATGGAAATGTTGGAGGTGTGTACATTTTCCATTCTGAATTGAGTTACTCTGGTTTCTAACATTGATCTTAAGTGGCACTAGTTGGTTCTTGCGTTTAAGTGGAGCTTATTACTGAATTAAACTGTTTGAATGAATTCTGTCTGTACATGATTTTTTAATTCACCTTAAGTATCACTCAAAAAATAAAATTGCAAGATTTGTCTAACCAGCTCTGTTTTAAAGAGCTATGGAAATTTTCAAACATAAAAAATTGGATGGTATAATGATCCTCCTGTGTACCTATTACCAGCTTTTAACAGTTACCTACTTGTAGCCATTCTATTTCGTCTATATTTCTACCCAGTGCCCCCCCCCCAACTATTTTGAAATAAACCCCTGCTGTCATATTTTTATTTGCAGATATTTGTATCTCTAAAAGATAAGGGCTCTATAGGCATAACCTAAAACCATATCACAACTCAGAAAAATTAATGCTTTTTTAAAAATACCAAATATGAAGCTAGTGTTCCAATTTGATAGTTTGAATTAGGATCCAAAGAAAGTCCGTTTATCACAAAGGATTGATATAGCTCTTAAATCTATTTTAATCCACAGGTTCCCTCCCTTTTGTTTTTTTCTTCTGATTTATTTGTTGAAAAACTTGTCCTATAGTTTTTCCCACATTTGGTGATTATATACCAGTAGTGGTATCTAACCCATTCTTGCTAAGTTAAAGACCCTGGAGGACCCCATTATAATGGAACAATGACAGTAATCTCCTGTATCCCAGTTGGGGTTGATACTGCTGGCCTAGGCACTATCCCAAAATAACTAGTCATGGATTCTTTTTTCTGTGG
Organism: Miniopterus schreibersii; assembly: GCF_964146895.1. Taxonomy (NCBI): domain Eukaryota; kingdom Metazoa; phylum Chordata; class Mammalia; order Chiroptera; family Miniopteridae; genus Miniopterus; species Miniopterus schreibersii. The sequence continues at coordinate 71,986,879 of NC_138104.1, forward strand.
CAGAGTCTGATTTAATTGATACCTGACTTCAGTTCCATGTCTTGGCGCTGCTTACTGCTCCACATGAAAAGTAGGCCTCCTTGTGGAAGAAGCTAATGTTTCCTAGATAATGACCTGATTGTGCCTTTGGGGTTTTTCATCATGGTTTCAATTTCCTTAGGTGGTTTAGTTATTTTTATACTATGTCATAATGCTGCTTTTTATTCTTTTGATGTTGGTATCTCAGCTACTCTGACCCATAACTTCTAAGCTACTAAGACTTAGTGATGAGTTCCTCTGGCTGGAATATACTTTTTGAACTGGCAGTACTAAACAACTTTTGAGAGCTTCCACATACATTCTGATTTTCAGTAATTTTACACAACTGTAGTTTTCCTGTTATTTTTCATTTTATTTCTTCCGGAAATGATGTGTCCCCGCCCCCGCCCCCCCGCCCCCAGCATAAAATCCTTTAAACTATTCATTTCTTTCCTTGTGTAGCATTGGCCATCCTGGGATCTACTGTCTGTCTTTTCTACCATCAAAACCTGAGAATGAAAGTTGGACACAGACTCCAGCCAGCCTTTGACTTAAGCACAGATGGGGACAGAGCAAGGCCATTTGTGCCTACCTGTAAAATGAGAGTGATTCCAAATTGAAGGGGTAGAGAGGGTGTAGAGATCATGAAAGTTTTTGAGGTATTAGATGAAATATGATTGTGAATCCAATGCTATGGATCATGACTTCAGACTTTTCAGTTCTTTATTTGTTAATGGAGAAATCAGATTGCTAATTGAAAAATAGACTAAGTATTAAAGAAGTGATTTCTTGGGAAATGCAGTGAAGTCCATTCATTTCACAAAAAAATTTCAGGCACATTAGATATGCTGATTAGATATTTACCCCTGTCCTATTTTCTGTAGTTAGAAAGTTTGAATAAGCTCACTTAAACCTTCTAATTTTGAGTTTGTAAAACTAGGATAACTGTAGATTTTGGGGACAGAGCTTTGCACATAGACATTTTATTATTTGAATTGTTTCCAGAGTTCTTAACAGTTAAAAGTTTACAATGGAAATGCTGTTGGCTTTTTTTCTTCTTTTGTTGTGTGTTTTAAACCATGGTTTCAAAGTATTATTGAAATGCCAAACTTGGTTGCTCTGGAAATATATGCTTTTTACAGTCCATATTACCTCTCCTGCAGTTAGATTAAGTTGTTAAAATCTAATGTGTAGTTGTAACCATATTAGGCTGCATTACAGTGGTCTCACCATCTATAAGGTTGATAGTCATAAACACTTGGGTTCTGGGTGTTTTGCTGTATTGTTCTCTGGCTCATTTTCTCAATGACTGGTTACCAGATGTTTATATGTTAATGTCAGGGATAATTCAACTCCAGAGATTCTTTGGAAGCCCTCTCATTTGATGTGTCATAGGGGTTGAGTTGCTAAAACTTGATGTACTTGTTGATCAGCTTGGTCTTCTGATTATAGCAATACTTTCAGATGGTGAAGGAGTGGCTCTCTGTGAGTAAAACAACTATGGGTTTTGTTTGGGCTTTTAACCTGAGCATTTTCAACTGTTAGTCCCCTTAAAAAAGTTTTTAACCATTTGGCTTTAAAAATTACAGTGGTGACATGAATTGTTCCCAGAATGTGATTTTACAGAAAGTTGGAATTTATTTTAGCTTCTTATGAATGTATCATTAAGTGGAGATTGATATTGTAGATAGATACAGTCTTGATTCTTGGTTGGACTACATGAATATGGAAATTCTTTTTCAACCTTGAGATTCTGATAGTGTAGTCTTAGATATTGAGAAAGAAAGCGATTTTTCTTTTCAATAATCTTTAAGTAGTAACTAAAAAGGACTAGGAGTAGGGTGATGCAAATTTTTTCTGGAATGATTTTTTAGTATAATCATTTAGATTTTAAAGATTGATAAAGTGTGAACATGCTGCCATGAACTTATGTACCATCTTTAGCATAACCCAGGCTTTAAGTCCTTATAACGAGATACCAGAGATAATTGCTCTGGAAGTACTTCGGCATATTGTATTTGGTGGCTCTTTATGTTTTGGAACACTTTTGGAAGACTGCTTTAATGATTTCATTATTTGCTGCGATTATTGTCTTTATAATGAGGCATATTTCTCCTGGTCTTTGCTTTTTTGTTTCTTACTTCCACTACTAATTCTTTATTATTAGATTTTGTTAATTGAGTTTTTATAGATGGTAGTACCTTTCAGCATAGCAATTAAGAACACTGGAGCCAGACTCCCTGAGTTCAAGTTCTAATTTCATTTCTTACCAGCTGTGTCATCTTGTGCAAATTATTTAACCTCTGTGCACAGTTCTTAATCTGTAAAATTACCTACCTCATAGGGTTTTGGAGAAGTTTAGCTGAGTTAATGCATATAAAATGCTTAGAACAGTGGTTCTGAAACTTTATGGAACATCAGAATCACTTAAGAGGGCTTGCTAAAACACATTGCTGGGCTCTACCCCCAGATTTCTGATTCTGTAAGTTGGGAGGTTGGGTGCTGAGAATTTGCATTTCCAACAATTCCCTAGGAGATGCAGTTGTTGATCAGGGGAACCACTGGAATAGAACAATGTGAGGCACAGTGTGGTTTTTTTCCTGGACTACCTTCTTAGTCTCTGAGTAAAAATACTTCACTCTTCAGTACTGTTTAGTACTGCCTTCTCTAGAAGCAGTTTTGAAATATTTTGTTGAAGTGGCTTTCAAAATATGGCCCCATATCAGTATCAGCAGTATCACCTGGGAATTTGTCAGAAATTCACATTCTCGGGTTCTACCCGTCTGTATTTTAAAAGTGTGTCTTGGCTTAACTGGGGTGTCTTAGACTCTTTCAACAGCTCTATTGAGGTATAATTCATGTACCATGTAATTTACCCATTTAAAGTAACCCGTTGGTTTTTAGTATGTTCACAGTTGTATAACCATTACATTTCAATTTTAGAACATTTTCATCACCCCTCAGGGAAACTGAGTACCCGTTAGTAGTCACTTCCCTTCTCTTTTCCAACTACTCCAGTACTTGGCAATCACTAATCTACTCTATGTCTCTATAGATTTGTCTGTTCTGGGCATTTCATACAAGTGGAATCATGCCATATGTAAGCAGCTTTCATGTGATTAAAATGTTTTTTATTGCAAAAAAAATAGAATACAGATACAGAAAACCACCCAAGCCTGGCCAGGTGTGGCTCAGCGGTTGAGCATCAACCTAAGATCCAGGAGATTGCAGTTTGATTCCCAGTCAGGGCACATGCCCGGGTTGCGGGCTCTATCCCCAGTTGGGGGTGTGCAGGAGGCAGCTGATTAATGACGACTCTCTCATCATTGATGTTTCTGTTTCTCTCCCTCTACTTCCCTCGCTCTGAAATCAGTAAAGATACATTAAAGAAAACCACCCAAAAACAAATTTATAGTTTAATGAATTATTTTAAGGCAAACACTTTTGTAACAGCTACCCAGATCAAGAATTAAAACTCTGCCTGTCACCCTAGAAGTCCTTCCATGTGCCCATCCCAATCACAACATCCTCCCTCGGAAACTATCTGCTGTTCTGATTTTATAGTAATCACTTCTTTGCATTTTGTTATGGTTTTATTATCCAGGTGTGTGTCCCTGGATAGTATAATTTGTCCGTTTTTGAAAAACTTGATTTGTCTTTTAAATATCTATAGCTTCTGTTTTTTGCTTTTCTTTTCCCTATACTATATCTGTTGAACTCAGGCCATTGACCTGTAGTTTCCCACAGACTGAATTTTTCTAGTTGCATACTTGGTACAGTTCAACATGTTCCTCTGTCCTCTGTATTTTCTCCAGATTAACAGCTGGATCCAGAGACTTAATAACTTCAAGTTCATTCCATTTGGCAAGAATTTTGGCAGTGCTGTTTTCATTCACAATATTCATCAGGTTGTAATGATGTCTTGGATTTTTTTTTATATTAACAGCCATTGTTGTCCAAAGCTTAGATCTGTTAATTCATTGAAAGTGTCAAAATGGTGATATTCTAACTCCATCATTTTTTTTTTCATATATTAGCTGGAATAATTTTATAAGGTTATACTCAGTGATATAACTTATATAAGAAGGGCAGGAAAAATGCTCGATTTAAAATTTCTTCTGGCCATTTACTTGTTCTGTCACTTTGGGCAAGTAACCTAACGTATCAGTTGCCTCTGTGTGGAAAATACCATAGTTGTGGGGTTATGGGGATTAAATGAGAAAATGTAAGGTGCTAGTACACTGTAGGTAGTCAGTAGATGGTAATTTCTTTAACATACAATTTTGCTTAACGCCTCCAACAGCTCAGAGATGGTCAGCCATGGTGGTGAAGTGATGGCCAATTAGCAAAGCGTGTCTGGACCCTTCAAGTCTGTGTTGGGGTCATCAGTAGTGGGAAGGAATGGGGTTTGTTCTTTGGTCATTTGGGGGCTAAGACTCTGGCCAATGATAACTAAATGTTCCACCAGAGTAGTTTTTCACTTTGACAAGCCTTGGGAGTCACATTCATACCCTGTGAAGTGTCTTATCCAGTTCTGTGGTGATATGCAATACATTGGTTGCCCTGATCTCCTTCCGTCTACACAGCCCCCTATTGTTCAAGTTTGTTCTGTTCAAGGTTCTGCTGTAACCTTAGTAACCCATAATGAATCTTCCTAATAGTCATCAGTATCACCACTATTAACATACTTGATTGGCATCATATATAGCAGGTTAGAAAAGAGGTAATTATTACTTCTGATATATGTTATCTAAAAAGTACAGCACTGGGTACATAGTAAGTGCTTAATAAATTGGAAAATATTTTTAAATTAATATTCTATCTTTTTCTCTCACATCTTACCTCTCTTCATTCAACTAAACAAATATTTACTGAGTATTTCTAAGTACTATGAGCTGGGAACAAAATGAATGAGAGTTGGTCTCTGCCTTTGAGAAACTCACAGTACAATTAAGGACTAAGTGAGATCATGTTTAAAGTTCCTTAGCCTTTTCCTTTGTGTTACCATTTCTTCCCCTGCATTGTCCATGCATAATGTAACCTATTGTTTCTCAAAGTTCTTCTTAGCTCTGTGTCCCTCCCCGCCCTTTGAGGCTGCTGATATGTGAGAAAGCCTGCAATTGTCTTCTGTGAATACAGACTAATATATTAAGAAAACTCTCTGGGCCAAGATTAGATTTCAAAGTGTTACATGTGACACTACAATATTATTTTATGGTGTTTAGATGGACCTACACCTTGTGTCCAGCTTCTGTCCTGTTGCTTTTAACTGCTTTCTCCCTTCACCTCTACCATCCCCCTAGATGTTTTTCCCCATAAAAATAAAGGCTCCTAAACCCAGTTAGTAATCTATCAAGTATGTAAAGAGACAGCTGTACTTCAGATAAACTAGGATTTGAGTGGGCCTATGATTTATCACTGAATTTTCATTCTCATCTATAAAATGGTAATCAGAAAGCCTACTTCATCAGCTGTTGTGAACATTAAAGTGAAATGATGTATTTTAAAATGTTTAATTATGGAGTGCCCTACAACGATAAAGCCATTATAATTTATGTAAAATAAATACTTAATAGCTATGTTACTTGGGGAAAATTACTTGATCATTAAGCCCGTTTCCTCATCCTTTAAATGGGGGTGATGATAACTCATTCACTCAACAAGTATTTGAGGACATAGTACTGCTAGATAATGGGAATAAAAAGATAAGCAACTGGAGAATGGAGGGCAGCATGGTCTATGGGAGGGAGACTTGTAAATCACAATCAAAGGGATCTGTGCAGTAACTTGAGGAGTGAACAAAATGGACTATAGCAGTTTACTGGAGGGCGTCAGAGAATGACACATAGTAATTTTGTTAGGCTTAAACAAGATACATGAAAAGTACATCATGGACTCAAAAGTGCTATACAAATGAAAGTTAAATGTATCCCAAATGAATCAATAGCCTCAATCATTGTTTCATTTCCTCACAATACTTGTACTTTAGATGTGTTTATTTCTTTTAGCTTGATTTTATAAACTCCTGAAAGGTGTTACCTACACCTGTAGTAGAGTACCCTGAAACTAATACTTTTTAATCTAAAAGGATTATTTTCAGCCATTTTGTCATTTTCAGTTTTTATTGCTGAATTAATTTAGGAAAAACTAGAAAGTGTGTTTTTATTTTGAGAAAAGATTCCTACTCTACAGCATATTCAGTCACCATTAACATTTTGGTTGGTGTGCTCTCATCTTTTTTAAAAATATGTTTTTATTGTAGAGAGAGGAAGGGGGGGGAGAGAGAGAAATATCGATGTGAAAGAGAAACATCAATTGGTTGCCTCCTGTATGCACCCTGACCCAAGATGGAACCTGCAACCTGGGCATGTGCCCTAGCCAGGAATTGAACCAGCATCTTTTCAGTGCACGGGATGACGCTTAGCCAACTGAGCCACACTGGCCAGGGTGGTGTGTTCTCATCTTAATGATGAGAGTAACATTTAGAATATTTGGGACATGCTTTTCCCAGAATAGGAACTAAAAAATGTCTAATAACAAGAAAAGATACTCAAAGTAAACATTGTAAATGCAAATTAAGATGAGATCTCTTTTAACCATTAGATTGGCAAAAAAAAGAAAAGAAAAAAAATGGAAATAGCAAGTCCTAGCAGAAATATAGGGAAGAGTCTGGTTTTAAATAATGCTCACAAGTGGTATAAATTAATACTGCTATTTTGGAGATAATTTTGGCAAGTTGCAAGATAGTATAGATTATATGATGCTATTTATATGTATTTTTAAAACTGGAGTAAACTGATACATTTATTTGGGAGGAGTGGTCAAGAGGAACTTAAGCTTGTTCTATAATGTTTGCATTTCTATTTCTGAGAAATATAAAATATATTATAGAGTAGAGAATAATATAATAAAAACTTACATACTCCCTCCCCAAATTGATAATTTTTAACATATATTTTTGCCTAAAGCCTTTTACTGGGGAGGTACTATAGGCAAAAGGGAAATACTTTTTCGGAATACTTTAACACAGTGTTCCCTTCAGTGATAATTACCATGAATTGCTTGGATTTTTATACTGTGAAAATGGTATAAAATACTCATGTAAGTAGAAATTCAAAAACTATGTGCTGTCTACACAACGATCTGTTATCTCTTGTGTAATAGTAAATTTGCATACTATTTTAGAGTTGTAAAATTAATAAGTGGTTTGGGAATGAGACTTTAGTCATTTGTTCATTTTATTCTAACTTGTTTGAAAACACTTTCTTGATTTTATCTTTACTCTTCTTCATGATTATAGAAGTATACATTGCTTATTGTTGAAAAATACAGATGAACACAGAAATCTGAAATTCTACCATTCAGAGATATGTTGGTGTACAGTATGTTCTTCCAAGGTTTTTCTTTATGCTTGTGTAGCATAAATGTTTTTAAATAATTTTTAAAAATATATCTTTATTGATTTCAGAGAGAGGGAGAAGGAGAGAGAGAGTTGAAACATCAGTGATAGAGTCATTGATCGGCTGCCTCCTGCACGCCCCCTGCTGGGGATCGAGCCCGCAACCCGGGCATGTGCCCTGACCGGGAATCGAACCTCATTTCCTGGATCCTAGGTTAATGCTCAACCGCTGAGCCACGCCTGGCCGGGCGCATAAACATTTTTTTAAAAAATAATTTTTTAAAATGTAATTCATTACCTTCCAACATTTTGTTTTGAAAATTTTAGAACAAAAATGCTGAAAGGAAGAGCACAGGAGCATTTGTATATATCATCAGCTGTATCCAACAATTGTTAAGAATTTGCCATATTTGATTTATATATATTTAACTTTTCTGAAGCATATGAAGTAAAATGATACCTCATCTTTAAATCCTCCAGCATATATGTTTTGAGAATAAGGACCTATAAAACCACAATACTATTATCACACCTGGGGAATTTATTCTTAATATTATATAGTATCCAGTCCATATTCAGACTTCCTTAGTTTTCTCCAAGTTGTCGTTTTTTTGTTTTTTGTTTTTTTTTAGCTGTTTCTCCAAACAAATATAGAAGTGGTATTTTTAAATTTGCTGTTCCGGGTTAATATATTGACTCCTGTTCTCTGTCATAATGTATACTTCTATAATGTTTTTAATGACTGCATTGTATTCTATTGTGTGCATGATTTATAATTTATTAACTAATTCCTTGTGTTCAAACCTTTAAGTCTTAGTTTTTCATTACCTTAAACAATGCTTTCTAGCACATAGTAGACGTTTTGTAAATATGTGTTGAATGAAGGAAAGAAACAGAGGAACATTCTAATAGAGAAATCTTTGTAACATCCATGTTTATTTCCTTAATAAATTTGTAGACCCCAAGTGCAAAAACAAGGCTTTTGATACTTACCATTCTTTAGAAAGACTATCCTGCATTATTCACTCTGCTGTGTTTAGAATATAGTCCATGTTGATTTATAGTATACAGCACCTCAGGGTAAGCCCTGATTGATACTTTAGTATTAGTAAAGAGCATAAGCCTGGATAGACAGACCCATTTTCATTGCTGTAGATGGCCCCCTCCTTATATCTGCTGCCATATTTTTTGCAGGGGCTACTTTGACTCCTCCAGCCTAGAGTGAATACCTGCAGTCTGTCGACCTAATTGGGGCTCCAATTTTCTGCTTTAATTTCCTTATCTGTCTTGAAGACGCATTTTACATAGAGCATTATATATTTGCTTTTTAAAAAGTAAAGGCAGACTGCATGGGTGAATTCAGATCTCTACCTCTAGCAAAACAAAATGATAATTTTCTCCATGTCCAACAGAAGAGTGGGATAAGACCTTATATTTGATATTATCCATTTCAGACTCCTTATTTTATAGGCCTAGATTTGGGGAAAATGACTTGTCCAAGGTAACAGGGCTGGTTAGTGGTGACGTCGGGCATTGAACCCAAATTACTTAGTTAACTTTCTACTGTGCTATATCTTTTCTTTAAACTTACCTCTATTTCTAAATGTGCCAACAGGTGTCGTCTATGGAAGTACAGTATAAGTGACTCCCTTCTAATAAAGTTCCCCCCTCAAAATGGGGAAAATTTAAGGGAGTAGAAAAGTAAATGATCAGTTCGAGCCCAAAGAAAGCTCAGTTTCTTTGCCATTTTGACTATGATTATTACTTTTCAATATGCGGTCAATTTGGCACTTTTTTATGGTACTAAATTTCCTGCTTGTAAAACTTTCAAATTAAGATGTTAGAACAAATAGCTTGACTCCATTCTTTTTATTGTTTGCATTGCATCCCAAAGCATGGACTTACTATAATTTAATCATTTCTTTTTGTTAGGCCTTAGAAGTAGAATTCATTCTGGGTCATTTAAATTTTAGATAGGTACTGCCAAAATGTCCTCCAGAAAGGCAATATATAGTATTGAATTTTCATTCCCACTAGCAGCGTCCGTGATTGCCCTTTTCTCCACCTGTATCTGCCAAAACAAGTCATTATTAATCTTTTTAATTTTGACCAGTCTGATGAGTGACAAATAGCACATCCTTGGTTTGATTAGCATTTTTGTAATGACTAGACTAGTGAGGATGAGCAAATATTGATATCTTCTGCAAATTGTAAGTTCATGCCCTTTTACTTGGTTTTCAGTCAGATTATTAGTCTTACTGAGTTTTGAGAGGTCTTCATATATTAGAAGTACTAACCCTTTCTTTATTCTATTGCAAGTGTTTTCTGCTTATGGTTTGGAATTTTTATGTAGTCAAATCTGTCCCCCTTTTTTCTTTCCTTTGTGGTTTCTAGATTGTGTATCTTGCTTGGAAGACCTTTGCCAAGATTACAAGAATGTTTTCCTATATTCTAATACTTTTATAGTTTAGTTTTTATGTTTGAGTCATGGTGTGAAGTAGGTATGTGCTTTTTGTTGTCGTTAATCCTCACCCAAGGATCTTTTTTCCATTGATTTTTAGAGAGAGTGGAAAGAAGGGAGGGAGGGGGGGGGGAGAGAAAAACATGGATGTGGTTGCCTTCCTCAGGTACCCCAACTGGGGCTGAAGATGGAACCTGCAACCCAAGTATGTGCCCTTTACCCGGAATTGAACCCTTGACCCTTCAGCGTGCGGGTCGACACTCTAACCAAGGGCACATACCTGTGTTGCAGGCTTATTTTCATCCAAATGGTTACCCAAAAGTTCCTATTTTTCATCTTGGGAAAACTTATTTGATCTTTCAGAATGTACTAAGCTTAAAAGTGAATTATTTGGAAAAGTGTAGTTTGTAGAGGGAGGACAAAGGGGGGGAAATGGGGGACACCTGTAATACTGTCAACAATAAAAAAAAAAAGTTGGAATTTATGCCAAGTAGAAAACTGGCTTGGTTGCTTTTTGCTCTTCAATTTTGAGAATAATTCAGATTGGTTGTGTTTAATACTTAACATTTATCTTGAACCAAAGGCAAAGTGTTATAGAAAGTGTTTCAAGGGATCTTAGTAATTAATTCCCATTTTATGTATATTTGAGGCCCAGATTGTCCTAAGGTCACAAAGTCAGTTGGTGGCAGGGAACTAGACTACCTTTGCATACTGTTCTTTCATTTTCAGCTAACACCTTTCATGTTAAAAGATACAAATATTTTAAAGCAGCCAATTGTTTGCATTGTTTGGTTTATTTAAAGAACATTCGAAATGATTATGTGCTGGGCTGTGTGTGGTACTGTTAAATTTACTCAAACAGAGCCAGTTATGTCTGTATATTGGGACATGATCTTTTTTCTAAACACTGTATTTTAAAGTTTTTTTTTTTTTTAATCAGTGAACTAATTTGATCCTTGTAACAAACCTGTGAGGTTGGAATTATTTTCATCATACTGAAAGGAGCTTACTATCATGTCGATAATTGCTATAAATAATTTGTTCTCTTAAACCGTATAAAAGAATTTGTCTCCGTTCCTCTCATATTCATTTGATTTGGCTTAAAGTAATTCAGATACACTTAAAATCTCTGATTGTTAAGTGGCATGGCCCAACCAAACATTATTTAGTAGACTATTTATAACTAACTTGAGAATGAGACCCAGAGCATCATCCTAGTTTAATTTTTTGTTTCATGAAACAAAAAATTGTTAGTATTTCAGGCTAACAAGTCTGGAGATTAATATGTACTTTATGTTCTCCTTCATATGCAGATAACATGTAGAAGGATTGAAAAGACCGGCTCTTTTTTGTTTTTTGGGGGGGGTGGGGTGAGGAGGGGAGATCTGGCATAAGATTGCTGCCCTTAGATTAATCTGGAGCTAAAAGAAATGTAACAAATAATGATATGGTTTACCCTTTGCCAGGCACAATCCTGTGGACAAACTGTGTTGTTTATTTTACAGAGGTTTCCTGACTCAGAGTGGTATGGTAACTTGTTTAAGATCATACAGCTAGTAAATAGAGTTTAAGCCCAGTTCTGTCTGACTCCCAGGCCTCTCCATTATGCTGTTGTCCTCTACTTCATTTTGACTTTGTTCCAGTAGTTTTTCATCACTCTCTGTCTTAAAATACAAAAATAATGATCAGTGTGTATGATAACAAATAAATACATTATTGAGGCCTCTCTTTCTTCCCCCATATAGATAAATCTTCTGTCGGAATATTTAAGACATTAAAGCCTAGCTTTTACTTAGCAATATACTTAATCTAGCTTTTCTATGGAAGGTTTGTGCCTTTTTCTACCTTTCAGGATACAGGACTAGAGGATTTTTTAAATCCAGGAATACAGAATTCCCCCTTACACAGAGGATATTTAATCATTAGAGATGCTGCGTATTTCTTTGAAAACTCAGGGATATGACAGAACTGGAGCTGAAGAATGCAAAAGGGTTAGAATTCTTTTTCTTTGGTTTCCTATCATGTTGCTTTAGGGGAAATACCATGTACCCGTGTTTCATAAATGAAAGTGAAAACATTGTACCACTAAGCAGACAGTGTCTTGGAGATATTTTTGTGGGGTGATGGTTCCTAATGTTTTTCAAGTCATGGATCTCTTTAAAGAAGCCAGTGAAAGCTATCAGTTAACTTCCCAGAAAAAAAACCAACACATGCAAAGATTTTTCAGAGAATTTTAGGATTTTTGTATTAATCCCTCAATATAGGACAAGAAGAAATCTAAAGATTTCTCCATGTCATTAAGAGGATGTCCAAATTGTGTCGTTTGTTCTTATATTTTCTAATTTTTAAGACTAAAGCACTATGGCCAAAGATAAAAGCTGGGCTAATTGTTTCACTTTTGCTAAAGGTGTTTTCTACTTTATGAAATTTAATCTCTACATCCAATTTTTTTTTAAAAAAAAAGGATTATGCTTGGTGTTACATAAGGATTTATTTAATGGACTGTGTTGATCTTGTAATTGATTGTTTCTCAGCTTTGCGTTGGCCACTAGGAAGTTGTAATTGTGCATTTTTGTGCACTAGAGTTTCATTGCTTTTATATTACCATTGCTCCTAATCTTCCTTTTTTCTAATTTTTTTTTACATTTATGTACACCCAGCTAATTCAGAGTACCCATTGCAGTGCCCTGCATATAGTGTGTTTATTTATGTAGTATTTATTGAGTGGAAAGATTCAAATCGAATGAATTGTATAAATAGGTGTTTCTCAGTTGAAAATTTCACCAAGTTTAATGTGACTTGGATTTTTTTTTAGCTTCATTAGACATTTACTGGATAGTTGTTTATTCATTTATTAATATACTAAATGACAGTCTCCGTGCTGGTGACAGGAATGCAAAGAAATAGATGCAGTCCCGTTCATGCTGAACTCTAATGGAGAGATAGACGTGTAAATAAACAGAGGTATGTTGATTGAGGCTGTATATGCAGGGTACAGTGGGGGCACAAAGGAGGGAGTAGTCAATTTTACATGGAGAGGAGATACCTGGAGTAGCTTCATAGAGGAGGTGACATGTAAGCTGAGTTCTAGGGGACATGCAAGAGCAGCAGCCATTTCAGCAGAGAGAGGAATAGCAACCAAGGCATGGAATCGAACCCAGGAGCCTTCAGTCCACAGGCCTATGCTCTAACCACTGAGAAACTGGCTAGGGCTGTTACCAAATTCTTTTGATACCAGTTTCTCTAAATAATTGGGAGTAATGACCAGGAAAATAACTTTTGGCTCTGCAGTTTCCCACGACAGCAGGGTAAAGGGTGTGTAGGGTATGCATTCTCAGACACCATTCCTACCTCCAGAGTCAGTGTTGAAGTATTGGATTCTTCTTTGGTGTCCCTACCTGTATTTTCTTTGAGTATACTGAAGTGCAGAAAAGCACCAAGAGCAAGCATATACACTTAGCTGAGGTATAGTGTTTTCAGGTTTTGAAAGATAGGCTCTGTCAAGGTATTTCTGCACATAATTTCCAAATTTGTCTTGAGTGAGTAAAGGCTATTTTTCAGTTGCTTTATTATTATTGTGTGTGTTTTCCTTAATAGCAAACATTGAACAGTTACTATGGACTGCTGTTTTTTCTGCATGTCATTTTTTTAAAAAAATAAATCTATTAGGGGTAACATTGGTTAACATAATTTTCAAGTGTACAACATAATTCAACATCTGTATACTCTTAGTTGCTTTATTATTACATCTTATTATCCATGTCCAATGAAATCTAGGACAGAAAATCCTCTAAGTTATGTTTTATGTTGCAAAGGATAGGGATATTGGTGTCTGTGGGGGGGGGGGGTGGCAGGGTGGACTGTGCATATAGACATTTTATATACTATAGAGTTGTGGAGCAACTTTGGTTAGAATCCAGGTTCTGTCACTTACTGGGTATGTGACTACTCTTGGCTTCAGTAAATTGGAAACAGTCTTCACCTCCAAGTTGTAAGAACCTAGAGATAATGCATAATGGTCAGTAAATGTTAGCGGTTGATAATAATAAATGGATTCTCATAATATTTTTTGGGTGGATATTAATATAAATAAACACTAGACTGGATGGAAAGGCTTGACCGTCAGGTGATGTCCCCTTTAACAAATCAGTTAACGTGATGTCTGCTGCTGGAATCAAATAGTGAATAGCAGGCTGGATTTCAAGATTCAGGTTGCTGCTTACTGACATGATGAATGGTTTAGACAGTTCTCACCTGAATTTACTTTTAGAGACCACAGAGAGGCAAAGGGAATCACTCATTGCAAGGCAAAAATCGAGTGCTTTGCTTTGTGGCATGTTGGAGTTGTGTTTTCTAAGCATTTTTTTTTTTTAATAAAAACTGCCATCATGTTTTCCCATGATTTCATTGGGAATTTTAGACTGATTCATCCACACTCTCATACTTGTGTGTAGCATTACTTACCCTACCAATAATAAACCAAACCAATAAATATTGAGTGTTAAACTCCAGGATTAAATAGCAGAAGGCATAGGAAAGAAGCTCCAAGAGCAGGCAGCAGCCAATCGAAGGCATTTGTTTAGATTATATTGTTCTTAATTTGGTGCATGCCCTTTGGCTCAGGGGTTACTGTTTTCTATCTTAAGAAAAATTGTACAAAAGAAAAATTCTCATAAGTGGATGCATGATTATAGAAAATTTGTAAGGATTTGAAAAGCATGAAGCAAAAATAAAACTATGTTATCCTGCCACCTAGAGGCAACCACTAATTAAGTTTCTTTCCTTCCCAGGTGGCTTTTTTCTTTGTTCCCCACCCTGTGGCAGGCATTCTCTCATTAATAGGGAAGTGATAGGTACAGGATACAATATAAACACATAGGGAAGGACACTCAGTCAAGTTTTAATAGATCAGGGAGAGGATTGTCCTAATTCTGGGTAGTATTCGTGCTATTCAAAACCCACGTAAGTGTTCATTATGTTAAGATGAAATAATGAAGGACTAAATGGTCCCCTACATTCAACTTTCTTAGGGATTTTCTTTCCATTCTCTTCTCTTCCTAGCTCTTCCCCACTACCTTTCAATGGCCCTATAATTCTCTGCTTGCATTCACAGCCAACCTTTCACAAGAGTTTTCTGCACATGCCATGTATATTGCCTCACTTCCCATTGATTTCCTGACTCACTCCAATCTGTTTTCCTTTTCCACCACCCCAGTGGAACTATTGCTCTCAAGTTATCTATTCCCAGTTTCAGTGGACATTTTCCTGGACATATCTCATTTTGACGTTTGACAAAATTGATCAGTCCTGCCATCTTTTGTCTTTCGTGATACTGTGAATTAGTTTTGCTTCTACCTCACTGGCCTCTCCTTTGCTGAGTTCTCCTCCTTTGCCTTACCTTTAAATGTTAGATCAAATAAGAAGTCAGTTCTGGGCCTCCTCTTCTCTGTAAGCAATTGTCTCCAGACTCATGTCTTCAAGTACTGTTTATATACCAACAATCAGATTTTTTTCCTCAGGGCATACTTCTTTCCTGAACTCGATTCTATAAATATATGTGTATCTATCATGTATTAGATGCTAAGAGCTTAACACTGTAGAATACCAAACCAGTTACATTAATCGATACTTGCTAGAAGAGAAAGAAGCAGGGTACTGTAATAGAAAAATAACAATTAGACCAGCTATAGGTAGGTTGCCATGAGAAGCCATTTTTTATCTTTTTTTAAAATTTATCTTTATTGTTGAAAGAATTACAGTTGTCCCCCTTTTGTCCCCCGTTGACCCCTTAAGTCAGTTCCTCAAATGGAACTGGTCATGGGAAGAATGGGAGTGTGGGGCAGAAGCATTCAAGTGGGAATAGCACTTGTAAAGCTTTAGAGGCCAGAAAGAACTTAAAGTGTTCCAGAAAGTAAACGGAAAGACTAATGTGGTTGTGGAGAAAGGAGTTTGGAGAGAGTTTTAGGAGCCAAATCATGCCAGAGCCCAGTGGGTCATGGTTAGAGTTTGGATATGATTCTAGGGAAACTGTTGAAAGGTTTTTAAGCAAGGAAGTAATATGAGCTGATTTATGTTTTAAGAAGATTACTTGTGCTGCTCTCTGGAGAATGGATTGGATGGAAGCGGGGAGATCAGTTATCCCTATTTCACAGTTGAGGAAACAGAAGTACACAGAGGCTGATTTGTCCATGTTCATACAGTAAGTGATAAAGCAGTGACTCCAACCAGGGTTTCCTGATTTTGAGCCTGTATTCTGATCTGATGCTTCTCAAACTTTAATACATGAATCACATGAAGGTCTTATTAAAATATGGATTGTCTTAAGGGGAAAAAATCAAGGAGATGCCTGTGGATTATAATAATTTAAGAGACACATCAATTTCAAGGGATGGAACTTATTTAGATTCTAATCTGAACAAAAACTATGCAAAACTATGAGACAAAAATGTGAACACTGGATATTTGATTACATTAAGGAATTATTTTTGATCTGATAATAGTAATGTGGCTATGTGAGTTTTATGTTTCAGAGGAACAGTTCTATAATAAATCATCTGTACAGTCAAACCTTGGTTCTTGAACGTCTCCCATTTTGAATAATTTGTTTCTCAACCAAGTTGTTCATGGAAAAAATGTCTTTTTTTTCTTTAACCAAACTTCCATTCTCAATCCAACAACCCTTTCATTCTGATACCTGTATGATCAGTCCCGCATCTCTCAGGCGACAAACAAAGGAGAGAATGAATGCGAGAGTATGAATCAGTTTACTGCTAAACCTCACATTGTTAACATCTCAGGAAACTGTGCTGTGAATATTTTCGCTCCCCCCCCTTTTTTTTTGCTTTTGTTGCTTATTATTAAATATGTACAGTAAGTCACTATGGGTCCTCAGAAGGTTAGTGATAGCAAAGTGAAAAGGAAAGTTGTGGAACAACAATAAGGCTTAGACATGCACTATATATAAGAAAAATTAAAACAATTGGGAATCTGGAACAGATTAATTCAATTTACATTATTTCTAATGGGAAAAAATGATTCAGTTTTCAAACAAATCATGTCTTGAACTGTGTTCCAGAATGAATTAAGTTCCACTGTGTGTTGTATGTTCACTATCGCAAGTCAGGTCTTCCATCACCATTTATTCCCCAATTTACTCTCTCCTACATCACCCCAAACCCCCTTTCCCTTTGATAATCACCATACTGTTGTCTGTATGAGGTGTTTATTTGTTTTTACTTAATTCCTTTGTCTTTTTCACTTAGCCCCCCTACCCCTGCCCCTCTGATAGCTGTCAGTCTGTTCTCTATGAGTTTGTTTCTATTTTTTTGTTGTTGTTAGCTTATTTGGTTCATTAGATTCGACATATAAGTGAAATCATATGGTATTTCTCTTTCTCTAACTGGTTTATTTCACTTAGCATAATATTTCCCAGGTCCATTTATGCTTTTTCAAATGGTAAGATTTCCCTTTTTTATAGCTGCATAGTATTCCATTGTGTAAATGTATCACAGCTTTTTAATCCATTCATCCACTGATTGGCACTTGGGCTGTTTCCAGGTCTTGGCTATTATAAATAGTGCTGCAATGAACATAGGGGTGCATATATTCTTTTGAATTAGTGTTTCAGGTTTCTTTGGATATATTCCCAGAAGTGGAATTGCTGGGTCATAAGGCAGTTCCATTTTTTAATTTTTTGAGGTAACTCCATACTGCATTCCACAGTGGCTGCACCAATCTGTATTTCCACCAACAGTGCACGAGGGTTCCCTTTTCTCCACTATCCTCTCCAGCACTTGTTTGTTGATTTATTGATGATGATAGCCATTCTGACAGGTGTGAGGTGATACTGACTGCATTGTGGTTTTAATTTGCATTTTTCTGATTAGTGACATTGAGCATCTTTTCATATGTCTATTGGTCATCTGTATGCCCTCTGTGGAGAAGCATTTATTCAGGTCCTTTGCCCATTTCTTAATTGGCTTGTTTGGTTTTTTGGTGTTAAGTTGTATGTGCTATTTATAAATTTTGGATATTAACCCCTTATCACATCTGTCATTGGTGAATATGTTCTCCCATTCAGAGGATTGTCTTTTCATTTTGTTGATGGTTTCATTTGCTGTGCAAACATTTTTTAGCTTGATGTAATCCCATTTTTTAATTTTTTAAATTTTTTCCCCTTGTCTGAGGAGATATCAGAAAAATATTGCCCCGGGAAATGTCCAAGATTTTGCTGCCCATGTTTTATTCTAGAATTTTTATGGTTTCGAGTCTAACGGTTTAAATCTTTAATCCATTTTGTGTTTATTCTTGTATATGGTGTAAGAAGGTGGTCTAATTTCATTTTTTTTGCATATATCTATCCAATTCTCCCAACAGCATTTATTGAATAGACTATCTTTACCCCATTGTGTTCTTCCTTCCTTTGTCAAATATTAATTGATCATAAAGATGTGTGTTTATTTCTGGGCTCTCTATTCTGTTCCATTGATCTATATGTCTTTTTATGCCAGTATCATGCTGTTTTGATTACTATGGCCTTGTAGTAGAGTTTGATATCAGGTAGTGTGATTCCTCCAACTTGATTCTTCTTTCTCAAGACTGCTGAGGCTATTTGGGGTTTTTTTGTGATTCCATATACATTTTTTGAATATTTGTTTTAGTTCAGTGAAAGGCCATTGGTCTCTTGATAGGAATTGCATTGAACCAATAGATTGCTTTGGGTAGGATGAACATTTTAATGATGTTAATCTTCCTATCCATGAACACGATATATGCTTCCACTTATTTGTATCTTGTTCATTTTCTTTCTTCAGTGTCTATAATTTTCTGAGTATAGCTCTTTTACATCCTTGGTTAAATTTATCCTAGGTATTCTATTTTTTTTTTATGCAGTTGTAAGTGGGATTGTTTTCTTAGTTTCCTTTTCTGATAGTTTATTATTGGTGTATAGAAATCCAACTGATTTCTGGACATTTATTTTGTACCCTGCTACTTTACTGAATTAATTTATCATTTCTAGCAGTTTTTTTAAAATGAGATTCTGCATTTTTAATAACTCCCAGGTGATGTTAGTGCTACTGATCCTTAGACCATACTTTGAATAAGAAGGCTAGCCTACCACTATACTCAACTTTAAAAAGGCTGGTAGTATATTGAAAGCCATTGTAAATACGATCAGTTGGAGGTGATTATAACTTTCCTCAGTCTATTTTAATTGTACACATTTGTTTTGACGTAAACCCTACAAAACCAGTATTGAAACCTCAAAGGTAAATGAAGTTTGGGGGAATGAGAAAGTGAAAAAAGAAATAGTCAATTAAATGAAAGTCATGGTAATAGCTACAGATGGTGGTTAATAATTCATTAGTTTCCTTAAAGTTGATCTTTCTAACCTTAGTTTAGGAAGAAATGTTTATTAAATATAGAGATTGCTTGGTGCTAGAGTTCTAGAGATTGCTTGGTGCTAGAGTTCTGATCTGATCCAACAAAGGCAGTAGACCATTTTCAGGGATTTTTTTAGAGCTAACTTCTTTTTGTTAGAGGCTTTTTTATGTAATGGGATTTTCATCTGTTTAACTTCTAAGCATTATATAGAACTCATTCCCTAGTTACTGTTCCCCTCATTATTAGGTTGACAATATCTCAGTTTCTTACCTTGTGCCCCAGTCTCCTCTCTTGCAGTAATTTTTTGAAGAGTGGGTTCCAACAGTGTAGAACTTGTCACAAGTTGCATTTATTGTAGTAATGAAAATAGTAAATATAAAGTGAACAGCATGTTATTAAAGCATGGGTATGGGAGTCAGAAAGGCCTGGATTTAGATCTTGGTGCCAACATTCACTAACCAGGCACGGTTATTGCCTGAGCCTCAGTTTTTTATCTGCAAATGGGGACAAAACTTGGCTTGAGTGGTGAGGATTGTATGAAAGACTATTATGAAACCCCTGTGCAGCATGTCTCAAAGTGTATTCTTTGGGGTACTTAAATCGGTGGAATATAAATAGATGTCACTTGAAAAAATGGTTTTGCACTGATAAGTTTCCTTTACCCAAAATTTCTTGGAGCCATTATTAATGTCAGTCCGTATGACTGTCCTAAAGGAAGAGAAATTCCTTTTGTAACATTTCCCAAATTATAGGAACCTTGTCGTCCTTCATGGAGCAAGATGCTCTAACGTGCTTTGGGAAACACCAGCCTAAGTATTGTCTGGCTAGTAATGGGCACTCCAAAATATTCTCCTTTCCCACTGTGAAACCAACTAAATGTAGAGTAACTAGGAATAAAAAAAACTTGAATTTCATGGAGAGTAGTAGATTTCCTTTTTAATCTATAGATGTTTCTTGCAATGAAGTTTTAGAAATCAGCTTAACATTGCACTTGTTATGGGGATATGTGTATTTGTTCATTTGTTTTGGCTTGGTTTTTGAATTGGGTGCTTATCTGAATCTGTTTATGAAAAGTTTGGAACCTGAACACCGTGGAAACTGAAAAAGCCAAATGCACTTGCTCTCCCAGAACCTCAGCTGTTAGGGCATGGGCATAGAACCTATGCTTGACCAGTCAGATGCTCACACTTGGAACTTTGCATCTAGAGTCACTGATACCTAAAACAAATAACCTGAGATCATTTAGAAATAATTCTGCCACTAGCAGTATCTTCTAGACATCTAGAGTCTGGTCTTGGCAGTGTAGGTACCCCCAGCTAAGCTGTATCTGTGGGAGGTTTTTTGCTGTAGTTCCAGGCTGTGTAGCTTCCTTGGTTCCTCCTCTTTTCTGAATGTGGATCTCTAAGTCTTCCTGTTGGTTCTGTGAACTATCAGTAATCCTTCTAGGAAATCACTTTTTAAGCCAGAGTCTATTGTTCTCAATCTATACTCTTTACGAGTACAGAATCGTAAGTCAAAACAGCCTTAGACAGACACTTGTGTGAAGATTTACAGGTCATCTCGTCTGCATTTTTTAAAATCAGTAAAGCAGTTTATTTGTGCAAATAACTCAGTGCTCTTGCTTTGGAGGATTGCTTTGTTTTGTTTTTCTGGGGGAGTTTTTGGTTTTTGTTTTACTGTTGGGTTTTGAGAGTTCTATAATATATATTCTAGATACTATATATGGTTTGCAGATATTTTCCGGTAAGTTATATAGTTTTACATTTGGGTTCATGATCCTTTTTTTACTTTGCCATTTTTTAATTCAGATATAATCAACATGTAACAGTATATTAATTTTAGGTGTACAGCATAATGATTCAATATAACTAGAAGTTTGTACCTTTTGACCACCTTCACCCATTTCACCCACCCCCACTTTTGGCAATGACTAATCTATTTTCTGTATCTGTGAGTTACAGGATTTTTTGTTTTATTTTTTTGAGATTCCCTATAGAAGTGAGAGCATACAGTATTTGTCTTTCCCTCTGTCTGACTTACTTTGGTTAGCATAATGCCCATCTGTGTTGTTGCAGATGGCAAGATTTCCTTATTTTTTATGGCTGAGTAATAGTTCATTTTTTGTGTGTGCACGCTTGTGCATGTGTATGTGTACACACCACATTTTCTATGTGTTGACTATTGTAAATACTGTTATGATAAACATGGGGGTGCATATGTCCTTTCAAGTTAGTGTTTCAATTTCTTTTGGATGAATACCCAGAAGTGGAATTGCTGGATCATATTTTTTTATTTTTTGAGGAACCTCCATTCTGTTTTCTGTAGGGACTGCATCAGTGTACATTCCCATCAACAGTGTGCAAAGGTCTTCTTTTCTCACCACATGATCCACCACATGAGTTGATTTTTATATAAAGTATTAGACTTTGGTTAAAGGTGTTTATTTGTTTGTTTGTTTTGCCTATAGATGTCTACTTGCTCTGGCACCATTTGTCAGTGAAACTATCTTTGATTGAATTGCTTTTTCCTTTGTCAAAAATCAGTTGGGCACATTTGTATAGGTCTCTGGTACACTGATATATGTGTCTATACCTTCAATAGTACATATACAGTCATGGTTACTGTAGATATATCTGGATATAAATGTAGATAGATATGTAACAAGTCTTAAAATTGAATAGAGTGATTCCTCCCTCTTTTCTTTTTTCAAAATTGCTTTAGCCCTGGCCGGGTGGCTTAGTTGGTTAGAGCATTGTACCATTCACTGGAGGGTTGCCGGTTTGATTCCTGGTCAGGGCATAAACCTGTGTTGTGGATTCGATCCCCAGTAGGGTGCATACAGGAGGCAACCAATCAATGTTTCTCTTTCACATTGATGTTTCTCTCCCTCCCTCTCCCTTCTTCTCTCTCTGAAATCAATAAAAACATATTCTTGGGTGAGGATTTTAAAAGTTGCTTTAGCTATGGTAGTCCTTTTAGAGTCCACATGTCCATTGCCAGTATATAGAAATATGATTGATTTTTATATATGTTTATCTTGTATCTGCAATTTTGCTGAGATTACTTATTCTGGGAGGTTTCTTGTAGATTCCTTGGGATTTTCTACTTAGATAATCTTTTATCATCTGCAAATAGGGACAGTTTTATTTCTTCCTTTCTGATCTATATATCTTTTATTTTCTTACCCTATTGCAGTGGCTATAACTTCCAACAGGTGTGAATAAAAGTGGTGAGAAGGGGCATTCTTACCTTGTTCCTAACTTTAGAGGGAAAGCATTTGGTGAGTTGGATTGTATGGTGTTATATGCAGCAGAGGCAACCAGTAGCCTCCCAGCAAATGATTGCTGTAAGTAATGGGTGTGAGAAAAAACAAGCCTGAGAGTAAGTGTATAAAAAGCTCACTTATAGTTTCTAACTGCATGGATCAAATTGTTGCCAGAATCCTGTTGGCCTCATTTTAGATATTTGGAAGTTATTGGCAGCAGGCATTTTACCCATTCTCTATTAGATGCTGAGGTAATTTTTTAAGAAGTAATCTGGATTCACCTTAAATGTGAACCATAAAGGGAAAACTTTTTTTTTTTCTTCAGAGATGGTCTCTACAGGGACATTAGAACATACTCTGGATTAAACATTAGAACAACTCTTACTAAATGCCCATTGGTTGAATGGATGCTGGCCACACATGCAAATACATGTTATTTTCACAGTACTGAGTATACTGGACTAAATCTAGGCCAAAAGTTGCCTAAAATTTATACTTGGCTTTGTCATCTTTGTATTATGATGGCCTTCTTGGGGGAGGGACATTGACCTCCAGTGACAGCTGTGTCGCATATATGTTATTGGCATCAGAATCTTTGGTGTGTGAAGAGCTTGCAATTCACCTCTACCTCTGTTCATGTGTACTAGTTACTAATAGGAGAAACCTTTATTTCTTCCTGAGCCTTGGCCAGAGCATCTTGAAGGACCTGTCTGCTATCAGATCTGGATCACCTAGATTTATGCTATGGGTCTAATTAGACTGTTGTTCACTTTTGAGCCTTTCAAATTCCATAGCCTTAGTTCTACCCTCAGGACATTTCTAGTGAGTCTTATACCTTCTTTTCTAATTAAAAAATAAAAGTATTATGTTTTTATTAGTTAAAAACAGTAAAAGATACAGAGATGCATAGATAAAACGATCATACATAATACTTCCGGTTAGCAATGAATTGACATTTTGATGCATTTCTAGCTATTTTTTAAGACATAGGTTTATAGTGTTCATTCTTTCTTGTAACTTTTTAATTTCACCATGAACATCTTTGTGTGCTGTATATTTGTAACAGTTGTGTGATATTTTATTTTAAACCAATTATGTTTCGGACATTTTATCATTTCCAATTTTTCACTGTTATACATGGTAATTCATTCAGTATGGATTCTTGTGGTTAAATATTTATGTACATCCTTCTGATTTTCTTTGGATAAATTCCCAGAAGTGGAATTGCTAAGTTTTCCAGAAAACTGCAAGGATATTGAAACTGCAAGGTGTTGAAAATATTGAACTCTTTTATTTTCAATTATAAGTTTAAGAGGCTTGTTATAAAAAAGACATTTTAATTTTGGCTTAAATTGATTACAGACTTTTGCAACATATGGATGTCAGCCAGTTTTATCTGGAGAGATTCTTTACCCCTCCCTACCTCATAGCTGTGCCTCCGAGTTGGCATGGCATCTTAACTATAGTTTTACTTTAAGCATTTTGCATGCTCTTCATTCTATATTGTCTATTTCCAAGCATGTAGAGTTCAAGATTGCAATTTTAATTCTCACTTCTTTTGGGATTTACTTTTCAGATCATAAAATAGAAAATCGAAAACATGAAAGTAGACAGAACTAAACTGAAAAAGACACCTACTGAGGCTGTAAGTATCCAAAAGTTTGCTCTATTTTTTCATTTCAGAAAAAATCCTTGCAATCTTCTCATCCATACTGATCTTCCAAATACATCATCACTTATATATATAGTAAGTGCAGTAAAAGAGTAACTTGTCTTGAAGCAGTCAGATTTTCTTTTGAACTTTTTTTGATTAAAAAAAGTGAATAAGCTAGTGACCAGTGGAAAGTGAGCCCTAAACAGTTTATGTCTACATATACCTGAAGTAGGCTTTCTGGCTGCTGTTTCTATGCATTGAAAGGCTCTGTGGTATAATGAAAGAACAGATGTGGGTTAAAATTGTTTCTATACTTGTTGAATCTTTCTCAGTTTCATTTTTTAGAAAATTAAAGTGGTAACACCTTTCTTACTGGATTTCTTGTGAGGCCAGCATTTTAGCTTTCCATATTAATGTTTCTTAATCATAGAATTCAGCTTAACCTCTGTATTGGTTGGCCATGTCAGTTAGTTGATCCTATGTCAGCAGTGGAAATCCTAGCTTCAGAACTGTATTTATCTCCTAGCTTAAACTGTGTTTGAGGTTAAGAAAGCATTGAATTGTAATGACACTCTTGTAGGCCCTATGTCTTGCAAGAAGTAGAAGTTTTGGAATTAAACATGGATTTGAGTCTTACCAGATTTTTGTGACTGAGAGTTCATTAACTTGTGCAGGTTTCCACAACTATAAGACAGGGTTGATAATCCCCGCCCCCTTAGTAAAGTATTTGGTACATATTCAAGTAGCTCATTTTCTAAATATTGGCCATTTGGTTTTTTTTAAAGACTGTAACTACCTAGCAAGTATTATTTACAGATACCACTATTAACATTTTGCTATATTTCTTCTAATCTTTAAAAGATTATTGCATGGGTAGTTCTCCTGACCTTTTCATTTAGCATTATACTAATGAGTGTGGGAGGTACTATCTTCCCATACCCTCTTCAGCATTATAGATTATCTTTTAAATGTTTGTTACTAGGTGGCAAAGAAATATTTCACTGTGCTAATTTGCATGCTTTAATATATATATTTTCAAATTTATTGGCCTTATATCAGTTTGTTATTTAATGCCATACATATTATTTATTTATTTTTCATGTTTGTTGCAAATATTTTTATTTCCTTTTGATTTTGTTTTTGATGTGTTTTGGCATCTAGAGTTTTTAACAATTATGTACTCAAATATATTTTGGAAACTGAAGAACAGAAAGAAAGCTTGCCTTAAGAAACTGTACAACTAATGGAAATGTAAAGTACTATATCCAAAGTAAAAAGGCACATGACAGTCACGGGAAAATATTTTAATGCAATGTATTTAATGTCTTTCATAGCTAAATCAGTAGGAGAGATAAATACTCCAGTAACAAAATGTATGTAGGCCATTTCAGAAAAGAACAAAGTTGGTAAACTTGCAGAATAATTAAACTTTGTAGATAATCAGATAAATGCAAATTAATTTTTTTTAACCTAGTGGATTTTTAGGATTTGTTCTTTGAGTCACACCTGTATACAAATTCCTGATTCAGAACATTTTATACCTACTAGCAAATTACTTAAGATAAACTCCTCAACCTGGAATTTTTAGGTTATTGATTATGTATGTTTTTATGGCTTGAAGATGCCTATTTTTTCAAGTAGCCCAATTTTCCCTTGCTGTGGTCAGTACTAGGTATTATTTTTAAGAAAGACATTTATGTTTTTAAATTTCAATTTTTTTTTTAACCTTTTGACTCCTTTAACCATTCCACCAATTCCCTACCTCTGGCAACCACCAGTCTGTTCTCTATGAATTTGGTTTTCTTGTTTGCTTTTAATTTTTTAAATTCCATATATAAGTGAGATCATATAGTATTTGCCTTTATCTCTGACTTATTTCACTTAGCCTAATGTTCTCAGGGTCCACCTGTGTTGTCACATATGGCAAGGTTTCAGTTATGGCTGAGTTAGTATTCTATTGTATATGTATACACACCACATTTTTTTAATCTATTTGTTCATCAATGGACACTTAGGTTGTTTCCATATCTTGGCTATTGTAAATAATACTGCAGTGAACGTAGGGGTGGATATATCCTTTCAAATTAGTGTTTTCATTTTCATTGGATAAAAATACCCGTAAGTGGAATTGCTGGATCATATGGTGGTTCTATTTTTAATTTTTCGAGGAACCTCCTTACTGTTTTCCATAGTGGCTGCCCAAGAAAGACATGTATTGATCACTTTGTGTATCAGCAGCTGTTCAAAGGATTTTTCCCCCTTGATATGATATCTTTATAGGAGCAAATCAATATAAACCATGGTAATTGGTATGCAGCCATTGAACTGGCAAGTGCTTTCTTTTACATTACCATGAGTAAAGATAGTCACACTCAGTTTGCATTTACTTAGCAGGGACATGATGCTAAAGGTATACTTTTGTCCCTGGGGCATTCCTTAAACTGCAGGGTCCAGAGGGACCTTGATACTCCTGATAAAACAGAATGTGCTGGTATGTTAAATTGATGCCATAATGTTACCTGGACCTTGTAAGCAGAAAACACAAGCAACTTAGATGCCTTAGGTGTGTGTTCCAGAGGGTGCCCTTTGAAGTTTGAGGGCCTGCCACATCAGGAAAGTTTCCAGGGATCCAGAGGTCTGGGAAATGTTGAGATTTCCCTTCTAAAGTGAGAGACAAGTTGCTGCACACTGTGAAGAAAGAGGAACAGTGTATGGGGTGCCTCTTTGGATTTTGGAGCTAACATATATCACATTTGGGCATGCTGTTTTGATCCATTTACTGGATCAAATCTAAAGTGATAGTGAAGTCGGGATCTAGAAAAGGCTCTACAATAAAGATTTTAACATAATGTTTTAACAAAAGAAAATCTGCCAGAGGTTCAGGCTGTGGTGCAAGCTGCCCTACTATGTGGACATTGTGACCTAGTAGATCTAGGTGTCTGACTTGGGTGTCAGCCAAAATGCTGTGTGATACCTCTGGCAAACCTGTGTAGAAGAATCACAGCTAAGACTCCTAGAGTTTGAGCCATGCTATCCTCTACCAACAACTATTTTAGCATTCAGAAAAGCAGCTTCTGGCTTGCTACAGGACCTTAATAAAGAATGAATACCTGATTATGATGTAGATAACAAGTGATTATAGGACCCACATGTTCATCATGAACTGGGTGTTATCTAACCCACAGAATCATAAAATTGGATCTGCATAGCTGCACTCCATTAGAAAATGAAGTGATATATTTGATACTAGGCACAAATGAACTGCATGAGCAGATGGTTCAGACTCCCAAGTTTTCTGTTTCTACTGCTTCACCACCTCTTCCTCAACCTATATGACTTCAAGAAGAGGAAGAAAAAGTACATGCCTGGTTTATGGAAGAATTTTATGCCAAGGACTTTACATACATTTAATTACCACAAAAATTTGAGGTAGCCTCTTTAATAATGCTCACTTTAGAGGGAGGAAAGTTTGGGGACTTAGCTTAAGAAAACCATTTACCTTTAAGCCCTTATTGTTCCATGTTCTGTTTTGAGTGCTGAAAATACTCCTAGTTCAAATCTCACAACAACATTGCTAAATAAATAAGTAGTGTTTGTTTTGCAAAAGAGGATACTGAGATTCAGAGGTAGCTTACCAACTCCCTGATTCCAAAACCCATGCTCTTTGTAATACTATTCTGTCTCACAATATTTAAGCTCCTTTTATGTGAGATAAGTGCTTTATGTATGTGGCAAACATTTGAGCTGCACATTACTAAAGTCGTTATTAGGTCTGTTTTTCTTGTAAGAAAACTGGGGCTTATAGGTTGTACTTGTTCATGATCAAACAGCTTAGTAAACATCAAGGTAAAAACTGAACCCAGATTTGTTTGCTTCCAAATCTAGGCCCATCGCAGGATACTATACTGCTTGACAGAGTTAAAGAGCAAATGTGGTCACTTCCAGGTGCCATCCATTAATAGAAGGCCTCTCTGTCCCTGTCCCTATCTCCTGCTTCACTTTCAGAAGCTTTACTATAAACTTTCAGTCCCCACCTTGTTACTTGACAAACAGGCTCTTTCCTCAGTAAAAGAGATCAGGGATGTATGGAAATGGAAACCCTAAGTAAGAATAGAGTCCTGGCTTTACAGCATTCAGAAGCTCTTTGCCCTCCTACAATTGGAGGGTTAAGTAGTTATTCTATTAAAAGTTAAATTTCTGAGTGTATTGCTTAAAGATTTATTTTTCCATTTTTTCTTCTTTGTGTCTTCCTCATATTCTGAAACACCCTTTGTGAATACCTGGTTTTCTCAGCCTGCAGACTGCAGAGCCTTAATAGACAAACTCAAGGTTTGTAATGATGAGCAACTCCTCTTGGAACTGCAGCAGATCAAAACATGGAACATTGGAAAGGTATGTGAACCCATGCTTCCAAAAGACAAAGCTCCTTGGACTAGTACATCATTTTGTATGCTCTGATAGGGAAAAAGATACTATAATGAGGTAGTCTCATTCAGCAGTCACTTAATAAGCATCTAGTGTGTACCTAGCACAGCTCTATACCAGTAACTTTTAGCCTGTGGATGGTTGCCAAAGAAATTTTGAAAGAGGAAAATTTTGCTAGCTGAGGAAGAGGAACATTTACATGGGCGATGATAATCTCAACCATAAAATTCCTTTAGTTTTACTGGCAGTACAAGTTTGAGATAGTCTTAGGATTTTTACTTTTAGTTTAAAAGTGTCTTTTTTAGATAACTAAAAATGAACACTTCAGAGAAAATGGCTTCTGGCAGGGAGAGTCTCTGTTGACCTCAGAATGTAGCCAGAATTCTCCCTCAGAAGACTTAGCAAGGGGTTTTGTGGCATCTAATGGTGTGCACATATACACACTTTGGATATAACAATGAATTCATGTCCACGTGGCTCAAAGTACAATCTTTCTCGTATGGGTTTCTGTATTGATAGATTGAAGAGAAACAAAGATGGGAAGTGAACTTGTCTAGGCATTGTGCTTAGCAATACATTGTAACAAAGCACCCACACAAACACCTCATTCTTTTCTCTCTCCAGTGTGAGTTATATCACTGGGTGGATCTGTTGGACCGCTTTGATGGAATTCTGGCAGATGCTGGACAGACAGTGGAGAATATGTCATGGATGCTCGTGTGTGATCGGCCAGAAAGAGAACAACTGAAAATGCTTCTCTTGGCTGTGTTGAACTTCACAGCCTTGCTCATTGAGTACAGCTTTTCCCGGCATCTGTACAGTTCCATAGAGGTAGGAGAGGTTCAAGCCTATGTGATCTGTTCTTAACTAGAATTGTTCATGTCCACAAATAAGGAAATTGCTGTTTCTCTCTGAGGATTACTTGTTTCCTTTTCATTATGGAACTCCGGGGTTTTCCATGTCAAAAACAATGGTAGGATGTTTCTTGGATATAGACATCCTTCACAGGATTGATGGGAAAATTGACTATCACCTTCACTCTGCCTTTTAAGATTCAAGAAATAATGAGAATGTAATACATGTACTGAAGTATTCTTGGGAATTTGCAGGAATTGATCTTTGTCCCAGGTTATTAGAGCAGCCTCAGATTACTTTTAAACTATTAGAAATAGTTTGATTTCCTTGACACATTACTGTACTTACTGCTTTTCTAAATTTCTGTGCTGCTTTTCAGTCTCTTTTCCCCAAAATGTGTATTAATATCAGGCTGTGCATTCTGAAAAAGTAAAGTGGGCACAGGAATCAGTGAGCTTTTGAATTGGTCAAAAATCACTATGAAAAGAAACTTTTCCTTTAGCCTGACTTTAGGCTTTTCTGTCACTATTGGTTAAGTGCCTTGTTGTTCTGTGTTAATTTTCTATAGACTTCGTAAAGAAACAGAATCAGAACAAACAAGTACAAAGAAAATAACTTAGGAAAAGAAGTAGAACAACTGGACTAAAGACCTAGCACCCAGAGTTTTAAGTGGGGAATGGATAAGCAGTCTGTTGGAGATGAAATAGATTAGCTGCTCATTGAATACAGCCTTTCCTGGAAGTCCATGGCCTTTGGGATAATCAGCAACTGAAAATACCTGGGTTCATTTCCAGTTGAATTACATACTGATTTTAATGCCGATCAAATGCTTCAATATATTGGTGATTTTTTATTGTATTAAAAAACCAAAATAGACACTCTTGTGTTACTGTTACATACACTGTACCATAACAGTCATATGCCTTCAAGTGTTGCTATCTTTAGCTTCTATATGAAGGACCCTGTGTTTTAATTCCACTTTTATTTGTCATAAAGAATACAGAAGAATAAAATTATCTTTCTTTTACAATACTTTTAGTCTAATTGGAGATGGTGTCCTTGAGTTCTACTATGTGTTAAAAGACCGCTTTTGTTTCTTTTGTAATCTCTTCCTGTGGGGACACCTTTGCAGTTTTGAACTGATGTTCAATTTTTTAGCTTTTATTGGACTTTCTGACTTGCTGCCAGATTGTAAGTTTCTTGGGGACAAGATTGCATGTTGTAAGTGCTCAAATACTTATATATGTTTTTTGTATTCTTAAACTTCTTGATAGCTTTGTAAATGTTGGCAAATCTATATTGGCATTTTAAGTTTTCAAGGCCTAGTGTGCTTGATACCATGAACCTGCCCTTTTTTGTCCCCTATAGCATTTGACAACTTTACTGGCTTCCTCTGATATGCAAGTGGTGCTGGCAGTCCTTAACTTACTGTATGTATTTAGCAAAAGATCAAATTACATCACACGCCTTGGATCTGACAAGAGAACCCCACTGCTAACCCGGCTGCAACATTTGGCAGAGGTGAGTCATGGGTGAAGAGTTGGAAGGGCACAAAAATTGGACCATGTAGTACCTTTTCACAGGTAATTCTTGCAATGTCAAAATGGATAGGAGCCCCTAAGTTACCTTTACTGGTCTAATTGGGTAGAACTGTTAGAGCCCACTTAGCTAGGCTCCAAAAAACCCTAAGAAGTATTCTCAACTAATGGAGTAGTTTTAAGGGATTTAATGAATCTCTGCTCACAGAGCAGAATCTCTCTTTGTTAAAAAATGGCAACTTGTCTTCTCGAAAGTTCAGAATCAGATTCTACTTGGGAAGGAAGTATGGGGCAATAAAAGATGTGGATTTGTGTCCTGGCCCTGCTTATTTATTAGCTCTGATGTAATTTTCATTTGGGAATTTAATATATCTACCGTAAAAGTAGTTTCAGAGTAAAAACATTTAAGGTACTTAGTGCTATTCTCAATAATTAATTGGTTTGTGATGGTAGTAATTGTAATTATAGAAGGTCCACTCGACCAAACTATTGTCCAGTGTTCCTAGAGCTACATTGATAATACATACTTAGGTTTGAGAGAGGTAGCCATTGCTAGAGAGCTTTCTTGGAAGAAAATTGATAAGGCTGGTGTTTAGAAGCTGATTCAAATAATAACTCAAGTTCCAGGCTGTTTTTAAGTGCATGATTACTTAAAAATATTTTTGTATGATTACAAATGTAACATGTATTGTGAAAATTCTAGGACATGTAGGGAAGTATTAAGAAAATATTAACCACCTGTAATTCATCCGGATGGAGCTTCCCTTAAGATTTGAGCATTTTTTCCTCTTGCATTTACAAATATGTACATACAGGTATACAACCTGTTTTCTTAACATATTGTAAATATTATCTTTTGCTGCTAAAAAATGCAAGACAGTTTAATATTGGATCCCCAAGTTAACAGTTAAAAGGAACAAGAAGCCATATCTCAATAGATGCTTCAAAAACATTTGATAAAATTCAGCACATTAATAAAAGCTAATACAAACTTTTAGGAAGCTAGGAAAAGAAATGTTAAGTTTATAAATTATCTACCAGAAGTCACACAAAAATGCCAGCTATTATCATTTGCCACTTAAATTTGTAGTAGAGGTCCTAAACAATACAATAAGAGGAAAGAGATGAAGGTTACATATAAAAAAAGAAAAGTCATTATTGGTAGATGATGAGATTGAGACTCTTGGTTTTCTGGGGAGAAAATATAAAATTATTAGAACTAATGAGTACAGTGAGGTAACCAAGTAAACAATTAATATACAGAAACAAATAGCTCCTCCATATATTAGTAATAGCCAATTAGAAATTATTAGAAAAATCCCATTCACTGTGTCAACAAGCATAGTATCTTTAAAATACCATATTGGGTAAAACTAAATTTAAGAGACAATGATGTAGAAAGATATATATAGGGATATACTGGTGAAGAAGGAATTCTTAAAAATCCCAAAGCATAAACCATATGGTAAAAATTTGTACTTTAGAAATTTTCCTTTTCAATGAAAGACATCACTGCTACTCTTAAGGTGCTTACACCGCAATGGAAATCGGCACACTGCTTTCTTCATGAAGAAAAATATCAATTGAACGATGTACTTACTGATGTGGTTGAATAGCACTCTGATGCAAACTCATTTTGTCATGGACCAGTAACATTCTAACAATTGGTGGAATAGCAACTGGTCTGTGGACAACATTAAGCAACACTGCCAAAGACAAAAGTTAACAGACTGGTGATAGATTGAGAGGTTTTTAGCAATGTTTTAAAACTATCAAGGGACTGTTAATGTAGAATATCCAAGGAGTGTCTCCAAATCAACAAGGATAAACAGACAAAGGATATGGATAGACAATTCACAGACCAGTGAATTTAGCACGTGAATAGATGCTCAAACTCATTAGTAATTAGAGAAATAAAAATAAAATGGTAAAACTTCATAAAGCTGTATCAGATTAGTAGAAATTAGAAAACTATATAATGGTAAGTGCTATCAGTCATCTGAAGCTATAGGCACTCTTATGTATTGCCGGTAAGAGTGTAGTCTGGTACTCCTGGGTATATATCTCAAAGATAATATCACATTGTTCCATAAAGTGACATCTGTGAGAATATTGCATCATTGTGGTAGGGAGAAGTTTGGGGCAATCTAGGTGTCCATTATTAGTAGATTGGAATGTAAAATGAGGTGCATGCAGCGCACCAAATAATACACATAGCAACATTAATAGCTTTCTAAAAGTGCTGAGTGCGAGGGGGGAAAGTTAAAAAATGTTTGCACTAAACCCTCAATTTAACAGACTTGGATTTAGCGGACAAAATTTCTGGTCTGTATGTCATGTGTAAATTTACAGGTTATTTTTTTGTTATTAATTTGCTGTTATTTTTAACAAATCTTAGTGAATAGGCCATATGTTGGAAAAAACACTGTAGTAATTTCACCGACATAAATAAATATTACATATCTACAACTATATTTAAATTCCAAGAGTCACCACTCCTAAACAGTGTTCTGCAAATGATTAGCACATGATCACACCACATTGCGCGCAGTAATTGGGTGGCGTGACTTTCTGCAGCAGTTTTAGTATGTGCTAGCCAATGTTCCCATGTGAGCTAAGCCATGCCCCAGCCCTGTGCATTTGTTTACTTGTGTTGACTGGTGAATGTACTCATTTACTAGACCTGTTTGGAATAAATTTAAAATTACAGTAATACATATAGAAAACTTTTCTGTGGAATTAAACTTTTCATACATAATTTTAATTACACAAATGTGTCTACATACGTAAAAACAGGTAAACTAACTAATTTGTCAATTTTTTAACATACGCATTCGGAAAACCTTTATTATATAATGGACTTTCAGCTTTAATGGACACCCCCCTCGCCCGAATTAGTCTGTTATATCAGGGTTTTACTGTATTGCTCAGTACCATTTCTGAAACTTAAAATGTACCCACAAGGCAAAATGGAATTTTGAGAAATCAAAAATTAAAGGATAGATACCAGTGAAAAGTGTTGCCTTTGGCAAAGAGAAAGGAATACGAATGGCAATAATGTGTCAGATGGGCTGTATAAGTAAGTAAAAGAAAATAAAGTGAACCAGCAATATTTAAGATCTGATAGAACAAAACTAAACCTTTACTTACAGATTTAAAAGATGATCTAAATTTGTTAACAGAGACAGGTATCATTTTTTGCATGGGAAAACTCAGTAGTACAGTGGAGGCTGTCTTTGATGAAATTAGAGCCAGTAGTTGGTAGGGTAATTATTTTTAAGATCTTGTTAAAGCAGAAACTTTCTTTAAAATGTGACTAATACATACTACTTTTAAAAAACTAAAATACAACTGGGTGGTGCTGCTCAGCAGTTGAGCATCAACCTATGATCCAGGAGATCCTGGTTCTGTTCCTGGTCAGGGCACATGCTTGGGTTTCGGGCTCAATCCCCAGCAGGGGGCATGCAGGAGGCAGCTGATCAATGACTCTGTCATCATTGGTGTTTCAAAGACATGCTAAAAAAAACACCGCCTAAAACAGGTGTCAATTCCCTTACCTGTCTTTCTCATGTAGAACCAAGGACTTGACTTTGAGTAAGAAACAGTCTGTTATCTTACTTATATAAACTACAACTATAATCTGTGGTTTCTTTAAAGTGGAGGAACAGTGTAAAGACTTTTTAGTATGTAAAGGAATCTCAATACAGAATTACAAATTTTTGTAGTTTACCCCTGAATCTCTTTTCCCTAATTCAACAGTATTTTTACTTTAGCATCTTGCCTTTTAGTCTTTGCAAAATTTTCAGTTTAGTTTTTATAAAATAATTCCCTTTTCAGTTTAAATCGCTTTACATAGTATTTAAAAGTACATAATTATAATACATACAATTGACATAAATGAGTTTGGGGATGAACACATTTGGCTTGGTACACTTACAGAAAACTGGTGGGAGCAAAAAAGTCCCTGCAGCAGGCTGCATCATGATTTACAGAAGGCATGGAGAATGCAGTTAATCTGTCAAATTGGTTAAGTGGAGGTCTGTTAATAGCATCAACTGGAAAGCAGAAATGTACAAAAATATCTAAGAAAACACTGATTAAGAATCAGAGTCACTTACTGTACCAGATAAAATATAAAACCATAGTAATTTTAAGTTTTTTAATTGGCACAGAAAGACAAGTATGTCTGCAGAATGAAATAGTAAGCCTTGTCTTGCATAAGATCAAAATAGTAGGACAGTTGACTGAGGGAAGAAAAATATGTTTAGATAATTTCTTCACACTATTCACATAAATCTTAGAAACATATTTAAAGGTAAACACGGGCAACTTTTAACATCTTTCATGAGGAATAATTTCCTAATAAAGTGAAGAAACCTAGAGGCCATTTTAAAAATTGACATATTTTATCATGTGAAAATATTAAAACTTCTGTATGACATAGTTCTGAATAAAAGTCAGATGACTTCTTAAACTGGAAAAATATATGCAATATATACAACAAAAGAATAATATAGCATGTAAATAACTTCTAGAAATGAACTAAAATGTAAGTAACCCAGTAGAAAAATATGCAAAAGCATATAAATAGACAATTCAGAGAGGAATACAAAATATTTCTTTAAAATTGGCCACTAATGTCTGTGTCCATGGGCTATGCAAAAAAAAAAAAAAATGGCCACTGAAACATGAGAAGAATGCACTAGAAATACTTAGGGTAAATGTATATTGAAGTGAGATAATTTGGTTAGGTTATGGGGAAACAGGTACTTACAAATTGTTGGTGTATGAATACCCTTTTGTAGGGTCATTTGGCATCACTTCTCATTTGAAATTGTGTTACAAGCAAATTTAAATGCACAGGAAAATGTATGCATGAGTATTCTCAATTGTACCATTCTTCGAAAAAATTTTGAAATTTTGTTTATAACATGCCATAAAGCCTATGTATGACCCTGAAACATATCAATGAAAAGATCTCTTAGCAAAAAAAGCTAGTTGAAGATCCCTATTTATGGTCTTTCAGAAGTCCAAAAATAAAACTGTATTACTAAAGTCCTGTAGGTTACATACCTAATTGTAAACTTAGACAAAGGGAATTGAATTTGGGGAGAAGAAGATGGGTGAGTTTCACTTTTTGGTTCTCTACTTTGAATGTTTTATAGCTATAGTATGTTATGTATTGCTTGTATAATTAAATGTATTTTTAATGACGCTTTGCAGATGCATTTTTAGTGACTGTTTGTACTGTAGTTCAGTTGTTACCTGATTTAATACCCATATGTAATCCTCTTAATATCTGAGGGTAGGAATTCTTTTATATAATTTTTTTAGTATATTAGGAGTTCTTTTTACTTTTTAATTTTTTAAGTACAGTTGATATTCAGTATTATTTTAATACAAGGTGTACAGCATAATTATTAGACATTTATAAGTGATCCCATGATGTTTTGTGCCCACCTGACACTATATTTAGTAATTAAAAATATTATTGACTATATTCCCTAAGCTGCACTTCATGACTATTTTGTAGCTGTCAATTTCACCCAGCCCCCTAATCCCCCTCCCCTCTGGCAGTCATCAATCTGTTCTCTGTATCTATGAGTCTATTTCTATTATGTTTGTTCATTTACTTTACTTCACATATAAATGAAATCTTATGGTATTTGTCTGTCTGTGTTTGACTTATTTCACTTAACATAGTACTTGGAGGGTGGGGATTCTTATACCCATTTTACAGATGAAGAGTATGAGGTTAAGCAAGGCGAAGTGATTTCCTGATAATTCCCACGATTAGGAAGTGATGAGACTGGGTATACCCTTTCCAAGTGCTGTACCATTTCACAGGGTTTTGAGATTTCAGAACAAGCTTTACATTTAGGGATGGAAGAACACTCCAGAGTTAATTTGGTACTATGTATAGAGCCACAACAGCACCTATTAGAATTAATATCTTATCAAATCATAACATCCCATCTTTAGGCTTATAATCGCACATTAATATTTCATACTTAATTAAATTAGAAGTTAAGATGTAGACTGTGCTTTTACATGGCACACATCTGTAAAGGGTGGGGTTTTTCTTTTGCTGTCGTTTTAAGTAGTTCAGGATTATCATGTTCTTTTCTTCTCTTGGATCATTCTTTCACCAGGGACGATTGCTTAGATGATTGCAGTTATCTTCCTTCTTATTTCGGACTCCTTTTAACTTTGACAGATTTACTTCTTTCTGAATTGAGCTAACATAGAAACTGTAGATTGAAGGTTGGTTTCTAGTCCTGTACAATTTGGAATCTTGATGGGTGCGGTACATTGCTGGTTTGGCTAAGTGATTTTGTGCTTGATGCTTTGCTATTACAAATAAAAGAATCTTACAGGTTTTTGAGGGGTAGAAATAATATGTTAGGTGTTTAGTAATAGTAGCTGCCATTACTAATGGCCCCCATTAAAATTTTAAAACTTTATTTTTCTCTAAAATGTAAAATTTCTATAAAAATGTAACGTTTTGCCCTACATCTTCCTTTTGATATGTAACTTTGGTTCTTATAACAGTAATCATTATAGACATTATTTTCCATGTCTTGATTATTTGGACAGCTTCCTAAATCTGAATTTCTTTTGTTGTCTCTGCCCTTGTGCATCACATACATTCCCTTCCATGTAGTTAAGAGCCTGGATTTAGGAATTGGTCCTAGTTCTGTGAACAGATCCATATTCATCTCAGCATATATATCTTTTAATTGGGGGTTTTGATATCTACCTCATCATTTTTAGGATTAAACTAAATGCGGTCATAAGTAAAACTCCTAGGTTTAATGTCAAAAGTACTTAATAAATGGGAGCTATCATTGGAGATGATTATGAGCACATAAACTACATGATATTTTCTTTTATATTTGCTTTCTTTTAAAGCTGTGTATGTACATTATTTGATATACATATTGTCACATGATTTTTTCAGTGCAGACTTTTTTTTCTTGGGCCATTTTCCCACAACTTAAAGTGTATCCTTTTGTATGTATTTTTATCTTTATATTATAGTGACATGCCCCTGACTGAGAATCGAACCTTCTACCCCTCTGTGTGCGGGCCAACTCTCTAACCACTGAGCAACATGGGCCAGGGCTCATCGCAGTTTTTTAGTGACTGAATTAACCCAGCGATGTGGGCTGACAGTGAATATGAACAGTGATTAGTGAACTGCAGATGTAGGGGAAGTTCTCCAGGAAGACTTGTTGAATAAGTTGAAAGCCAGTTGATTGGTTTTTGCCAAGATCTAGTACACAGGTTCTCACACTTGACAATGCAGCAGAATTACTTTATTGAAGTGTAGATCGGTCTCCCTCCCCTGCTCCCACCCTTTTACACCCCCCCCCACTTCCAGTTTCTGATTCAGTAGGCCTAGGGCGGGGCCTGATAATACACATTGCTAACAAGTTTCCAGGTGATCCTGAGGCTGCTGGTCCAAGGACCACACTTTGAGAACCACTGGTCTAGTCTATCCTATTTGATAAAGTTACAGAATTTTAACAAATTTTTATAGTTCCATCTTAAAGAGTATCAGGTCTTTAGCAAATCCTATCCAGTGAGATGGTGTCAAATATGCCTTTCTGGCATGGTTGATGTCTACTTAACTGCCAGGAACATATGGTAATACTGTTGGGTTTAGGTGAGGACAGTAAGATTCAAGTTATATTATTTTTGGGGAAAGCCAGTGGGCTTTTTTGCACCTGATAAAATGCAGTATCCGCTGTTCCTGTCTTAGACATTTGGAGTTGATTGAGTATGACTTTTATTCTAAATCTGGGTGTCAGTCTGAGACCTAATTCCCGAATCCATATCCAAACCTTCCAGTTGATATTATTCAAAGTATAGGACCAACCTTGTACTGAACATAGTATAAAACACATTCTTTTCTTCAAAAAGTTCACATGGTAGTTGAGAAAGCAGATTATGTACATAATAAAGAAGACAACTAGTTATTCTGAGTAGTACTGGCTAATAAGTAACCTAGAATCTTAAACATTTCATAGATTTATCTTGTTGGCTGC
The DNA here is from genome assembly GCF_964146895.1 of Miniopterus schreibersii. Classification (NCBI taxonomy): domain Eukaryota; kingdom Metazoa; phylum Chordata; class Mammalia; order Chiroptera; family Miniopteridae; genus Miniopterus; species Miniopterus schreibersii. Next base: position 72,025,929 of record NC_138104.1, read on the forward strand.
AAAACAAACTTTTTTCATATTAAAAATGCATGCTCAGTATTTTTAAAATGTAGAAATGTACAGAAGAAAATTTATAATGTGTATTCTTAGTGTTTTGGTACACTTTTCTTAGTCTTTATGCATATTTCTTTACATAGCTGAATGCATGTGGTATATATAATTTTATCTTACTTTATTTACTTACCATACTAACATTAGTGTTTTCCCATATTAACTTTACATAATTTTGTAAGAAATACTTCTTTGTATTTAATATAATGGTAATATATCATAAATGTCACAACATCACAGACTTTCATGAATCAAGTTTGGCTTGAACATGTTCTATTAAGGGTCCCAGCTTACCACAATTTTCTAATTATAGGTGCTTGATTTTTATTAGATCACAAAAGATAGAAAAGAGATTTTTGTGGTGACAGTAATAATAGAAATATTCTAAAATAATTGTGACTACAGAAGAAACAAAAGGAAAGCTGTTGTGAAGATATACAGCCTTTCAAGCTTATTCCATCTTGCAAATTCAGGTCCTTGGATTGAATTACCTTTTTTGTTATGTGGCATCAAGTGTTAATACCCTTTATCCTCATGGTTTTCAGCAAATTCCATGTTTCTTTAATGGAAGCCCTGGGAACAGCCAAGAAAATATTGAAAATGTAATGAGGAAGTACTTTTTAAGTATTAAAACTTTTTTTATAAAGCTATATGAATTAAAATAGTGTGGTAATAACAGTGGAATTGACCAGTTGAAAGTTTCCAGAAACAGTTCCAACATATAAGAATTGAATTTATAGTAAAGATGGCATGTCAAATTAGCCAAAAAATTATTGAATAAATGGTATTCTAACAACTGGCTAACTATTCACAAGGTAATTAAGGTAGATCCTACCTCATCAAAGTAAAATTAAGATGTATTAAAAGTCCAGTGTTAAAAGCATGAAGCTAAAAGCATTGAAAGAAAGTATAACTACATGTTTTTATGTTTGTTGTGGCCAAGGTCTTTTCAGGAACAAGGCTAATACCATCAAATAAGAAATTAATATTCTTCTATATGTAGATGTTTTAAATACTGTCACATTATGCTTTCATATGATTATCTCAGTTTTTTTATATTTCTTATATTGCCACAGTGAACAATACATTGATATTTGGCCATATTAAGTTCTTTATGAAGTAAGACCTTGTACTTTACACATTCTTATCTCATTTAATATTCTGAAAGATGCTACAGGCATCATCTCAATTTTGTACGTAGGCTCAATTTGTTTCATTTATCTCTGCTCTAATTTTTACTATTTCCTTCTTTCTGTTTGGATTTAGTTTGCTTTTGTTTTTCTAGTTCCTTAAGGTGGAAGTTTAGGTTACTACTGATTTGAGATCTTTCTTTTTTAAATGTAGGCAATTACAGCTGTAAATTTTCCTCTAAGCACTGCTTTCAGTGTATCCCATAAGTTTTGATATGTTGTGTTCTCATTTTTGTTAATCACAAGGAATTTTCTCATTTCCATTGTGATTTCTTTTACCCATTGGTGGTTTTCCAGATTTCCTTCTATTATGGATTTCTAATTTTTTTCCATTGTCGTTGAAGAAGCTACTTCATATGATTTTATTCTTTATAAATTTCTTCGTTTTGTGGCCTAACATGTGGTCTATGCAGGAGAATCTTTTACATGCACTTGAAAAGAGTGTATATTCTGCTGCTGTTGCATAGATCATTGATATACATATCTGCAAGGTCTAATTGATTTAATATTCAGGTCTTCTGTTTCTTGTTTCTCTTTTCTCTAGTTATTACTGTTTGACATATAGATTATGACTAACATCTTAACTAATGAAGTTAGTTGAACTTAATACCAACTTATTTTTATTTTTTTTATTTTTTTAAAATATGTCCTTATTGATATCAGAGAGAGGAAGAGAGAGGGAGGGAGGGAGATAGGAACATCAATGATGAGAGAGTCATTGATCGGCTGCCTCCTGCACACCCCCTACTGGGGATTGAGCCCGCAACCCAGGCATGTGCCCTGATCAAGAATCCAACCGCCATCTCCTGGATCCTAGGTCGATGTTCAACCACTGAGCCATGCCGACCGGGCTCTCCTACATTTTTGAAGGATAATTGTGCCAAATATAGAATTCTTGATTGGCAGTTCTTTCCTTTTAGCACTTTGAGTATATCTTCCCACTGCATTCTGGCCTCTGATGAGAAATCAGCTGTTGCCCAGCTGGGCGTGGCTCAGCGGTTGAGCTTCGACCTAGGATCCAGGCGATCAAGGTTCGATTCCCGGTCAGGGCACATGCCCGGGTTGCGGGCTGCAGCTGATCAATGACTCTCTCATCATTGATGTTTCTCTCTCTCTCTCTCCCTCTCCCTTCCTCTCTCTGAAATCAATAAAGATATATTAAAAAAAGAGAAAAAAAGAAAAGAAATCAGCTGTTGATTTTGTGGAGGAACCCTTGTATATAACAAGTCACTTTTCTTTTGCCGCTTACAAGATTTTCTCTGTCTTGGCCTATGACAATTTTATTATATTGTGTGTTTCTGGGGTTCTCTGTAGATTCATCCTATTGGAGTTCATTGAGCTTGAATTTCAAGATTCATATCTTTTGTCAAATCTGAGACATTTTTGCCCATTATTTCCTTAAATAATCTCTTCCCCTTTTTTCTGTCCTCTTCTGCTGGGACTGTCATTATACATATGTTGGTACACTGATGGAATCCCAGAGATCTGTTATACTATGTTTACTTTTTTCCCCCCTTTCTACTTTTCAAACTGGGTAATCTCGATTTATCTTCAAGTTCATTGAGTCTTCTTCACCTCCTCCCCCACCATCCAGTATTTATTTTTAAATATACTATTGTCCATATTTTCACAGAAGTTATACATGTTCAGTTTTGAAAATTAGGAAAATACAGAAAATTTTGAAGAAAATGACAGTAATCTTCAACCACCACTATGTAGAAAAAAATAACTATTAACATTGCGTTTCATATGCTTCTTCCTCCTCACCAACCTATGGTGAATATTTTCTCCCATAGTATTAAATATTCTTGAAAGTACCATTTTAAGAAACTAGATAATAGTCTTGGTTTCTAGTCCACCCTCCTGGTCCTCCTGAGTTTCCATGGCTATCCTGCTATGTCTGCTTGTCTGGTGCCTCATCCTTTGCTCAGTGGCTCAAGGCACCACCTCAGGCTTTCTGATCCAGCTACATTCTGCCTCAGTGATCTCATTCAGTTGTATGGTTTTAAGGACCTCTAGCTTCCCAAATTGTATCTGTTTTCCTTGAACTTCAAACCCTCATATTTATTGCCTTCTCTAAATCTCTACTACATATCTAATGAACACCTCAATTTTTAAGCATACTTTTCACCACCCATATTTTCCCTCAGGCTCAGTCCGTTCCTGAGACCTGGCCCACTTGCATTCCTGGACAGTGCCAAGCACACTCTCGCTGCAGGGCCTGTACATAGCCCTGTCCTCAGTTGTCTCTATGGCTTGCTCCCTCATCTCCTTTCAGTCTTAAGTTCCCCCATCTCAATGAGGTCTTTTCTACCATTCTGTTTTAAAATTGGAACACCCTCCACACTCCCTATGGCCCTTTATGCTTTATTTTTCTTTGTAGCATGTATTACCATCTAACATTCTATAGGGTGTCCCAAAAATGCGCACACACTTTGAATAATTATAAAGGCAGTGTTTGTACTTCAGCTGTGTTTTCAAGCTTCCAGCAGCATTTTGGGATGAATTTCCTTTGTTCAGAGCTTATTCTGCCTGAAAAGAAAGAAATATCAATTGAGCTATCAGCTGTTAAAGTGTGTATACATTTTTTTGGGACACCCTGTATATATTTAATTAGGTTCATGGATTAATTCTTCTCCTTGATTACATCTACTGTTGAACCACTCTAGCAAACTTTTAATTTTTAATTGTTGTGCTTTTCTATTTGCTTTCCTTCTTATAATCTCTTAATTCTTTATTGATATTCTTTATTTGATAAAGGCATCATTCTCATGGTTTCCTTTAGTTCTTTGTATATAATTTCCTTTAGCTTTTAAGTGTGTTTAAAATAGTTAATTTGAGTCATTGCCTATTAAGTGCATTGTCTGGACTTTCTCAGGAACAGTTTCTGTTTTAATTTTTCCAGCTTTATTGAGATATAATGGGCATATAACATTGTATAATTTTAAAGTGTACAGCAAAACTTGTACACTTACACATTGTGAAGTGATTACCACAGAAGGATTAATGAATACCTCTGTCAACTCACAATTACCATTTCCTTTTTATACTGAGAACATTTAAGATTTACTCTCAGCAACTTTTTGAACTCTATAGTACAGTATTGCTAACTATAGTCACCATACTGTATATTAGATCTTTAAATCTTATAGCTGAAAGTTTGTACTCTTTGACCAACATATCCCTATTTCTCACAACCCCTAGCCACTGCCAGCCACTATTCTACTCTCTTTTTCTATGGGTTGAGCATATATAATATATATTATATATACATATATAATATACATATATTATACATATATATGTATACATATACATATATACATATATGTACATATATAATATATATTATAGATATATAATATATGTGTATGTGTGTGTGTGTGTATATATATATATATATATCTCCCACATAGTTCGTTTTATCCATTCATCTATAGATAGGTTGCTTCCATAACTTGGCTAGTGTGAATAATGTTGCAGTGATATTAGAGTGCATATTCGATGTCCTCATTTCCTTTCCTTTTTAATTTTTTTGAGGAACCGTCATTCTGTCTTCTATAGTAGCTGTGCCAATTTACATTCCCATCAACAGTGCAGAGTGGTTTCCTTTAAACTTTTGCCGATATTTACCTCCTTTTGATAATAGCCATTCTGATAGGTGTGAGATGATATCTCATGGTTATGATTTGGATTTCCCTAATGATTAGTGATGTTGAGCACCATTTAATGTACCTGTTGGCCATTTGTATGTCTTTTGGAAAATGTCTGTTCAGTTCCTCTGCCCATTTTTGTAGTCATTTTTTGTTATTGAGTTGTGTGTGTTCTTTACATATTTTGGATAGTAATTCCATATCAGATATTTGGTTTGCAAATATTTTCTGCTGTTACCTAGGTTACCTTTTCATTTTGTTGATTTTTTTCCCCCATGTGCAGAAGCTTTTTGGTTTGTAGTTTCACTTTCTTCTTTTTGCCTTTGTGCTTCTTGGTGTCATATCCAAAAATTTGTTACCAAAAACCAACCATGTTTTCTTTTAGGAGTTTTAGAGTTTCGGGTTTTATGTTGAAGTCTTTAATCCATTCCAAGTTATTGTATTGTATTGTATTGTATTGTATTGTATTGTATTGTATTTTTTATTTTATTATTTTATTTTATTTTTGCGTTGTGTGAGATAGCGGTTCAATTTCACTTTTTTATGCATGTAGTTTTTCCAGTTTTACCATGTATTGAAGAGATTATGCTTTCTTCATTGATTATTATTGGCTCCCCTTCAGATATTAGTTGAGGGTTTATTTCTGGGCTCTTGATTCTGTTCCACTGGTCTGTGTGTCTGTTTTTATGCCAATACCATGCCGTTTTGATTACTGTGGCTTTGTAGCAATGTTTGAGATTGGGAAGTGCGATGCCTACCTTTAGCCCTTTAGCTTTGTTTTTCTTTCCCAGGATTGCTTTCTATTTCTGTGAAAAATGTCATTGGAATTTTCATAGTGATTACATTGAGTCTGCAGATGGCTATGGATAGTATGAACATTTTAATGATATTCTTCCGATTCATAAACACTAGATATCTATTCATTTTTTTGTGTATTCTTTAATTTGTTTCATTAGTTTGCAGTGTATAGATCATTTACCTCTTTGGTTAAATTTATTTCTATGTATTTTACTGGTTTTGATACTATTATAAATGGGCTTATTTTCTTTATTTCTTTTACACATAGCTCATTGTTAGTGTTTAGAAATTTGACTGATTTCTGTGTGTTGATTTTGTATCCTGCAACTTCACTGAATTTATTAGATGTACCAGTTTTGGTAGAGCCTTTAGTGTTTTCTATACATGATCATATCATTTGCAAGCAGACAGTTTTACTTATCCCTTTCCTCATTGGATGCCTTTTATTTTCTTGCCTAATGACTTCCAGTACTATGTTGAATAGGAGTAGTAAGAGTGGGCACCCTTGTCTTCTTCCTAATTTTTGAGGGAAATCTTAACTTCTCACTGTTGAGTATGATGTCAGCTTGACATATGTGGCTTCATTATGTTGATGTGTGTTCCATTTATACTCCATCTTTTTAGTTTTTATCATGAAAGGATGTTGAATTTTGTTAAATGCTTTTTATATGTCGAGATGATCACATGATTTTTGTCTTATATTCCATTAATCTGGTATGTATCACATTTTTTTATTTGCTTACGTTGAACCATCCTTGCATCCCAAGTATAAATCCTACTTGATCCTTTAAATGTCCTGTTCAATTCAGTTTGCTACTTTTTTGATGATGGTCTTGCATCTTGTGTTCATCAGGAAAATTGTCTTGTAGTTTTCTTTCCTTGCAGTGTCCTTTCTGGCTTTGGTATCATAGTAATTCTGGCCTCATAAAATGAGTTTGGAAGTATTCCCTCCTCTTCAATTTTTTGGTAAGAATTGAGAAGAATTGGTATTAATTCTTCTTTAAATGTATGGTGGAATTGGCCAGGAAATGCATCTGGTCCTGCGCTTTTCTTCGTTGGGTGTATTTTGATTATCAATTCAATATCCTTGTTATTGGTCTGTTTATATTTTTTATTTCTTCATGATTCAGTAGGTTTTATGTTTCTAGGAGTTTATCTAGTTCTTCTACGTTATCCAGTTTGTTCGCTTTTTGTTATCCAATTTGTGGGCTATTTATTTACCCATTCATCTTTATTGATTTCAGAGAAAAGAAAGGAGAGGGAGGGAGAGAGATACAAACATCAATGATGAGAGAGTCATTGATCGGCTGCCTCCTGCGTGCCCCCGACTGGGGATTGATCCCACAACCTGGGCATGTGCCCTGACCTGGAATTGAACCGCAGTCTCCTGGATCCTAGGTCAATGTTCAACTGCTGAGCCACGCCCGGGCAGGCATGGGCAATTTATTCATAGTTGTCTCTTGTGAGCCTTTGTATCTCTAACATCAGTTGTAATGTCTTCTCTTGTTTCTCATTTTATTTGACTTTCACTTTTTTCTTAGTCTAGCTGAAGTTTTCTCTGTTTTGTTTATCTTGTCCCCCAAAAAACAGCTGTTATTTTCATTGATCTTTTCTATTGTTTTTATGGTCTCTAGTTCATTTATTTCTGCTCTGATCTTTGTTATTTCATAACTTCCTTCTACTAACTTTGGGCTTAGCTCTTTTTCTAGTTCCTTGAAGTATTATAAAGTTAGGTTGCTTATTTGAGGTCTTTCTTGTTTCTTAATGTAGGCCTTTATTAATATAAAATTCCCTCTTAGAGTTACTCTTGGTATATCCCATACATTTTGATATGTTGTATTTCCATTTTCATTTGTCTCGAGATGTTTTTCTAAGTTTCCTTTTGATTTCTTCTTTTGATCCATTGGTTGTTTAAGAGTGTTATTGTTTAATTTACACGTTTGTGAATTTTCCAGTTTTTCTCCTGATTTCATACCCTTGTGGTGAGGAAAGATACTTGGTGTGATTTCAGTCTTCTTAAATTAGCTAAGACTTGTTTTGTGACCTATTATATAATGTATTTGGGGTTCCATGTGCATTTGAGAAGAGTGTGTATGCTGCTGCTGTTGGTAGAAATATTCTGTATATGCCTTGTGTAGTTCAAGTCTAAAGTATAGCATTTCCTTATTGATTTCCTGTCTGGTCGATTTATCCAATGTTGAAAATGAGGTTTTGACATCGCCTACTATTATATTGTCTATTTCTCCCTTGAGATCTGTTAGTGTTTGCTTAATATATTTAAGCGCTCCAGTGTTGGGTGCATGCATACTTACAATTTGTTATATGTTCATGATGAATTGACTCCTTTATCATTGAATAATGATGTTCTTTGTTGTTAAAGCTGTTGAGTAAAAGTCTATTTCGTCTGATACAAGTATTGATACCCCTGCTCTCTTTGTTTCCACTTGAATAGAATATCATTTTCCATCCCTTCACTTTCACCTGTGTGTGTCCTTAAAGCGGAATTAATTCTCTTGTAGGTAGTTTATAGTTGGGTCTTGTTTTTTATCCATCCAGCCACTCTATGCCTTTTGATTGGAAAATCAACCCATCTACATTTAGTGTAATTATTGATAGGCAAGAACTTAGTAATGCCATCTTATTAATAGTTTTATGGCTGTTTTGTATTTCCCTTGTCCTTTCTTTCTGCCTTTCTTTGTGAATTGATGATTTTCTGTAGTAGTATGCTTTGATTCCCTTCTCTTTATCTTTGTGTATCTAATCTAGTATTTTGCTTTGTGGTTGCCATGAGCCTTACATAAAACATCTTATAGATATAACAGTTTAATTTTATTTGCATACAATGTAAAGTTTATACAATTTAATTTTATTTACATACAAAACTCTACCTTCTTTCCACACTTCCCCTCCCTTTTATATTTTTGGTGTCACAATTTACTTCATTTTACATTGTGAATTCCTGAACATACTATTTTAGCTCTTATTATTTAAACAAAAAAATTTTTTTTATCCTTACCTGAGGATTTTTTTTCCATCGCTTTTCAGCAAGGGGAGAGGGAGAGGGAGAGGGAGAGAAACATCGATGTGAGAGAGACACATAGGCTGGCTGCTTCCCGCATGAGCCCCAACTGACAGGGGCCAAACCTGCAACTGAGGTATGTGCCCCTGGCTAGAATCAAACCCGGTACCCTTTAGTCCCGGGCCGACACTAACCACTGAGCCAAACCAGCTAGGGCAGCTCTTATTATTTGTAATACTTTTTTCCTTTCACTTTTATTACCTATTGGTGATTGTTTAAGACAGTGTTCTCCTGGGGCTCTCAGATAGCTTCTGAGAGTGGCTGCAGCCATTTCACAGGCCACTGTAGGGTCCACCTCTGGCACCAAAGTCTACATACCTATTACCCTGAATCTTTTGGCATATGGTGCTGGATTCCACAGTTTACACAAAGGCATTTTTGTCTGGATGGATGCCAAATTGTTGTGGGGGTAGGGAGCAAGAGACATCTTAATCAGCCATTTTGCTTATGTCGTTCCTCATGTTGCTACAATTTTTTTTTAAATATTATAATGTGGTTACTCTAGAAATCATTTTCTCACCCCTCCTGAGAGTTTATTATTGTTACTGTTTGTTGTTGTTTAGACTTTTCTGAACCGACTTCGTAATTCTTTGTTTTGTGTGGTCATTGATTTCTCTGTTCTATTAGCTTAGTGATTTGCCTTAAACACTTAGAACCAAACAAACCCAACCTCCCAGTCTTTGCAAGTGGGTTCTGTGTGTATTTTGGTGTCTTCAGTGTCAGTAGTCAGTATCTTCAATACTCAAACAAAAGCTTACAACTCTGCCTTAAGTCTTCATTTCTGGTTTGTGTAGAACCTGATGGTCAGCCAGAGGTGTGTGAACTTGAATCTTCTCAGATCTTTTCTGAGAATGTGCTTAGCCTTTGCCTTCCAGATTCGTAGGAATTAAAAAGCCCTTCTTTCCCAAAGCATTTCACTCCCCAGCTTTACTTCCCAGGCTTTTCAGTTTATCCCAGTTTTATGTCTTATTCCAGAAAGTGGGGACTAATGCATTTATTCTTGAATGTTTTCAACAAATGCCCAATTCATCCTTGGAAGAGTTCCAAATTAGGTAAAAAGAAATTATGGTTAGCTCAAATGCTGTTAAAAATGCAGGCCAGTTATTAAGAAAGATTATATGGTTGGAGTTTTGGATATGGAAGCCAATAATAGTTTACAGGAGCCATTCTCCCCCATTACCTTAGAGACTAGTACTTGTTGAGTTTTTTGACTTTGTGGAGGTAAAAGTACAATAGCGGTGATAAATGCAGAGACTTCTCCTTTGCACCTTGCCTCATGTAAGAAATGCATGTGCTGCCACCCTAGTGGGGGAAGTGAGCAGGATGAGTACAGTACTGAAGGCCTGATGGGACAAAACTCACCTGTCAGCAAGCACAGCTGCAGGCATGTAGAATGCAATTGCTTGCTGTAGCTGCCTATGTTCTCCCCAGTAACATCCTCACAGAACAGTGAACTTGATCTCATGGGAGAAATTACCTTTAGGCAGACCATCTTGCCTTGAGTCTTAAGTTCTTGCTTTTATTTGCTTCCTCTTTTCATTTGACTTTCACATTTTATGTCTTCTCAACACTGTGTTCCAGGCTGCCACATACTCTTAAATGTTTTATACACAGGGCTACCTTAAGCACTGTTTAAACACTGTCTTTTTCATTTTCCAAGAGCTGGGGTGGAAAGGAGAATGGCTTCGGACTTGCAGAGTGTTGCAGAGACTTGCATATGATGGTAAGTCACTCTTTTGGATGTGGGTGTCTTTTGGCAGAGCTCTGTGTGATCTCTGTTTGAGCCTTTACAATGAATATGTGATATATAAAGTTGCCACTCCACATCAGGACTTTTGAGGAACCTAAGATCAATTGGGACATAGTACACCTCATCTAGAAATGGTTGGCCCCTCAGTGTGCTGGCAGTAAATGAAGAACCTCAGAAGCACAGTATATATTTATACCCTGCTCTTGAGTAGAAAGCTGCATTGGGTGAATCAGTTTGAAACTGATGAAAATTCCCAAAAAGTGCATTTGTGCTTACATTCTCTCACTGGAGCTGTTTGGAACTCTGGACAGTCTGGCATGATTTAAGAATGTTTGAAGAACAATTCTACCATTAGAGTTAAGAACTTAACATGTTCTGTGTCCTTTCCATGTGTTACCCCTCATGCCCTGTCCTGCTCATACCTTTCATCCATGCATAGGTTATGAGCTCAGACCATCTATCCTCTGCTTTGATATGTTACTATGGGACCACAAAGCACAACTGGATTTGTTAAAACAATTCTGTGCCAAGAAGCAACTGGATTTTCCAGCAGATATACTTCTTTTATCAGTTTGTCGTGTGTAGGACAAGTGGCGTTGGTGAAATTTAGTGAATTTTAGCAAGCCTTTTTCCCCTAGCAAAATGGCTTTTTTTTCTGGTCACAGAAAATGACAAATTAAAACTAATTACTTTCCCATCTTAGCTGGTATATTTTATTTAGTGTGCATTATATTAATGGATATTGTATAATATGGGAGGTGAGTGTTGTCTGTTTAATAATCAAAGCTATATAAATCTTAACAGTGTATTTAGTTTGGAATTCTAATTTTTCATCTTGAAATTTAGTTGGTTAATTCTGAGCCTTCTTATGTATAAGAAGTTTGTTCTTTGCACCTTGGGCAAAACAGTATGATACACTCTGCATGATGTCTGTTACCCACTTTGGTCCCAGCCTATGTTAAGAAATCACATATCTTTTTTTACAATTTTTTTAATGGATTTTTAGAGAGAGAGGAAGGGAGAGAGAGAGAGAAACATCAATGCGAGAGGGAAACATGGTTCGGCTGCCTCCTCCATGCCCCCTAACAGGGATCGAGCCCATAACCCTGGGCATGTGCCCTGACCAGGAATCAAACCAGCAACCTTTGGGTACATAGTACGACACCCAGCTAACTGAGCCACACTGGCCAGGGCACACATCTTTTTATTTATTGATATTTGGCATGTTATGAGACTTTGAAAAATATGTGTACTTTAAAAGAAAGTAATACATAAGCATGTTAAAAATTTTAAGAATATAAAGGGGTATACAATAATTCTCTATTCCCAGATGCAACCACTGCTACTGGTTTCTTTCAAGGATGCATTTTAATGGGCATGCTGTTGTGGTCTTATTTTGTTTTTCACGTTGCTTTTCTATAGTTAAAGAGGATTTGTTGTCAGGGTCTGAATTATATTGATTTGGTATCTGCCTGTGCAGAAAAGCAGTTGGATATCATGAGAAGTGGTATAGAATGGTATGGAAAGGGAGTATATGAAGAATTATGAGGGTATACCCATGAGGCATAGTTTGAATAAAATATTTCAGTAGGCAGTGCTACACACTAAGGTATCCATAAGAATGTTTTTTTTTCCATTCTCGAGCTGGTGCCTAGACCCTTGTATTTGTCTTTTATCCTTTCTTGGATTCTTACTCATTACTGCTTTGCAGATTTGCCCCTCTTTTCCCTATTGAGAATAGTTACAGTCCAAATTGACTTATTAGTAAGAAATATGAAAGCTTTTGGAGCTCTGGGTTCCATCATCCTGATTCTGTATTGTTATATGATGTCTGAGCTCACTAGGACGGAATGAAGGCACTGTAGCTGCTGTCTACATTGCTCATTCTGCTGCCACAATAAGTTGCACAAAGTGGCTAGGACTTTGAGGGAAGACTTGGGAAAAGATGGTATCTGATTCTTTCATGTGCTTTATACACAGAAATACCCACCCAGTGCAACTACACTACACTTTGAATTCTATGCAGACCCTGGGGCCGAGGTCAAAATCGAGAAAAGGGTGAGTCTCAATCAGACTTGTTCTGATAGAGTCTATGATCTACTGTAACTGGGGTTGACTTTTCTAGAACTCCTCAGTTAAATGAGGGAATGGTTTTGAGCTACATTGCTGCCTTCCCAAGCTAAACATACCTAATAGCTTCTCAAGAATAAGTGTTCATTGTATGCCCAGCTCTGATAGGTTTGGGTCTTAAGGTTGGAGCTGCCAAAAGCAGGACTCCTTACATGGGGCACTGCTATAACTTGTATATTTTTCTCAGTCTCAGTTCCAACATGCAGTGTAATAATCTGAATAGTGATGGCTCGACTTTCTCTACTTAAGCCAGCCTGCAAGAAGTCTATATTGCTCACCAGGGTTCTGCTTCAATTATCTGGTCATTCCATATTCTTTGAGGAAATACTAAAATTCAATTTGGTTTAGAAGTGGCCTAGTGAATAAAATCTTTTTCCTTTTGCCTACAATAACAACAATAAACTTTCTAGATTATTGGTGCCTTGAAAAGAGCTCTAATGCATATTTAAAGAGAAACCATTTTCATGGATTTAGTTTTGCTATGAATATAGAGGTTGTGGGGATTAAGACAATGAAGTTAAAAGGGGACAAGGAAGAATATGAAATGTGTCTGGTTATGTATGTTATATTTTCACGCTACTGGTTTCAAAGAAGTTTCCTGAGAATAGTCTGTATATAAAATGGGTATTTTGGGAGATTCTAAAGTTATTATCTTGATTTTAAAAGCATTCAGTCAGGCTTCACCCTAGGGTGACATCTTGGTTTTCAGACAGCTCTTGCAGTCTTATGGCAGGGGAAGCTAAGGCATCCAGTGACTCCTAACAACGCTCCTATCTTTTTAATTTCAGACAACTAGTAACACACTACATTATATTCACATAGAGCAACTTGACAAGGTAAGAGGAATCTTTGACTATTGACTATTTTCTTAACATTTGGTTCACTTTTTGTTCCTAACTATTTGTTTTCTAATGTAGATTTCAGAAAGCCCTTCTGAAATCATGGAATCTCTTACCAAAATGTACAGCATTCCTAAGGATAAGCAGGTATGATGTGTCCTAAAAATAGCTAAAGGGTGTGGATGTTATTCATATAGATTAATCATATGTACTGGACTGGGAGACACCATAGCAGAAAGGATGTAATCAGACCATGGGCAAATTAGCCTCTGTGAGCCTTAGTTTCCTCATTTTTTTATGAGGCCAACACGTCCTAGGGTTCCTATGAGAGTTAAGTGGTGGTAGCACAACACTTCGGATACCAAAGGAGAAAATACTTAGTTTTTCTATTTTTTCCTGCTCATTGTGATGGTGATAAAATACTTAGTTTGATTAATATCAGAACTCTTGACAAATGTCTCTAGCTTGTTGCCTATCAGTTGGCTTATGTTGGGATAATAGAATTCTATGTGCCTCTGTTTTCTCGCTCCCATTTCATCAGCTAACCTCAGAGTGGGACTGTTCTGTTTGGCACCTTAAAAAATAGCAACAGTAAACCATTTCACCAAATAGTTCAACAGGTGTGTTAGCCCTCAGACAGTATAGTCATCTTTTCTGTTGATTTCCTAATTTAGGTCTTAATGTCTCTACAGATGCTGTTATTTACACACATACGGCTGGCCCATGGCTTTTCTAATCACAGGAAGCGATTGCAAGCTGTTCAGGCAAGGCTGCATGCAATATCTATATTAGGTAAGAGAACAACACTGTAATTAACAGGCCCTGGTTAGGCAATTTAGACTTGATTTCTTTTGAACTTCAGCTGTCTTTGTTGCTGTGAGGCTTATTCTAGTTACCTAGTTGGCAAGTTAAATTGTAAAATTGCCAGCATTCCCAGTGTTCACTGTATTCATTATTCCTAAACTCCTTAAAGTTGGATCAGAAAGAGCATAGGGTGGTTATTGATACACTACATGAGTTCAATCTTGATTTTGATCTTTTTTGGGTGTTCAGATAGTCATCTCCCCTGGCCCTTCTCTTGCCATTTAGTCTTCCTCTTCTCTGTCCTTCAGGAGTATAATTTTGAAATTATTCAGAAAGTATATGTTAAGTAGTTAATACTGTGCATTTTACTTTTACCGTAGGGTGGTAGAGTAGAAAGCACACTAGTTTCAGAATCCGTCCTGGGCTCTCACCCTGACTCTGCAGATTATTAGCCACATGTTTATGTTTTTGGCTTCAGTTTCCTCATTTAATACAGTACTTATTTTATAGGCTCATACGAGATTTAAACAAAAGCCTGTAAAGCACCTAGTATAGGCTGGGCACATAGAAGGTATAAAATGGTATCTACTGTTAATATTGCCAGTTTTCATTATGTTATTACTTGTCTGCTATTTTAAACTATGAGTTCCTTGAAGTGAAATTCCTACTCTTTGTACTCATACCTAGCATAAATTCTGGTTTGTTAGTGGTTACTCAGGCAATGTTTGTTGAAAACTAAACGTGCTTATGGTGATTGCCAGAGAGAAGGGGCATGCAGGGAGGTAGAAGAGAGTAAAGGAGGGATAAATGATAATGGAAGAAGACTTGGGGTGGTAAACTTATAGTACAGTATTGATGTATTGTAGAATTGTATACCTGAAACCTATATAATTTTATTAATGTCACCCCAATAAATTCAATTTTTTTAAAAAGAAAACTAAATGTGCTTAATCCCACTAATTTTCACTTCATGAGACTAGTCCAGTATAAATTATCTCCGTGTGGGTATTCATTGAAGGTGTATTACATGCTTTCTCAAGTTTTACTCCAATGTCATATAAGTTTCTGGCTTAGTCTACAATAGTCCATAAATTCTGTTCTTTACAGCTTGTGTTCCCAGTGAAAACAGAAGCATATGAAGAGACTAAAATGGAAGTCTATGTCCAAGGCTTAATAGAGTTATATCAAGTAGTGATATTATAAAAAATCAACTCTTCATTCTCTTTTCATACTTCTATTCCCAAAATCCTTGGTCAAGACAACCGATACCATTAATCGGAGACTCTGTCAGTGAAGTGGGTATTTAGAGTTCGTCATATTTGATTTGATCCTCTAGAATTCAGTAATTCTGCCCTCCAGTGCTGGTTGGAAGGGGATCCTTACCCAGAACCAGTAGGTGCCAAATGGTTTCTCATTGGGCAGTGGCTTGACCACTGCCTTCTTGCCTAAAGTGTTTATTTCTCCTTTTGCAGTGTATTCCAATGCCTTGCAGGAGTCAGCAAACAGTATCTTGTATAATGGGTTGATAGAGGAGTTGGTAGATGTCCTTCAGATAACAGATAAGCAGCTTATGGTAAGAATTCATTAATATTCTCCTGTGTATATTTAGGCTTGTTTGTATTTATTTGCCTTTTGGTATTTCTCAGGGGTCTAGAATGAACCCCAAGAAGGAATCTTGGCCCTTTTACTTCTTCCTCTGGGTATTTAGCTGCAAAGTTAATAAATGCTGGATATTTAACATTATTCTCAACAAAGTTCTATCTCCCTCAAGCAGTTACCAGTAGAATGACCTAAGTTTTAGAGTTTTTGGGTATTAGCAACTTGTTTTCGTCACTTACTTAAAACATATATCATTGTTTACCTTCTGTTTTCATAGGAGATTAAAGCTGCTTCTTTACGAACATTAACATCAATTGTCCACTTGGAGAGAACTCCCAAACTCAGCAGTATTATTGACTGTACTGGAACTGCATCCTATCATGGATTTTTGCCTGTACTTGTACGGAACTGTATCCAGGCCATGATTGGTAAATTTTGATGGTTATTACCCTAGACAACAAGAGGAATCCCACTCTTTGCTTGTCTGCCTTTGTTTAACATCCTGCCAGCTTAACAACAATCTGAGCTTATTCTTTCTCTCCCTCTCCCAACCTCACTTTTAGATCCTTCCATGGATCCATACCCTCACCAGTTTGCCACTGCTCTCTTCTCTTTTTTATACCATCTGGCCAGCTACGATGCTGGTGGTGAAGCCTTGGTCTCCTGTGGAATGATGGAAGCCTTATTGAAGGTGCTCTGCTTTTTAAATATATATATAGATTTGTGGGGAAATCGGCTAAGAGAGGGTGTAGAGTTGCAAGTTTGAAATGGTTCACAGTGAGAGCAAATAGCATAAGAAAGCTTAACCAGAAAATGTTATACTTAATTTTTATAGTTTAGCCTTCAAGTTATCTCATTAGCAACTTTTAAGGACAACTATCTCCATCATTAAGAATTGATCATGGTCCAGATGATATGATAGTAGGCCCCAGGACTAGTGAAGGCATTGCTATATCTTATCATGACCTTAGGTGTGACACTGAAGAAAATATAAAGGTATTTTGTTAAGTTGTCGGTTATATTAATAGGCTTTACTCTATATTGGGCACTGGGTGTCAGCTTTTTCCTCCTGAATATTTTATTTAATCCTGAAAAATATATCACCATTTTCTCAGGTCCTTGAGTTCCAGAAGTGATAGAGCTATCATTTAACGAGCACGAAAAATCAAACACTTGTTTTTTTCCTCTTATACCATGCATACTGCCTTGCTGAGATCCTAGAGCACATGTTTCCAAAAAGATTGCATTAATTACAGTTTTGTGTCTTTTCATTTGATTGTTTTTTATCTCTCTCTCTCCCTGATAGGTCATAAAATTTCTTGGCGATGAACAGGACCAGATAACATTTGTTACCAGAGCTGTCAGAGTGGTTGACCTCATCACCAACCTGGATATGGCAGCTTTTCAATCCCATAGTGGACTTTCTATCTTCATTTATAGACTTGAGGTATTATGCAAGGAGCACTTTGCATAGGCTTATACCCAGTGAGACCTGAGTATAGGAACTACCCTCCTAACCCTAAAGACCCATCTTATTCCTCTTCTGTTTTTAGAAACTAATTTTGTAATCTGCATGCGACATTCTTTCATTATAATTATTTTTAATCCCTGGTATATATGTAGGATTTTCTTACTACTTCTCCCTTGATCATAGCATGAAGTAGATTTGTGCCGAAAAGAATGTCCCTTTGTGATCAAGCCAAAGATCCAGAGACCAAGTACTGCACAAGAAGGAGAAGAAATGGAAACTGATATGGATGGTAATTAACAGTTACTAAGTCAATATTTTTGTGCTTGACATTTAGCTGTCATCCAATCCCACTTTTCATTCTTCCTCATAAATTCAAAAGTGCACAACTGACCTGATTATACATTTTCAACAACAAAACAACTTTTTTCTACAGAAATAACTTGCACGTTTTCATGAGGATAATTAGAAAAGGGAGGCACATGTTGGGAACAGAGATGAAAGGTGAAGCAGATGGTAGGGCTGCTATAAAGCCTTATAGTCATTCTAGGTTGCTAATCTGTTTATTTCGAGACTTAATAGCTGTTTTCCTAAGTATTGGTTCATTATCTTCTTATTCCCACTAAAATGTAAACTCCGTAAGATCAGGGTACTGTTTTGTTCATGGCTATATATCTAACAGTGCCTGGTAGAGTGTAGATGTGTTTTGTTTTATTTTTATTGATGAGAGAGAGAGAAACATTGATGAGTTGTCTCCCACATGAGCCCCGACTAGGGATTGAACCTGCAACCTGGGTATGTGCACTGACTGGGAATTAAACCCACCACCTTTTGGTGCACGGGATGAAGCTCCAACCAGCAGCCGCAACGGTCAGGGCATGTAGGCGTTTAAATGTGTGTTTGGGAAAGGTAAAGAAAATGTAGGCTCTAAAATGGGACTTTCTGAAACTATCTGGCTATTTTGAGAAGGGAAAGGAGAGGTGATGAAAAAGTTGTTGGATAGGGAACAACTTTTAAATCATTTAATGAGAAAGCTAGAAGACCAAATATTCTTAATCTGCATCATGTGTATCCTTTTTTTTAATACATATAAAATTCTCTTCACCCACATGCATAGTTCATAATCATAGTACCAAAATTCAAAAATTTCCCCAAAGCAGCTTTCTTATTATTTTAATTAATCTTAGCTTGGTGTCCCAGGTTGTTATTACATGTATCTTACCATGCTTATAATAAAGTTATTAGAATTTATAGTGCTTTCACTCTTGACACTATCAATAGGTTGTCATTCCTTCTTTTTTCTGAGCATAATTCCCAACTGCATTTCCGTCCCTAGAAGCCCCTTTATCCAGATTCTATCTCTAGTCTTATTATTGGGCAAGCTGGTATTTGAGTTAGTGGGTGAGATCCCAGAGTATTGATTAAAATGTGGCATTTAAATGGTGTGATGTAGAAGACTAAATATTTAAAGAATCACTGTTCGGTATAAATCAGTGGTCATCAAGCTTTAGTAAGCATAGGAATAAATGAAAGAACTTGATAAAGATTTAGACCTCTATCTAGAGTGCTTATTTTTATTCATTAAGTTTGTAAGTGGAGAGCAGGAAACCTGCATTTTTAACAACCAATCCAGGTGATTCTGATGTACTCAGAAAATTTATATTCAATGAAAAGCAGGTTACAAAACCATGAGTTTATGCTTCCCTTATATAAGTAGGCACAAGTATGTACGTATGTGTATAAAAATCTTGGAGAAAAAGTATTTCAGAATGTAAACAGTGGTCTATCACTAATGGAGCCTTATTGTATTTTATAAGTTGTAAGAAGTAATTATATTTTGTGCTCTATTAATTAAAGTTATTCAAGTCTTTAAAGTAGGAATGAATGCTTACTCTGTACTCAACATAGCTACTATTATTTGGGTGTAGTTTTTTTCTAGTTTTTCATGCATATTCAAGTACATGTTGATATAAGTATATAGTTTTTTAAATGGAAAGATGAGATCATTAACATACACAACGTTCATTCGATGTGTCATAGATATTCTTTCATATAAGTATATTGAGCATTTATGTCTTAATGCTTTTTATATTCATTAAGTTACCCTCCCAGCAAGCTCTACCTATTATCTACCTACTATTACCCACCAGTAGTATATGAAATTGCATGTTTTACTTGCCACTTTCTTTTCTCTCAAATTTTGTGGTTGAGAAATATTGAAGGACTTCTTTTATATGATTGTTTTTAATTTTCATGTCTTGAATAACTAATATTGTTAAATACCTTTCTGTTTGTGGAAAGCTTACATTTTCATGTTGGGTTTCAGTACCTTAATTCTTCTCCATTTTGATATCATTAATCTGACCTTTTATTCTAACTAGTTTCTTTATTATAACTTTTACTTAGTTGCAGATGTGACAATGGAAAATAGTCCTGGATCATCCACCTCTATGGAGAACCGTCTAGATGTTGAATTAAGGGCATCAAGTTCCAGCGTCAGTACTATCTGCCCTGGCCCCCGTCCTGGTACGTAGGCACATAGATGCACAGTGTCCTACACTGATTGAATTACTGGTGAAGAAGGGTGCTTCGGGTGGGGAGCTTTCATGAGATGTGACTGTGCATGTTACTCTGCCATTCTGGTGTTTGTTTTCTCATATTAACAGTTATTCCATAGCATTTGATAGCTTTCTAAAGATCGTACATAGATTATTTTATCACAACAGTGGTGTTGGAGGGCAGGTAATATCTAAAACGGAAACAGGATCAGAGTTTAACCCTTTTACTTTGTAATTTTTCTGTGGGCTTTTAACCTCAGCATTAGTTTTATGCAGTCCTTGGTGATTTATTTTTCCGGTGTTAAAGCTTAGGTAAGTATTCTTTCCAACATCCAGAGATCTCACTTCAAATGTTTGTTAGTGTTGCTATAGTGTATATGGGTCTCTTAAAAATTTGTTTTATTTGTTTTATGTGCTTGCTCACTGTGGTCTAATGGTAAACCCAATGTAATCCTCTTCCTTGCCAGGAGTCCAGTGTATTCCACAACGAGCAGCACTTCTCAAATCCATGTTGAATTTCCTCAAGAAGGCCATTCAAGACCCAGCTTTCTCAGATGGCATACGACATGGTATTTGATTGTAGATACCTTCTTGAAGGGTTTTTTACTCTAAAGATTGGTACTTTTCATACTTTCTGAAGCTACATTTGTAAGGCAGGCTTAGGAAAAGGCCATTCCATTTTGAATAGCTTATAGTCGTTTAGTGTCACTTTCGCCAAACCTAAGGATCGTTTAGCAATTTTCCTAATAATTCACTATTTTTTTCCTTTTCCAGCTTTTGACTCTGTACTCACTTCCAACTCTATGTGTCTGTATTCTTTAATTCTTTGACTCACTGGGGAAAGGTTATTACATGGACAAGGAATAAATAACATGATATGGGGAGGAAAGACAAGTAGAGGCCACTAGATTAGAATCAACAGAAACTTTGTTTACCACAGTGTGTTATATGTCACATTGCTCCATCATCCCCACCCATTAAACTACTACTGGACTGATCATATTCTCCTTAATATTCACCTTTTTCTTAGTGATGGATGGTTCTCTGCCTACCTCCCTGAAACACATCATCAGCAATGCAGAATACTATGGCCCATCACTTTTTCTCCTAGGTAAGTAGAGTTAATATTTGGTTATAGCAAGCTGGAATAACCTAGCAGGGTTCTCTGTGTGTTTTCTATCCTTATATATAAGATTTTACTATCTACATTTGTCCGCTGTGATTATATGTCTTTCAAGTTGGTGATGAAATATAGAAAGATCAGAATTCATTCTCAAATATCCATCTTTTTTTAAAAAAAATATCTTTATTGATTTCAAAGAGAGGAAAGGAGGGGGAGAGAGAGAGATAGAAACATCAATGATGAGTCATTGATCGGCTGCCTAGCCCGCAACCCAGGCATGTGCCCTGACCGGGAATAACCCTGATCTCCTGGATCCTAGGTCAATGCTCAACCGCTGAGCCACGCCCGGCCAGGCAAATAGCCATTTCTGAAACGCTAAATATACCTTCTATAACCAGTGTATTGTGAATCATTTGTAACAAACAGTAGTGTACATTTGGCTTTTTGTGCTATATTTTCACTACAAGTATAATTAGAAATGTGTCATTATTCAATGGTTAGTCCCTAACCTTAGTCTGGAAAATCCAATCAGAATGGTTTCCTTTCTCAGAATTGAATGTCAGACCCGCAAGCTTTAATATAGAAAATTGTTTCTCACTATAGGAAATGCAGTTTTAGATCCTGTGGGTACTTTGTAGTTACTTGCAATTTGATATTGGTACTACTTTGTGTATTCCTGCTGTTTAAACCTCATTTTTATTAACTGGCATTTATTCAGTGCCATACATATTCAGGACAATACACAAAATACATTGGCTTTTAGAATTCTCCTCAAAACTGTAAAGGAATTTAGTGGGCGGTATAGAAATGGAGAAGCCGCCTTGTACCAGTAGCAGGCATTTTTTTTTTTTTTTAATACTTTGGGGTATCTGGAGGGAGTTTTGATTACCACAACTTAGATATTCCTTTGCTGAAACAATTTAAGAGTTTTGTATAATAACTTTATATCCTGTGACATTGCTTTATTTACTTAATAGTTCATAATTGTTTTGTTGGTTTTTAAGATATTCTACATAGTCTTGTCATCTGCAAACAGACAGTTTTGCTTCTTTATAATCATTGTTCTTTTTGTTTGTTTTGTTGTGTTAATGAATTGGCAAAGATTTCTGCTACAGGGCTAAATGGAAGTGGTGAGAATGGGCATCTTTGCTTTGTTCCTGAACTTGGAAGCATTCAATATTTCACCATTAAGTTTGAGGTTAGCAGAAGGTTTTGAGTTGAAGGATTTGTTCCACTTTATCAAGCTGAGGAAGTATTCCTTTGTGTTACAGCAGCTTCACCTTGAAATGGAGAGGCTCCCTCCCAAGTAGTTAGGTTCACACGGCAAGACTCACAGCAGTAGTACTTTGATATGATCACACACACAAAAAAGGATCGGTTGTACCTGTGAAGTCCCCGGTCAAGGGGGAGGGAAGGATGGCTTTGTCTGGGAGAAAGCCCCTAACAGAGAGAGAAAAACAAGTGCACAGGCCTTTTTTATAAAGGGGAAGTTTAAAAGAGTCCACAAGAGGACAAAGTGCTTGTGGGTTAGGGATGGAGAGCAGGTAAGCTCTCAGGATCCTGTAGGAGGTAGGAAATGAGACTGAGAACACTAAAACAAACATGAGTGGAGGTCAAAATTCCTTCTCTAGAGTCTCATTTCATCCCTGACATTTGAATTAGCATAGCAACCTCCCAGGTTTCCTACAAAAAATCTGTACTTGTGAGAGACCGAATTTGTAAAGCCAACCCCAAATAATTAGGCCAGCAATTGTTATTTTAGGTCCATAAGTAATAGTTTAGAACCTTTCACCCCAGGCAGAAGGAGATGACCTGGAAAAGAAATTAAAGGGGGAGGGGGAGTCTGAGAATCTCTTGGGGTATTTTAGTAATAAAATTGGCTATTTTGGTAGGTGGTTGAACTATTCTGTGTGTCTTTCCTGTATTATTGACCCACATGCAGCAGGAGACCTTCTTTAAGGCACACCTCCACCTTGACATATTAGTGGCTAGTTTAATGCCAATCTGTTGTCAGCTATCTAGCAGCTAGACTGCTTTTTCCCTCATTAAGGGCTTCTAAGGCCTGAGCTGTTTGTTTTGTGAGATGGGCCAGGAGTTGTGCCATTGTCTGGACAGCGTTTTATGAAGTAAGTCTCTTAAAGAATTGAAAAACACCTAAGTTTGTGCATGTTATACCAGAGATGGTGATGAGGCCCAATATAATAGGTAAAAAGGTAGCCCAGTGCTCCCTTTTGTGGTAAGACTTTCTAGTTGGATCTGGGGTGCTGTGGATGTTAAATAAACCCATAGGAAATAGGTCAGGGTGTCAGAGTTAAAAGGGAGTGGTTGGTGGAATAGAGTGTATGACCTTGCTGAGCAGGAGTTGTGTCACTGGAGAACTAGTAGTCCAAGGGGGTTGTAAAGGAATTTTCTACTAGCCAAATTATATCAGGCCAGATATGGAAGGGCAAAATAGTCTCGAAAGGGGTTATTGTAGTATAGACTCAGTTGGTGGGGGAGGTTAGGAAGAGTATGAGGGCAGTCAGTAAGGAAGCACCTGGTGAGGTTGTGATGTCCTCCTGCAACAATTCCATGCTGAAACTCACCAAATAAAGATTCTGTTCCCTCCTCAATCCTACCTCTGGCTCTTCTACCACACTTATATACCCAACTATATTCTCTTTAACTTCTCAGCTGCCTTTTCTTCTCTCATTTCCTGTCTTAGCCCTGCCATGTTTTAATCTCTTCAAGTCTGCTTTTGCTCTGTTCCTAGTCTAGCTGATGCTAACACTGTCGTGGTTAGTGTGGACCGCTTAGCCAGAGAGGATGACAAGGAGTCAGTATGAATATTGAACACTTCCAAGGCGGCAAGTTGTTTGTATAAGTGGTTGCCTGAACTAGGGTACCTGGTAACATTGCTGGAGGTTTAGCGTTCAGGTGACATTTTCTGTTACTGTTATATAAACAGTGTCCATCAGATTGAGGAGGATAAGAAAGGTGGATAGTGATGGAATAATAGAAAGTGAAATGTGGGACTGTCAGGTGAGGGGAAATCAGTTGATGGGGCTGTGGAGTTGTGATGAGTGATGTGGCGGCAATGATCAATTGTGCTGAAATCATCATCGAAGATTCTGGGTTGATGGCAGTCCTGGCCAACTCCAGAACTTTGATGTAAAGTTTTATACATTTGAGAAATAATTACAAAAGTGACTGAAGATCAGTATTCCTTTGTCTTCAGGAGTTAGAGTAATTTCTTGTGGGGAAACTATAAACTGATTGAATACCCCAAACAAGTGAAGGCCACAGCATGGGCAAAAGAATCCCAAGGAGTTTGGCATTGAGCTGGAACTGCAGAATCCCAGACCCAGGCCATGAGCCAAATGAGGCATTTCCAGGTCTATCAGAGCCAGAACGTTCCATTGTATTTTCATACCTGTGGTCTAGCCTTGTCATGCTGGAAGTACCTGCTTATTATGGAAGTTACAGGCATTGTTATCCCAGATCCTGTAGTTGCTTCCCATTCATTATCTCTGTAATAGGGCGGATCCAGAATAAAGAATCCTATTTAAGAATGATGGAAAGTACTTCTTTTTGTGGCTAGAACAGGGAATAGAGAGGTCCTAGTTGCATTTTGTTTGGATATCACATGACTTAAAAGGTTGAGAGTTCAAGATAACTAAGAAAATGGGCAAAAGAGATCGATTTAGGGAGACCATTGTCCATTTTGTAAGTTTAAGAGGATGTCCTTGAGTAGGACATTATGTCTCTATTAGACCTGCTGTCTTCAGACAATAAGACAAATTGGAAGCTCCAAGTGATACCTAGGTTTTACGGCTTATGCCCAGACTGAATGAACAGTATAATGTATACCCTGGTCAGAATCACTGTTATCTGGAAGCCCAAAGGAACTAACATTTAGTAAGGCCTATAATAGTAGTGTTGGCAGTAGCATTGTAGGAAAGATAAACCGAGAGCAGGCTTGTATAACAATCTTAGTGAGGGCATAGCAGTTTGCATCAGCAGATTGAGGCTCAATAAAATGAATTTGCCAGTTAGAGAAGGGATGTTCACCCCTTTGTATTCATTCCTGTTGGTTGTGATGCCTGTGGCATGATGGTGCAAAGATCACATTGAGTTTGGGCTAGGGCTAGTGGCATGGGGATGCCATGGCATTTACTCCAAGTTTTAAAGGTCCAGGGACTGTGATGTCTGGAAGTTTCATGAACCCTTTGAGCCCTGGGCAGGGAGTAATATCTGAGCTTATTCGAAAAGCATGAGCAAGTTAATCAGCTATTACATCAAAATGAGCTTCCTCTATGGCAGCTTTGGCCTGAGCTGAGACATTAGAGACTTTCATTATAATATGCCAAGTCTGATCTGATATAGTGCAATGATTTCTACAGTCGAGCTAATTAACATATCCTCATGTAGTTGCCTTTTTAATGTGATGAGAACACCTGAAATCTGAACTATTAGCGTATTTCCAGTATTCAGTACAGTATGTTATTAACTATAGTTGTCATGCCTGTACATTGCTCATAAAAGTCTTGAAAGGTAGTCACTAATTTTTTTTTTTTTTAATCCTCGCCCAAGGATATTTTTTCCATTGCTTTTTAGAGAGAGTGAAAGGGGGGGGGTGTTCAAGAGAGAGATACATCAATGTGAGAGAGATGCATCGATTGCTTGCCTCCTGCACACACCCCGACCAGGGCCAGGGATCGAGCCTCCAACTGAGGTTCACGCCCTTGGCCAGCTCAAACCTGGGACCCTGTAGTCTACGGGCTGACTCTCTTAACAACTGAGCCACACCAGCTAGGGCATCACTAAATTCTTAATAACGATTAATCTCTGATGAGTAGTATTAGCAACTTTCATGTTAGGAACAAGCATTTGAACTGTTGTGCATTTAGCATGTGTGTTTTTTCAACCTTTGGAGTTTTGTTTTTAATACCTGTGAAGAATCATATTTCTTTCTGTTTTTTTAAGCTACTGAAGTGGTGACTGTGTTTGTATTTCAAGAACCATCACTGCTCTCCTCACTCCAGGACAATGGATTGACAGATGTCATGCTGCATGCACTGCTTATCAAAGATGTGAGTCCTATCTGCTGCTCTGTAAAGAATATTCCATGTATAACTCCCTGCAAAACACACACACATATATACTTGAAAAGCAGTCTTATGGCATGAAAATCTTACCTCATGTCTTCTGTATGTAGTATTGAAACTAATTGGGACCTGATTATCAAGATCCCTGCTATCTATCTATACAATATCCCTGGCCGAAGTTTTCTTAGCATCTACACCTGATTCTTTCAGGTGTCTTCAAACTCTCTTTACCTTCTCTCTAGGTTCCTGCTACCCGTGAAGTCCTTGGTTCCCTCCCAAATGTATTTAGTGCACTCTGCTTGAATGCACGAGGTCTTCAGTCATTTGTACAGTGTCAGCCTTTTGAACGTCTCTTCAAAGTTCTTCTGTCTCCAGATTACCTCCCCGCTATGCGGAGGAGGAGGAGTTCTGATCCCCTTGGTAAGCCACCAGGATTTATCTTACAATAAATAAGTGTTTTGTAGTTGTAATAAGTAATTGGTTTGCAGTTGTGCCAAGATTTTAGATGATTAAAAGTCACCAATTGGCAAGGAAACCCTTCCTTGACCTCACATCATTTCTCTGGCTAGGTGTGCTAAGTATAATGGGAATTATCACCATACATGAAATTGCAGATGGAAAGGAATACTTCATCCTTAGTCTCAGCTTATAATATTTCCTTGCTTCTCAACAGTTCACTGTTAAATGTACCATCATGATGGTGGTGAGAAATGGGTATTAGAGAGCAGCAGTAGATTTCCAGATCCATCATCTAGTCTGTAGCAAGAGGAGATATGGAGTCCCAAGATGATCTTGGTAATCTTCTGTTCTAATATCCAAGTCCCTAAGATAGTAAAAAATGAATAGATTTCCTTCTCAGTATGTTTGAGACCAGATCATTGAAGAATAGAAAGAAGATAAGACTCCAGAAAGAATCCAGTTTTCAAAAATGTGCTTTATGCTTCCAGTTACCATTGTAGCATTCTAGCTGCTATCATTCTTTACTGGGGCAGCCAGAGGGTTAATGGTTATGCTTCTTTCTTTTCTCTCTCTTTACTCTGCAATAGTAGTTCAGACCTTGATAAAGATTGCCAGGGTAGAATGTGGCATACATGGTTACTTTACAATGTTTACTAGACTGATAACGATTCCTTCCTCCTTCCCAGTGATTTAGTTGTTAAGGTTGGTTTGAATTTATTTAAGACAGCATGGCATTAGAAAATCACAACAGCCAGCTCATTTTCTTCTTTCCTCCTTATATTGGCACAAAATAGGTCAAGCTTTATTTTCTTCAGTCTTTCTAACAGTTCATTTTTTGCTTTAAGGGGATACTGCATCCAACCTGGGGAGTGCTGTTGATGAGCTCATGAGACATCAGCCCACCCTCAAAACGGATGCAACAACTGCGATCATTAAGGTAGGAAGTAATAAGGTTGTGACCATGGAGATGAGACAGCAGTGAAGGGGGGTAGTTTTTAGAAAAAGGCCTGGCCTACTGGAGGTCATTTGGATTCTTAGACTGTGCCTATAAGAGGATTGTGTCTGCCTCATTTTCTTCATGTCTTTAGGTTGGTCCTTTGCCCCTTCTCCCCTTCAAAAAAGCACTTAGTATTGCTTTCTAATACAGGGTGGGGCAAAAGTAGGTTTACAGTTCTGAGTATGTGAAACACATTTATTCTTGTATTATTATTTATTAATTATTGTATTGTTTCCCATACGAACAACTGTAAACCTCCTTTTGCTCCATCCTGTATAGGAGATGAAGAAGTTGCTAAGGCCTAGCTTTTGTTTGTAAAAGCATATTACCCTTCCTAATCTTTGTTTCTTGATTTTTTTCACATTTATTAGCCCTGCCAGTTCCCTGTCAGGATTGTTGAAACTAGTATATGCGTTCCTGGTGCTTAGTAAATTAGGACATGCAGTCATACCGGTCAGTCACTTAACAGCCATGTGACCCTGAACAAGTTGTTTAACTTCACAGAACTTCCCTAGTTTATAAAATGGGCTTAATGATGACATTTCAAGAATGGTGCATATAACATGCATACGATGTTTTGGCACTTCTGTGTGTAGCACATAGAAAATGGTCCAAATATTGTTAGTCACCCCCCCCCATTCTTTAATTACTAATAAATAATCTTATTTTGTGTACCTTTCAGTTACTTGAAGAAATCTGTAACCTTGGGAGAGACCCTAAATACATCTGTCAGAAGCCATCAATCCAGAAGGCAGATGGCACTGCCACTGCTCCTCCCCCAAGGTCTAATCATGCTGCAGAAGAGGCCTCTAGTGAGGATGAGGAAGAAGAGGAAGTACAGGCCATGCAGAGCTTTAATTCTGCCCAGCAGAATGAAACTGAGCCTAACCAGCAGTGAGTGTTTGCAAGACAGGTTCACTAGCCTTGTGATCTTGGGCATGCTGTTTTCATCTATAAAAGTGAGGGGTTTTGATTAGATGATTATAAGGTTTCTTCTGGCCCTAAGAGTCTATAGATGGGTTTTTTTTCCTTTGACCCTTGTGTGTCATTTGTGCTTTGATATTTAATTGTATTGGTTACCTTAGCAAACTCTCTTTTTTTTTATCCTCACCCGAGGGTATGTTTATTGATTTGAGAGAGAGAGAGGGGAAGGGGAAGGGAAAGGGAAAGAGAGAAAAATATCAGTGTGAGAGAGAAACATCAATCGGTTTACCTCTCACATGTGTCATTACCAGGGGTTGAACCTGCATCCTAGGTCTGTGCCCTCACAAGGAATCGAACCCGTGACCTTTTGGTGTGCATGATGACACTCCAACCAACTCTCCCACCCGGCCAGGGCCAACAAGCTATCTTTCTTAAAAGCGGTTCATAAAATTGAATCACAATTCATTATATCAAGTTAATGGGCTTTCCTCAGAGGTCTTATTTTCTTTTTGTTGATTGGGTATTTCATATCATTGACTGATTGTTTCCATAAGTGAGCACAAATGGGAACACATTATATTTTTTAAGCCTGCCTCCTAAGAAGTCCTTAAGAGTAGTAAGGAGATATGTTGTTGGCTGGACTTTGCTTTTGTTTTATTACTATCTGTTTATTCCAGGTAAATCAGATGGCTTTGGAATGTACTATATGATTTTCCCAGGCACAGTAGATTTTCTTTCTTATTCCTGTTTATTTGAGATTTAACATAATAATTGGCTATCTGGATGGTGGGCTTAAAGACTGCTCTCTGGTTATAGATAGTTCACCTGACTATTGAAGTTGTAACTTAATCACCTTCTTGCTAGAAGTGGGTGTGATCCCTCTGGACAGTCATGCATTCATTTAATAGTGCTCTTTTGGTATATAGATAAGTAGTTCTGAGAGAAACATGAGCATTTTATGCATGGATATGAATGGGTTTGAGCTCAAGACCTAAGAAATTACTATGGTGTAGACAGCAGGAGCAAAGGCCTAGACTTAAACTGGTGTGCCCTATTGGAACTCAAGAAAATATTGAGCCTGTTGGTAAGAGTTTTTTTGGAAGAGGCATTAACTTGCTTAAGTACATTGCCTTATTTGAGTAGGTATCTTACCTTGTCTGAGTAGGCAACCTTACCTTCATTTTAGCAGCATCTTCTGTTTAATTAAAATGTTTCTGGAAGAGGGTCATCCTAAAAAAAAACAAGACTATTTGTGCAAGTGTTAGAATCTTAGTGCTCTCTTGCCATACTCGACTATCAGCCAGTCTGCTGGGATAGTTTCCTTTGCTTGCTACAAACAAGGGAAAGATTTCTTAAACATTTGGGGGGGGGGGGGCTGGTTTTGAGTCAAGCTGTGTACATTCATCTGAACACAACTTCTTTTCTACCTGGATATTTTACAGATATGTTAGATCTAACATGCCCAGATTTCAAATTGTTGTGGTATATTGACATTTTCTCAACCCCTCCATGTCTTCACTCTCCATGATCTTGGGATATCGTGTGTCAACTGTGTTCTATCCATATTTATCCCCCATCCCTGAATTATCTTAATCTCCTTTTTCATCTACCAAATTCTGCAGGGCCAGCTCAAGTGTCTCATTCTTAAAGGAACTTTTCCTTTTACCTCCAAATAGACAGTCTTTTGTGTTCTTTCAACAGTTTTCTTAAAATTACTCATACATTCTAATGGTTTTGTCCCACTAACCCGTATGCTCCTTCAGGGCAGGGACAATGTGTCATTCAACAGTGTATCCCAATCACTTTGTATATAATAGATAATCAGTCAATAAATGTTTATTCAGTGGGTTGATTAAATGAATCAAGAGCATTAGATTAGTGATTTTCCTGAGTCTTAAATGCCAAGAGAGCTGGCCCTAATGAAACATGAATGAGAATGAAGAGATAGAAAAAATCTAGACCCACAGCATTAATACCCTACCATAGTGTTAGTTGTGTGTAGCTTATGAGATACAAAGGACTCTAGTAGTTACGTTCCATGGTATCAATATTTTTCTGTACTCAGAATGGTCTGGGTGTTCACCACCTCATTCACATAACATATCTAAGAGTCTCACAAATGTTGATACATAAATATTTTTCCACTTCTCCCACCTTGAGAAGCCTCAGTTGGAAGGATCACTATGTGAATTATTAGGGCTGGAAGGAAAGACTAGGACACTGTCTAGTAAACTCAACCTCTGTTTTGAAAGCTACAGTATTTTAAAGGATTATCTCAGGTAGTTGTTATGGTAGGAGCTGCTATATACTTTCTGCCAATACGAGAAGAGGCTTAGAAAAATTTGCAGTGTATGCCACCCCTCTCCCTAAAAGTCTTGTTTGTACCTGCCTCCAGTCACAAAATTCTTCAGTGGGATTCCCAAACAGATTCCTGTCTCCCATGCCCTAGTCTGTTTTCTAATGCCTTAAATATACGAGTAAATTTTTTCTGTTATTTTTTATCAAGGTATAATTTCTATGCAGTAAACTGCACAGATTTTAAGTTTTCTGTTTCCCCACCCTAAAATAAGACAACTAATCTTATTTCTATCATAGAAGTTTGCCTATACTAGAACATCATATAAATAGGGTAAATGGAGTGTTAATGTGTATCATGTGATGTGTGTACTTTCTTGTACCCAGTTTCTATTGCTCAATGTGTTTTTGAGATTCATTTTGTTGCATTTATCAGCATCCTTTTCATTGTTGAGTAGTATTCTATTGTATGAATATACTTCAGTGTTTATTCTCCTGTTAGCTTCTGAGTTTCCTCCTTTTTCCAGGCTAAGACAGTGTTCTTGTCCCTTATTTTTTTCCAAAATTCACAGCTAGTATTTGAAAATGATGTTTGTATTTGCTCTTGAGACACACAGTTTTGTGGTAGAGATCTGGAATAAGGAAACATAGGCACTACAGTCTCCCCCACATACATGGAGTTCTGTTCTACATTTGGAGGCATTCATCATAAGTGGTTCTAAATACTTGTCTTGACCTCTTCTGCCTTCTAAATTGTTTGATCTCAGCAAAACTAATATTGCTGTGAGTGAATATAGTTGCCATTAAGAAACCAGAGGTTTTAATTGGGGCAACATGGTGGGAGTTTTTGGTGGTCAATTCCATTTACTTTGCCAAACTTAACCTAAGCCTATCCTGAACAACTTGAAAGATACAGGTTATATAAATCCATGTAGTCTTGAGAACTTGAATAGCAGCTGTTTGGGCTTTAAAGGCAGCAAATGCAAAGAAGCAGTTGTTCCCTGAATCATGGCCCACTAGGAGGGCTTCTTTTCCAGAGGCAGCTGTTTCCTCAAGAGCTGGAAGAGACCTGGTTTCCCCCACCCACCTCCTCAAAAAACCCCATGAGGTCTGTTGTATTATGCACTGTACTATGACACTCACTTGGAATCCTCCTTTACTTCCGATTAAGGGCTTCGGCACCATAAATACACATGTAAAACTGACCAGAGTAAAATTGAGCTTGGGAATGTGTTCATGTTTGAGAGAGGGGAAAGAAGACAGGAAGTTTTTAATTTGATAGTTAAGATAAATTGTTTCATTCATCTTGGGAATGCAGTCTTTTATTGTTTGAAAAATGCTATGAGTCAAAGTTTCATACAAGTTTAAGATTAGAATGACTTAAAACCATTTTGTAGGAGAATTTCTACTGGAGATCGCTGATCATTTTTACTATTCCTATATGACATTGTGAGCCTGGAAGCCAAAAGATGAGGGTAGGAAGAAAAGTGGTTTCTGAACAAGTTTGTTCCTGGAGTTGGATTAGGAACATCTGTTGGTTTTTCTCTCTTGTTCTTCTCTCCAACTTCCATTTAGTAAATGAAGGAAGTACCTGGGTCCCATTTCTTGGTATTGCTTTGGCTCTTTGCCATTATATTTGGCTTCCGCAAAGGGACGGGTGTCTCAATAGGCTAGAGCCACACCTGTATCCCTTAGCTATAGAGGTGGATCTCTGGGTTCTTTCCAAGGAGGTGTAACCTATCTTAGTGTAAGTGGCAGGGAATGCTGCAATGGTTCCCCAAGGGGAACTTTATAGTTAAGGAAAGGTTTGCAATTTTCCCATGGAATTGTTTCACTCCTAGCTTTTGGATTCTCCCTTTGTACAAACCTCCTTCCCAAATCCTTCACTGAGTGTCTTTACAACATCCTACCAACTTTGACTGTTCTGAATCATTTGTCAATAAGCATAGGATTTTGAGCAAAATTAGATTCCATTTCCTGTTCTCTATAACTTCAGACCTGATACAAGAACATGGTCAGATGTTTATGAGTTTGTTTCTTCATCCAACTTCTTTCTTCAAGCATATGTTTAGTCTCTTAATTGAACTTGATTATTTAATATTTTCATATTGATGAATTCCTCCTATGGTAGTTTGCCTAAGATAGGGTCATTTCTTTTGACATACACACAAATGCTGAGTTTGTGAAGGCTGGTGGTTTTTTCTTGGTTTTTCTCAATCTAGTCAGACTAGGAAAGCTAGCTGCAGAATTGATTTTAGCTCTCCCTCTCCCACGCCCTCCCCCCCATGAGATAGACAGACAGATAGATATAAAAGGCTGTAAGTCTAGCTTAGAAAACGGCCTAGAATTTCATACTATTTTCTTTTCCTCACTTTGTTCTCTTGCACTGGTATTGTGAATTTCTGTGTAACTCACTCTTTTCTCCCTTAACAGGGTTGTTGGTACAGAGGAACGTATTCCTATTCCCCTCATGGATTACATCCTTAATGTGGTAAGATTCATGGTAGGGCCAAATGAGTAAAGGTTTGTGATTTTCTGGAAAATGTGTGGGGTTACCAAATAGTCCGGAGAGTTCTGTATTTTTATTTTAACTGGGGCCCTTAAAATGCAGAGAAGTGGAGAAAGATATGCAAACCTTGTTCTGTGAGACTGGTTTTCCAAAAATTAACCAACATCATCTTTTTTTTTTGGTATATTCCCGATTTTTGTTGGTTGTTACCATTCCCCGTTTGAATCCAAACAGGAAGAGTGGGATTTGTTAGGCCAATTCAGTATTATGTTCTTTGAATGTGTCCCATATATTTTTTCTTGTTACTTGTCATTTTTTCTTTTAACTTCCTGTGTGTCTCACAGGAAAAAGTGAAGAGTTTGAATTTTCCCAGAATTGTTTCACTATAAGGGGAGGCACACTTAACATTTGTTCTAGCCCATTAAACACTTCCAAGACTTCCAGAGATGATTTGTCTTGTGCATATGTGTTTGTTGCCCACATTTTACTTTCTTACCCTTATAAAATACTTTATTTGGTCTGAATCGCTCTTCCCGAGTTCTAAGTTTAATTTGCATCATGAACATATTTGAGGAAAAGTATCCATGATGTTTGCTTCCAGGGGAGAGCCAACATATTATCAATGTAAGGAGCACAAAATGAGGAAATTAAGAGATGAGACTTGATTCTGCCAGTAGTTGTGTGGCCCTGAGCAAGTCATTTAACCTTTCTGTGCTCTCAAATTATATGACTGTGTGTGTGGCTGAAAAGGTAGCTTGGGAAGAAGTTGCAATTATTCCTTTTTTCTGGATGTTTAGTGTCCATATGTATCCCTGTTTACCTGAGGTTTTGGTATTCTAGAAAATACTGATTTCGTGACTATAAGGCTACCCCTGTCCCTTACTCCAAGCTGGCCTTTTAGTTCCAAGTGTCAGACTCTAACTCTTTTTTAAACTTTTTATTACTTAGATGAAATTTGTGGAATCTATTCTGAGCAACAACACAACAGATGACCACTGCCAGGAATTTGTGAATCAGAAAGGACTCTTGCCATTGGTTACCATTTTGGGTCTTCCCAATCTGCCCATTGACTTTCCCACATCTGCAGCCTGTCAGGCTGTTGCAGGTGTCTGCAAGTCCATACTGGTAAGAAGCATCTGGCCAAATATTTTCATTTCTTTTTAGAAGTCTATTCCAGTACTTTTATCTATGTGTTTCTACTGTGGTTTCCCTTTTACCTCAACTAAAAAATGATGAAATCTGTGGTTAGGTACTGCATGTTTTGGCTCCACCATTTACCAAGTAAGAGACCATGGCCAAGTTTGAAATTTTGAGATTTCTCTTCCACGTCTTCTGTTGTGACTATTAAAGCTATGATGCATATGGAGTTCGTTGTACATTAATGCTTTAATTATTTTTCTTGTTTCAGACATTGTCGCATGAACCCAAAGTCCTTCAGGAGGGTCTTCTTCAGTTGGACTCCATCCTCTCCTCTTTGGAGCCCTTACACCGCCCAATTGAATCTCCTGGGGGCTCAGTGCTGTTGCGAGAACTGGCTTGTGCTGGCAATGTCGCTGATGCTACCCTCTCAGCTCAGGCCACACCTCTACTGCATGCACTCACTGCTGCCCATGCCTACATCATGATGTTTGTTCATACTTGCAGAGTTGGACAGGTAAGAATTATCTTAGGGGTGAACATGTTGGCTTAAAGCCAATGAAATACCTAGGGCATATACCTGGCATCTTACTGTACTTAGCAATTCTACCTGGGCTATCTGCAGAAAGAACAGTTTTAGGGTGAGATTTTTTTCCATAGGTGGTTATGCTTAAAGTTGCTTTCTAGTTTCACTTTCCCTAAGTTGTTGTTTTTTTTTAATTAGATATTGAGTAGCCATATAATTTGTTTTATGAATTGGATCTTCTTAAGTATAAAAGAGGTTGGTGTAAATAACAAGTAGATATGTAGCATTCATATAGGCCAGCTGGGATATATAGTTAATCTTTTTAGCAGACAAGCCTCAATAGGGTGCTCACCTGGCCAGTGCTTCCTAATCTTTCTACAGATGCATGAAGGCCTAATAAGGGGATGGCAAGAGGGAAGTTTGACAACAGAACATTTAAGTCAATATAAATTAACAGATTACTAAAGGTTCCTCTTGTGATTCCAGAAGGCCGGGTTTATTTGTGTGCTCACAGTTTTACTACCTTTAGTTCTCAAGTAATCGATTCAGAAGATTAATAATACAATATTTTAGCAGCCCTGTTTTATGCTGATGAGCAAGAGTATGTTCATTGAATCAAATGAAATGAAAAGTAGTTACACACTCTTTAGAAAAGAATTAGACTACATAAAGCATTAAATGAAATGTTTAATTCAAGGAATTAAATAAATATAAATATTTATTGAACTAAATAAGGGAAATAGCATGCCCCACCACCTAAAAATATTAGAACACTGTCAATGAATCTACAGAACTGTTTCTTTGATTTAGAAAAACAGAGTTGCCTGTGACTCTCTCACTTTACAAAAAGCGATGAGGGATGTTATAGGCAGATTATAAATATTGTAAGATAATATCTTACAGAATTGTGGTCTTAAATGTGGAAACTTTGATGAAATGATGAAATACATAACTGTGAAAATAACACAGAAGGGAAAATAGAATCCCTCATCGTTTTTAAACAGCTGAAAGTTGATTTTGAATATAATTTTTCAGAGAGCATTCCAAAGATCAGTTTCTTTTTACTTTGGTTGCAGAGTGAAATTCGTTCCATCTCCGTAAACCAGTGGGGCTCTCAGTTGGGTCTGAGTGTTCTGAGCAAGCTGAGCCAGCTATACTGTTCCCTGGTGTGGGAAAGCACTGTCCTCCTCTCCCTGTGTACCCCAAACAGGTAAGGGAATGGTCATCTCTTTTGTTATCTGTTTTCTTTACTAACAGAAAAACTAAGCTCAGTGAGCCTGGAGTATTGGGCTTTATTTAGTATTTTAGTCAAGGATAGAAGGGTATATATAGTAAAGAGTTCAGAGACTTCGTTATCTGTCTTACTGCTCAGTGTTCTGGAGGCTTGAAGTCTGAGATGGTGCCAGCACAGTTGGGTGAGAGCCCTCTTGCAGGTCACAGATTTCTTATATCCTCATATGGCAGGAGGGACTAAATACACTAGTTCCATTTGTGAGGGTTCTACCCTCATGACTTAAGCACCTCCCAAACGCCTTTTCTACTAATACCATCACATTGGGTATTAGGATTTCAGTATACAAATTTTGAGGGGCACACAAATATTCAATTCATAGCATTGTCCTTCCTACTTACCAGCCTAAGGACTTGCTTATAAAAGTCATCTTGTGTATCTTTGATCTGATTTATGGTGAGTCAATATGGTAGGTATTTAAAATTTGGCCCTTTTTTAGCCAGATTGAAAAAGTTGAGTTGGAAACCTTGTTGAATAATACCTCAGGAATTCGATCATTGCAGTTCTATTAGGCTAACGTACCTTCTATAGGAAGGGATAGTGTCAGCCAAGCAGGTTAGAGACCAAGCACAACATAAGAGGTGAACTATCCAGGTTTTTTGGCTCACTGTCTCTCTTGTTGCAGCCTACCATCTGGGTGTGAATTTGGCCAAGCAGACATGCAGAAATTGGTTCCAAAGGATGAGAAGGCAGGTACGACCCAGGGCGGAAAAAGAGCAGGTAACTCCAAGAAACTAAAATCTCAGTCATTCTCTTAAGTTCTGTCTGTCTTTATAGGTCTGTTGTGAAAATTTAGTTAACTCTCTGTCATCTGTGGTCCTCAATTTTTTTCCTTTCATCGATTTTTTTAAATATTTTTATTGATTTTTTTTTTTTTTTTTAAAGGGAGAGGGAGAGAGAAACATCAATAAGCTGCCTCCTGCACACTCCCTACTAGGGATCAAGCCTGAAACCTGGGCATATGCCCTGACCGGGAATTGAACTGGCAACCTTTTGGTACATGGGATGATGCTCAACCAACTGAGCCACACCAGCCAGGGACCTTTCATCGAATTTTAATTCTTTTAAAATTAAACTTTTTACTCGTTTTTGGTATAAAAATGTACACACACAATGGTAAAAATTAGAAGATGTAGCACCACAAAATAAATTTTTGAAAGTGTCTTCCTAATCTTTTTCCCTGAGGATATATTATATTAACATAGTTACAGTTATCTTAGATATAATATTTTATAGATCTCTTCTCACTTAACATTAAGTGCCCTGTAAAGGTGCAATGAATTAACCATTCCTTTAAGTTTCTAATGTACTGTTGAAAAGTGAACATCTTTGTACGTACTTTTGTGTAAGTCTAAGATTGATTCCTAGATCGTACTGTATCACAGGGTATGATGGGACTTTAATTTTTTGTATACTTATTTTTCAGAAGCTTAATATTGTAGCTTAAAATGGTAAAAAAAAAAAATATTTTAAGTGACTGTGGAACACTTTAAAACCACACTGTCCAATATGGTAGCCTCTAACCATGTGTTACTGTTTAATACTTTAATGTGGCTTATACATCTAAAAGACTGAATTTTTCGCTCCCTCCTTTATTCTCCCTTACCCTCCTTCCTCCTTCCCTTTCTCACTCTCTGTATCTCCTCCTTTTCTTTTTTTTCTTTTCTCTTATTTAGGGGAAGGTGTTATGGGTTGAAATGTGCCCTCCCCCCAGCCCCTCAGAATATGACCTTATTTGGAAATAAGGTTGTTGCAGATATAGTTAAGATGAGGTCTTAGGTTGTGTGCAGAAAACTTAATTTTTAATTTTTATTAATTTAAATACAACAGCTGTTACCCTGTTCAATAGTTAGAACACTTTTAAGTATGTTTAGAACAACTTAGGTATGTGAATTTTTTTTTCAACTAAGTTGTATGAAATATAAACACAGATCAGTTATTTTAATGAAAATTTAATGTCTTGATTGAGATATGCTATAAAGCATAAAATAGAGACCATTTTAAAATGTTTAGTGTAGAATGTAAAGTCTTAATTTATATTTGATTACATGTTGAAATAACAATTTTTATTATATTAAAATTTATGCTTGTTTGTTTTTACATTTTAATATGAATATTAGAAACTTGAAAATACGTGTGGCTCACATATTTCTATTAAACAGTGCTATTTTAGAAAATAGCTTTTATGTTATAGCACAATAAAAGTTCCAAATTTCAATAAGCAGAAATTATACACAGTTTTCTGACCCTAATGTAACAAACCTAAACTGAATAAAAGCAGCTTTTTTAGAAAGTTTTTTTTTCTCCTATATTCTGCATCAGGGAGGAAATACCTTTGATATTAAACTATTAAAACAATAATTTTATGTATAAAAACTTATCTGATATGTTTTAAAGTTTACTGAAATTACTAAAGGTAGGAATTAAGAAAGCAGACATAACTTGCAAAACAACCGATATGACAATATAGGAGTGGTTACAGAATTAATAAAATACATACATGCCTCTGACAAGATTAATTTTGGAGAAAATGGACCAAACCAAAAATAAGAATATCAGATTTAGTCAAAATAGATCAAATTTAACTCAAGGGAAAAAACTGAGAACAAAATTAAATTCACTGTCAAAGAATTGCCTTGCCTAACAATCCAGATAAATATTTTTTCCCAGCAGTATCTTTCACACATTTAACAAAGGACTCCATTTTCACATACTTTTTCCAGAAAATTTGGTGCTGTTTTATAATATTTTCCTAAAGCCAATTCTTACATCTAAGGGCATACACACACACCAAAAAAAAGAGAGGCATATCTCTCATATTATATACAAAAACCCTAAATGCTAGGATCTAGGAAATATATTTCTACAGTGGTATAATCTATGGTGTTCGATTTGAGTTTACTAACAAGCTATAGAATTCTAGCAGGGCATGCTCCTTGACCGCATAGGGGCACCATGCACATTGTAGTCTGTGTGAATGGTACCCCCTGTATCGTGCAGTGCCTACAGTCTTCCAAAGTAGCCCTGGGTTAAGACTCTTCTGTCATTGAAAGATGTCAGTATTAGCTAAAAAGGGCTAAGGAGAGGAGCATGTCAGTACAGTTTGGGACTTTTTTCTTTTCAGATTTAGGAAATCCTGGGCATTTAAGAGTAAGAAGCACCATAGGTAGCTCTTTTTTGGGACTCTCCAGAACAAGGAACCAGGTAAGTGCTAGCTCAACATGGTCTTACTGCTCCCCTTTTATGTCTACAGATGGGGAACAGGATGCAGCAGCTGGAAGTATGGATGCTTCTACTCAAGGCTTGTTGGAAGGTATTGGGCTTGATGGTGATACATTGGCTCCTATGGAGACAGATGAACCTACTGCTTCGGACTCTAAGGGCAAATCTAAAATCACACCTGCCATGGCTGCCAGAATTAAGCAAATCAAGCCTTTATTGTCAGGTAAATGACTCTTTTTCTACTCCCTTTTCTGGCTTTCAGAACCTTAACCAGTTCTCAAACAAATTGAATTGGCATGGCTGTGTTGTTTCCTTTAAGGAATTTTAAAACTTGGGCAGCTCCCCCTGGCTGATGCTGCTCAGTGGTTAGAGCTTTGGCCGGGGCACCGAAGGGTTGCAGTTTCCATCCCTGGCCCTGGTTGTGGCCCATGCTGGAGGCAACCAATTAATGTGTCCTTCTCACATTGATGTCTCTCTCCCTCCCCTCCCTTCCCTTCCACTCTTTCTAAAAATCATTGGGAAAAAATGTCCTCAGGTGAGGATTAACCAAAAAAAAAACAAACAAACAACTTCGGTGGCTTGTTTTTAGGTGTACTTTATTGAGTGTCTGCTATGTGACAGACTCTCTACTTATTGCTAGGGATAGAGATAAGAGAATCACTTCCTAAAAACCATCTACTCCCTCCTTATCTATAATTACTTTCCTCCGGTTCATTCTTCAATTGCAAATGGCTTCTGCTTCCACCAGTTCCACTGAAATGTCTTTCCTAGATACCTACAACTTCCTTGTTGTTGCTAAGTTTGTGGTATACATTTCAGTTCCCTTGTCACTTCTCTACAAAATGATAGTTGACCTACCACCTCCTTCTTGAAATGCTCTTTTCTCGACTTTTATGGTATAAAGCTCTCCTGCTTTCCACTTATCTGTCTTGCTATTTTACCCAGTCTCTTCTTCCTTTCTCTGTCCCTTAAACATAGCAAGTGGCGTGGTTAATTTGTATTTTAGTGAAGTCCCTTTGGCAGCTCTGGAAATTAATATGATACAGGACCACATTAAAGGTGTACACTAATCTGTCTCTGCCATCTTTTGCCCTTTAATGTAATTCTAATGTTTGGGGATATATTTTTTATGTTCCTCAATGTTTGCCAGTTTCTGACACCTTAACGTAGAGGAAAGTGAAGATGTAACTCCTGGGAATCTGGAGCTCTGCCCAAAAGCAAGCAGAAAATGGCCTTTGGCATTTCCATTTGTTATCTTAAAACTCCCTGAATTTTACATTCTGTTCTAATTTGCTTAATTCTACTTCTTTTGTTTTAATTTGAAAGTCTACCACTACTACCCCAAATTGAAGGAAAATTGACCAAGAAGACGGCCCATGTTTACCTCTCCTGTCTCTATTAGACCTCTTGTACTACTATGACCTTAGAACATTCTGGGGTTTCTGTCTGGGTCCACTTCGTGCTTTTGATTTCTATTTCTTTGTGGTTGCTGACCTTGCTGACTACCTTTGAGCCACTTTGGTGTCCATTCAACTGAAGGCAGTGTTGAAAAAGCTCAAACTTAGATTTGGATACATTAGATTTTCAGAGTCTGGGCATATTCAACCTCTAGCCAGGCAATGCAAATATCAAGAACAGAGAAATATTTTAAGAAAAGTGAGTTAACACCAAAATATATGTTTAAACATACTTTCTTTTTTATGCATTTCCTTTTACAATCTACTGTTAACACCTTAAGAATGCCACTTAAAGATTTTTATGCTTTTCCTAACCATCTTTTTTTCCTTTGGGGCCATATATGTAATGTTGTGATAGGACAATATATAGTGTGTATGATGTTCTCTTCTGGTCTAAGTTGTTAACACTTTTGCCATTTTTAAAGTTCTCTGTAGGCATTATAAGCGACTTCATAAACCAGTAGATGTATCATTTACTTAACTAGTTCTTATTGCTATGTTGCTCTCTGCAAAGGTGGTTTCAGTTTATACTTCCTCTAACAGTCTGAATGCTTATCTTGTTTGACTTTCACATTTGTTATATGTTGAGTGCAAAGACACTTCCCTGTCTCCTTCCTTTAAAAGACGTATTTGTTCCCTGTGGAACTTCCTTTTTGAATTATCATGTGTAGAGACAAGTCCAGGTGTTTCCTAGGTGTTGTGTGGGAGGAAGTGGTCAGTTATAAAAATGTATTAATGGTGATGTGTCTGTTATAAATGAAACTAAGTCTGAGAATAGTGTCAGCCTTATTCTAACTTTTGGATTCCAGCCTCTTCCAGATTAGGCCGAGCACTTGCTGAGCTGTTTGGACTCCTTGTTAAACTTTGTGTGGGGTCTCCTGTCCGCCAGAGAAGGAGCCATCATGCTGCCAGCACCACCACAGCACCGACACCCGCTGCTCGATCAACAGCCTCAGCCCTCACTAAGCTCCTCACAAAGGGCTTATCTTGGCAGCCTCCACCATATACACCTACTCCCCGCTTCAGGTGAGGTTCTGCTTAAGAAACAAAATCAAATTGACTTGTTGATCCCTTGTTTACTCTAGGTGTGTTACCCAAATACAGTTTAACATACTTACTGTGGTTCTTAGTCTAGAATATAGGGATTTTTTATGCATTTATAATCAGACTGCATTTCAATAACCTTGTAGTAGGTAGGAGCCTACTTAGAAACTTTAGAAATTTTAATAAGCAGACTAATCACCCACCTGCATTCTAGTCAGTCAGTTCAGTGCAATGTTAAATTTTACTCTTGGCTTCTACACGAATTTCCCATTGCTTTGGTGTCTGCCTCAGAGAATGTTAAATATTTTTTCCCTCTTTCAGGCTAA
Source organism: Miniopterus schreibersii (assembly GCF_964146895.1). Taxonomy (NCBI): domain Eukaryota; kingdom Metazoa; phylum Chordata; class Mammalia; order Chiroptera; family Miniopteridae; genus Miniopterus; species Miniopterus schreibersii. Next base: position 72,068,245 of record NC_138104.1, read on the forward strand.
CATTCTTCATCTGTTCAGTTGGTTTTACATCCCCAATGCTGTTTGATGAGAGGAAGTATCCCTACCATCTCATGCTGCAGAAATTTCTCTGCTCTGGAGGCCACAATGCTCTTTTTGAGTAAGGATCAAGTTGCTTCACTGAGAAGCATTTCTTGGAGTTTGCTCTTTTCTATGTGCCTTAGCAGCCCACAACTTTCTAAGTCACCTATGACAGTGGGATACATAGAGACACCCATCGGTTGTACCCTTTCACATTTTGAACTCTAGCCATATTTATCTATATCTTTGAGTATGTGGGATTCAGCATTTCTTATAGGTATTTCTAGGGTCTCTGTTTTTCCTCATGTGGTTTCCAATGTCTGGTACACATTTTCCTAATAAGCTTGTCTTTTCTATTGTTTCTCTTAATATGGTAATTTTTCTGCTTCTCTTTGTCAGAGTTTTAAGCTAAGTTTTATTTTTTTTTTTGTTTTGGCTTTAAAAAGTAATGCTAGAAGTGGTAATCATTTTGTAGTGTATATGTGTATCAAGTCATGACATTGTATACCTTAAACTTACATATGTTATATGTTAATAATATATCAGTAAAGCTAAAATGAAGACCAAAACCTAATAAAAATGTTAGATTGGAAGCAGTAGCTCTAAGAGAAGGGACATATAGTGCCAATATAAAGACTTCTAACACTACCCCATCTAAAATACTAATGTTCTCTCTATATTTTCTCTTATTTGAATTTAGAACTTTTAATTGGGCTCTGTCCATGGGTGGCAAAGTTCCGGTTGCTGAAGGATTAGAACATTCAGACTTACCTGATGGCACAGGTGAATTCTTAGATGCTTGGCTTATGTTGGTGGAGAAGATGGTGAATCCCACCACGGTGCTTGAATCTCCACATTCACTGCCTGCCAAATTGCCTGGAAGTGTCCAGAACTTTCCACAATTCAGTGCCCTCCGTTTCCTTGTGGTAACACAGAAAGTGAGTATTCAGCATTCTAAAGCCAAGAGGAATTTCTCGTGCTGCCTGCTAGGTAGCTCCCACTCTCCTTTGTTCTCCTTAATGAAATAACTTGATTATTGGAGAACCATTAGATCCTACTCCCAGATACGGCTGCATTACAGATGGGTATAGAGGTCATTTGAGAATTTTCTGTGGTGTACACACTTAAACTGTAAACTTCAGATTGGTACTTCCAGGTTGTATTAAATGCCCCTTCTCTGTGCTTGCTTAGCCTCCTAAGTACTGACCTAGGATTTTGTTGTTGGTACAGACTAATTGTGGGAAGGACTTTGGCTTATTCTTCCCGGGGCTTTGAATTGAGACAAAATGATTTTCACACAGCTTTTCAAATGATTTCTAGGCAGCTTTTACTTGCATCAAGAACCTGTGGAACCGGAAACCCCTGAAGGTGTACGGTGGGCGAATGGCTGAGTCCATGCTGGCCATCTTGTGCCACATCCTCCGAGGAGAGCCTGTAATTCGAGAGAGACTAAGCAAAGAGAAGGAGGGGTCTCGAGGCGAAGAGGATACAGGGCAAGAGGAAGGTGGCTCCCGCCGAGATCCTCAAGTCAACCAGCAGCAACTACAACAGGTAGAATGCTGGCTTAATACTCCAGGGCCCAGACTTTGCACCTGATAGAATGCGATGCTTGTGGGTTTTCTAAGTTTACATGCCACTAAGTGCCTGGTCCTGTTAGCCAGGAGATAGATTTAAATTTGCTCTTTATCTTACTGTTTATTTTTTCATCTTTAAATAAACATAAACCACATTTTGAAAATTGTAAGCTTAGAATCAGTGGGAAGCAGAGGTTGGGGGGAGGCACTTATGAACCTAACATTTCAATCTCAAAAGAGTATTTACCATATTCCACTGGGAATTTGTGTGTATGCATGTGTATTCTCTTTATGTTCAGAGTCCTGTTCAAATATGACTTCTACATATACATGCCACATTTTTTATCATAACAGTAACAAATACTTTAAGAAAATTTGGGAATACAGCAAAATATTTTTAAATGGCATTCATAATGTCACCACACAAGATAATTATTGTGTTCTTTTTTTATTACTTGGTTCTATGCCTAATTTTTATTTAACTTTATTGTATAGAGTATTACAGATGTCCCCCATTTTTCCCACATTGCCTCGCTCCAACCAGTTCCTGCCCCCACCCCACCCTAACCCCCCAGGCCTTCACCACACTATTGTCTGTGTCCATGGATTATGCATATATGCATATAAATTCTTTGGTTAATCTCTGCCCATTCCCCCTACCCCTCCCCTCTAAGATCCGTCAGTCTGTGCCATTCTTCCGTGCCTCTGGACCTATTTTGTCAGCTGGTTTAATTTGTCCATTAGATTCCACATATATGTGAGATCATGTGATACTTGTCTTTCTCTGACTGGCTTATTTCGATTAGCATAATATTCTCCAGGTCCCTCCATGCTGTCTCAAAGGGTAAGAGATCCTTCTTTTTTACAGCTGCATAGTATTCCATGGTGTAAATGTACCACAGTGTTTTTATCCATTCATCTGCTGATGGGCACTTGGGCTATTTCCAGATCTTAGCTATTGTAAATTGCACTGCTATGAACATAGGGGTGCATATATTCTTTCTGATTGTTGTTTTGGGATTCTTAGGATATATTCCCAGAAGTGGGGTCACTGGGTCAAACAACAGTTCTATTTTTATTTTTTTTAAGGTGACTACATACTGTTTTCCTTAGTGTCTGCACCAGTCTGCATTCCCACCAGCAGTGTACTAAAGTTCCCTTTTCTCCACATCCTCTCCAGCACTTGTTGTTTATTGATTTATTGATGGTAGCAATTCTGGCAGATGTGATGAAGTGATACCTCATTGTGATTTTAATTTGCATCTCTCTGATGATTAGTGACTTTGAGCACTTTTTCATATGTCTCTTGGCCATCTGTATGTCCTCTTTGGAGAAGTGTCTATTTAGGTCCTTTGCCTATATTATAATTGGATTGTTTGTCTTCCTTTTGTTGAGTTGTATGAGTACTTTATTTATTTTGGAAATTAACCCTTTGTCGGATGTATCATTGGCAAATATGTTCTCCTATACATTGGGTACCTTTTGCATTTTGAGGATGGTTTCTTTTCTATGCCTAATTTTTACGTAGTTAACATATATGTAGAATTGTACTGCTGCCTTTAAGAAAATTGGTTTTTTAATGTCTTAGTCATTCTTTTATTGCTGGGTGTTAATTTTCTTGTTTGTTGTTGTAAAGCTGTGGTATATAGTTTCTTTTTGTACAAATCTTTCTGTACATCTCATGATTATTTCCCAGTGGTGGGAAACCTGGGTCATTTTTTCAGGCTCTTTTTCTGTTGCTAGTTTGTTTTCCAGAAAAGTAGGACCAATTTTTGCTTCTTATGTTGTGATTTTCTAATTAGATTAATTCTCTAATGATAATAACCATCTAACACCATTTTCTTAGAGGATGGAATTCTGAATCATCTGCCCCATTGTGCAGCTCTAATGTTCAAATGCTATGGAAGCACTACATAGACAGGTCCATTCGTGATACCTGTCTTAGCTTTTAAACGTTCTCAGTTCACACGAAGTTAGAAAAACTTGTTTACATCTTGAAAGGGTTCCTTTCTTTTTAAAATGCATTTGGATTTCTCTTTTACTGTGGTTCTGAGGTCCTACATTCTTTTTGTAGCTCATGGACATGGGCTTCACAAGGGAACATGCCATGGAGGCCTTGTTGAACACCAGCACCATGGAGCAGGCCACAGAGTACCTTCTAACCCACCCTCCCCCGATCATGGGAGGAGTTGTTCGGGTGAGTTGGCTCAGGGGCTCTAATCTTGTAGGACATTGGTTTGGCTGCTGATGTGCTTTTTTCCTCTCATGCTTTCGTCACTGGTCTTCCTTATGTAAACTACTTCTCATTTGCAGACTTCTTTGTGCCAATATTTTCTTTTCGTGATAACTCTTCTAGCTCTAGAATGTAATGAGCAGAAGTTCCCTATCTCCCAGCCATGCAAATTACTGGACTTCGTTTGCAGAAGAACTCTTGAATTATCCACAGTCAGAAAGCCATGGAAGAGGCTCTCTTTTCTGAGATGCAGAATAGGTGGTCACATTAAAGCCTCCTTCCTATACTTAATTTCATTGTGATTTTCCCTCTCTGTTCTGATTTTCCCCTCTCTGTTTTTACAGCAACCAGGTAAGTCTAGTTTGTTTTAACTCAAGAGAACAGCATTCGGAGCCCATTCTCTAAAGCTTGAGCACAGGATGTCTGATTCCTTATGAGTTGGGGTAAGTATAGTTGCTGGATTTTCTGTTGTTGCTCTGTAGGATCTGAGTATGTCCGAAGAGGACCAGATGATGAGAGCTATTGCCATGTCTCTGGGACAAGATATCCCAATGGATCAAAGGGCGGAGTCACCTGAGGTAACTAGAATACAGGGCATCCAAAAGGGTCTGACACATTAATCTTAGTATTTCTATGAACATTCTGCTACCACTGCAAAGTAATTGGTAGAATTAAAGTCTAAAGAAAGACATGGGAGTACTCATTTATCACTTTGTCATTGCTGATCTGCATTGTATTTGACCTAAAGTTTTAAGTGGGAAAGATTAAGCATTTCTCTTTACTGTCAAATAAGAAACCCAAGATGTACTTGGTATACCCATGAGGTCAAACTTGGATGTCTATTCTTAAGTAACAGTTGTTTCTGTTTGCTATACTGGTAGAGAGTGCAGGACAAAGTCTACAGATGATTTTGTAGGACAGAATGTAGGATGCTGTAAATAAATTGGCAATGTTTTAGGGGTTGGAGGTGTCCTTCCTCTCTGCTTTCCTTGTCTTGCCTTAGCCTTTGTGGCTGCCCTCATACTCGTTGCTACACGAGCATATTGCTTGCTTGAGAAGGTAGAAGGTATTCATATGATAGGGCAAATGCATTCTTAGAGTCTTCCTTCACCTCTTCCATATGCTATCACTCTTCCTTCCCTGCCTCCAGGAAGTTGCTTGCCGGAAAGAAGAGGAGGAACGGAAAGCTCGGGAAAAGCAGGAAGAGGAAGAGGCTAAATGTCTAGAGAAGTTCCAGGATGCTGATCCATTGGAGCAAGATGAGCTACACACTTTCACAGATACCATGTTGCCAGGTTGCTTCCACCTTCTTGATGAGTTGCCAGACACAGTGTACCGGGTGTGTGATCTGATTATGACAGCAATAAAACGTAATGGAGCAGACTATCGAGACATGATTCTGAAGCAAGTAGTCAATCAGGTAAGCTCTCCAGGGACCAGAAGAGAGGAGTTTATAAAGTGGTTTTCCTACCATCTATCAAAACCTGATATCTTTTTAAAAAATTAATATTTTTACATTTCACCCAGTGTGGATGTATTCTTTTAAATCTTTAGATCTGGTAATCTACGTCTTTCTTGAGAGTGTTCCTGAAAAACGTAAATTAAGTATTTCACAAATACTTAAAGGACAAAACAAAGTGCTCTATTTCTAGGCATTTCTTCCTAGATTCATCTTAAATATCCAAAATGTGTCTTACTTCTGGGCCAAGATAGGCCCCCTGGACTAACAGTGAATACATGTTTTTGTCTCCCCCTCATATCCAACAACCACTTGGACAAATGAGTCTCCATCCTGATGGATAGTTGTGACCTAGTGTTTGTCTTTTTTGAGCAGTACTTTTCCTCATTATGAAATTAATATATACTAATTATAGAAGTAAGATAAGAAATAAATTCTCTAAATCCCCACACAAACAGATAGCCAGTTAACATTTTGGTTGTGTTTTCTTTACTATTTATGTATTTAAATCAATGTTTTATATATTTTTAAAGTTGAGAACTAGAGGAAGAAGTCAAAAAGTGATGCACATTGTAACCTGAGTGGATGGAAACATCACAAAAGTAAAAGGCAAACTGGATAAACCATTTTTTCCACAAAATATTACCAAGGTTTAGTTATCTTTAATCCATAGCAAGAGCATATAGAAATGACTTTAAGAAAACTAAAACTTTAATAGAAAAGTACAATTATATAAAATTCATTATAAGAAATTTAACATACAAACTAAACTAAGACCAAGATTTCTAACCTTCTGGATTTTTGTTTTTAATTCTGGGACAGAATATAGTGAAAGATTGTTGACTGAAGTATAAGTTGGTGGAATCTTTGTGGGGTTGACTATATGCATCAGAAATTTTTTCAATATTATTTTCCTTTAACTTAGAATTTAGGCTTCTTGTAATCTAGCCTAAGAAAATAATCGTTAGAGATTTTCCTGTAGTAGCATACATCATCTTTTAATACAGTCATTAAATCTCAATAATAAATATATTATTATTTACCCTTACTCCTTTGGCAAATGTGTTGAGGATGGGGGTTGAAAATGTTTTGACAAACCATATCACACTTTATCTACAGTTATCTTACTTGGCCAGTCTGCTTTTTTAGGTGTGGGAAGCTGCTGATGTATTGATCAAAGCCGCTCTCCCCCTGACAACGAGCGACACAAAAACTGTGTCAGAATGGATCAGTCAGATGGCCACCCTGCCCCAGGCATCTAATTTGGCTACTAGAATCTTGCTTTTAACACTGCTTTTTGAGGTAAGGTTTAGATCTTTTGTTTCCTCTTCTACATTGATCAGAAAATTAATTGAACACCTATTATTTGAGACATTGAAGAAAGTTAGAAATGTAAGGCATGGTCTCTGCCTTTCATGAGCCTGCAGTTTCTAATAGGCACGTAATTAAGTACAAAATACAGCATTCTGTGCATGGATGGTATAAATAGTCCAGGGAGGACATATACATCACTTCTGGATAATGAGAGATAGGCTTCTCAAAACAAGTGTTAATTAGTTGAGTATTAGAGGATTTGGGGGTTAGTCATTAAAAGCAAGGTTGGTGGTGAAAATCAGGTAATAGGAATCAGATAGAATCTGACTCTTCTTTTGTACCTGGCCAGTCAGCAGATTATTTAAGGAAAAAGCAATTTGACCAGGACATGTTCTTGTTCCAACCAACATAAGAATTAGTATGTAATTGATTTTGAACATATGACTCTTCATGTGTCATATTATGTTTAATAGTAAAACCTGAACTTAATGGAGTAAATACTTTCTAGCAACTTGGGAGAAAAGTTCAGTATGCGTCAAACTATGTCTACAGTCTTGGGGCTTTCCCTTATGGTGTAAGTGGTGGTTCTTATTATAGCATTTGTGAATAGGTTGCAAAGTACAGAATGCTAGGGATCCCTCAAAACATTGCAATATAAAGAGAAAATCACAAGTAACAGTCTTATATTTTGTCCTGGCCCTTTTTTTATATAGCCTAGATGACAGTCCTTAATGATACTAACAACAGTTTCCATATTAAGCACATACTAATGTGCCAGGCACTGTGTTGGGCACTTTGAATATATAACCTCATTTAATCATCACAATTACCTTGAAGGTAGAAATTATTATTTCCTGTGATCTATGAGGAAACGGAGGCCTAGAGAATTTAAGTAACTCATCTCAGATCACACAGCTGGTACATGTAGAGGTGGAATTTGAATTCAGCTAATTCTGTTAGGATTTACCCCTGTGATTATTGTCTAGAAGCTGGTATTTGTTTTATTTTTTTCCCCTTTGATTAATTAATCAGGAGTTGAAGCTACCTTGTGCTTGGGTGGTCGAATCTAGTGGCATCCTTAATGTCCTAATCAAACTCTTGGAAGTGGTTCAGCCCTGCCTACAGGCTGCTAAGGAGCAAAAGGAGGTCCAGACCCCAAAGTGAGTTACCCTGTATCCTGGTTTCACTTCTGTTTTTCTGGGGCATGTATGGGGCAAATCTTGTGTACCTTTTGTGGTTTGAAAATTGTGAGTTGCCTGATGATGTCAAGGTAAGTTTTCCCATGTTGTATATAGGTTTCTGGCTTGCTCAGGGTAAACCATTTCTCCTTTTGTAGGTGGATCACCCCAGTGTTGCTCCTGATTGATTTCTATGAAAAGACAGCCATCTCCTCAAAAAGGAGAGCCCAAATGACTAAGGTACATAACATAGTGTATATGGTTGGCATAACTGCTTAAATTCTTGAAGCAAAGAATAGGCCAGCAGAGAATACAGAGAGTGATAAAGAATGTAAAGCTCTCTGATCAACGAATATCGAGGGATATTGGTAGCTAGATTTCTCTTCTGAATGGGGTCTTAGAATTATTTTTTTTATGGAGCTTCTTGCTAAAGGTCCCAAGAACTTACCCAAGTGCAGTAAATGTTTAAGAAGTGTGCAGAGGAGGAGTGACTCTTCTATTGTGTAAAGGACTGAGTGTGCATTAATTCCTCCAAAAGCAAGTGCTCCTTATACGAAGATTACATATGTCACATTATGTCAGTACTTTCTCAGAAACAGAAATTTTGTTTCGGTACATCTAAAATAACTGTTCCCCTTTTGAGGAAAAAAATTGGAAACAAAAGGAAAGCAGAGGATTGTAGGACAAGGCTATAGAGGGTTTTGTGCTTGTGAAAAGGTTTAGAAATACGAGGGTTAGTGTATTAAAAATTATCTCTTGCCCAGCCAGTGTGGCTAAGTGGTTGAGTGTCAACTCATTAACCTGTATGATTCTCAGTCAGGGCACATGCCCAGGTTGTAGACTCAATCTCCAGTAAGGGGTGTGCAGGAGGCAACCGATTGATAGTGTTCCTCTCTCATTGATATTTCTCTCCCTCTTCCTTCCTCTCTCTTTAAAAATCAGTAAAAACTTATTTTATTTTATTTACTTTTTTATCTTCACCTGAAGATATTCTTTCCATTGCTTTACAGAGAGGGAGGGAGGGAGGGAGAGCAAGACATCAATGTGAGAGAGAGACATCAATTGGGGCCAGAGATTGTACCTGCAACCAAGTTTTGTGCTGTGCCCTTGGACAGAATCGAACCCGGGACCCTTCAGTCCATGGGCCGACTTTCTAACCACTGAACCAAACCAGCTAGAGCATAAAAACATACTTTTTTTTAAAAAAAATTTCTCTCTTAGTTTTCAAAATATACTAAATGTTCACTATATTTCTTTTTCCTGGAATTGCTTTATCAATAAACACTGGTGAAGTTGATATTCTTTCTAACAACCAACCTTGTAGAAAATACAAAGAAACTTTGTGCTCTTATATTTAGTACTTACAGTCCAACAACAACAACTGGCGCTGGTTTGATGACCGCTCTGGACGTTGGTGTAGTTACAGTGCAAGCAACAACAGCACTATTGATTCTGCCTGGAAGTCTGGAGAGACAAGTGTTCGTTTCACTGCAGGCCGAAGAAGATACACTGTCCAATTCACTACAATGGTTCAGGTACATACTTATTCAATGCTGTAAGTTTTATTGAAAAGAGGGGAAGGTACTCTGATGCCTTTTGGTTCCCTTCTTCCTGAATCAACAGTCCTGATGTGTTATAAGGAGCAGTGTTACCATACCACTGCTAAATTGGGTATAGTTTTCCAAAAAAATGAGTTTTCCTAAAGTCATCAGGTAGGCCATGAATCCGTGGCAATTTGATACTGTCCCACCTGGAAATGATTTTAATTGTTCACTCAAGGATTAGGGGTTGGTTAGGGATGGTGTGTGCTCTATTGGAAAGTTTCCAATTTGTTATAGGGCCTTGTGTATGCCCCTTCTGGGAGCCTTCATGTTTTCTCTCTGTAAATGACAGGGATGGTATAAATTGCCAGGGCTTCTCTCTTTTGTAGCATTTTGCCTGGGAGTTCTAATAGCCCCCCCCTTCTATAGTTCCTTTTTTGGTAGAGATATTTTTGTCTGCTTGAATTACTAGGTTAATGAAGAAACAGGGAACCGACGCCCTGTGATGCTGACTCTCCTGAGGGTACCGCGGCTGAATAAAAACTCTAAAAACAGCAATGGACAGGAACTAGAGAAGACACTGGAAGAAAGCAAAGAAATGGATATCAAGCGTAAAGAAAATAAAACCAATGGTATGGACTCTTAGTTTTTAATCTTTCAAGGAGTGTTTTACATGAAACTAGTGTGCCTTTATGGCTTAAATTCTGGCCAGTTTCATTGTCATTTCTTATCAGTCAGATTGCTTGGTGACTTAAAGATATGCAGTCCTCCTTTTTAAAGGCCTTTTCATCTGGCCTTAGAATTGGTGTTTGGTATATTTCTCTTCCTACTTGACTGGTTACTTAGGAAGGAAAAGTATGGGAGGAAATGTTAGGTTAAATTGTCTGAACTCTTACTTTCCCATTTGCAGATACCCCATTGGCCCTAGAGAGTACAAATACTGAAAAGGAGACAAGTCTGGAAGAAACAAAAATTGGGGAGATCCTGATCCAGGGCCTGACAGAGGATATGGTGACTGTTTTAATCCGGGCCTGCGTGAGCATGCTAGGAGTCCCTGTGGACCCAGACACTTTGCATGCCACCCTTCGCCTCTGCCTGAGGCTCACCCGAGACCACAAATATGCCATGATGTTTGCAGAGCTGAAGAGTACCCGCATGATCTTGAATTTGACCCAGAGCTCAGGCTTCAATGGGTTTACTCCCCTGGTCACCCTTCTCTTAAGACACATTATTGAGGACCCCTGTACTCTCCGTCATACCATGGAAAAGGTGCGTCTTTTGGTGTCGGATGTTGGTTTAGCTTTTACATCATATTTTTGTTCTCCTTGGTCTCAGAACAGGTAGACTTCTGGTTCTTCTTAGGGCCTATAGCTATATATGTAGACTGTATACCCTGCCCAGCAAAATTTCCCAGCTGTATGCTTAGGTGCTTGCTTAAATAGGGTAGATGATCCCAGTGAATGACATGAAAAAAGAACTAGAAAAAAAATATTTTCTGCCCTTAAATTTACTGTAGTAATAGCTCTTATCTAGTAAGTTCTTTCTGGCAATGTAGCTTTCTTGAACCAAAAAAAGCTGTTATTAAGGAATTGGAATACCTCCCACCAAGTTCATGTCTTAAAGATCATTCCAAACATAGTTTTTGGGATTATAAAAGTAGTAAAGTTTTTAGAATGTCTATGATTGCCAGACACTATGGTAGGCTCTTTACAAATACCTGTTGTGCAAATCAGAAAACTGAGGCTTGAATTTTTATTTTAGCAACATATAATACAGTGGGAGAAATGACAAAGTAATTAGAAAAAAATAACATAACATCAACATTAATGCATAAATGGAGGGGTGGAGAGAAAACATCGTACTAGTAAGGCTTTTCCTCCTCAGTACTTTTACAAAATTCTCTTTCCTCCTGCAAATTCTTTGTCAATAGTAATCATGTGAATGTTACTGGGTTTCACTTCTATTTTCCTCTCTTGGGACATTGTTTTCCACATGTATAATGTTATGCATTTTTGTGCATAGCTTTGTTACATTAAAGATTATTTTTCTTAGAGATTTCTAGAAATTGAATCAAAAGGTATAAATATTTTTAACTCATTTGCCAGAAAGCTGGCACCATTTCATATATATGTACGCATACATCTGATGTTCTTCAGATAGTTCTTTTTAGCCCAGCCTATTTGATTTCACCTGACATCAGCAAAAGCAGAAGAGCTTAACGTTAAAGGCAGCATATGCATTGATCCAAGGTCAGGAGACAGCCCAATAAGGAAGAAACAACTATATATAGACAGGGTTCTGACTTAAAACAAAATAGTTATAATGTTTAAAGTTTATGCAACTTTAAAAATGCTAGGAAAAAATACAGGTTCTTGTTGGATGAGAGGAAACACTGAGCTTAAAGGAAATTGTATTTGGGGGTGTTGGGAGCAAAAGGTCAGTGGCAATTTTAACATACCAAGTTGGCAAAATGTAAATGCTTGATAATATCCATTGCAGGTACGGGTGTGGAGAACCAGGCATACTCTTACTTTTGGTAGGAGTGGAAATTGGTGAAGCCACATTGGAGGGCAATTTGGTACTGTCAGTTTAAGATATCCTTTGACCTAGAAATTCTGTGGCTAAGAACTTATAACTAAAGTCAAGTATGCCAAGGTACATATACAAGAATTTTCACTCTAGAATTGCTTGTAATATCAAGAAATTAGAGATCTAATACCCAGCAGAGGACTGGATAAATAAATTATGGCACATTTTTATAGTGAAATTATACTTCTCTATATTTAAAAATTGAGAGTTGTTTTATAATTGCAGCCTGACAGGCAAGATATAGGCATTAATATGCCAAACTAAAGAGCATGGCTGATTTGGTAAGAAAAGCATTAAGATTCCAAAAGATGTTTATCTTTGTGAACATCGTTCATGAAAGAATGGATAATGGAAAATACAATGGGAATTGTTTTCTTTACATTTTCCTGTATTTTCCATGATTGACAAGTCATTTTATGAGAAGAGCAAAACCATAATGGATATCTAAGCCCTGTGGTATCAAAGCAAACAATCCATAAACAGTTTTATATCTCCTGTGGCTATCATCTGAAGTGGATGATTGGCTTTGAGGCATAAAGAAAATGTTTAATATTGTTCTTATGCACTGACTGGATATCAATATTACATATCTTTAGAGTTTGAACCATTCTGGTTTAAAATTAGGACAGCATTTGGGAAGGCTAGGAGCTGGCACTTAAATGTGAGAGCCATAATTTGGATAAATGATCAGCGGTCTAGATACATTTTCCAATTTATCTAAAAGGTCATAAGCCCATCTGGTCTAATAATGGATAATCTTGGGATATGCTGAATGCTATTAAGCCACATTTTTGAATTGGGAAGGAATAGGACTTGAAAGACCAAGTTTATCTTTCTCCCCAAAATCTAAAGCTGTCATCCACTGTCTTGAGGCAGAGCTTGGTTAGTATTTTAATCCTTGGAAACTTCCTTGAATGCAATTCTATTTTTAGAATGTGGTCTTGAATCAGCAGTGTTTCTCCCTCTCTTTACTAGGTTGTTCGTTCAGCAGCTACAAGTGGAGCTGGTAGCACTACCTCTGGTGTTGTATCTGGCAGCCTTGGCTCTCGGGAGATCAACTATATCCTTCGTGTTCTTGGGCCAGCTGCATGTCGCAATCCTGACATTTTCACAGAAGTGGCCAACTGCTGTATCCGCATTGCCCTTCCAGCCCCTCGAGGCTCGGGAACTGGTAAGTTTACCCTTCTCCTGGCCTTTGAGACATTGAAGTCTGTGGCATAGTATAACTCCAGAGATTTTCTGTGAAGAGGTCTGTAACTTGGAAAGCCTCCTTAGGCAAGCATTGGGACATTGGCTGATTGATCATGTGGGTCAGTTCAGAGGTACTACAATAGCTTCTGTGGACCTTGCCGCGTGATAATCCCTGTCAGAGATACCAAGGATTCATCCAGTCTTGTCCTTGCTTTCTAAGAACTCATCTTAGTGTGGCAGCAGGGCTTACATGCAATGAATGGTTTACAGATAGAATGATAATTGAGGAACAAGTAGACAAAGAACATGTGATGCAGAAGAAAATATACAATATCATCGGTATATTCTTGCCAAAAGTGTTTGGCCTATGTTTAATTATGAGGAAACAGACAAATGAATTGTGAGACATTCCATAAGAAAATGAAAATGGCCTAGATTCTTCAAAAATATTAATGTACTGAAAGGGGAAAAATGCAAGGATCTCCTAGATGTAAAACTAGAGAGGGATATCCAACAACCTTGATGGGATTGTGGATCCAAATAAAGGAGATTTGGAGAAATTTGAATACTGACTATTATTGTTAGATAATATAAATTGTGTTGGTGTTAAATTTCTTGGGTATTATGTTGGTATTATGGTTATGTAGAAAATATCCTTGACATTAGGAGGTATGGGTAGATATATTTAGAGGTAGACAAATGGTGATTCTATGTGAAAAGTATATTGATGTTTATTTACTAACCTTTCAACGATTCTGAAGGGTTGTGGGGGTTTTTAATTAAAAATTGGGTGGGCCCAGACGAGCATGGCTCAGTGGTTGAGTGTTGACCTAGGATCCAGGAAATCTGGGTTTGATTCCCAGTTAGGGCACATGCCTGGGTTGTGGGCTCTGTTCCTGGTTGGGGGTATGCGGGAGGCAGCCAATCAATGAATCTCTCATCATTGGTGTTTCTGTCTCTCTCTCTCTTTCTCTCTCCCTCTCTCCATTCCTCTCTGAAATCAATAAAGATCTATTTTTTTAAAAATAGGTTGGGTGGGGGCTATTTTTGGAACCTCAGTGTACCTGACCCTGTGCTGGGCATGTATGGTCTTGTTTAATCCTCAGATTTCAAGAATGAGAAATTTGAGGTTTGTCGGAAGTAATTGGCCATGACCCTGTAATAGAACTGGATTTTAAAACTGAGTCTCCCCAACTCCAAAGCCTGTACTCTTTTTACCATTTAGTACAGCTGAATTAAATCCTGTGGGAGCCCAGCCGGGCGTGGCTCAGCGATTGAGCATCGACCTAGGATCCAGGAAATTGAGGTTCGATTCCCGGTCAGGGCACATGCCCAGGTTGCGGGCTCGATCCCCAGTCGGGTGTGCAGGAGGCAGCCGATCAATGACTCTCTCATCGTTGATGTTTCTCTCTCCCCCTATCCCTTCCTCTCTCTGAAATCAATAAAGACATATTTTAATAAAAATCCTGTGTGATTTGAGGAAGGTAAAAGTCAGATATTCTGATAGGATACTTGAACATTGGAAATGGCCTCCTGTCCCAAGCTTATGTATATTATATAAGCCTCCTTCTAAGTCTTTACCAGTAACCAAGTGTAGGTACCGGTTCACTATTGACTGATTATTCTGTCTCACTTTGGCTTTAGCTTCAGATGATGAATTTGAGAATCTTAGAATTAAAGGCCCTAATGCTGTACAGCTGGTGAAAACAACCCCTTTGAAACCCTCACCTCTGCCTGTCATTCCTGATACTATCAAGGAAGTGATCTACGACATGCTGAATGCCCTGGCTGCATACCATGCTCCAGAGGAAGGTATGTAGCTAGCCCACCACAGGAGACTGGGCACTCTGCTTGGGTCATTTCAACAAACTCATGCCTTCGCACTCACTATGTGCCCATGCTCTGAGAATCAAGATGAGTAAGCCACACAGTTCCTTTTTCTAAAGAAGCTAATAGTAATATAGTATGACATGCCAATGTAGTAGTGAGTGCTAGAGCAAGGCACCTGACCTAGTGGAGGTGGGGCTGTAGGGAAGTTTCTTAAAATAAGTTTTTTCTGAAAGAATGCTTGAATGATAAGGTTAAGAAGATTGCCAGAGTTCTGTCATATGAGAATACATCCCATCCAATGGAGAAAATAAACAATTAAAAATGAGATAATAGCATCTTATTAGCAGGTTGAAAATAAAATACCAGCAAGTCTCTTATGTGTTCACTCTCAGAAATAAAACGTCTTTATTACCCAAAGATCTGGGAACAATATTAGATGTAGCTGGGCTGCCTGACCTTTGAGACCACCATCTCAATCCATCTTTATTCCTAGTTAAAATGCTGCATATACTTACTGGGAAATTCATGAGTAAATTGCTTGGAACCCAAGGTTCCATTCCAGTAAGATCCTTCTGGGTTTTATTCAGGACATACTTATTTGATAGGTACCACAGTATTGTCAAAAGTGGATGAATACTGCCTTCAATATATCAAGAAAATATGAGTCTTTCTTTGGTGCTTTTCATCCATACAGCATTCTGATGCAGAACTCCTGGCATCTACAACCACAGAATCTTTAACCAACTTTCTATATCCCTGCACAAAAATAATGTGGCTATCTAGCTATAGTAACCATTTATTGACCTTCCCACTGCACTAGGCATAATACCAGGTGTGTTCATTTAAGCTTAGTGTAGTGGCAACCAAGGAAAGTGAGGAGATTAAGTAAATTGCCTCTGGTCACAAAACTAGTTAGTGAATAGAATGAGGTACACAGCAGGACCTCGAATAAAGTCATTTTGTTATAAGGTTCATAAGATGCCTTAGGAACTTTACTTTTGTTTATATCAGTTAGCCTGTGGTAAAATTGCTTTTATTAACATCATTTTTGCTTAAAGTCACAGAACCTATCAACAACATTAAGTGAGAACTTAACTGTACTACATCTAGCAATACGACTGTGTAAACAGTTGTGGCAACTTGGAATGGAATTGTCCAAGCTACCAAATAGGCATTAACATTGCATAGTTACAGAATAGTTTTGTTTTGTTTTTCTAGCAGACAAATCTGATCCTAAACCTGGGGGCATGACCCAAGAGGTTGGCCAGCTCCTGCAAGACATGGGCGATGATGTATACCAGCAGTACCGGTCACTTACTCGTCAGAGTAGCGACTTTGATACACAGTCAGGTTTTTCCATTAATGTAAGTCAGTTCCAACTTCCCATCTTCCTTCTCCCTTTCCTATACTTGTGTGTTCTCAGTATTTAGGGTTATGCCAGGGAAATTTCTAAGGTATCAATTTTGATGTAACTGTAAATTATATGTTGCCTAAAAGTGAAGATAAAATTAGGGTGTCCTTAGTATTTTCTTCTCACTCCTTGGGTTGGAAATGTTCCCTTAATTCATTTTTCTTTCCCCCTATCTCCTAGTCACTGTTTATAATGATAACTTATAGCATATGAGGAAGGGAGGGTAGAGGTTAGATTGTTAAAAGATCAACCAAGAGAATATGTAGCATTTACAACCAGTACCCTGGGAAGGAAGGAGTCCTGCCATGTAGGGACAACTGTCTTTGAAATTAATAATGGCTCAGGAGTTTTCTTCTTCCATAGAGTCAAGTTTTTGCTGCAGATGGTGCCTCTGCTGAGACAACCACATCTGGGGCCTCCCAAGGAGAAGGTAATGGTTTGCTTTTCACCCTCTTTTGTTCTAATTTCTTGAGGACTAATTGAAGAAACTGGATGTCCTGGACAAGAGAGTAGAGGAATACAAGCATAATTGTCAAGTTACTTATTTAAGTGAACTTTCTCAAGGTAGTGCTTAGTGTTCTGCAAATAAAGGATTTCTATATGCTAAAGTTAATGGAACTATGACTTAACTAACCCAGTAATGGTGACTATGGTGATATTCTTTAGTTGTACTCTTTAAACCACCCCATATATATATATTTTTTTCTTGGCCTGGTCAGTTTCATCAGAGATTGCCACTGGAAGGGTACCTGGCCCGGAGTGGGTCAGCCTTTGACTGGGCAGTAGTGAGTAGGTTCTTGACTTTGTGCAGGAAAGATTTCACAAGATGAATCCAAGTAACTTTGAGAGCATGCTTATTAAAATGGGGGATAATAAAACAAAGGAAGGACTTAGGATAGAAGAAGCAACAGGAGAGAGTCTAGGTAGTACTCTGCTTTGACTCTCTAGAAACATTATAGGAAAGAAGTGAGCCACGGTGGGGCTGCTGTTAGCTCACTGAAAAGTCAGAGAAAAGTGGGCCTTGGAGACATTCAGGGGGTGAGCCCAGGACGAGCTGCCACTGCCCAGTGCTCCTGTGGTTGCAAGTCTCATGGGGACCCTTAAAGTTTAAGAGAGAAAAGTAAAGATGCTGGCCTGAGAGGAAAGAAAGGCTTGAGTGTGCTCCAAAGAGAAAACCAGCCCACTCCATATATTTTCTTGATGGCTTCCATGTTGACTTACAGAGCTATGGTTCCAGTGACAGTGTTCTAGCTATAAGGTTTGCATGGTGGATTCTTGCCTCCTAACAGTGTCAGCAGAGCTCATTGGCTACTCACCAAGAATTAAGAGAAATGTCATGTGGAAGCAATTCTAATGAGACTTTTCTAGAGCTGCTTCTCCTTAGATAGGAAAGATCTTTGCAATCTAAGTTAGGAAACATTGTACTTAATATCAGACTAGTCCCTGGAGATAAATCAAAAAGGCTGTTAATTGGTAAAATATTGGTTAATTCGTTTTGATGGACTTGCTGTCCATCTGTAGTATATAGTATGGGTGATAGTAATATCATTCAAGGGAAGCATTAGGTCCTTTATGTAGCATACTATAGTAAACACCAAGAAGAATCCGATTCATTCCCTGTACTTAAAGAATTTTGTCTAGTGAGGGAAACCTGTAGCTGTTACAGTACAAGATAACTAACTGCTGGAATGGAGGTATACTGGGATAAGGTATAGTGGGCATGGGATATAATAGCATCTCGGTATGCCTGGATGAGACGGGAAAGCATAGAGGGGATCAGCATTTCAGCTGAGCTAGGTAAGTAAATGTGTGCTAGGCAGACGTGTGGGGAGGAAGAGGTAAAAGAGTACACAAGGCATGTTCGGAGAGCTATTAGTACAGTATTTCTGGAGCATAACATTATATATAAGAGGAGGGAAGTGGCAGAAGATGTGTGCGCAGTTGGGCAAGCCTCCCTGATGTACTGTATCCATAGACCATGTCTGAGACCTGGGTTGTCCTACCTGTCTATCCTTCCACTTCAGTTTGTACCATTCACCTAAAGAGGAGAAGTGGTTTTCTTTCCACCTAAGGCTTGATTTTTCCAATATTCCAGTTTGGAATTGAACCAGTGTTTGACACTTTCTCAACAGCTTCAACTCCAGAGGAGTCTCGAGATGGGAAAAAAGATAAAGAAGGGGACCGGGCCTCTGAAGAAGGCAAACAGAAAGGCAAGGGCAGCAAACCTTTAATGCCCACCTCCACTATTCTTCGTCTTCTGGCAGAGTTGGTGAGATCCTATGTTGGTATTGCTACCCTGATTGCCAACTACAGCTACACTGTGGGCCAGTCTGAGCTGATCAAAGAGGTAATATTTTCAACTTCTGCATAAGATTTTATACTGTCATCATTTGATACCTGCTATGTGTTAGATGCTTTGCCAGGAACCTATGCATGTTAGCCCAATGACAAGAGAGGCAGAGGCCTCTTAAAACACACTAAAGAGTGAGGCCTTTTTCCCAAAATGTGGAGTCATCAGGCTTACTGCAGGGAGCGAGTTGATACAATTCATTAATTTGTTTTGTAGAAAATCGCTTGGTCTGCAGTATGGAGACTGCAAAAGGCAAGATTAGAATCAGAGCAGTTAGGAATCTGACCTAGTAATCTAAGTAATACAGGATCTTGGTTAATTTGGGGGAGGGGGTAGTTGGGAGATGTTTTAAAGGTAGAAATGGAAAGAATTGGATTTGGTGGATGAAGGCGAAATAAAGGACTCAGATATTTTTTGCTTTGGATTTTGTGTGTGTGTGTGTGTGTTTTTAATATATATTGATTAGAGAGAGAGAGAGAGAAACAAACATCAAGGATGAGAGTCATTGATCGGCTGCCTCCTGCATGCCCCATACTGGAGATCGAGCCCGAAACTTGGGCATGTGCCCTGACCAGGGATCTAACCAAGATCTCCTGGATCCTAGGTCGATGCTCAACCGCTGAGCCATGCCAGCCAGGCAAGGACTCAGATGTTTTGTTTCTTTATTCCTTTTATGTTACAAGAGGAAATGGTTTGAAAAGAAAATGTGGAATTTGAGAGGTTATCTGTGGGTCACTTAAAGGTGTCTGTGGGACAGTAGAATAAACCAAGTACATAAGAATATCGGTGTTTCTCTTCCAGATGTACTCACACCTATACAAAGATACCAGATGTGGTAATAGTATTAATAATACGTCATATATTATGTCCTGATATATAGAATTATCTTCAAGTTAGACTTTTCAAGTGAGAGCACTTTAAGAAACTATATCATGTTCCCACATATATAAAAGGGGTGCCCAGGAAGGTTTTTTCAAAAAGGGGACCTTGTTTTAAGGGTAACATAGTAATTTTATGGTTATTAAGTAGTGAAGGGTCTGAGAATGAAGCAGGAACAATAATGTTGCAAAGAATCTATGAAAGTAGCTGTCATTTTTTTAAGCTATTTTTACTTTAATTGAAGTTTTTAAAGCGTATAAAAACACGTGACTTCTAAGTGATTCATCAATTAATCTTTCTTGGATGACCACCACCCAAATTAAATAAAACATTACAAATTCCACAAAATCTACTCCCTCATACCTTCTTGCATCTCCCCCTCCACTTTGAGCTTCCATAAGTTCACTGTTATCTTGAGTTCTATTGTTGTAGATTAGATTTGCACTTTATATAAATGGAATTTCACAGTATGTACTCCTTTGTGTCTGGCTTCTTTTGCTTAACATGGTTGCAAGATTCTTTTTGTGTGTAATTTTAGTTTATTTTCATTGCTGTATAGAATTCCATTGTGTGAATGAATATAACAGTCTTTTTATCCATTAATACTAATAGACAATTGGAGGTATTAAAAGTAGTGCTGCTACAGTTATTCCTACACATGTTTTGGTGAACGTATATTAAGCATTTCTTTTGGATGGTATATGTCTAGGAGTAGAATTGCTGGTTTGTTCAGCTTTAGCAAATGGTGCCAAAAGTTTTCCAGAGTGGTTGTATCAATTTATATTATCACCAGCACAGCATATGGGAGTTCAGATTGTTTCACCTCCTTGCCATTACTCGGTACTTTTCCTTTTTGTTAATTTTAGCCATTCTAGTGGGTTTATAATAGTATTGCATTATCATTAAAATCTCCTTGTCTTTCAAAGTTTTTACTCATTTGTGCGAGATATAGTTATAATTTATAATAGCATTACATGTGGACTAAGACAGTTGCAAATTTATTAAGTATCTGCTTAATATGTGTCGAGTGACCCACTGGTACTGGGTACTCATAGGTGCTTTGCAAATACTCCTGATAATCCTCACCTCAACACTGAAAGGTGGTTGTGTTGTTCCCCTTAATAGAGAAGAAAGAAGGCTCGGAGACGTCATTAACTTGTCCAAGGCCACACTTCAGAGTAGTAGGACTAGAACTGAAACCTGGGTCTCTGGTTCCAAACCCTTTTTATTTTATCACACTGATTCCCCAAATTACAAAGTTTTCTTTCCAGTTTTTACTAATGTCACATAAGATTATTTACACTTACACTTTTATTCATAAAACTGTTTTAACTTTGTATTTTAGTCACTACTGGGAAATTTTTAATTCTAATAGTTGTCTTAACAAGGTCACCTTATCTAGTTTTCCAGACTCTAGAATTCTTCACTACATTTTATTGAGGTAAAATTCACATGAAGTTAAGCCTTTTAAAGTGTACAGTTTAATAGCATTTTGTACATTCAGTTGTGCAGCCATCATCTCTTATCTAGTTCCAAAATCATCAGTGCATTTTGATCCAAAATCTGCTTAAGTGACAACAGAACTGAGTTTTCTTTTTAAGATAAGGAATTATCGGGGCACAAATCATTGTTAGAGGGGAAAGTCTGACTTAATTTTCTTCCTTGCTGTTGGGCCTTTTTTGCTTTTTCAAGTAACCCTGCATTAAATGTTTTTGCATGTCCATGTCTATGACTGTGCTGTTTCTCATTCGGCTCCTGCCAGTTTCTAGCCCTGGGTCCTGGGCACATTGTAGATGTCGGTAATATTACAATTTTATTGAATACTGAAGGCATTCTAGCACTCTGTTAGGAATCAAGATTTGAATCCTTGCCATTGACTAAGTTCTTTTTGCAAGTCACATTTCTTTGGGCCTTATATTGCCCATCTGTTAGATGAGGAAAATAATGAACTGTCTTAACTCTTTTATAGGTTTGCTGTGAACAGTTGTATTTAAATATCACACATAAAAAATGTTTTAAGAAATGCCAAGTAATATCTAAGTGAAGATGTGTAAACTCTGTAGTAAGAAATGAATGGGATTTGGAAGCATAAAATCTGGATTTGGTACTCACTTAGCTCTTGTACCTTTAAACCGTAGTTTTCTCATCTGACTCAATGACTTCATGGATCAACTCAGTATGTGTGCACCTTGTTGATGTGCAAATGATATGGCATAATTGTGCTTGTGAATAAATGTCATGATTAATGACTTTTCAGGACTGCAGTGTGCTAGCATTTGTCCTGGACCACCTCCTCCCACATACCCAGAATGCAGAAGACAAGGACACGCCTGCCCTGGCCCGCCTATTCCTCGCAAGCCTGGCTGCTGCAGGGAGTGGCACAGATGCCCAGGTGGCCCTTGTGAATGAAGTAAAAGCAGCCCTGGGACGGGCACTGGCTATGGCTGAGAGTACAGAGAAACATGCCAGGTAAAATTTCATGCCTGACCTAGTGCTGATAACCAGTAGCATCCCCTTTATTCGTGGCCAATGGGATTTCTTGCATTTGAACAAGAGTTCTGGTTATACTGGCACTGTACACTCTCTGGTTTTCTGAAACTGATTACATTTGGAGGAGGTGGGTAAACAACTTAAAACAAAGGATTGTTTTCATCCTTCAAGCAAGTGGTTGAGCATATTATTCAATCTTGTTTTTTAAAGGAAGTTTAAAGGAAGTGAATGCTACCACCCAAGGAGTCCTCACCTGTTTAGTTGTTACTTTTAGGAGGAAACAGAGCACAGGAGGGTTATCTGAGGCAAGTTAGTGAAGATGCGGCCTAAGAATGGGCTGTATTCACATGATAGAGATGTCAAACTTCTCTCCCAGGCTTCAGGCAGTGATGTGTATCATCAGTACTATCATGGAGTCCTGCCCCTCCACCTCCAGCTTCTACAGCAGTGCCACAGCCAAGACCCAGCACAATGGCATGAACAATATCATTCGACTCTTCCTGAAGAAGGGACTGGTTAATGACCTGGCCAGAGTGCCTCACAGCCTGGACCTGTCCAGGTAAAATCATTCTCAAGCCCCAGCCCCAAGCTTTTGCCCTCTATTTAATCATGCTGCTTACTTCTCCATTTGCCTAATATTTCATGCTTTCTTGCCAGATTAGTCGTGAGCAGCCAGTGTGATAGGGAAAGTTTGGGTGTAGGTGGGAACCTGAGTTCTTAGTATTGTGGCTTTTAAGCACTTCCTCTTTTTAGGCCTTAGTTTTCTCATTTGCTGGAAACTAAAAACTATAGTGGACTATATCACCAAATTTTTCCCAAGCTTCCCTCCTTTAATTAAAAATAGCCTTTTGCTATAAGATTATATGTGTATCATAAGAATACAGATAAGCAAAAATAGACCACATATTCCTGCCACCCAAATACCACAGTTATTGTATATCTTTCAGTGGTTTTTTTCACACGCATAACTAAAACAGTATGTATGCTATTGTATAACCTTAGGTGGGGTGGGGGGTTTTTTTAGTTTTTGGTTTGTATTTTTTTGTTTTTTAGGTTTTTGTTTCTTTTAGTTACTAGCCTCTACCTTTCCGTGTAAATAAAGTTTCATCCTATCTAGTGCCCAAATCTATATTCAAAAATTTTTGTCTAAACCAGAGTTCAGTTATGGACCTTGCATTACATCTGATTGTGTCCCATGCAACTCTATTCTAACAAAGGTCCTTAATTTATTTTTAAATCTTCATTTTATTGCTGTTGTTCACGACACTAACTTGTTGAAGTGACCAGGCCTGATGTCCTCCAGAGTGCTTCATCTTCTAGATTTAGCCCATTTGGTGCCTTGCAGCATAGTTTAACTTGTTCCTTTACTCCCTATTTTCTGTAAACTTCTTGTTAAAGCTAGAGGCTTAATGGAGCAATTTAAACATTATTGGCTAGGATATATCGTAGATGATGTACATCTCATATTGTATAATGGGAAGACACATTCTCTTTGAACTACCACTATTAATCATGATAAGGTTGACCACTAGAGTGCTAATCATCACTGTGCTGTCACATTTCACCCCCTCTTACTAGAAAGTAATCTGTGTTATTACTTTGACACTGTACAAATGTCTATCAACCATATACCTAATTAATGGTCTTTACGCCAGTTGATAATCCTTGCGTGCACCAGTTAATTTGTTTGGGAGTTATCAGTGACAGCTTTCTAATTTCTATCATTCCTTCTATATTATTAATGGGCATTTTTCTGTGATTTAGCCCCAGTTAAAGAGGGAAAGTCCGGTTATTCTGAAATATAGTTCCTACTGAAAAAGCAAGATAAAAACTCAGTTTTTTTCCCCTTAAGTCACCAATTTTCAGAGTAAAATTTTTAAAATAGGTTAAATCACCACCTCAAATGTTAGTTTTTTCTGGCTTCCTATTTTTAGTAGTATGGACTCGTGACTTTTCATTCTTAAAATCAGTGATTGAATTCTTTTGATCACTACAGTTATTTTCCCTTTTTGTGCTCTTTTTCATTACACCTTTGGCCCTTGGGGCCTCTTCAGGCTGACTTCTTTGTCCTTTTGACACAACCTCATCAATTTTTTAAAAACTTGTAATATTTTTGCATTCACAGTAGTGTAATGAGCACCATATGTCTCACCTAGACTAACCAGTTGTTAACATTCTGTCCTATTTGCTTTAATTACCCCCTCCCATCCTCTTTTCAAGCGGTGAATGGGGGGTGAATTATTTGAAATTCATGTAAACAACTTGATGCTTAACCTCTGAATACTTTAGCATGTTCTCCTAAGAACAAACATTCCCTTACATGGCTAGAATACCATCATCACATTCAAGAAATTTACCATTATATGATAGTACTATATATATATTTCATATTCAGATATGCCCAATTATTCCAAGTATGTCTTTATAGCCTGGCGGAGAGTGTTTTGATCCAGAAAGCATCGCTCAGTTGCATTTGGTTGTCATGGATCTCTTGTTTTGGGGGTTTTTATGATACTTGACTGTTTTGAAGAGTCCAGAGGGCCAAATGTGTTATACTAATATCCCATAGTTTGGATTTGTCTAATTGCCTTCCTTATGGTTAGATTCAAGCTAACAACCATTTTGTCACAAGTAGTATATAGGTGATTTTTGTCCTCATTATATCACATCAGGAGACATGTAATGCCAATTTGTCCTATTATTGGTGATGCTACGTTTGATTGCATAAAGGTTAGATTTCCCCTTTGTATCAATAAGTTATCTGTGAGATGATGCTTTTGAGTTCATGAAGATCATGTGAATATCCTGTGTCCTGACGATTTTTAACTCAGTAGTTTTAACATTCATTGGTGATCCTTGCCTGGATCATGTACATTGCTGGTTGCAAAGTGATGATTTCTGATTCTCTCATTCCTTTGAATTTGCTGGCATTCTTGTAGGTTCTTTTTATATTTAATGTGTTATAATTATAGTCATTATTCTTTTTGATGCTCAGATTATCTCACATTTGGCCTATAGTAATGACCACATTAATTTTTTAAAGCCTTCTTGCTTTTGATAGCCTTCTAGCTCAACAGTATGTCCCAGGTTCACCTTGTACCTTCTGTGCCCCATTTTTGGGATAATTGTACTATAATGGGCCTTGTTGCCTTTTAGTGTGGATTTCTGTGTTCACTCCATCTCTGTGTCTTTCTTTATCCCAGCCCCAACATGGCCAACACAGTCAATGCTGCTCTGAAGCCTTTGGAAACACTTTCCCGGATTGTGAACCAACCCAGTAGTCTTTTTGGCAGCAAGAGTGCTTCCAACAAGAGCAAGGCTGAGCAGGATGCCCAAGGCGCCACTCAGGACTCCAATAGCAACCAGCAGGACCCAGGTAGGGATTCAGAGCCAATGGACTGGAGTGCTGGCCGGGTGGGCATAGTTATTTTATGGGCATGGCCTCACAACTGTTCTGGCTTGGTATTGTTTCCCTGGGAACTTGCTGGCCTTCCAGAGATCTGTCACAGTGGCGTGGGAATCTGCCCCACAAAGAATTGCTTAAAATTGCAGCCTTATTTGGCTGTCCTCACACGTAGCCTTGTCTTTTCCTTTGTCACCCATTCATTTATTTTCTGAGAACTTGTAAACTTGCCCAGGGAAGGAACCTTATTGTCTTCATTCTTGCCTCGTGGTGCCCTGCACATAGGCACCCTTTGATTATTTTGCTGGTTGGTTGACTGTTACAGGCGAGCCTGGGGAAGCAGAAGTGCAGGAGGAGGATCATGATGTCACTCAGACAGAGGTGGCAGATGGGGATATCATGGATGGGGAGGCTGAAACCGACTCAGTGGTGATTGCTGGGCAGCCTGAGGTGCTCAGTTCACAAGAGATGCAGGTAGGGAGGCAGATCACCCAGCATACCCCTTTTGCGGCGCTGAACCAAAACCCCCAATTGATGTGGGTGGGTGAGTACTTTAGGTCCTTGCCGCAATGCTGACTGCTTTGTAGAGGAGCACAGATGATATGTTTAGTAGATGCTCAGTAAATGTATTTGGACTATATTAAATGATGGGTGGGGGTAGGGCCAGTATGCTATGTACTATGATATGGAATAGATCCCAACAAGAAAACTTAGGCACAGGTGAAATGTTGGTGTAGAAAGCTGGCTTTTGAGCCCTTTGGATCCAGGGTCTTTGATTTATTTGGCTCTGGTATTAATGGAAGCTCCTTAACATTACTGCCATGCCTATAGCACCAACTCTCACTGGGGTATTCAAACAGTAGTCTTGTAACAACCCTAAAGAAAGCTCTATAATTTCTGAAGCTGGTAACAATGGTAAGAAATCAGGCCTATAGTCCTAAGCTGCTAGCTCTAGGGAGATCTGCATGTATTCCTGGACAGTGTAAAGACTAACCTGGTCTCAGATAACTGGGATGGATCCATTTGAAGGACAGTCTGAGTGTGGATTGGCAGCACGTGGTAGCTTCTGTGCTTTTAGCACCACCAAGTGTGTGGTATTTATATAACACCCTCTGTCACACATTATCCTAAAAATACATGCTCCCTTACCGGCTTTTTTTAGGGTTTCAGTGCTAGCACAATGATAGATTTGTGTGCATCTATGTATGTTCTATTTCTCTCCAGGTTGAGAATGAGCTGGAGGACCTGATAGATGAGTTGCTTGAGAGGGATGGCGGATCTGGGAACAGTACAATTATAGGTGAGAGCCCCAGAACTGAGTATAGCCTCTTCCTTTACCTCAGTCTCTCTTGGGAGGACCCTTTTTCTCATCATCTGCTTGCTCAGCTCTGCCTAAGGGCTCATAGCCAGCCTAGATTGCTGCTTGTCTTGATGTTGACTCTCTTACAGATGAGAAATTCACAATCCATCTACAGACCTGTGGTGGGTCTGAAGTGTTGCCTGTATGGGGGAGGTGGCGGGGGTGGCCATCAGTATAGATGATACATCAGGCACATTAAGAGTGTTTATTATTCATGGAGGCCTAGAGGAGGCTGTAAAGGCTGTAGGGTGAGAAAGTGCTTTCCTTTCAGTTCTTCAGCAAAATTCAGGGGCTTTCTGCCTCTGAGTCTCAGTAGTGTAAAAAGAGTGATCATTCCCTAAGGGTGGCCCTTTTTACCACTGAGAGGGAAAACGGCAAAGAAACCCTACTGTCACCTGGCTCCAAGGGTGTATGTGTTACTTGTTTTTATTTTATTGATGAAGGAAATCAAACGATTAACAGAAGTAAACAAGTATTAAATTTGACAAGGCTTTTCCACACCCATTATCCTCTGTGGTTTTATAATTAGTGGAATTGGCAGGTCAGATGTGATCATCCCATTTTACAGATGAGGAAACTGAGACTCAGACAGGTAAAGTGACTGGCCAAGCTCAAGTAGGTAGTCGAAAGCAAGAGAACCCAGGTCTTCTCCCTCATCAAAAAAATTTAAAAAAGGATATCTGCTGGGTGTATGTAGATACTTTAGGCGCACCCAATCTGGAAAGGGGAGTCCTCTGTTGTTCAGTGAAGGCTCTGCTCTGTAACCTTCAGTGAGCAGAAGTGGAGAGGATGAATCACAAGAGGACGTGCTGATGGATGAAGCTCCTTCCAACCTCAGCCAAGCTTCCACCTTGCAGGCCAACCGAGAAGGTGAGAGTGCCGAGGCCGGAAAGGCCTCCCTTCTTGCCCTGCACGTCTGACAGATACTACACTAGGGTTTTCCTGGAGGCAGCTGCCCAAATGTGCAGAATAAGGAAGCATCTGTCTGCATGCGCTGACATACACCATCCACTTTATCCTCAGCCAGTTTTTCAAATAACATGTTACTACTGCTTGCCCAAAAGTTTGTCACTTCTTACTTGGTTCGCTTTCTTCTCACCCACCTGCTATCATCGCTCCAGATCCCCTCTTACCAACAGGATGCAGTCAGTAGCAAAGTAGGGCTGGAAAGGCAAGGGGGCACCAGCAGACTTGGCCAAGTCCTAGACCATGGCTCTTCAAGCCTCCACATTCAGCCACCCTGCTCAGCGTTTGATGCACTGATTAGCACTTTCAGGAAATCGGGGCTGGCTCACTAAGTCTGTATATCACCCCAGATCTGATTCTTCCTCTCTTAGAGTCAGATACCACATCGCCTTCCCACTCAATCTGCCGGCCTGCACAGTAGCCTGTTTTCTAGCTACTGAGTATAGTCCTCCAATGTGCTCCCTTTGTTTTAGATTCCATGAATATCCTGGACCCTGAGGATGAGGAGGAGCACACTCAGGAAGAGGACAGCAGTGGCAGTAACGAGGATGAGGATGATAGTCAGGATGAAGAGGAGGAGGAGGAGGAAGATGAGGAAGATGATCAGGTGAGGGGGGACTGTGTTTGGGGTTGGTTCAGACAACCTCTTCCATGGGAACACAGAGCTGGAGAAAACCAACAGTCTGGGTTGCTAGCCTCAGCGCCTCCCTCCCTCATGCGCAAATGTGGCCATGACACCAGACTTCAGAAAATCCTTACCTCCAGCAATTCTCCATCTCCTATTTTCCCCTTAAGGAGGATGATGAAGGTGAAGAGGGAGATGAAGACGATGACGACGATGGCTCTGAAATGGAATTGGATGAGGATTACCCTGATATGAACGCTTCTCCCTTGGTCCGATTTGAGCGCTTTGACCGGGAGGATGATCTCATCATTGAGTTTGACAACATGTTCTCCAGTGCTAGTAAGATACAGGGGCTCAGCTGGGTTTTATCTCTTGATTCTTATACCCTTCTCCAGGGTAAGCCAAACAGTGAATGAAACAGCAGCTATCAATCTGATAGATAGCACTTCTTTTCCTATGCCAACTTCCTGGGGCAAGGGATATCTGAATCCATCTCTCTCAATAAGTGTATACTTAGAAGAAAGTATAGTGAGAGGCTGCTCTTGTTCTTTCCACCTCAGTAAACAGGCAGCCATTTTAGAGCCTGGACAACTTGATGATTTGCTTGAATTTCTAAAAAATGGGATACCAAGGCTGACTACATCAGGCACCCATGTGCACACTACAGTAACAGGGCATTCAGTAATCTTTATGTCTAACACTGGATCTTGAGAGTTTGGATGGACACCTCTGAGCTTGGCATTGGGGAGTAGATTTGAGCACATTCACTCTGTTCATCAAGGATGCATCTTTTCGGAGGAGAGAGTGAATCTCTTCCCTCCACCCCCATCAACGTCACAGTTCCCTTTTAGCATCGAGGTCTTAAAATCACCCTGTCTTGAGAAGGCAGCTCTTGACCCCAAATCACAAGCATGATATAGCAGAAAAGTCTGGACCATTCTGGTGGGTTGTCTTGGCCAAGTAGTCTCTTACCTCTTTGAGCCTCAGTTTGTCACCTGTAAATGAAAAGTTTGAAAAGGGGGGGAAAAATGGATTACATAATTTGGGGGGGTACCTTTTAGTCTGATTTTCTTTGCATTTTTGTGATTTCGGTCAATCTTATGTTGAGCCTTTGTTCATTCAACAAATTGAACAAATATTTGAGGAGTGCAAAGAAAACGGCCCTTTTCCCTCATAGGAGCTTATGATATATTAGGAATTATAAATAAGCAGGAACTACATTGTAGTATGGTAAGAAAGCACAGAGTAAAGGATTATTAAGCCAATCTATAGAGTCAGAGGAAGTGACATCTAAGCCAAGAACAAAAGAGCAGGTGAAGAAGAGGGAAAGGAGTCTTCAAGGTGGAGGGAGCAGCATGTTTTTGAGGGGCCTGAACATATCAGCTGTGGCTTAGTGTGGAGAATGAATTGGGAGAAGGTACTATTTAGGAGGCTGTTGCAGTATCTAGGTGAAAAATGGTAGTATAAGCTATGGTAGTGTCAGTGATTATAGATGAGGTGTGGGAATGAGGGAGAAAGGACAAAGCTCAGGTTTCCGTGTGAGGAAGTAAGGCCCAGGAGACACGGTTCTTCTTGAACAATCATAGAAGAAATTTCTTTTTGGCACTGACCCCTTTGCATATTGTCCTTGCAGCAGACATCCCCCCATCCCCAGGAAATATCCCTACCACCCACCCACTGATGGTACGCCATGCAGACCACAGTTCCCTGACATTGGGAAGTGGCTCCTCTACAACACGCCTCACCCAGGGCATTGGACGCAGTCAGAGGACCCTAAGGCAGCTGACAGCCAATACAGGCCACACCATTCACGTTCACTACCCTGGGAATCGACAGCCCAACCCTCCTCTCATACTCCAGAGGTGAGTTACAAAGGTTGTTGGGCTCACTGAGCTTCAGCATTGTCTTGACCCAGAGGAAGCAGTTCATCACTTAATGCTCTCATCACATACATAAATAACGTATTTGTCCCATTTCTTTGTGAACTGTATGTGCAGCTTTTTGGGGAATGTCAAATTGTATAACATGTTCTTTTGCTTTTGCTTAAGTGTCCTGTGTATTCAGCAGTCATTAAGCATCTCATATACCAAGCAACTTAAAACTTTAGATACAGACAGGTCAGGATTCATTCCCTAGTGTTTAGTGTTTCTTTAACTTCTAAAGTTACTTTTAAGTAACTAGAAGTGAAAGAAAGGGATATGGGTGGCATAATGGTCATTGTACAAAATACAGTGGGTGTGCAAGAGAGACATTATACCCTAACACAGTTCCTGGCATTATCAGTGACACTCTGTGCCAGGAACTGTGGAGTAATGTGCAACCTCGGCCCAAATAAAGTTCACAAGCTGATGGAGTAGTTACACAAAAGTAACTAAGACTTATGTGTAGTATGATCAGTCCATAACAGTGTTATGCATTTTGAGAGGATACAGAAAGGGTCTCACAGTAACAAGTTGTAGGGCCCCTATGTACAGTGACCATGGCTTTCCACCATTGCCCTACAGGTTGCTTGGTCCCTCCGCTGCTGCTGACATCCTTCAGCTGAGCAGCAGCCTTCCCTTACAAAGCCGGGGCCGGGCCCGCCTCCTGGTGGGCAACGATGACGTCCACATTATTGCCCGGTCTGACGATGAACTGCTGGATGACTTTTTCCATGACCAGAGCACAGCTACCAGCCAAGCAGGCAAGTTTGTATGGTGAAAGGGAGGGTACATTTTTATCAGATTCTACTTTTTCCGTGCAGAGGGAAAGCAGGACAGTATTTGCCCTGCCTGGAGGAAACCCCATTTTATAATAGAAGCCAGAAACACTCAATGACTTAGCCAAAGGCAACAAAAACTTTAATATCTGGTACCATGATGTGCCAATGCTTGTGACAGACACTGGGTCCTGTTAAAGAAATACTGATATTTTTGAATCAGTTGACATATGACAAGGCCAGGAGTCTCACTTTCCTTTGTTCCCCTACAGGGACCCTGTCCAGCATTCCCACAGCCCTGACCCGCTGGACAGAGGAATGTAAAGTTCTCGATGCTGAGAGTATGCACGACTGTGTTTCAGGTGTGTGGTGACAGCTTGGCTATCAGGGCAGTAGTGAGCCCTCCAGTGCTGGAACAAGTACATGGAAAGTGGTTTCCCTGGTTCTCTGTGGCCACGATCTCTGCCTCTTTGGTTC
This sequence comes from Miniopterus schreibersii, assembly GCF_964146895.1. NCBI lineage: Eukaryota > Metazoa > Chordata > Mammalia > Chiroptera > Miniopteridae > Miniopterus > Miniopterus schreibersii. Next base: position 72,099,852 of record NC_138104.1, read on the forward strand.
CTCCCCCACCTCCCCTGAGTAGCCTCTGATCTTTGCTTCTTTGATCCAGTTGTTAAAGTGCCCATTGTTAATCACCTGGAATTCCTGAGGGATGAGGAGCTGGAAGAAAGGCGGGAAAAACGCAGGAAACAACTGGCTGAGGAAGAAACAAAAATAACTGACAAAGGCAAAGAAGATAAGGAGAACAGAGATCAGAGTGCACAGGTGATTCTTGAGGGCTGGGAGGATTCATTTTTGTCTAGGTCTGCCTTAACTTTCTATGATTTTGACATACTACATGCCACCAAGAATCATTGAAGAATTCTTGGATGTTCACATTGAGCCTGAGAAATGACCCCCTTCCAAATTTGCTGCACACTCACGTGGTTTTAGAGGGAAGAATTCAAGCCAAGAGGGAATATAATTTCTCGAGTGTCTTGCTGGGGAAAATAAGCCAGAACCAGAGCGGCTCCTGACTCACAAGTCACACTGTGTAGTATCTACCTTCAGTGACTGCGACTGGGCAAGAAGAATAACCTTTACTACCACCATACTTTCGTTGGTTCAATTCCATTTCAGTAGATTGCCTTACCAAGTGTGGAGAGGGGACCTTACCAAGATAACTCCATTTCTTCATCTGCTTAGGCTTCAGAGCAGAGAAGATATTTCTGCCCTGAACTCCATCACCACATGTTGTTGTCTAGGGCTCAAAATCTCTACCATGATTTTGGTTTAGAAAGAAACTAGCTACCTACCTTTTTCTGAAATTTCTGGAACCTCCAACAGTATAGCTTTAAAATATATGAATTAAAAGCTAATAGAAATACAAAGAAATTAAAAGACTTTAGTGAAACACTTTATTACACCCTACTCAGCAGTTGCGGTATCCAATAGATTAAAAATAAGGACATTGAGATGTTCAGTTATGATAACAAGCTTTATCTAAGAAAAACATTTGTATAGGACTTTTACCTAATAAACAGTAACATTGTTTTAAACATGAAAAGGTATAGAAAATAAGCAAGCCTGGCATATTACTGAAAAAGCTGAAATGGACAAAATGAGCTCAGGGAAGGGAAATACATAGAGATGAGACAGAAATTCTTGCTGGTCTCATGATTGTGTTCAGGTCATGTCCTATGTCCAGCCCAGCTCTAAAGTGGTTTTTATTATCCTTCTCATTCTTCAGTCAGCCACCCTGCAGTTCCCCCTTATCCCCAAGCCATCCTTGAATATGAGTATATATTAGAGAAATTGTAGATATATTTGCACACTTAAGGGCTCATCTTCCATTCAGGCCATTGAACTCCTAGATGGCATATGTGGGGGCTGGTGCCTATTACAGTTGACCTCTAGTGTGCTTGCAGAGTCCCACATTGGTCTGTCCCTTCTCTTTGCAGTGTACTGCATCTAAGACAAATGACTCCACTGAACAGAACCTCTCAGGTAACTTTTCCTTCATCTTTCCCTTTTTTCTAATTGGTTGATTCTTTCTCCTGACCCTTCCAAGTAGCTGGCCCAAGTGGGCTGAAGATGAATGCTGGTGCTCTGTGGGATGAGGTAGTAGATTGTATAGTTTTAGGGTCATACCCCATCTTGGAGATAACTATACAGTCTACTGTCTTTCCCACGGTGGTTCACTTCCCCTTCGACGTGCTCTGTTCAGCTGCTCATTCTGATTATGCTATGTTGCCTTCTGGCATGTGTACTAAGGTCATATGTCCTGTCCCATTTGGTGGCCGTCATGGTCGGTGCTTCATGAGAACACCTGATGACGGTGATTCCCAAATGTGAGTCCTCGGTGGAAATGAAAAAAATACAGGAGGCTTAATGAGTTTTTCAGAAAGCTGAATTTATTCAACTTTTAAAGGACTATTTTTTTTTTTTTTATAGAGATTATGTCCTTCCTATTTCTTTGGTATTGAAATGTTTTTTATGAAATGATATCGATGAGAGTTTTTCTTAGCTAAACTAAAAGTTGGTAATGCTATGTTAGTCTCTCTTTACTTTTTACTTTCTGTATAAATTTTATGGGTCTGTGGAGTATAAAAGTCTAGGAACATTATCTTGAGCAACCTGCTGTTGGGGAAGGTAGCTTTGTAGGCTAAATGGCATTATTATTATATGCTTTCTATTCCTCCTTCTAATCTTAATGTCAGTAGCCATTTTGTCAGTGATAGGTCCATGTGGTATTATATGTCTCCCCCACCCCTATTTCCTCAGCAGAACTTCTGCTTCCCTATACCTTCTGTCTCCTTTGGCACTTGAGTTGGGAAATGATTGTACCAAAGCCTACACAGTCTTTTTTTAAAGCAGTGAAAGAGGGTAGGTGTCTTGGTGCCCTTAATCTAGCAAAAGGTCTTTGAAAGGGTCTGTCATCAAGCAACATGACCTCTTGCCTGCTGCCCTTGCTAGAGGATTCTGCTCATGCCGGGGTGAGGTAGTAAGTTGTATTGTTGTGGGGTAGGGATTTTAGGCCCCAATTAGAAGATAACTATACAACTTACTACTTTCCCTGGTGTGTGGCATATTCACACTTAGTCTTGGCACAGTTGTTTCCATCGGACAGAATTATAGATGTTCCTTGGGTAATCAGGACTGGAAGAAAGGAGTAGTGGAAGGGGGCTGGTGAGAGTGGAGCAAATATAAAGCGACAAACTTTTCCCCTTTCTGGGGCACAGAAAGGATTTAATTTTTAGAATCTACAAAGGGATCAACAGTTCTTGGGTCTAAGATAGCACTGTGCCTTAGCCCTTATCCTGGGTATACCAGACCAGCCACGAGCTGTTCCTAAGAGCAGTTGGTGGTTGGGGGGAATCCTGCATCACAGGCTGGGTGGGATACTTTCTCAAGTTGTGTGCTGATTGAGTAGCTCCCCCGGTCCTTGGCTGATTGCCCCGTAACACACCTATTGTCGTTCTTTCCGAGAAAGATGGGACTCCTATGCCTGACAGCTACCCAACAACCCCATCTTCAACTGATGTAGCTACATCTGAGTCCAAGGAGACCAATGTCACTCTACAGCCCTCACAACAGCAACCAACACTCCCACCTCCAGCAGCCTTGGGAGAGATTCCTCAAGAGCTGCAGTCCCCAGCTGGAGAAGGGGGGAACTCTGCACAGCTATTGATGCCTATAGAGCCAGAGGAATTGGGGCCTACAAGGCCAAGTGGAGAAGCAGAAACGACTCAGATGGAGTTATCTCCAGCTCCCACTATAAGTGAGTAGAGTCTCAAGGTTTTGAGGGGAGGTAGTATAGGAGGGGAAAATAGACATCTTTGTAGTTTCTCTTTCCTCTCTTACTTTAGAGAAATAGTAGGATCTCAGCTTGCACATTAGCTTTTTAGCTAAAGTTGAGATTTCTTGTTTGTGTCCCCAAGTGATTATACATCTGAGTGTCTAATGATACTAGCGGTGATGCCAACAGTTTATTGAGGTAGTCACTCTGTTCCTGGGCTATCATGATGGGCTTATTATTTAACTTCTTTAAAAACAATCCTCCAAAATAAGTGGTGTTATCTCCATGAATAAACTGAAACTTAGAAGTGAAATAATTAGCTCAAGGTCAGTGAGTAGTTGAGCTGAGATTAAAATTCAGATCCGTGTGACTAAAGCTTGCTCTCCTTCAGTAGTTCTAGGGATGGCAAGCATATGACCTCACACATACAGCTCTTCCATCCTGGCAGGCATATCTTATCTCATGGCACTATTTCCTATTCGTCTGAAATGGGACCTCATAATTCTCAGCAGTGTTCCAACAGGGTAAATTGAAACCTGTTTGCCATCACTGCTCTATACTATGCTTATGCTGTCTGTGATGTGCTTTGGAGAAGCCTTAAGATATGGGTTTTTTTTTCCTTCAAGAAACTTTGTTGAAACAAGTAGAACCAACATGCATATACAAATGGTACCTGTGGGAAATCTGCAAGTGACAGGATCCCTAACCTGGGGTGCCTAGGGAAGATGTTTCACAGGCATGCCTGGAATACCATAAATGTTCAACAGGTGATAGAAAGCACTGGAGCTGAGCCTTTTAAAGTAGATGAAATTGAGGGGGAACATTGGGCTAGCATGGTGTGAAGGTAAAGGAGTAAGAAGTCTAATCTGGCTGCTTCTTAATTCCAGGCAGAGATCTAACCTCTCCATGTGACTTCCTCCTAGCCTCTCTTTCCCCAGAGAGAGCTGAAGATTCTGATGCACTGACAGCTGTCAGCAGTCAACTGGAAGGCTCTCCTATGGACACCAGCAGCCTGGCTTCCTGTACCCTGGAAGAGGGTGTGGGTGACACCTCAGCAGCTGGCACTTCTGAGCAGCCCACAGCAGGCAGCTCTACTCCTGGGGATGCCCCACCAGTTGTGACAGAAGCACAAGGCAGGGGTGATAGGTCAGGGGAACCTGCCCAGGCCACTGAGAACGGGTAAGCATTGTGTGAGCAAGAGGAGGGCAAGATGTGTTGGTGGGTGTTTAAAGCCACGTTCATACTTGTTAACTAATGCACATGCTGAGAAAGGGGTATTGTAGGCGTATTTTATAAATGGGAAAACAATACAGAGAACAACGTGGAAATGATTTCCTTTAGCTCTACCCCTGCAACCTCTGAGAGTTCTTCCACCAGAGAGTCCACCGTGGCCATTTCTGGAGCAGATTCGCGGGGAATCCTAGAAGAGCCACTGCCTTCAACAAGCAGTGAAGAGGAAGATCCCCTTGCAGGTAAGCTGTGTGTGTGTTCAGGCCGTCCTGGAGTTGTTTAGGCTTCTTGTGTCCATTGGCTTGGAAATGCCCACCAATCAAATGGTTCTCTTCAGATGGATGACAAGCATATATATATATATATATGTATGAGGAGAACCAGCAGAAGGGGTATGCTGAAGCTACATAATGGAATGAGCCCAGGCTTTGGAGTCAAACTGATCTTTGCTCAAATTCCCATCTGCTACTTCCTGCCTTTAGGAACTTGGGGCCATTATGTAACTTCTCTGATCTTCTTGATACTGAGGGGGTGATAACTACATGATGGGGTCTTGATGAAGGTTAAGTGACAGTATACACACAGAACCTGGCATATAACAGGAGCTATTCTGAGCCTGGGGAAGGTGGGTGGGCTATGTGTATGTGTCATTTGCATGCAGTGAGGACAAAAAGCTGGTTTCCTCAAACAATGCCATGGGTTTCTTTCCTTCAGTTACATCTTAGGCATCAGTTAGAGGTGTTGTGAGTTCCTTTACATCTTGTATCTCCCTTCAGGTATCAGTCTCCCCGAAGGTGTGGACCCCTCTTTTCTGGCTGCTCTGCCTGATGACATCCGCCGGGAAGTGCTGCAGAACCAGCTAGGCATCCGTCCACCAACCCGGACTGCCCCCTCCACAAATAGCTCAACTCCTGCAGTGGTAGCAAATCCTGGTGTGACTGAAGTGAGCCCTGAGTTCCTGGCTGCCCTGCCTCCAGCCATCCAGGAGGAAGTATGTGAGGGGAAGCTGGTGGGGCCAGGCTGCCTGGCCATGAGTATTCTCCCCATTGACTTCTTCTGCTCAAATAGGTGCTGGCACAGCAGAGGGCTGAGCAACAGCGACGGGAACTAGCACAGAATGCCAGCTCAGACACCCCCATGGACCCTGTGACCTTCATCCAGACTCTGCCCTCAGACCTGCGCCGTAGTGTTTTGGAGGACATGGAGGACAGTGTATTGGCTGTGATGCCACCTGACATTGCAGCTGAGGCTCAAGCCCTAAGGCGAGAGCAGGAAGCCCGGCAGCGGCAGCTCATGCACGAGCGGCTCTTTGGGCACAGTAGCACTTCTGCACTCTCTGCCATTCTCCGAAGCCCAGGTATGAAGGGGAGGCTGTGGGAGGGCTCTCGAATGTCGAACTTTGGCCACATGAGGTTCTGTTGTTTTCCTTTGTGTTACCTGGACCTAGCTCACCACCCCCTTTCCCAATTTCAGTTTCCTTTTTCTTTCCTTTCAGCTTTCACCAGTCGCCTGAGTGGCAACCGTGGAGTCCAATATACTCGCCTTGCAGTGCAGAGAGGCGGTACCTTCCAGATGGGGGGCAGCAGCAGCCATAACAGGTACCTTTGTCTTTTTTCACCTTGCCATACCACCTCTCACATCTACAACTGGTCCATCTCCCTTAATATATAGGTGGAGAGATTGGATGACCTCTTTAGGGTGTTTCCTTAAATGAGTTGGGGGAGCCAGATCTTTGCACTCCTCCTTCAAAAAGCCACACTTGGTTTAGTGTAACTAGTATAGACAATAACCACAAAGTAAGGCAGACTGGCACTAGTTATGATTGTAACAAGGAAAATCAGCTTCCCATGCAAATAGTAAAACAGTGAGCCACTTGCCTTTGAGATTATAGTGTCTAGGCTGTGGAAGTAGAGAGGAGTTGATTATTAACCAGGCTGAAGTAGAGTGGAGTCAAATGGGAAGGGAATGATTAGTTCCTGCATAAGGCAGGCAACCTATAACCCTCTGGTAGTCTAGAGAAGGCAGAAATAAGCATTGTCTCCTAAGACTTTAGGTACAATCTGATTTTACCAATTGATAATACAGACCAGGGCTGGAAATCTCTGCTCTCTTCTCAGTCGCTGTGTGATGTAGGGCAAGTCACTAACCTGTTTGAGCCTCTTGTTTATCTCAAAAACGGGTGATTCTCTAGTCTTTACAAGCAACCCCTTGAGGACACTATTAGAAATTGTAGAGTACCTGGTACATAGTAGGCACTCAAGGGCAGCTCTTGTTATTTACTAATTAAGAGCCCTTGGACTGGACACCCTTCAGTCTTGAGCCTCCTTGGAGGTATCCAGCTCATTCCTCTCGTGATCCTAGAGCTCTAGCTGAAGTGTTAACCCAGAAATGATGCTCTGTTCCAGGCCTTCTGGCAGTAATGTGGACACTCTCCTCCGCCTCCGAGGACGGCTCCTTCTGGACCACGAAGCCCTGTCTTGTCTCCTGGTCCTACTTTTTGTGGATGAACCAAAGCTAAATACTAGCCGTCTACACCGAGTACTGAGAAATCTCTGCTACCATGCCCAGACCCGCCACTGGGTCATACGCAGCCTGCTTTCCATCTTGCAGCGCAGCAGTGAGAGTGAGCTATGCATTGAAACACCCAAGCTCTCAAGTGAGGAAAAGGGCAAAAAGTCAAGCAAGAGCTGTGGGTTAAGCAGTCATGAGAACCGGCCCCTGGACCTACTACACAAGATGGAGTCTAAGAGCTCCAACCAGCTTTCCTGGCTCTCAGTATCCATGGATGCAGCCCTAGGCTGCAGGACTAATATATTCCAGATCCAGCGTTCAGGTGGGCGCAAACATACTGAGAAGCATGCAAGCAGTGGCTCTACTGTCCACATCCACCCCCAGGCTGCTCCTGTTGTCTGCAGACACGTTCTGGACACACTCATTCAATTGGCCAAGGTGAGGAGCTTGAAGGAACTCTATTCCTGGGGTTGGAAGAAGGATGGCACCTACAGCCTAGGTGAAATCTGAACTCTGAGGGAGCTAGCAGGTCTTTCTTAGCTGTTATTGCTGAAGCCTGTATTGTTTCTGGGAAATTGTCCAGTAAATAACTTCGTGGGTTTTTTATTTCCTCTCTACAATTTTTATGCATTATCTCATTCAATCATCAAAACAACCTTCAGTAGTCTGGATTATTTCCATTTTACAGATAAAGAAGGTGGGATACAGAAATTTTTAGTGGCTCTGTCGTGTGACCAGTAAGTGATGGAGCTGATTGGACTTAGGACTTAGTCCTCTTTTTAATAAGCATTGCTGCCATTTGTTAGAGCCTGCCTTGTGCCAGGAACTGTGTAAAATATATGATGTCCTTTACTCTTTAATTTCACAAAGCGGCGTTAAGTGTCCTCCCCATTTTATAAGTACAGAGGTTGATGCTCAAAACGTTTGCTAATCGTCTCCCTACAAAGCCCTTGTTTCTAGGCTGCTTTGCCATCAGTTGGATAAAACTGTGTTACTACATCTCTCCTGTGTTACCAAAGCTGTCCAAAGGAGTGGAGAGCCTAGGAACCAGTTGTCATCCCTTGTCAGGAAGGCGTATTTTCTATGTAGATCCCCCCAGACAAGCTTGTTCTTCTATTCCCTACAGGTGTTTCCCAGCCACTTCACACAGCAGCGGACCAAAGAAACAAACTGTGAGAGCGATCGGGAAAGGGGCAGTAAGCAGGCCTGCAGCCCATGCTCTTCACAGTCCTCCAGCAGTGGCATTTGCACAGACTTCTGGGACTTACTGGTGAAACTGGACAACATGAATGTCAGCCGCAAAGGCAAGAACTCCGTGAAGTCAGTGCCAGTGAGCACTGGTAGTGAGGGGGAAACCTCCCCATACAGCCTGGAGGCCTCTCCGCTGGGGCAACTCATGAACATGTTGTCACACCCAGTCATCCGTCGAAGCTCTCTCTTAACAGAAAAACTCCTCAGACTCCTTTCTCTCATCTCAATTGCTCTCCCAGAAAACAAAGTGTCGGAAACACAGGCTAATTCTGGCAGCGGTACTTCCTCTACCACTGTAACCACCTCAACCACATCTACCACCACTGCCACTGCTGCCTCCAACACGCCCACTCCCCCTGCTGCAACCACCCCTGTCACTTCTGCTCCAGGCCTGGTTACTGCCACGGCTATTTCTACCATTACTGTAGCTGCTTCAACCACAGTGACTACCCCCACGACTGCTACCACTACTGTTTCAGGTAATTGTGGATGTAGGCTGGGAGCAGTGGGGTGTGTACACCCACCTCACTCCCCATCCAGTCATTCCTCCCTAAATGATAGTGATCGGCTTGGTTTGTGTTTGTGAGACCAAGATGTGTTCATTCTATTCATTCTCACCCTCATCGGTCCCAGTTCTCTCTCTCTCCTCCTCCTCCTCCCCTCCTCTTTTCCACCCCCCCCCCCCATACACACACACAGTCCTGTGAAGACCAGCAGGCATTCAATGAATGTGGCTTCTCCTAGGCTAAGCAACAAAAGGAGGAGAAATAGAAGGTTCCTGTCTTCAAAGAACTCCCAGCCTTTCCAGCCTGGTTGAGGAAGCCAGTTCTCAGAGGAAAGAGTTCAAGAGAAGGCAGGATACAATGTGAATCAGGGTAGAATAGAGTAGCCAGGCTGTTTCAGGAAATAAAGGGAATGAACCATATAGCAGACTAGTAAGAATTATGTGAAGAAGTAGGTTTTGAAGAGGGAACTTTCAGAAGGGACTTGGATAGTAGGGCAACAGTTGAAGCATCTGGGATTCTTTGTCACTTTAAAAGGTACAGTCATAAGAGTCCTTGGCATCCTAAGTCATTTGGCTTTGGTGGGTGGGACTTCATTTTCACTACTTTCCCATTTTGAATCCCTGGATAGTCAGTGATTCCTTGATTCTGCCACTTAAGTCTTTGGCATGGTGAGTCTCAGAGGCTTACAGTGTTCTGTTTGTTTCCTCAAAGCTACTACTAAGCCCAGCAAATCTCCAGCGAAGGGGGGTGATGGGGGCAGCAGCAGTGCAGAATTTAAGATGGTATCTTCGGGCCTCACTGAAAACCAGCTACAACTCTCTGTGGAGGTGAGTCCAAACTCTTCCTGTTCTCCCAAGATTGTGGGGAGAAAGGGTAGACAGAGGTGGATAAGGTTTTAGTTCTCAAGTTGGGGCTCACTCCTCCTCTCTTCCTTTTCCCAGGTGTTGACATCTCACTCTTGTTCTGAAGAAGGCCTAGAGGATGCAGCTAATGTGTTACTGCAGCTCTCTCGGGGGGACCCTGGGACTCGGGACACTGTTCTCAAGTTGCTGCTGAATGGAGCCCGCCATCTGGGTTATACCCTTTGTAAACAGATAGGTAATGATTGGAGTAAAGCCTTCCCTGAACCTCCAAGCTAAATTGAATGCCTATGCTTCTATAGCACAGCCCACATGCTCTCTCTTCTATCATAGCACTGATAGTACTGAGTTGTCATCTAAAAGAGCAAGGCTGGGCTTCTCTCTACATCCCCAGTGCCTGGCACATGGCAGGTAATCCATGCTTAGTGAAGACAAATGAGCATGCGTGGGACTGGCATGCTTGTTTCTCTTGTTTCTCCATTCCGGACACCTGTTAAGAACCCTGTGGCAAGCCTGCTGAGACAGCTTTGTCACCTCAGATGCACCTGCACTGAGTTCAGGCTCAGGAATAGAGAGTTAAAATAATACCCTCTGCCTTTGTGCGGTTTCAAGGATACAGAAATTCGAAGAACACTTGTAAATTACCTAGTTTTAGTCGTCTTCGAGTTTTACCAGGAAGAAAACTAAAATCCAGAGTGATAAAATGATTGAATCAAGGAGTAGAGCCAGATTTTTCTTTCAGCATAGTGTCCCTTTGCTCCGCTTAGTTATCTCCTCCTCAGGAGATTAGGTGATGAGAGTTGATTAGACTGAATGACCCAGGGCATGAGAATTGTAAGCTGCTTCTGGAAGAGCCCTCTGGCCTTCCTTGACTGCTACCATTTATTCAACACCCATGGGCCAGGCAACATGCTAGGCACTCTACTACACAGTTGCTTCCTGATTCTCAAAGCAGCCTTGTGAGGTTAGGCAGTATTAGTCCCATTAAGATGGGTAAGCAATTTGCCTGAGGTCACCACAAAAACCTCAGAAGTTCAAGTGGTATACAGGCTCCAAAACAGAAAATTTTGCTCTCTGCACTGAGCTGTGTTGCGTGCAGATTCATCAGATGTTTGAGGCCAGGTAAATTGGTGGTCCCTGGGTGATTGTGCATCTTGCTATGCGTGCTCTGGATGAATCAAAGAAAAATTCCTGCTCACTCTAGGTTCTTTGTAGCTGATCAAAAAGGATGCCCTGATCAGGTTTCTTGGAAAGGTTTGGCTTTTAGCTGCTTTACTGGGACAGTCTCTGAACACTTGCTGGCTCATCCTGCCTACCCAGGTACCCTTCTGGCTGAGCTCCGGGAATACAACCTAGAACAGCAGCGACGAGCCCAGTGTGAGACACTCTCTCCTGATGGCCTTCCTGAGGAGCAGCCACAGACCACAAAGCTGAAAGGCAAAATGCAGAGCAGGTGGGTGGTAGCTGCCCATTTGGCTGTGGGACTGGAATCTGGGACATTCTGAAAGGTGGCTCTTGCTGGTTTCCTGGTGGGGTTTTTCCTCCTCTCTGGGCAGATTTTCTTATCTGTCCTATACACATTTGACCCTATTTTTTCCTACTTGTGAGATTTCCTTGTGAGATTTCTTACTCCTCTGGTTGACACCAGAAAGCCCTGCTTGCTCTAAGTGTTTATGCTTTGATGCTGTCAGTATACGCAAGCCACCTCTACACTATCCAGGTTTGACATGGCTGAGAATGTGGTAATTGTGGCATCTCAGAAGCGACCTCTGGGTGGCCGGGAGCTCCAGCTGCCTTCTATGTCCATGTTGACATCCAAGACATCTACCCAGAAGTTCTTCTTGAGAGTACTGCAGGTCATCATCCAGCTCCGGGACGACACACGCCGAGCTAACAAGAAAGCCAAGCAGACAGGCAGGCTAGGTATGGAATTGGAGTGTCCAGTTGAGGGGCAGGGTTGGTGGTGGAGAACCCAGAGTCCCTGGAGGGCAAGACTTAATGTCATATCTCCTTCCTGTTTCACCTTTCCAAAAGGAAGTGATGATTCTTTCTTAAATGTTGATGGCTGCATTCTGTATCACTCAAGCTGCCTGCATAGGAAATTCATTAGTGCAAGTAGGAATTAAGGGGGAGTGGAAATCTGGCAAGGAAATTGAGGGTGGATCTTTTGCTGAACAAGATTTAACTCACTGAGTGTGCCTCCTTTCTGCTTCCTTGATCACTCCTAACTAAAACATTACAGCCATGTTGCCTCAGCCATGGCTTGCCAAATCCTACCTTCTTCCTCCTGTCCCATAGAACCCTCTCACCTGCCATCATCCACCTAGTACCTTGTCCCCTGCCCTTGTCTGTAACAGGAGCTCTTAGTGCCTAATGATAAGCACTCTGAAGCTGCCTGAGCTAAAGTTCAAAGACCTCAGTAAGATGCCCTGTGGCAGCCCAGGAGATGGGAGAGTATTGGGCATTCCCTCTTTTTACATTTTATATCTTGCCTTCTTTCTTTCTCCCAGGTTCCTCCGGTTTAGGCTCAGCTAGCAGCATCCAGGCAGCTGTTCGGCAGCTGGAGGCTGAGGCTGATGCCATTATACAAATGGTACGTGAGGGTCAAAGGGCGCGGAGACAGCAACAAGCAGCAACGGTTAGCATGATGCCTGTGGCCCCTCATTCATTTCTCCCCCTCCCCCCCCACCACACCATCAGTGGGGTTTCACTGCCCTTACCTTGTATGCTTTTGCATTAAGTTTGCTATATGAATGCTCTGAACAACAGGGTTACTTTTTGTTGGTGTTTTCTTTACTGTTTGTTCGTTGGTTTATTGGTTTGGTTTGGTTTGATTTTAAAGCTTGGCCATCATACCCCATTCCCAGCTATCCTGTCAACAGTGGCGCTTTTGCAAACTGCATAATGCTAAGTGTCTGGGTTCTGAGGGGATGTGGGATGAAGATTTTTCAGTCTCATGGAAAAATGCAGGTACATCAGAGACATCTCAGGAATCCTACCCTTGAAAGTTCCCCAAGCTTGGTACACATCCTACGCAGCCTGTTCTGGCTATGGCTGTTCCCTCCACCCTGGCCTTTGCCTCTGTTCTCCATACTCCCTTGGCGCTTAGGCACTCAGGTACTTTTAGAAGGAAACCTTCAGGTTCCTAGGTAGCCAGCTCATTATTGGGATCCCAGCACAGAGTGGATACAGGAAAGGCCTGGCATCGTGTATGTATGCTGTGGCACTCATTGTTTTCCTGTCCTTGCAACATGCAGGTCACCTTCCCAAGATCCAGGATAAAAGGTATCCTGAGGCCTGGTTTTTCTTTCTATACAGTACAATTTCATTGAGCATGCTGGGAACAGCCTAGAACTTGAGGGCCTTGACTCAGCAGGATAGAAAGGGAAATAGCTATTCTGGAGTATTAAGACATGTCTTTTTAAATAATCCCACCCATCAAAGGTTGCACTGATTCCCCTATTATTTACCTTTTGTGAACAAAGAGTAAACCTCCCTTCTGCCCATCGGAGCTTTATATTAGTGTACACATGTAAACTGTCCCCAGAAGAAATCTTGAAGTCTATATCCAAGAGGCTAGTGTATGACCGGACATAGGTCTGGAATAGAGTGGAGGCCATGCAGGCAGGCGTCCAGGGAAGGAGCTTGCTAGCTCAGGGTAGAGGACAGCAAAGGAAATGGGAAGGCCATTCTTTTGTCCTGGAGAGCTACAGTTTCCTGACCAGATATGGGAAACTTATTTCTAAGCCTATGATGTGTGAGAAGTGGCAGGACCAGCCCCTAGCCTGTCCCTGAGGAATGCAGAGTTGCACCCTTTAAGTGACTTTGTTTCCCTTCTATCCAGTCGGAGTCAAGCCAGTCAGAAGGATCTGTCCGGAGGGAGGAATCACCCATGGATGTGGACCAGCCATCTCCCAGTACCCAGGATACTCAGTCCACTGGTCAGTACTGCTGCTCATTTCCAGCCCAGCAAAAGGAAGAGTCTGTCTTCATGGAATACCTGCTGGAGGCCCTGCTCTTGACATACCATAAGATCAGTTGGCATTTACCAACCAGGATCACTAACTGTCACCACCTCACCGTCGTCTCAGATTCATAGCACACATTACAATTCCTGTAGTAAAGAAACTATGGGTCCAGCCAGTGTGGCTCAGCGGCTGAGCGTTGATCTATGATTCCCAGTCAGGGCACATGCCCCAGTTGTGGGCCCGATTCCCAGTAGAGGGCGTGCAGGAGGCAGCCAATCAGTGACTCTCATCACTGATGTTTCCATCCATATCTCTCTCTCTCTCTCTCTCTCTCTCTCTCTCAAATCAATAAAGACATATTTTTAAAAAAAAAGAAACTATGATATGATATGCATGGAGACAGCATGTATTTGACCCTTGCCTCCCCTGTTTACTAGCTCTGGCACCTGAGGCAAACTTCTCTTTGTTTCTGTTTTCTCCTTTAAAATAGGGATGTGTTCATAGTTAGGATTGAATGAGTTAATGCATGTATATAGTGCTTAGAGCAGACCTGGCACACAATGGATGCTGTTATTAACAGCATTTCTCAAAAATTAATTGCATATAGAATACTTGAACACATTCCTTTGGGATAATGTCATAGGACATCCATTTCTGGAACTATATTAAATAATTTAATCCACACCTACTCCAAGGGTTAATGGGGCAGTAAGTAGACCAGTACTATCTGGTAGAACTTTCCTGCAGTAGCCACTATTTCAGTAGCCTGCACTTGAAATGTGGCTAGTGCAACTGAGGAACCAATTTTTTATTGTATTCATCTTATTTAATTTAAATTCAAGTGCCATTCAGTGTAGGACTAGAGGTTGTTTTCAGATGTCACTCAGTATTACTCTAGCCAGTGGGCCAGTCTACTTGGTCTAATGGCCTGTGTATTTGGTCTGGGGGAAATCTAAATGAATGTAAAATCTCAAAGGCTTTCTGACTCTCTCCTCTCTGTGCCCTGTAGGCTCGGAAGTAAACTCACAGGGGGAGAAGGAAGAGAGGCCACCTGAGTTACCCCTGCTCAGTGAGCAGCTGAGCTTGGATGAGCTGTGGGACATGCTGGGAGAGTGTCTAAAGGAACTGGAGGAATCTCATGATCAGCATGCGGTGCTAGGTGAGTTACGGCCTAAGGGCCCAGGTCCCAACCCACTAACCTGCTCTGGGGCCCATTCAGCCCGCTTAATTTTCTTCCTTCTAGGTCTCCCCTCTTTCTCAGTGTCTCTGTAACGAGGTTTCAAAGGAGAGGGTTTTAGGGGTTTTTTTCTCTGACTTCAGTGTCAGGGGCAAAAATATTTTCCTCCTCTCTTTTTATGGCTGGTATCTTTTACTTTTTAGACCAGGAGACTCTATACAACTGGTTACCTATCCCATTTTTCTTTGGCTTCAAGGAAGCTCTGACGTGCTCTTTGGCCTCATTTGTCTATGCTACCATTATATTTCTCCTGCAAGTTTTCCTTATTTATTCTTCTGTATTGTATTTTTGTAACTTGATTATCAAGGAGAAGAGATTTCTGTGTTGAAGTTTGTAAAATGTCGCCTCTTTCATTGCTACCCCCAGTGCTCCAGCCTGCCGTCGAGGCCTTCTTTCTGGTCCATGCCACAGAGCGGGAGAGCAAGCCTCCTGTCCGAGACACCCGTGAGAGCCAGCTGGCACACATCAAGGACGAGCCTCCACCACTCTCCCCGGCCCCCTTAACCCCAGCCACTCCTTCTTCCCTTGACCCATTCTTCTCCCGGGAGCCCTCGTCTATGCATATCTCCTCAAGCCTGCCCCCCGACACGCAGAAGTTCCTTCGCTTCGCAGGTACAGGGAACTCTTAGGCCCCCAAATGTAGAGGGCTTCCTTTTTTACAAGGTCATTTCATACATTTTATCCTTAGGTGGGTGGGTGGGTGGGTGGATGTTGGTTGAAAAGTGAGGCTAGTGAGGTGTGGACTGTGGTAGCACTTGTTTGTCACAGTACCTTCTTCCCTAAAACAAGGAAGAAAGACTTACTGGCTACATAGCTGTCATCCAGTCTATGGGACCCATGATGTGCTAATTCCTGCTGTCCTTTCTCCCCTCAGAGACTCATCGCACTGTGTTAAATCAGATCCTACGGCAGTCCACCACCCACCTCGCTGATGGGCCCTTTGCTGTCCTGGTAGACTACATTCGTGTCCTTGACTTCGATGTCAAGCGCAAGTATGTGCCCTGGATGTTGGTGGGAATGAGAACTCTCCAAGTAGTTTCTCCCCTCCCAGAAAGGAGCCAAAGTTCCTCCAGGGGCAGTGTTTCCAGAAAAAGAAGTTTCCCTTGGTGGCACCCCTTGGAATGGTGCCAGGAGGGAGGGAATTCCGAGACAAATCTCTGCCACTGACTGTCATTGTGCCTAAATACTTGCTGGCCTTCTCCACCCCAGTCTCCGTTCTTTATCAGAGAAATGGGAACTGTAACTGTAGTACACACAGCGGGGCTCGGGGCTTCCAGAACACACTCATCTTCCCTGCTCTTCCTTTCTGTGCACCTACACATGCTTACCTGCTTGTTGCAAAAATTCCATGCCACAATCTCTGGGCCCTTACTTGGTGGAGATGGGAAAAAATGAGAGTTGGTAGTAAATGGCCTATCTCTCCCAGCTACTGGGCATTTCCCCAGGGGTATAGGTAGGGACAGGGATCAGAGTGGTTGGAAGATGGGGAAAGCATCATTGTGAGTCTTCATTCTAATCAGGAAAACAGAAGTTTGCTCTGCTACCCCCAATCCTGTTTTCCTTCCTTTCCTCCCTCCCAAGGTATTTCCGCCAAGAGCTGGAGCGTTTGGACGAAGGGCTCCGAAAAGAAGACATGGCTGTGCATGTCCGCCGTGACCATGTGTTTGAAGACTCTTATCGTGAGCTGCATCGGAAATCCCCTGAAGAAATGAAGAATCGATTGTAAGAGTCCAGAGCAGAGAACAAACAAGATGGGAGGGTGGGCCCCTTTCTCTGCCACAGTGAAGGTTTACTCAGGCCCCAGATGTGCAGAGGAACTTAGGGATGTGCTGCCCTCCCCACTAGGAATTCCTGATTGGAATCTACCTGATGTCATCGCACTGAGCTGCCTCCCATCTTCTTGGCCTGGTCTCATAAGACTGGTCTTCTGCAGGCCCTTGGGCTGAGCTACCCAACAATTCTCAGTCAGGAGTCTTTGGCGTTTACAAAGAGAGACCTGATGGCTTTGTAGAGAGCTTTTTTCCATTGTTACACTAGGAATGGGCAGCCTACTGAGCAAATGGTGCCTTGGGTTGGGGGAGATACTGCTCATTGATGATTCTGAAGCCACCTAGACAAGTTTGGCAGTTTGTAATACCAGATGTCATGGGAGCGATGAGACAATAGACCTATTAGTAGATGCTCCTAAACTGAGGAACTTGATTCCTCCCCTCCCTCGTGGCATGGGCTTACTATCCCTGTAATCAAACAAGAAGTCAGAAAGGCTTCTAAGGCAGACTAGGCCCTGCTCCTCCACTACCAAATCCTTATTCACCTCAGACTCTAGGTTCAGGACTCCGATTCCACTTGACCTTTCCCTGCTTAAATGAGGCCTCATTTAGGCCTCTATACCATTCCTATTGGTGTTTTTTAGAGTATTGGTCAGCCTTTACTGGTACTTCAGCATATCTATCAGTGATATCCTTTTTCATCCCAGAGCCCTCCTCCGGGCTCTCCTGGTACTCTGCATTCACGTCTGTCCTGTAACCTTGCACTCCCCAGCCACCATGTCAGTCACTCCCTCCCTCGGCCATACTGTGTGAGTGAGTGGCTTTGTCCTGGGCTTTCTGCACATGTCTGTTTCTGTTCTTATGCAGGTACATAGTGTTTGAAGGAGAAGAAGGGCAGGATGCTGGAGGGCTTCTGCGGGAATGGTACATGATCATCTCTCGGGAGATGTTTAACCCTATGTATGCCTTGTTCCGTACCTCACCTGGTGACCGGGTCACCTACACCATCAATCCATCTTCCCACTGCAACCCCAACCACCTCAGTTATTTCAAGTTTGTTGGACGCATTGTGGCCAAAGCTGTATATGACAACCGCCTCCTGGAGTGCTACTTTACTCGGTCCTTCTACAAACACATCTTGGGCAAGTCTGTCAGGTGAGGATGTGGCACAGTCCTGGGAATCAGGTCCTTTTCTTGTGTCCCACTCCATGCTGCCTCTCCTGCACCCCAACCCATGACCCTGTCTAACTGTGTTTTTCTAGATATACGGATATGGAAAGTGAAGATTACCACTTCTATCAGGGCCTGGTTTATCTGCTGGAAAATGATGTCTCCACTCTAGGCTATGACCTCACCTTCAGCACTGAGGTAGGTCAGGAAATCCTGACTGCAGCACACCCCAGCTAGTCTAGGAAACCCATTCCGGGATCGCCCTTGAATTGGTATTGGGTGACCTCATGATTTTAAGGAAGTATCTTGACTTCTTAAAGTCCCATGCCCCATCTCGCATCTGGCAGAGAGCAGTGGGTGTTGGTATAAGACATCACAAACAGAAAAACCAGAATTTGTAAACTAATCAAGGCTGTTTCCTGGTTTCCCCCTTTATAGAAAACACTGCTGCAGTGTAGTATTCATTGTAGAAAAATTATACAAATGAAAACAGATTTTTTAAGGTTACTCTTCCACCAAATTGTTTTCTATAGTGTTTTGTTGTGTTACATGTATTAGCCGTGCCTTTTTTTCTCCTTTTACCCTTGGCCTTTCCCTTTTAGGGAATTATGAGAAAAGTCACTGTTTTTTATGACTTTGCATTATCTCTCTGCCCAGGATATGGCAAAGAATTTAGGGTGTGTTCCCAGGTATATGTAAATCCCATCCTAGACCGAGCCTGATACATATGGTTGGTGTTTTGGGTGTTCTAGGTCCAAGAGTTTGGAGTCTGTGAAGTTCGTGACCTCAAACCCAATGGGGCCAACATCTTGGTGACAGAGGAGAATAAGAAGGAGTATGTTCACCTAGTGTGCCAGATGAGAATGACAGGTAGGGGACGCCCCTTATACCCCTTGTTGCTCAGTATGGGAAGTGGCCAGGTTTCATTTCATTTCAAACTTCATTTCCTCTTTTCCCCTATGCCAGCCACAAATGCCTTGCACAAAAAGGGAATCCAAAAGCTTAACCAAAACTATTTCCTTTCATCTACCCTCATGGGGACCCAGAAACAGTGGCAGGTGAGGCAGGCAGACCAATAAGCATCCTAGTAGCAACAGGAGGCAGATTGGGGGGATCTCTGACCTTCTGATAGGTTGTGTGGGTTCCAATGCCACATGGCTTGTTGATTCTCTCTCCAGGAGCCATCCGCAAACAGCTGGCGGCTTTCTTAGAAGGCTTCTATGAGATCATTCCAAAGCGCCTCATTTCCATCTTCACTGAGCAGGAGTTAGAGCTGCTCATATCAGGACTGCCTACAATTGACATTGATGATTTGAAATCCAACACTGAATACCACAAGTACCAGTCCAACTCTATTCAGGTGAGCTGCTGCTGGCATTCCCCCCGCTCCCCTTCATCCCTAAGCAGTACTAGTTTGTATGACACCAAGTAAACCAGCACTCTTAAGGGAAAGGCATTATGGATGACCACTTACCTATATGTAACTCTTCATTCTTCTGGATTGTGTTTTCAAGTTATGCTCTTGCTCATCCTATGAATGAACTGAAGCCCATCTCACAGAAGAGACTTGCCTAGATTCCAGGTCCCACCCCCACCCCTTTTTCTGGGAGCTATCTAAAGCTGGCTTCTTGTGTCCCTTCCTGCAGATCCAGTGGTTCTGGAGAGCATTGCGTTCTTTTGACCAAGCCGACCGTGCCAAGTTCCTCCAGTTTGTCACGGGTACTTCTAAGGTACCCCTGCAAGGCTTTGCTGCCCTCGAAGGCATGAATGGCATTCAGAAGTTTCAGATCCATCGAGATGACAGGTCCACAGATCGCCTGCCTTCAGCTCACACATGGTAAGAGGAAGAGTTCAGCATTCAGATTGAGCTTGTATATATGCCAGTTTTAGGTCCCTATCCAAGTTCAGGAACTTAAATCTGGCTCTGGCTACTTGGTGGTTTTTTGGAGAGGCTGATGTCTGAGATGAGAAGCTGGCCCAGACTTAATGGAGCTGTGGGGGAAACATTGTAGATGACCACCACCACATGAGACCACAGTGTGTTCCAGTGCTCAGTGTGGCTGGAGCAAGGAATTAGAGTTGCAAGGAGCACAAAGCTGAAGACTTCAGCAGGGGGGTCAGATGATCGATGGCCTCCTTTGAAGCTTGCACTTTAGCCCATAGATGAGGCCATGGTGTTTAAGAAGTGACAGGGTCAGGTTTATGTTTTAGGTGCCCGATGGCCAGTAATGGGGCCAGATTAGAGGAGGGCAGACCAGGCTAGGTCAAGATTGGGAGTTCACAAGAAGTGAGGAGTAGGTTCCCTCAGGGAGAGGTCAGGTGGCTGTCAAGGGAACATAGGGACTTAGTTATCATCTGTCATTATGAACTGATCTTTCTTCTTTTCCTAGTTTTAATCAGCTGGACCTGCCTGCCTATGAGAGCTTTGAGAAGCTCCGCCACATGCTACTATTGGCCATCCAGGAGTGCTCTGAAGGCTTTGGGCTGGCCTAATTAGCTCCCCACCACCATTGTGGGGTTTTTCTACCATTGTTGGACCTGGGAAGGGAGGGAATGGAAACAAAATGAACCAGAAAGAAAATGTTGATACCAATAAATGAAATCCAACCAACTCACCGTGTGTGTCCCAGCTGCCCCAACCTTCTCCAGCGCATACCTGTTCCTGTTCTCCTGCTCATTCTTTCTCCCCCTCTCCCTTTTTCTCACCTCCTCCCATTCCATGCCGTCCATGATCCCCAGCCCATGTGTTAAAAAGGCAGTAGCCTTTGCAGGGACCTGTTTGTCCCAACTGTTTGAACAGTGTGCTCCTCAGAGTCTGTGTTCAGAAGGATTTGCTGCATTGAGACTTGAAACCTTTGGATAGGGGAAAAAATTATATATATATATATTTTTTTGTTCTGTTTGCATTTCTTAATTTGTGCTTGGAATGTGTTGATGTGCACAGCTAATGATTCAATGCGAGACAAGATTGGCGTCTGTGTTGTGGAGGTTTCAAATAAAGAGCACTCTTCATAACTCATTTTTCACAATGGAGTTTTTTTCAAACTTTAAAAGAAAAAACCCTCGAGCACGTGCTAGACATCTGGAGAAGAGATCCAAATGGACTCTCCAGAAAACCATCTCTGCCACCACCACTGGTGCATCCTCTCAAAGTTGGTTTTCCTCTAGTCAGGAGAGAGAAGCAGCCACCAGGAATTGGGGGGAGTCTGTTTAGAATGGGATCTGCACTTGGGAGTGGTGATGGTGTTAAGAGATTGCAGCCAAGGACAAAGCATCTTGCTCGAGAGGAACCAATAGGTTGTAAGAAATGTTCTTAGAACTCACTCAACCCAACCCACCATTTTATTTGGTGAGTCTTTACAATAATAGTTTATTTCTAACAAATTTCAAATATGACAAGCTCTCCAGAAAAAGTCTTACCATCCTTTTTGTTTTGTTGTCTGCCTGTCTGTCTGCCAGTCTGTTCACAGATTACCCAGTAGTCTCCTGTGGTTGTTACTCCATCCAACCCTTAAAGCTAATCTAAAGGACTTTGGTTCCAGCCTCCAAAGAAAAAAAAATAAAAGTTTAGTTAGAAAAATAACCCCAAGTGGTGGTTTCTTTGTGTGGTCTTTCTCATTCTCTAAGGCTCTACTTAAAAGATTTTCCCCTTGACCATGTCCCAAAGTATGGATTTAGGAAAGCAGTGGTGTGTCTTTAACCTAATCCTTTGGTCCTGATGCAAATGGCTGCTGGACATTTTCTCCTTTTTTTCAAAATTCAACCTTGTCTGTCTGGCCCTGCTGATGACTGAGAAGACAGGTGACTCAACCCTGTCCCTGATACTGAGCTTCCAGTCAAGAGGAGGAGAAAACTGATTCTTTGAAAAATCAAAGAATAAAGTTTTCACATTTAAATTTGAAACGGGTGCAAGGGTTGAGAGTTGGATGTAGAAGCTGGGCACACAGGTGGAATAACCCTGAAGGAAATAAAAGTGAATCTAATTCAATGGCATACTACAAAACCCTAACAGGCAAAAGTAGATTTGCCTTTGGGATGTGCATATGATGTGGTAGTAATCACCTGAATGTGAAATGAGGAAAATCCTGTCAAACATTTGCTAATGCTCAATAACTATTCCTGGTAACTTAAAGACACTTCCTTGATGAGGTAGTCTCAGACCACAGCCAACATCACACTGGAAGCATAGGTGGCTAGCCCATTAGCACTGTTCTGCTCTTAAGCATTAACTAAAGCAGGAAATAAGTATAACTGTTGACTGCTAAACCAAGATAAGTTACTAGAACTTAAAACAGTCCAGCAAGAGGCTTGGTTATAATGAACAAAATACTCATGTAAACATTTATTGTCCAATGAGTATGAATAAATTGTAATAAATTCATACATTGGAATCTATACATTAAAATATCCATTCCATGTATCAATATGCACAATAGTGGTAAGCAAGAAGTATGAGGCATGTTTAAAAGTTACAAACAATACTACATACTTATGTACCTTTAAAAGCTACAAACTACTACATATTTACATATGAGCATGAAAACCACATCCATATGCACAAAGTATGAAAACGCATGCATGGGTATAACTAGTGCACTACGTTCAGGATGAGCTAGGGGGGCCATATGGGGATTCAGCTGGGAAGAGTGCTTCGTCTACATTGGTTAAGTTTTATTAAGCTGGGTGGTGCTGGGTATATGGCTGTTCCCTGTAATACTACATGCTATAATACTTTATAACTTTTATACCTCTGAAATAGTTCATAATAAGTTTGATAAACAATTCGTTAAGTTTCACAATGCATTTGAGGTAGGTAGCGGGGAGTCAATAACAGGCAGGCCTAATTTTACATGAAGGCCAGCAACAGCTTGTGTGATAAGATGAAACATGTCTCTGTCCCAATAATTTCCTCCACTGATCTGTCTGCATTGATTACCACAGGTTATCTCATTAAATTAGTCCCCTTCTCTTATAATTAGGGTGCCCATATAATTTATCACCCAAAGTAATGGTGCTATTAATAATTATGCTGGGGCTGGCATGGCTCAGTGGTTGAGCATGAACCCATGATCCGAAGTATATTCCCGGTCAGGGCACATGCCGGGGTTTCGGGCTCAATCCCCAGTAGGCGGCGTGCAGGAGGCAGCCGATCAATGACTCTCACCATTGATGTTTCTCTCTCTCCCTCTCCCTCCCTCTCTCTGAAATCAATAAAAAAAAAACAAGTTAAAAATAATTATTATGCTGGGCCATAAATGCAAACAAACCAGGTAAACTGATGTATGGCTCTATGCTTATGATGCTTATCTGTCTTGGCTGGGGAAACAATTATTACCCATCAGAAAGAATTTGAGCACTTACCATGTGCTGAAAACACTGAGAAGTCTGCTTTCCAAAAAGTCACTGAAGGGAAGAAGGCAGATGTTAGGCAAGTGCAAGGAGGCAATGCGTACACAAAGAGACTTAATAGGCAGGAGTAGCAAGATTAAACACCTCAAATACAAGCACTAACCAGTTAAAAAAATACGGATTCCCATTACCACACTAAGAAAATACTTAAGAATAACCTTAAGCCCTAGCGGGCTTGGCTCAGTGATTAGAGCTTCGGCCCACGGACTGAAAGGATAAGAAAGCTGTGGGACATTTACACCATGGAATACTACACAGCTGTAAAGAAGAAGAATCTCTTACCCTTTGGGACACTATGGATGGACCTGGAGAATATTATGATAAGTGAAATAAACCAGGCAGAGAAAGACAAACATCACATGATCTCACTTATATGTGAGATCTAAAGAACAAAATAAACTGATGAAGCCCAGCCGGGTGTGGCTCAGTGGTTGAGCATCGACCTAGGATCCAGGCGATCGGGGTTCGATTCCTGGTCAGGGCACATGCCCGGGGTTGCGGGCTCGATCCCCAGTCGGAGGCGTGCAGGAGGCAGCCAATAAATGACTCTCTCATCATTGATGTTTCTATCTCTCCCTTTCCTTTCCTCTCTCTGAAATCAATAAAGATATATTTTAAATAAATAAATAAATAAATAAATAAAATAAAATAAACTGATGAATAAAATAGGTCTAGAGACATGGAAGCATGGAACAGACTGACGAATCTGAAAGGGAATGGGGGAGGGGGGACGGGAAGAGATTAACCAAAGAACTTACATGCATACATGTATAACCCATGGACACAGACAATAGTGCAGTAGGCCTAGGGGCGGTGAGGTGGAGGGGGGAAAAGGGGGACATACGTAACACTTTGAACAACATATATATATAAATCACTAAGAGACAAACTCCCCAATAGAAAAACATACAAGGGGAAAAAAAGGCAATTCACAAAACAAGAAATATAAATGAGCAATAAGCATATAAAATTCTTACCTTCGGGATAATTATTACCTATATAATAAATAAAGATCCATTCCATGAAATCTCAATGAAAACCATTTACCAAATTGAAATATATAGGTGTGTGTGTTAACACAGGTGGGAGAGAATGTGAAGAAACAGGTACTCTTATACACTGATGAGAAATTGACACCACCTTTCTCGTGTAATTTTGTAGTAGCTACTGACAAAGAGAAAAGTACTCCTGACTTCCAGGAGCTGGCCTGACATTCACAGTTAGACCTTGGTGGCCTGTCGAACATAAATATTTCACAGAACTTAAAAATCAGACAAGGTAACTCCGTGATGGACAGATTAAGACAATTAAAATGACTCCATAATAATGTCTGAACACAGACAAAACAAACATTGTCCAAACCACAAAAATTAACCAAACATCCCCTATCCTGATTTATTAATCATACTTGAGGGACTGCTACTTTTTTTTACCAATTGCAGCTTTAGCATCTCTCTAACCTGTCCTCTCTATACAGAAGATGAGTATTAGCATATTCAATCATAAAATTACCCCCACTTCTAGATAGTATTCAATCTAGAGCAAAACCTCACTTCCTTAACCTGTTCCCAAATCACCTAACACATGCCCAGATCTACTGGCAGTTCCCCATGCCGTGCTCAGAGCAGGTTCATGTTCCCGGCCTTTGTCTGCAGGGGCAGACACTACCAAGAACCTTCAAACATACATAGTAAGATGCCAAATGGTATGTATCCTCTACTTCTGTTCATGCTTTCTAATATTCACAAATTCAGGAAATCTGTCAGTCCAAACTTTAAAAAAAATAATAATTTCACTCATTTCAGAGAGAGGAAGGGAGGAGGGAGAGAAACAGAAACATCAATGAGAGAGTCATTGATTGTCTGCCTCCTGCATGCCCCCTATTGGGAAATGAGCCCTCAACCCCGACATGAGCCCTGACCGGGAATCGAACCGTGATCTCCTGGTTCATAGGTCGATGCTCAACTGCTGAGCCATGCCAGCCAGGCTGGCAGCCCAAACTTTTTGGCTTTCAGACACAACATTGTGTGTGCCAATGTGAATGGTTTGAGGTGGACATCTCTAAGTCCCGTGGTCCCCACCACTCCTTTTTTTTTGAGGACCTTCCTCTTCTATTGATTTTTTTTTTTTTTTTTTTTTAGAGAGAGGAAGAAACAGAGAGTGAGAAACATCAATGTGAGAGAGAAACATGGATTGGTTGCCTCCCGCACTCGCCCTGACGGAGGATCAAACCCAAAACCTGGGTGTGTGCCCTGACTGGGAATCAAACCCACCACCTTTTGGTGTATAGGACGACACTCCAACCAACTGAGCACACTGGCTAAGGCACCACTACTCCTTTTTATTGCTTATACCCTCTTGCTCTGTTCACTCATTCATTCAACAAGCATTTATTGAGCACCTACTGTGTGCCAGGCATAAATTCCTACCATCATGAAGCTGACGTTCTAATGGGGAAGGCAAACAATAAACAAATATATCAGAGAATAAATGATATTTTCTCTGAAGAAAAATAAAGCACAGTAAAAGGATAGAGAGTTGAGGGGGGAGCCTTTTTTAGCTGGGGTGGTGGAGGAAGGCCTCTCTCAGGGGGTGACAGTTGAGCTTGGAAGACATGCTTGGAAGAAGTGAGGGTATAAGCCACTGGGGGAATCTCACGGAAGAGTGTTCCAGGCAGAGGGAACAGCCAGTGTAAAGGCTCCCATCCACATGACATCAAGAAGGAAGACCAGGCCCGGCCGAGGCGGCTCAGCAGTTGAGAGTCCACCTAGGATCCAGAAGATCGTAGGCCGGGGCACATGCGGGGGTTTCCGGCTCGATCCCCAGCAGGGGGCCTGCAGGAGGCAGATGATCAATGACTCGCTCATCATTGATGTTTCTATCTCTCTCTCTCCCTCCCCTTCCTCTCTCTGAAATCAATAAAAATATTTTTTAAAAAAAGGAAGACCAGTGGAGCTCCAGGGAGGTGAGTGATGAGAAGTATCATAGGAGTTGAGGTCAGAAAAGTAGACAGAGGTCAGATTCCTGGCCTTTTTTTTTACTCTGAGCAAGGTGGGAACTACCAAAGGGTTACTGCGCAGAGATGTGATCTGAAATCTCAGCTTCTCACAGAGAGTGCGTGGGAGGGGCCCGCATGAAGGCCCGAAAGCCTGAGGAGGTTGCTGCTCCCTTCTTCCAGGTGGGACACCAGTTGCCTGCCAGGACTTCAGAAAGAGTCCTTCATAGGCTTATATATATGCCCGAGCCATACAAGGCACTGTGAAAGGGATAGGGGTCTGGGGGCCTGAGGTGAACCAGAGTCTCACCCTTCACGCTTGAGGTTTTTGTCTGGAGGAGGAGGAGGAGGATGATTTCGTTTCCTGTTTTTCACCGTTGGCATGTATTTCTGCAATTAAAAATAAATAGCCTAGTTTCAGAGAGCACCCCTTGCCCCCCTCCCCTCCTAGACACAATCCGTTGGAATCAGAGGCATCCCGCGCAGCCCCCCGCGCCCGGCCGCAGTGCAGCCTCGCTCAACTCGTCCGAGTTTGCCCGAGGCCTCCCTGGTTTTAACGGTGAAAGTCCCGCGTCCTAGGAGAACTGTACCCCTCTGTGAACGGACTGGCTCCTCTGCAGCTGCGAGTGCAGGGACGCGGGGCTTCCCCAGGGCGCAGGGCCTCCAGCCAATGGCAGATCGCGACGTGGCGCCCAGGCGAGCTCTGCCTGGCAACCCCAGCACGGGACGCAGTGCCGCCGCCCAGAGCAGTACCGCCTGAGGCCCGGTCCTGGGACCGCATCTCCCGACCCCGCCTCCTCCTGGAAATCAGCATGTGTGACTCTGTGTTTATGTAATTTGGGGGAGGGGGCATTATTACTGTGTCGGGGAGGCGGTGAATACATCTAACTGCACGTGATTGTATGACTGGGTGTGACTGTGTACTGATTATGTGTAACCGAATGGGCTTGTGGGGGCAGTTACTGTGTCTGTGGTTTCAAGAGTGAGTGGGTGTTTGTGTTACTGTGTGACCATGCGTGGCCCGGATCTGGTGCCTTGAGTTATGGTGACTGTGTGAATGTCAGCAGTCAATACCTGATGGGAAAGATTGGCCATCACTGAGAGTCTGTGTTTCTAGGACAAGGGGTGTGTGTGTGTGTGTGTGTGTGTGTGTGTGACTGTGTGAGCACATGCCCTCATGGAATTGTGTTTGGAACTGGCTTTATTGCCGCCAAAAAGTGTCTCTGTATGTCCCTGCATGTTTCTAGGCTCCTGTGTGAGTTTTGGGTAGTAGTGAGGCCCATAGGTTCTGGAGTCAGCCAGACTGGTCTGGGTGCAATTCCTGCCTCTGCCACTTACTGGACAGGTAACCTTGGACTCTTTCTCAGTTTTCTCATCTGCAACACACAAATCCTAATCATTTCTACCTGCTGGAGCATAAAATGAAGCCATGCTTATCTGGTGCTCAGCATAGTGCCTGGCTTGCAGGACACACTGGGTAAACATCAGCTCATATTAACACATGGCCGTATCTGAGTATGCACCTGTGATTCTATCTGCACTTCAGAGATCATGCACCTGAGTGTGGCTCTCCTGGATTTCATCAGTTCAAGAAACAATTTGGCACCTACTAGACACCAGGCACTGCAGTAGACACTGCATAAGCTGTTATGGAAGAAAAAAACCCAAAAAAAACACAGCCTCTGCCTTCAATCAACTGCCACCTTTAGAATCTGACCACACTGACCACCTTTAACACTACAGATATATATACCTGATGATGGGCAAAATGGCATGGGCACAAAAGCATTGCAGGAAAGGGTTGGAGATGATTTTAAATCAATGGGTGACTACTTACACACCTATTATAGTCCATCCTCATTATGGGCTTTCTGCCTCTTGCTGTCAGTAATCCCTCACTCTTCCTCCATTTTTTGACTCTCTTTTCCATTCCATTCATCTGTCTTGATGCCAATACCATGCTGTTCAGATTACTGTAGTTTTATAATAAGCCTTGAAATCAGGTAGTGTTAGGCCCTTCAACTTTGTTCTTTAATTACAACATTGTTTTGGCTATTCTAGGTCCTTTGAATGCCAATTTTACCCCTACCCCAAAAGCCTCCTGGCATTTTAATTGGGATTTTATTGCATCTATAGATTAATTTGAGGAGAACTGACAGCAACAATATTAAGTATTCTAATCCATGAACATGGTATATCTCTCCATTTATGCAGATCTTCAATTTCTCTCAACAATACTTAGTGCTTTTTAGTGTAAAGGACTTGGAGGTCTGTTTTGTTCTGGTGTCAGCCTATCAATAACCAATGTTGTGGCCAGACCAGACCGTATGGTTCTTATTATGATTGCAAGATGCCCTTCAGCAATAACAATCAGAAAACTTTTAAAAGATCCAGGTTTATTACTTACAAGACCTGGAAATGACATAGCACACCTGGGGCCACACAGAGACATCACAGAGAGAGGAGGCTGAGGGAGGTGGGGTGGGGCGGGAGGAAGGGAGAAAGAGATAGAGAACAGTTCTGATGTTCTGCTTTTTTTTTAATCCTCACCCAAGGATAAGAGGATATTTTTTCCATTGCTTTTCAGAGAGAGTAGAAGGGAGAGAGAGAGAAACATTGATGTGAGAGAGACACATCGATTGTCTCCCACACATGCCCTGACCAGAGCCAAGGCTATAGTAATCAAAACAGCATGGTACTGGCGTAAAAACAAACACACAGATCAATGGAAAAGAATAGAGAGCCCAGAAATAAACCCATGCCTATATGGTCAATTAACATTAGACAAAGAAAGCAAGAACATACAGTGAGGTAAAGACAGTCTATTTGATAAATGATGTTGGGAAAATTGGACAGATACATGCAAAAAATGAAACTAGACCACCTTCTTACACCATATACAAGAACAAACATAAATGGATTAAAGACTTAAACGTAATACCTGGCCCGGCCAGTGTTGCTCAGTGGTTGAGTGCCAACTCATGAACCAAGAGGTCACCAGTTTAATTTTCAGTCAGAGCACATGCCTGGGTTGCAGGCTCGATCCCAGGGGGTGGGGAAGTGGGCCTGCAGGAGGCAGCCGATCGATGCTTCTCTCTCATCGATGTTTCTCTCTTTCCCTCTCCCTTCTTCTTTCTCTAAAATCAATAAAAACATATTTTTAAAAATAAATTAATAAATGTAAGACCTGAAATCATAAAACTCCTACAAGAAAATATTGGCAATAAGATCTCAAACATTTCTCATAGTAATATATATTTTTTGACATATCTTCTCAGGAAGGGAAACTAAAAAATAAACAAATGGCACTATATAAAACTAAAAAGTAGGTTTTTTAAAAATCTTCATCCAAAGATATTTTTTCCATTGCGTTTCAGAGAGAGTGGAAGGGAAAGAGAGAGAGAGAGAAACATCGATGTGAGAGAGACACATCAATTGGTTGTCTCCTGCACTTGCCCCATCCTGGGCCAGGGAGCGAGCCTGCATCGGAGGTATGTGCCCTTGGCCGGAATCAAACATGGGACCCTTCAGTCCTCGGGCCGATGTTCTAACCCCTGAGCCAAACTGGCTAGGGCCAAAACTAAAAAGTTTTTGCACAGCAAGAGAAACCATCAATAAAATGAAAAGACAACTACTGAATGGAAGAAGATATTCACCAATGAGACATCTAATAAGGGGTTAATATCCAAAATTTATGAAGAATTTATACAACTCAACACAAGCAAAACAAACAACCCGGTTAAAAAGTGGGCAGAAGACCTGAATAGACATTTCTCCAAAGAAGACATACAGATGACCAATAGACATAGGAAAACTTGCTCAACATCACTAATCATCAGAGAAATGCAAATTAAAACAATGAGATCACCTCACACCTGTCAGAATGGCTGTCATTAATAAATCAGCAAACCTCAAGTGTTGGCAAGGATGTGGAGAAAAAGGAACCCTCGTACACTGTTGGTGGGAATGCAGATTGGTGCAGCCACTGTGGAAAGTAGTGTGGAGGTTCCTCAAAAAGTTAAAAATGGGCCCTAGCCCATTGTGCTCAGTGGTTAGAGCATCAGTCCTCAGACTAAAGGGTCTTGGGTTCGATTTCAGTTAAGGGCACGTACCTCAGTTGCAGGCTTGATCCCCCTGGCCCTGGTCGGGGTGCATGCAGGAGGCAACCAATCGATGTGTCTCTCTCACGTCAATGTCTCTCTCTCTTTCTCTTCCACTCTTTCTGAAAGGCAATGGAAAAAATACCCTTGGGTGAGGATTAAAAAAAATCAAAATGGAATTGCCTCATGACCCAGCATTTCACTTCTGGGAATATATCCAAAGAAAACTGAAACACTAATTCAAAAGAATATACGTACCCCCATGTTCATTGCAGCGCTATTTACAATAGCCAAGATATGGAAGCAACCCAAGTGCCCATCAATAGATGAGTGGATAGAAAACCTGTGGTCCATGTACACAATGGAATACTACTCAGCCATAAAAAAATAAAGAAATCTTATCATTTGCGACGGCATGGATGGACCTAGAGGGTGTTTATTATGCTCAGTGAAATAAGTCAGAGAAATACAAATACCATATGATTTCACTTATATGTGGTTTCTAAAGGACAAAATAAACAAAATAGAAACAGACTCATAGATACAGAGAACAGACTGACAGTTGACAGAGGGGAGGGGATTAGGAAGCTGAGTGAAAAAGATGAAGGGATTAAGAAATACAAATTGGTAGTTACAGAATAGTCATGGAGATGTAAAGTACAGCATAGAGAATATAGTCAGTAATATTCTAATAACTATATATGGTGTTAGGTGGGTACTTGAAGTATCGGGGGAGCCACTCTGTAAAGTATATGATTGTTTAACCACTATGCATCTGAAACTAATACAGAATAATGCTGAATGTAGACTGCAATTGAAAGAAACATTTTTAAAAAAGAAATACAATTGATTTTTTCTATTAAACATGTATCCTACATGTATCCTAGCTAACCTCATTCAAAATAGTAGATTTTTGTAGATTCCATAGGATTTTCTACATAGACAATCATATTTTGTGCAAGTCAAAACCTTTTTACTTCTTCTGTTCCAGTCACTTTGCCTTTTATTTCTTTTCTTGCCCTGTTGCCCTGGCTAGACCCCCCATCCAGTGCAGTGTTAAACAGAAATGGTGGGAGTTGACATCCTTGCCCTTTTCTTGATCTTAGGGTGAAAAGACAGTCTTTTTTCCCCCCATTGCTTTTCAGAGTGGAATGGAGGAAGAGAGAGAGAAACATCGATGTGAGAGAGACAGATCGATTGGTCGCCAACCTCACATGCTCCAACCGGGACCGGAGATCAAGCCTGCAACTGAGGTACATGCCCTTGGCTGGAACTGAACCCAGGACCCTTCAGGCCACAGGCAGACACTCTAACCACTGAGCAGAACCGGCTAGGGCAAGACGTTGTCTTTAAGAATGAAATAAGCTGTACTTTTATGTAGATACCCCTTATCAGATTGAGGAAGCACCGAAATGTTTAATTTTCTAAGAGATGATTTTTTAAATTTATCTTTATTGTTGAAAGTATTATAGATGTCCCCTTTTCTCCCCCATTTATTCCCCTCCACCCCAATCCACCCCACCCCCAGGCTATCCCCATACAAATGTCTGTGTCCATAGGTTATGCATATAAGCATATAGATTCTTTGATTAATCTCTCCCCACTCACTCCCCAACCCGCGCCTTCCCTCTGAGGTCCCTCAGTCTGTTCTATGCTTCTATGTTTCTGGATCTATTTCATTCATCAGTTTATTTTGTTTATTATATTCCACATATGAGTGAGATCATGTAGTACTTGTCTTTCTCTTACTGGCTTATTTCACTTAGCATAATACTCTACAGGTCCATCCATGCTGTCCCAAAGGGTAAGAGATTCTTCTTTTTTACAGCTGTATAGTATTCCACGGTGTAAATGTCCCACAGCTTTTTTATCCATTCATCTACTGATGGACACTTGGGCTGTTTCCAGATCTTAGCTACTGCAAATAAATAGTGCTGCTATGAACATAGGGCTGCATAAGTTCTTTCTGATTGGTGTTTCAGGTTTCTTAGGGTATGTTTCTTGAAGTGGGATCACTGGGTCAAATGGCAGTTCCATTTTTAATTTTTTGAGGAAATTCCACACTGTTTTCCATCGTGGCTGCACCAGTCTGCATTCCCACCAGCAGTGTACTAGGTAGGGTGCCCTTTTCTCCACATCCTTGCCAGCACTTGCCATTTGATGATTTGTTGATGGTAGACATTCTGGCAGGTGTGAGGTGGTACCTCATTGTGGTTTTAATTTGCATCTCTCTGATGATTAGCGAGCGACAATAAGCATTTTTTCATGTCTCTTGGCCATCTGAATGTCCTCTTTAGAGAAGTGCCTATTTAGGTCCTTTGTCCATTTTTAATTGTATTGTTTGTCTTCCTTTTGTTAAGTTGTATGAGTTCCTTATATATTTTGGATATTAACCCTTTATTAGATGTGTCATTGGCAAATGTGTTCTCCCATACAGTGGGATCCCTTTTCATTTTGTTGATGGTTTCTTTTGCTGTGCAGACGCTTTTTATTTTGATGTAGTCCCATTTGTTTATTTTCTCCTTTGATTCTCTTGCCCTAGGAGATGTATTGGCAAGGATATTGCTAAGAGAGATGTCTGAGATTTTGCTGCCTACGTTGTGCTCTAGGATTTTTATGGTTTCCTGGCTTACATTTAAGTTTTATATCCATGGTGAGTTTATTTTTGTGTATGGTGTAAGTTGGTGACCTAGTTTCATTTTTTTGCATGTACTTGTCCAATTTTCCCAACACCATTTATTGAAGAGACTGTCTTTACTCCATTGAATGCTCTTGCCTCCTTTGTCAAATATTAATTGAGTGTAATTGCTTGGTTCAATTTCTGGGTTCTCTGTTCTTTCTACTGATCTATATGCCCGTTCTTGTGCCAGTACCAGGCTGTTTTGATTACAGTGGCTTTGTAGTATAACTTGATATTTGGTATTGTGATCCCTCCAGCTTTGTTCTTCTTTCTCAAGATTGCCATGGCTATTCGGTGTCTTTTTTGGTTCCTTATAAATTTTTGAAGTGTTTGTTCTAGATCTGTGAAATATGCTGTTGGTATTTTAATAGGGACTGCATTGAATTTATAGATCGCTTCAGATAGTATGGACATTTTAATGATGTTGATTCTTCCAATCCATGAACATGGTATATTCTTCCACTTGTTTATATCTTCCTCTTTCCCTTTTTGCAAAGTCCTTTAGTTTTCTGAGTACAGGTCTTTTACCTCCTTGGTTAAATTTATTCCTAAATATCTTAATTTTTTTGTTGCAATCCTAAATGGGATATTTTTTAGTTTCTCTAAAAACTAAAAGTTTAGTACATTATTGGTATATAAAAATGCCATTGATTTCTGGGTGTTTATTTTGTATCCTGCCACTGTGTCGAATTCATTTATTAAATCTAGTAGTTTTTTTTGGTGGAGTTTTAAGAGGTTATTTTTTGTTTCTTTTTCTTTAATCAGAAATGGATATTGGATTGTGTCAATTGCTTTACTGGCATCAATTTAGATGATCATATGGGTTTTCTTTATTAGTTTGATAATATGGTGAATTACAATTATTGCTTTTCAAACGTTAAACCAACCATGTATTCCTGGGAGACATGGTCATAATGTATTGGCCTCACTTGGTCATAATGTATTGTCCTTTTTATATATTGTGTTGGATTTGATTTGCTCAAATTTTATTAAAAATTCATATATCTATGTTTATGAGGGATAGTTGATCTGTAGTTTTCTTGTAATATCTTTGTTTTAAAAAGACTTTTTGAAAATATATTTTTTATTGATTTCTGAGAGAGAGAGAGAGAGAGAAACATCAATGATGAGAGAGAGTCATTGATCAGCTGCCTCCTTCATGCCTCCTGCTGGGGATTGAGCCTGCAAATAGGACATGTGCCCTGACCGGGAATCAAACCTCGATCTCCTGGATCATAGTCGATTCTATTTTTTAAAGAAGTTTTAGGTTCATAATCAAATTGAGCAGAATGTACAGAGATTTTCCTTATGCATCTTGCCTCCACATGTACAGCCTCCTCCATTTTCAATGCCCTGCACCAGAGTGGTACATTTGTTACAACTGATGAACCTACACTGAGACATAATCAACCAAAGTCCATATTCTATGGGTCTGGACAAATGTGTACTGGCATGTATCCACTACAGTATTACAGAGTAGTTTCACTGCCTTAAAAATCCTCTGTGTTCTGCCTATACATCCCTCCCTCCCTTCCCCAAATCCCTGGAACCACTAATATTTTTACTGTCTCCATAGTTTTTTAAATGTTTTTATTGATTTTGGAGAGAGAGGGAGAGGAAGAGAGAGACAGAAACATTGATCCGCTGCCTTCTGCATGCTCCCCGCTGGGGATTGAGCCTGAAACTCAGGCATATGCCCTGACTGGGAATTGAACCCATGACCGCCTGGTGCATGGTCTTAGCTCAACCACTGAGCAACACCAGCTGGGCTGTCTCCATAGTTTTGCCTTTTTGAGAATGTCATAGAGTTGGAATACAGTATGTAGCCTTTTCAGATCAGCTTCTTTTACTTAGTAATATGCACTTAAAGTTCCTCCATGTATTTTCATGGCTTGATGGCTCATTTCTATTTAGCACTGATTAATATTCGATTGTCTGGATATACTACAGTTTATCCATTCACCACTAAAGGACATCTTGGTTGCTTCCAAGTTTGCACAGTTATGAATAAAGCTGCTACAAACATCCATGAGCAGATCTTTGTGTGGACATAGTTTTCAAATTTCTTTGGGTAAATACCAAAGAGTACAGTTGCTGGATGGTGTGTTTAGAGTATGTGTAATTTTGTAAGAAACTCCCAAACAGTCTTCCAAAGTGGTTGTACCATTTTGCATTCCCATCAGAAATGATTGAGAGTTCCTTTGCCACACATCTTAGCCAGCAGTGTCAGTGTTCTAGATTTTGGCCATTCTAATAGCTGTGAAGGGTATCTCATTGTTTTCATTTGCATTTCCCTAGTGATGTAAGATGTGGAATATCTTTTCATATGCTTATTTGCCATCTGTTTATCTTCTTTGGTGACATGTCTAAGATTTTTGGCCCATTTTATTTATTTTTTTAATCTTCGACTATTAAGCTTTAAATATTCTTTGTACATTTTGGATATCAGTCCTTTGTCAGATATGTCTGTTTCAAATATTTTCTCCCAGTTTGTGGCTGGTGCCTTTCACAGGGTAGAAATTTTTAATTTTAATGAAGTCCAGCTTATCAGTTCTTTCTTTTATGGATCGTGCCCATGGTGTTACACCTAAAAAGGCATTGCCAAACACAAGATCACCTAGATTTTCTCCTTTGGTATCTTTTAGGGGTTTTATAGTTTTGCATTTCACATTTGGACGTATAATCCATTCTGAGTTAATTTTTTAATTTAACTTATTGGGGTGACATTGGTTCACAAAACCGAACAGATTTCAACTGTACAATTCAACAAAACAGCATCTGCACACTGCATCCTGTGCCCATTGCCCCAAGGAAAGTCTCTTTCCATCCCATTTTATCCCCCTTGGCTCCCTCCACCTACCCCTACCCCACTTCCACTCTGGCTATCACCACACTGTTGCCTGTGTCTATGTGTTTGTGTGTGTGGCGGGGGGTTGCTTAATCCCTTCACCTTCTTTCTTCAAGCCCCCCCAAACCTCCTCCACTCTGAGATCTGTCAGTCTGTTCCGTGTATCCATGCCTCTGTTTCTATTTTGTTCGTCAGTTTATTTTGTTCATTAGATTCCACATATGAATGAGATCATGTGATATTTGTCTTTCTCTGCCTGGCTTATTTCACTTAACATAATACTCTCCATTTTCATCCATGCAGACCTATAATCCAAAGGGTACAAGAACCTTCTTTTTTACAGCTGCATAGTGTCCCATGGTGTAAATGTCCCACAGCTTTTTTATCCACTCATCTACTGATGGGCACTTGGGCTGTTTCCAGATCTTAGCTATTGTAAATTGCTCTGCTATGAACGTAGGGGTGCATAAGTTCTTTCTGATTGGTGTTTCGGGATTCTTAGGATATATTCCTAGAAGTGAAATTGCTGGGTCATAGGCAGCTCCATTTTTAACTTTTTGAGGAAACTCCATTCTGTTTTCCGTAGTGGCTGCACCAGTCTGCATTTCCATTAGCAGTGTACTAGGGTTCCCTTCTCTCCACATTCTGGCCAGGACTTGTTGATTTATTTATCGTAGCCATACTGTAACATGGATGGTTTCTGTGGCTTCACCCAGCATTTTGTGCAGGGAATGGGGAAGCAAGATGGAAACAGGAAGAGAGCGAGTGAGAGGCTAATATAGGCATTTAATGCTATAAATTTCTTTTTAGTCCTCACCTGAGAATATTTTTTCATTGC
This sequence comes from Miniopterus schreibersii, assembly GCF_964146895.1. Classification (NCBI taxonomy): domain Eukaryota; kingdom Metazoa; phylum Chordata; class Mammalia; order Chiroptera; family Miniopteridae; genus Miniopterus; species Miniopterus schreibersii. The sequence continues at coordinate 72,136,441 of NC_138104.1, forward strand.
TTTTCAGAGAGAGTGTAAGGGGGGGGGGGGGACATATCGATGTGATAGTGATGCATCGATTAGCTGCCTCCCGCACAAGACCAGGGCCGGGGACTGAGCCTGCAACCGAGGTATGTGCCCTTGGCCAGAATCGAACCTGGGACCCTTCAGTCCACAGGCCAACACTCACCCCTGAATCAAACTGGCTAGGGCTATAAATTTCTTTTTTTAAACACTGCTTTTGCTGCATTCCATAAATTTTTATGCATTATATTTTCATTTTAATTCCATTTAAAATACTTTCTAATTTTCCTTACGATTTATTTTTTTGAACTTTAATGTGCTGGTTTTCAATTTATTACTTCTCAACTTCAAATTCATCCTTTCTGTCTGTTCTGTGATAATGGAACATATTTTAAGTATTTTTCCTTTGCCAGTTGGCATTGAATTTTTCTCAGTAGAGTGTGCTAAAGAGTTATTGCAAGAGGAAAAGAGGTTTCCTTCCTGATTCTTATGTGTTTGCTTGGCAGTCTCCTTCTGCATGACTTTTTCTGGCATCAAGACTCTTGCAGGGCTGAGTTTGTGCAGTGCATGGCAGCCAGTAGCACCCAGTGACCAGCAGATTTCCCCTTGCCCCAGCACTCACCATCAGGCAGCTTTGTAGCAAGGAGAGGGCCTCTGGATACTGCAGCACTTGCAGCTTCCCCAGGGCCTGGCTCATGCAGGACACAGAAGCCAGCCACATTCTGTGAACAGCTTTCTCTCTTCCCCCAGCAGACAGAGTTCTGGCAAGTTCCAGAGGATTGATTTCCAACAAGATACATCAGTACAGCACCACAATACTTCTCTGGCCCAGCCGGGCGTGGCTCAACGGTTGAGTGTCGACCTAGGATCCAGGCGATCGGGGTTCGATTCCCGGTCAGGGCACATGCCCGGGTTGCGGGCTCAATTCCTAGCAGAGGGCGTGCAGGAGGCAGCTGATCAAGATCAATGACTCTCTCATCACTGATGTTTTTCTCTCTCCCTCTCCTTTCCTCTCTCTGAAATCAATACAGATATATATTTTTTTTAAAAAAGAAAGAAAGAAAAAATACTTCTCTGTTATCCAGTGAGCTACAGTCATACCTCTTCAACAAAATCTGGATCTCAGCTCCAGGGCCATTCTATCTTAGCCTAAGGATAGTGACTACATCTTAATTCTGTGATTCCTATGCTCTTTTTTTTAAAAAACCTCACTCAAATATATTTTTCCATTGCTTTTCAGAGAGAGAGAGAGAGAGAGAAACATCGATGTGAGAGAGAACATTGATTAGTTGCCTCCCTCATGCCCAGGCTGGGATCTAGCTTGCAACAGAGATACATGTCCTTGGCTAGAATCAAATCCGGAACTCTTCAGTCCTCAGGCCAACGCTCTAACCACTAAGCAAAAACTGACCAGGGCTCCTATACTCTTTAGAGTTCACTTTACATCTTATTAGCCAACTCCTTATCATTTTAATCCCCTGTTATAGGTAATTCCTTATATTAACTTTCCCTGTTCAAATTACTGTCATTCCTCTCTTCAGACAGGACACAGACTGACAGAATGGTTACCAGGAGTGGTCCCAGGAAAAAGACCTGCAGAGATGGGACTTTGGGGTTGGTTCATTCATACCTCTGAACTTGAGCACAGTGCTTGCCAATGGGAAATGAATAGCTAGTAATCCATGCCAATAAATGGCATCACAACTAATCAACCTATAATTGATTGTGATGAAGTGCACGTGGCTTGGAAGCCTTAAATGGCTGCTGCACTTGACTGTTATGGCACTAATCATGGCTATAAGGACTGGAATGCAGGATAGATTTTTTTTAATGCATTTGAGCAACTCAAGCCACAGTCGAAGAACTACAGAGCTTTCATGATGCCTGAAAGAGGCTCTTCTTTCTTATAGCTGCAGGGCTAATATTGCTGAAAATCAAACACAACATTTAATTGTGTAGGTTGTTGAATTGCAATGATGAAGTCACAGTCTTCACAAGTTTCTCATGTGAAAGTTAGAGTACTGACTCGTACTGAATGGGATCCCAAAACTTGGAATGGGGACAACTGTTTGGTCCCAGACGAAACTGACAATCTTGAACTACCAAGTCACTCTGAGCCTCCCTTAGTAAGTAGCTAGCCGGTTAGTGTCTGAGACAGCCTTTTTCTCCTTGAAAACCCTGTGATAAATTCACATGGTCCAGATGACTTGAAAGAGGATGCCCCTTCTCCTCAAGACCTACCACAACCACCGCTTATTGCTGACAGACCCATAACTGAAGTCAAAGTTCAGCATGTTCCTGGGGAGCAAGTGCACACTATGACCAAGGAGGAAATAGCTTATACACCAAAAGAATTGTAAGCCCTGGCCAGTGTGGCTCAGTTGGCTGGGTGTCATCTTGTGCATGGAGGGGTTGCTTGTTTGATTCTCAGTCAGGGCACATGCAGGGTTGCAGGCTCAATCCTTGGTGGAGGGCGTGCAGAAAGCAGCCAATCGGTGTTCTGCTCTCACATCAATGTTCCTCTCTCTCTCTTTCTCTCTCTCTCTCTCTCTCTCTCTCTCTCTCTCTCTCTCTCTCTCTTCAGTCAATGGAAATACTTTTTAAAAAAGAATTGTAAGACTTTGCTGGTATATATTGACAGAAACCCAGGGAACATGTGCAGAAGTAGATTTTAAGGGTGTTATATAAGGAGACCAGACTATAACACTAGATTGGGCAGAATTCATTGATATGGGTTATCTTACTAGAGATTCTACATGTACTATGGCAGCACATGCAGCTGGAGGTGGCTCTAAGGGCTTACCTGGTTGGCTGGCTGAAACTGTGACTCAGTTGTGGCCTACAGTTAATGAGGTTGAGGTGCCAGATGTGCCCTGGCATGATATGGAGGAGGGAATCCAAAGGCTTAGGGTGATAGTAACGTGGACAGAATTTATCATGTATGATCTGCACACAATTCCCAACTATGTTCCACAAAAAGGCTCAAAAGACACTCCTTTCACCAAAACATCGATGAATCCTTTAGTGAGGAGCATGTGCACCCTTGGAAAGCTTGTGGTCACTCTCCTTTGTAGGCCAGGTATGACTTAAGGGAAGAAGAGCCCTGAAGGTAATTCAGAGATCATCAGGGCTGCCTCTCTGATCACAGGACCACAGTGCAAGGGCCCTGGGACAGAGTGGTTTCAAAGGAGGGACTTCTGGAATGCCTCACATGGTGGGTTTCACTCCCACATTCCAGTATCTTGCTCCTCAGCTGCCCCAGGTGCAGCTCCAGAGGGCCCTGCAGAGCAAAGGAGGTAGTGCTTCCACCTAGATTTCAAAGAAAAGGCCTCCCGCAGGCTCAGGACATCAATCAGAGAGACACCCGAGGGCCGGCTGCCCAAAGCCTTGGGGCTCAACCTTTGTCCAGTAAAGCTGCAGGGCAGGCACATCACCCCAGTGTGCCTTGTTCCAGTGTATCCACAAGGCAGGGCAGAGCACCCAGCAAAGAAGATTATTCTCAAGCCTTAAGTCTTAATGGAATTTGCCCCTTGGATTTGAGACTTGCTCAGGACCTGACATTCCTTCCTTCTCTTCTATTTCTTCCTTTTGGGATAGGAATGTCTACCCTATGTCTTCCCAGCATTGCACTTTGAAAGCACATAACTTGCTGGGTTTCACAGGTTCATAGCTGAAGAATAATTTGCCTCAGGATTAATTGTACCTTGAGTTCCACCTATACCTGATTTAGATGAGATTTTGGACTTTAAACTTGATAGTTGACTTGGGACTGTTGGGATGGAATGAATATATTTTGCATTTGAGAAGGACATGAATTGGGTGGGGCCAGGGGCAGAATGCTATAGACTGAATGTGCCCCACCCAATGTGCTTCGGAATGTGCTTCGGTCATGATCCCTCATGAATGAGATTAGTTCTTTTATGAAAGAGACCCTACAGAGCTCCCTAACCCCTTCCACATGGGGACACAGAGTAGGAAGTGGGCCCTCACCAGACACTAAACCTGCCAGCGGTGTGATCTTGGACTTCCAGCCTTCAGAAATGTAAGAAATAAATGTTTGTTGTTTAAAAGCCACCCAGTACATGGTATCTTGTTATAGCAGCCCCAACGGACTAAGACACCTTGGCAGACTTCTTTGGATTTTGGAAGGAACATTTGAGTGTGCTACTTTGAACCCATCTAAAGAGTTGCCCACAAGATTTGAAGCTTTGCAGTTCAGACTACAGTGCAAACTGCTCTTGAACTTGGACCTAATGATCCAGCAGATCCAATGATATATGAAGTGTCTGTGACAAATAAGAATGCCGTACGAAGATTCTAGCAAGCACCAATGAGGGAATCACAGTGTCAGCCTCAGGATTTTAGACCAAGTCTGCATCCTCTTTTTCAGATAACTATTCTCCTTTTGTTTTTTTAAATATATCTTTATTGATTTCAGAGAGAGGAAGGGAGAGAGAGATAGAAACATCAATGATGAGAGAGTCATTGATTGGCTGCCTCCTGTAGGTCCCCTGCTGGGGAAGGAGCCCAAAACCCAGGCATGTGCCCTGACTGGGAATCAAACCGCCATCTCCTGGATCCTAGGTGGATACTCAACCGCTGAGCCACGCCCGGCCGGGCACTATTCCCCTTATAAAAAAAAATTTTTGAGGTTTAACTGACATACAATATTAGTTGTAGGTTGTAGTGTACACCCTGTCAGTTAGTTTATTTCTCTTTTGTAATGCAAGCGCCTGACTTAAACTTTGATCACTGAGAAATCCCTTTCAAAGATGCATCCATTTCAAAGGCAGCTGTCTCCAATAAACACAGTGCCAGCCAAAGGACTAAGGAGCCAGGCGCCTCCCCCCTCCCCCTAGGCTCCTCTGTTTTTCAGATCCTGGTTGATTTCAATAACTGAACATTTGGGCTCCTTGCTTGTTTTCTCTTACTGCATTTTATTTATTTATTTATTTTTATTTTTTTAATCGTCACCTGAGGATATTTTTTCCCATTGCTTTTTCAGAGAGAGTGGAAGGGGAAGAGAGAGATAGAGAGAGAGGAAGAGAGATTGATTGGTTGCCTCCCGCATGCAGGGATCAAGCATGCAACCGAGGTACATGCCCTTAGCTGGAATCAAACCCGGGACCCTTCAGTCCTCGGGTCGATGCTCTAACCACTGAGCAACTGGCTAGGGCTCTTACTGCGTTTTAAATTCCCTGCTTTTATGTTTTAAATTCACCAATAAAGAGTGAGCCCATGAAACCCTAGGCCCCCATGCTCAACCCCAATAAAAGGAGAACCCTAGAACCATTCTCTCTCTCTTTCCCCCTTCCTTCCCTCCGTCCCTCTCTCTCTCCCTCTTTCTTCCTCTCTCTCTTTTTCTTCACTTTCCTCCCTCTCTTCCTCTCTCTCCCCGTGACATCACTGCGTTGACCCAGGTGTGCTGTGTGCTACGTGCTGTGTCATTTCCAGGTCTCGTAAGTAATAAATCTGGACCTTTTCAAAGTTTCCTGATGGTTATTGTTGAAGAGCATCTAGCAGTCATAATAAGAACCACAAGGGCCAGCCTAGTCACAACGTTGGTTACTAACATTAGGGAAAGAAATATTAATCATGATCTGTTAACTGTGATTGTTCTGTTCTGATTTGAGAAAGCACATTCTAACCTGGCTGAGAGTTGTATGCCCTGGGACATGGGAGTTAAATTTGGAATGCAGTCTATCATACTGGGAAAATTAATAGCCTCGTTCCCAAAACAATGGAGTCCCAGAGTCACCAGCCCTTTGCAAACCCCAGACCACCTTGCCTAGTTCCCCATGCCTATAATTCCTACTTTTCCGTGTAATCTTTGTCCTTCTACTCAATATAAGCAGCTGGCTGGGGGGCGGGGGTCAGTAGAGCAGATTTTTCAGGATGACCTAACTGTTCTCTCATACTGCAGGCATTATTGGAATAAACGCTCATATATGATTGAACCCTGTCTCTGCTTAATTGGCTCAAGTGTTGACAGGCAGCCTGGACCCACTGTGTCTGGTTTCACTGATAGGCTGAGGTCAGAACAAAACACAGGTGTACAACATAATGATTCAGTCTTTGTATTTGTTTCAAAATGGTCACCACAATAAGTATACATAGTTACCCAATTTTTTTCTTGTGATGAAAACTTTTAAGATCTACTCTCTTAGCAACTTTCATATATACAATACAGTATTGTTAACTATAGTCACCATGCTGCACATTACATCCCCATGACTTATTTATTTTATAGCTGGAAGTTTGTACCTTTGATCACCTTCACCCATTCCATCCACCCATACCTCCTGCCTCTGCCAACTGCCAATACTATTCTTCTTTTGAGGAATAGCTTCTGGCTTAATACTAGGTCTCAGCAGAGACAGAACACCTAGCCATGAGATATATAATAATTGTAGGCAACGGGAACAGCACCAGGTGTTTGACTCGGGGGTCAGACCTGACCTGGGTTCAGCAACCTCAGTACTTGGGTTCTGGCTATGAAAGAATTCAGAGCTAAGACCCAAACTGTAAGATAACATTTATTTGGTAAATTATACAGGTGGAATAAATAACTTGTAGAAGAAATGGGCTTAGGAAACAAGTTATAGGGGCAAAGGAAGGGCCCTCAGAACTTGGGAGTGAGGGAGCTAAGGTAACATGCCTGGGGGTTACGGAGGAAGGGGAAGGGAAAGGCATGGTAGTGCTCCCAGGAGGGAGAGCACTGGGTCCTCCATCCTAAGGGTTTTAAGGATGGAGATTTTAGAGGAGGTCCCAGGGGAAGATCTCATTATAATATTCAGCAGCTTTCCTGGTGTGTCCTTTCAGCGTGGGGTTCTCCACTGATTGATTGGCCAGCACCTGGGCAGGGGGTCATTACCCAATACAGCTGGTCCTGAGGTCAGCTGTAGCTGGTTTTGTTGCTTTTCTGGGCCTGGAGCTGAAATGCAACTGAGGCCTAGATGTTATCTCTAGGGAGGAAAGGTCAAGGGGTACAAACCGCAGGATGAGTGATAGGCTAGGGGAAGAAAGGTGACCCTGGGGGTGAGGTCCCATCCTACAATAGTCCATTGCTAGGCATATGGAGCTTTCCACCATGATGACCTTCTGTACCTGGCTCATTGTCCTTGCTCTGCTCATATCTAACTGCCTACAGTGTAATAACTATACAGCCTGAAATCCCCATCATGAATGGGTATCTTGTCTGACTCACATAGCCATGAAATTAGGCATTCATCACGGCAATCTGTTATCAAATAAAAATGGTATAGAAGAAATAAAGTTGGGCAGGTCCAGAAGGTACAGTAAGTTGCATGAGCAGGTAGCTCAAACTCTTTTGACACCAACTGTTGTACTGCCTCCTCTCGTTCAATTCATGTCTATGGTGTCATGGGATGTTCCTTATGACCAGTTGACCGAGGAAGAAAAAAGTCAAGTTTGTCTTATATCTGGATCTGCATGATATGCTGGTACCATCCAAAAGTGCACAGATGTGCATTACAGCTTTACTCAGGGGTCACCCTGAGTGATAGTGGTGAAGGAAAATCCCCTCCAGTGAGCAAAACATGGAAAGCATATTTCGCTGTTCACTGTGTCTAGAGTGAGAGATGGACAGAAGTATGTATCTACATTGATATATGGTCAGGGACTTGGAAGTAATGTGGTTGGCAGTTAGACAGACATGAGCAGAGTAAGGATGATGAGCCAGATCCAGGTCACCAGGGCACAAAGCCCAGGTGCCTAACACCAGACAATTGTAGGGTGACTCTTGCCCTAGGGTGACATTTCCTCCCCTAGTATAACCGGTCATGCGGTTTGGACCCCCTGACCTTTCCTCCCCTAGCATATCCCTGGTCCTGCAGTTTGGACCCCCTGACTTTTCCTCCCTAGAGATAACATCTAGGCCTCAGTTGTATTTCAGCTCCAGGCCCAGAAAAACAACAAAACCAGCCACAGCTGACTTCAGGACCAGCTGCGTTGGGTAATGACTCCTGCCCTGGCCCCGACCAATCAATCAGTGGAAACCGCACCTTGAAAGGACACAAGAGGAAAGCTGCTGGGACCTCCCCTAAAATCTCCACCCTTAAAACCTTTAGGCAGAGGACCTATGGCTGCCTAGGCCTTTCCCTTTCTCTTCTCCCCCTGACCAGGTGCTTTACTATTACCTTCTTCACTCCCAAGCTTAAGGGGCCCTTGCTTTGCCTCTATAGCTTGTTTCCTAAGCCATTTCTTCTACGAATTACTCCTTCCACCTATGTAATTTTATAAATTTTTTAAATAAAGGTTCTGTTATAGTTTGGGTTTTGGCTCTGATTTCTTTCCTAGCCAGAACTCAAGTACTGAGGTTGCTGAACCCAGGTCCCATTTGACCCCACCAGACAAACACCTGATGCCCTTCCCACCTCCTACAACAGTTACTGAACTGGGATATTAGTGACAAAGAAGTCTGGGGAAGACAGAGGTGAATGGACCTCTGAGTGGACAGACAGTGAAGATATTTGTGTCCCATGTGAATGCCCACCAAAAGGTATACAGTGCAGAGGAAACTCTTAATAATCATGTAGACAAAATGAGTGCCCTGTGCATATTAGTCAGCCTCCTTTACCAGACACCTCACTGTTTGGTAAAAGAAACAATGGGCCTGGCCGGGCGTGGCTCAGTGGTTGAGCGTCGACCTAGGATCCAGGCAATCGGGGTTCGGTTCCCAGTCAGGGCACATGCCCGGGTTGCGGGCTAGGCAGCCGATCAATGACTCTCTCATCATTGATGTTTCTATCTCTCTCCCTCTCCTTTCCTTTCTCTGAAATCAATAAAGATATATTTTTAAAATAAATAAATAAAATTTTAAAAAAAAGAAACAATGGGTGCATGTATCTGTCAGCTCAGTCTGTCATCCAAAAATGGACAGATGTGAATTTCAGCTCTACTCAGAGGTCACCCTGAGTGATAGTGGTAGTGATAGCGATATACACCCTGAATGTATTTCTCAGAGTTCTAGAGGCTGGAAAGTTCCATGATCGGGGTGCAGGCAGATTCTGTTCATAGTGAGATCCCTTTTCCTGGTGTTTTTGTTGTTATTTTGTTTTGTTGGGTTGTGGGTTTTTTTGTTTTAATACATCTTTTTTTTTTTTTTTTTTTAATCTTAATTTCGGAGAGAGGAAGGGAGAGGAAGAGAGAGAGAGAAACATCAATGATGAGAGAGTCATTGATTGGTTGCCTCCTGCACATCCCCCACTGGGGATTGAGCCCACAACCTGGGCAAGTGCCCTGACCCAGAATCGAACCTCGATCTCCTGGATCATAGGTCGATGCTCAACTGCTGAGCCACGCTGGCCGGGCAACATATTTGTTTTGAGGAACTCAGTTCAGTCCATAGCAGCCCATGAATAAAGTGGCAAGGATAGAAACTATGCCTGGGCTCAACAACTTGAACTTCCCCTTACTGAGGATGCCATGGCTCATGCTAATTCAGAGTACCTAATCTGCCATTAGAAGAGACCAATATTGAGTCCTCGATATGGCACTATTCTCTCTGGGACTGGCCAGCCAGCCACTGGTAACAGGTTGATTATATCGGACCTCTTTCATCATGGAGGGGAACAGAGATTCATCTTCACAGGAACAGACACATTTTCTGGATATGGTTTTCCCATCCCTGCCCATAATGCTTGTGCCAGCACCACGATCTGTGGGCTCTTCTACACAGCATTGCATCTGATCCAGAAACTGAATTCACAGCAAAGAAGGTGTAGTGATGGGTCCATGCCTAAGGAATTAACTGGTCTTACCACACCCCACATCATCTGGGTGCAGCTGGCCTAATTAAAAGGTAGAATGGCTTTGGAGACTCAGTTATGATGCTAGTTATGAAACAACACCCTGAAAGAATGGGGTTTTGTTTTATAGAATGTAGTATATACTTTGAATCAGAGACCAATATATGGTTCTCTCTCCCCCATAGCAAATATAAATGGATCCTGAAATCAAGGGATAGAAGTAGGAGTGGCTCTTCTCACTATTACACCTAATAATCCACTCAGGGAATGTTCACTTCCCATCTTGGCAACTTTGAGCTCTGCTTGTTTAGAAACCTAAGTCCCTGTGATGGTTAATTTTATGTGTCAATTTGACTCAGCCATGTGGAGCACAAATATTTGGTTCAACACTATTCTGGATGAGATTAACATTTGCATTGGTAGACTGAGGAAAGTAGATGCCTCCCAAGGTGAGGGGCTCATCCAATCCCTTGAAGGCCTGAATAGAACAAAAAGATCAAGCAACAGAGAATTAATTCTCTGCTGGATTGTTTTTGAGATGAGACTTGAGTCTTCTCCTGCCTTCAGACTTGGACTCAGACTTGGGCTGGAACTACACCATCAGCTCTCCTGGGTCTCCAGCTTGCTGACTGCAGATCTTGGGACCTCTAACCCTACATAACTGCATGAACCAATTCCTTGTAACAAATCTCTTTATATATAAATATATCCTTTTGGTTATGTTTCTCTGGAGAACCCTAATACAGATTTTGGTACTGGGAGTGGGGTTAGAGGAACATAATGTTAAGAATGAGTTTTCTGAACTGGTTCTGAAGTTTCTGGAATTGGCTCTCTAATCTGATTATATTTAGACACTAATGACTCTATTCCTAATAGTAAAGAGAGCACTAATAGTCCATGACATGGACTGTGGAGATGCTCAAAATATCTCTCTTGGATACATAATCAACCACTTATAAGAAGCAAGGAGCTGGGCAACTGTGTGTATGACACTCATATATTTTTGGAAAACTAAAGAATATAATGAGATTGGCTGTCTAATGTCTCTGGACAAAGTGGTGCAAGAAAAGATGAGCTCAGAGATTGGAATTCCCAGCTCAAGCACCACATAAATGACCTGAAAGCTTCTAGGTGTGCCCTGAAAGAGAACCTAGCTCCTGTAGTTGGAGGGCTGAGATTATTGAAAATCAAACCCAGAATTTCATCACGCACCTGGCTGAATTACAAGGTAAATTAAGCTCCTAGCCTGGCAGTGTTTACTGTTAAAGTCAGAGCATTTATGGGGAAAGAATAGGATTCTGACAACTGGGAGGTATTTGTGTGGGAAGGCCCTAATGAAGCTAGGGACACTGTGCCCTAAATTCTAATAAGTCCTCTTTGCCAGTGGGTGAGGCCTCCACCAGGGAGCACAACAATGGTTCCATTGAATTGGAAAGTGAAAAATTTTGGACATTTTAGTCTCCTATGCCAGAAAAACTACAGGCAAAAAAAAAAAAAAAAAGGAGAGGAAGTAGAGTTAATTTGCTGGCTAGAGTGATTGATCTTCATTACTAAGGGGAAATCAGTTGCTGCTACATAGTGGAGGCAAGGAGAGTTATGCAACCCAGAGGAGTATCCCAGGCACCTCTTAGTACTTCTCTTGTAGACAGCCAGGAACACCAGGTGTTAGGCCGGTGGGGTCACACAGGACCTGGGTTCAGGAACCTCAGTACTTAGGTCCTGGCTAGGAAAGAATTCAGAGCCAAGACCCAAACTATGAGAACATTTACTTGGTTAATCACAGAGGTAGAAGAAGTAATTTGTAGAAGAAATGGGCTTAGGAAACAAGTTATAGGGGCAAAGGAAGGGCCCTTGGAGCTTGGAAGTGAGGAAGCTAAGGGTAACATTCCTGGGGGTAGGGGATGGAGGAAGGGAGTGGGAAAGGTGAGGGCATGCTCAGGAGAGGAAGAGCGCACTGGGTTCTCCAGCCTAAGGGTTTTAAGGATGGAGATTTTAGAGGAGGTCCCAGGGGAAGATCTCATTATAATATTCAGCAGCTTTCCTGGTGTGTCCTTTCAAGGTTGTGGTCTCCACTGATTGATTGGGTCAGAGCCAAAGTGAGGGTCATTACCCAATGCAGCTGGTCCTGAGGTCAGCTGTAACTGGTTTTGTTGCTTTTCTGGGCCTGGAGCTGAAATGCAACTGAGGCCTAGATGTTATCTCTAGGGAGGAAAGGTCAGGGGGTTCAAACTGCAAGACCAGGGATATGCTGGGGGAGGAAAGGCCACCCTGGGGACGAGGTCCCACCCTACAATTTTCTGTTGCTAGGCACATGGGGCTTTCCATGCTGATGACCTTCTGTACCTGGCCTAGCGTCTTTGTTCTGCTCAGGTTTGTGTAACTGCCTGCCACACTTCCATGTCCAATAGGAAAAGTTAATGGAGAACTGTAGCAACCAAACCCAGGCAGGATGATTGAGGACTAAGACTCTCGAGCAATTCAAGTTTGGGTGACTCCATCAGGTAAAAGAGAGCATCTGAAGTTCTGGAAGAAGGCTGGGAAAATACAGAATGGATAGTGGAAGAAGGAAGCCAAAGATGGCAATTACAGCTTTGTGATCAATTATAGAAATGAGTACTACTGTAGCTTTGCTTATTTTCTTCTTGCTTGTTATATTTATGTATTTATTTGTATATGCTAGCCATTTTCTTTTTCTGTCTCCTTTCCATTTTAATTTTATATACAAACAGTTGTTGGAAATTAATAATTTCATTTTTAGATACTAGAATACTAGTGGGACTGTGACTAAATTTGAGGAATAATTAATATAAACAGCAATGGATATAATGACTTGAGATTGTGTGTCTCCTCATTTGGGGGAAAGAGTGAAACTTCCTTTCTTGTGAGGATAGCTGTACCTTGTTAGATATATCTTGTAAAGTTGTTTTGTTGTACAAGAATTCAAATGTGTGTGGAAGGGTGCATATGGAAACTGAGTAATCAAAGGGGTGGACTGTGCCACTTATTGATTTTTGTCTCTTGACTTCAAATTCATTCTTTATGCCTGTTCTGTGAAAATGACTCTGGTCTGTTGAAATATTTTTCCTTTGACAACTGGTACTGAAGCTTTGCCAGTAGAGGGCACTGGAAAGACATTGCAAGGAGGAAAATGGTTTTGCTTCTGGCTTCTGGTGGCCCACTCAGCTTGTTGCTGCAGCATACGCAGCTTTCTCCAGCACCAGAGTCCTGAAGCATCACAGGTTCTGCAATGCCTGGCTCCTGCAGGGCATGGTGACCACCAGCACCCAGTGGCCAGCAGCTTCTCCCTGGAATCTCCCACCAGACAGTTTAGTATGCTTCTGGCTTCTAAAGCACTCACAGCTTCTCCATTTTCCCAGTTCTTGCTGTGCAAGGCAGCCAGCAGCACCCAGTGGCCAGCAACTTCCCCTGACACCTTCCCTCACATACAGTTTTGTAGCAGAGTGCCTCTGATGACTCACCTTCCCATGAACAGCTTTCTTTGGCACCCTAGATAGTGGATTTCTGGCAAGTTCCAGAAAGTGATTTCCATCCAGCCAGTTCCACCATTCAGTGAGTCACGACCATAGTTTCTTGAACAAGGACTAGATCTCAGCTCTGAGTTCAGGAGCAAGGAGCCGAGGGTGGAGGGTATGCAGAGTAGGGTCTTCCATGGGTGCCATATGTCAGCCATGTTCATGCTTTCCTCCACCTTCTTTTTTTAAAATATATTTTTATTGATTTCGGAGAGAGGAAGGGAGAGGGAGAGAGAGAGAGAGAAACATCAATGATGAGAGAGTCATTGACTGGCTGCCTCCTGCATGCCTCCGACTGGGGATCGAGCCCGCAACCCGGGCATGTGCCCTGACCGGGAATCGAACCTCGATCTCCTGGGTCCTATGTCGACGCTCAACCGCTGAGCCACACCCGGCTGGGCTGGATCATTTTCTATGGATTATTTTTCTCCATGTGGGTCATAGTCTCCTGCTTCTTTTCATACCTGATAATATTTTATTGCATGCCAGGCACTATAAATTTCACCTTGTTGAGTGCTGAAATTTTTTTGTACTTAAAAAATTGGGGCCCTAGCCAGTTTTCTCAGTAGTTAGAGCATCAGCCTGTGGACTGAAGGGTCCCAGGTTCGATTCTGGCCAAGGGCATGTACCTTGGTTGCAGACTTGATCCCCATGTGAGAGGCAACCAATTGATGTGTCTCTCTCACATTGATGTTTCTCTCTCTCTCTTTCTCCTTTCCACTCTCTCTGAAAAGCAATGGAAAAAATATCCTCGAATGAGGATTAAAAAAAAAAATTGGGGTGCATGGCCAGTGTGGCCCAGTTGGTTGAGCGTCGTCTCATGCACCAGGAGGTCAATGGTTTGATTCCAGTTCAGGGCACATACCCACAAGGGCTTGATCCCAAGTAGGGAGCATGCAAGAGGCAGCTGAAGGATGTTTCTCTCTCATTGATGTTTCTATCTCTACCTTCCTTGTTCTGAAATCAATAAAAATATTTTTTTAAAAATTGGGGTAGGGGGCTTTGTTCTGGGACACAGTTAATCAATTTGATACTTTTGAGGCTTGCTTTTAAGTTTTGTTTTTTTAGGGAAGGCCTGAATAACATTTAGTCCAGGGCTAATTTGACTGATAGTCTAGAGCTAACTTGGTATTGATGCAATACCCTTCTGAGATCCTTATTCAATGCCTCCTGTGTTAACAGGTTTTCCCACTTAGGCTGTTGTTGGGGAATGAACTCTTCCTGCCTCTGGGGATTGTTCTTTCTGACCCTTTTCAGTGGCCTTCCCTGGCCTCAGGCAATTTTCTCATACATGTGTGCTAATCAGTACTGGTTGAAGACTTGAAGGGAACACTTTGTAGATCTCCAGAGCTTTCTCTTTCTGTGCAGCTCCTTCCTCCATAGTACTCTGCCCTGTCCTGTGAATTCTAGCTGCTTTCAGAGTTCCCAGATGTCCACCTTCACCCTGGGGTGAACAATTGCATTTATCTATGGTTTATCCTTTGTATGTTTCTTTTTGCAAAAATAAGCAGATACGCATCTATATTCTTATTTCTTCTTTATTATCAAAAGATAGCACTTTATTTAAAAAAAAAAAACAAACAATAGATTAAATGGTTAATTCACCAAACCATCAACTCACCTAGAACCCAACTGATGAAAGCTAATTTGCTGAAAAATCAATGTGCTGAATTCTTGAGGATTTGGAGATCATTTGAATTTCACTCTAGTACTGGGTGGTAGGTACCAAACACCTTCAACCAAGTCTAGGTCAATTCACTGCTGCTCTTCTGCAGACAGAAGCAGCAACATGGATGATGGCAATGCAAAATCTTGGGGGGAAAATTCATAGACATGGGTTGACTTGGTCACTTGGCAATTGGGCACACAGGGAAGGATTCTTGGGAACGGGGTGAACTTCTTTCTATTGGGGTTTGGGGCTGGGAAGGAGATGGGGCCAGAAAGTGAAGATGAGAGGTAGCAATGTTCATCTCAAAGTGGAGCTTTTCCAAGATACCAAGAGCCACCCCAAGAAGAGGCTCCAGTAAATCTTCATGACCTTGGATTTGACAATGGAATTCTTCCCCCTCCCCCAAATCAATACATGGCTTTTATGGAAAATCTTCAAAATATCAAAAAAAGAAAAAGAAAGAGAAAAAACTCATGGACATGAACAACAGTGTGGTGATTGCTGGGGGGGGGGGGGAGGTGGAGGAGGGTATAGGGGGAATAAATGGTGATGGAAGGAGACTTGACTTAGAGTGGGGAACACACAGAACAGTGTACAGATGATGTGTTGTAGAATTGTGCACCTGAAACCTGTATAATTTTGTTAACCAGAGTCACCCCAATAAATTCAATAAAAAATAAAATATCGCAAAGAAATCTGAGGAATTATTTGGTATCTTGCTGTTTCTATCAACTGATCCAGCAATTCCATTCCTAGGTAGATTCCCCCAAAGAACTGAAAACTGGTACTCAACAAATACCTGTACATGCATCACTATTTTAAACAGCCAAAAGGTGGAAACAAACTGTATGTCCATCAACAGATGAATGGATAAACAAAACGTGGCATATACATGCAATGAAATATTATTCAGTCATAAAAAAGTATGAAGTACCTAATGCATGCTACAATGAACCTTGAAAACATTATGCTATGTGAAAGAAGTCAAACTAAAGAGGTCCTGCATTGTATTATTCTGGAATAGGTAAATCCATAGAGACAGAACACAGACTGGTAGTTGCCAAGGGCTGGGGGGTGGGGAATGCAGGCAACTGTTTAATGAGTACAGGGTTTCCTTTGGGGTGATGAAACATTTTTAAAACTAGACAGAGGTGGTGGTTGCACAACACTGTAAATATACTCATTGCCGCCTGGACAGCGTGGCTCAGCGGTTGAACATTGACCTAGGATCCAGGAAGTGGAGGTTTGATTCCCGGTCAGGGCACATGCCCTGGTTGCGGGCTCGATCCCCAGTCGGGGGCGTGCAGGAGGCAGCCGATCAATGACTCTCATCATTGATGTTTCTATCTCTCTCTCCCCCTCTCTCTTCCACTCTCTGAAATCAATAAAAACATACTTTTTAAGAATGAAGATTTCTGTTCAAGTGTGGTCATATGTTTAATCTTTAAAATATATATATATATACACACACACACACACATATATATACTCACTGCCACTGAATTGCTTACTTTATAATAGTTAATTTTATGTGAATTTCACTTCAATGAAAAAAAAGAAGGGGAAGAGAAGGAGAGGGAAGTGGAAGAAGAAACCAGCTCTCCAGGGGGACACAGGCAAGTAGGTTTTCCTTGAGACATTCTTTTCAGCTTTATTGAGATACAATTGATACATAACACTGTGTAAATTTAAGGGGTAGAATGTGCTGATCTGATACACGTGGATAGTGAGAAATGTTTACCACAATAAGGTTAGTTAACACATCCTTCACCTGACATAATTACCATTTTGTTGTTGTTATGGTAAGAATGTTAAAGCTGTACTCTCATAGCAACTTTCTTTTGTTGTTGTTTAATAAATCCTTTCCATTTTACTTAATCCACATGATCTTCAAGTAGGTGCCTTCACCTAAGTTTTAAAGATAAGAAAATTGGACTAAGCCTAAGTCACACAGCTGTTAGGTTTGGATCTAAATTTCAAACTCTGTCCGAACCTCAGACACTGTGTACATTTTTGTACCTTCAGTGTCTAGTAGGGCTGAAATGTTAAATTAAGCCTCATAATTCTTTATCAACCACAGACCACCTGTTTTAGATCCATGGCCTTAGCTTCCATGTTATAAGTCCTCAGGAAAACACCAAGGGAAACCCATCACTTCACCTTTCTCCCTTGGCACCACCATGGAAGATGCAAGTTCAAACGATCCAGTTATTAGTTTGTACAACGGAATAAAGCCTTCCTGACACCTCTTAACTCCCATTATTTAAATCAATTAAGCCTCCCCTCATGCTTCCTTATATTTGATGGTCCAGAATATCCACTAAAGGTTGTCATGATAGATTTGACCTACAGAAACCATGCTTCCCAGTATGATTCCCATAGAGCACTAAGGAAAGAACTCTCCACCAAACCAAACATAGCAGCTGAGTTTTAGTAGGTTTTAGTACCATCTTAACTATTTCTTTGGCCAAGGTTCCACTGCAATTTTTATTTTGGGTCAAAAAATTTTTAATCTTTAAAAGGACTATGAAAACTGTAGCAAATTATAATTTATCCTGAGATCACTGAGGGGCCTGTCTGCACACAAGCATTGGTCATAATAGTGTTTTGCAGGAGATACAAACCCTAGAAAACCTGATTCCAGTTTCTGGCCTTTAGGAGTTCTCAAATTTCTCTACTAGATACATTTCAGCCTAGAAGAAAAATTGTTAGCATTTCATGATGTATTTCTTTGAACATTAAAAGTCCTATACACGGGGACCTGTAAATCCTGACAACTGCTTTCTAGAATCCAAACCACTTCCATATATAAAATCCCTGCTGTGTTTAAAATTCAGATTGCTGAGCCTGATCTCAAGATTTTGGTTATGACTAGAATGGTTTAGTCCAAAGTCCAAGATGAGGGAGCCAGGTGGAAAAAGCTTAGGTTCAGGAAGTAAGTCCTGAAGAACTGCCTCAATCTTATCACTCTGTCCCTTCTTTAGAACATGACCCTTTAGGAACCCTCGTGCACTGTTGGTGGGAATGCAGATTGGTGCAGTCTCTGTAGAAAACAGTATGGAGTTTCCTCAAAACATTAAAAATGGGGCCCTGACTGGGTAGCCCAATTGGTTTGAGCATTGTCCCGATACACCAAGGTTGCAGGTTTGATCCCCGGTCAGGGCACATACAAGAAGCAACCAATGAAGGCATAACTAAGTGGAACAATAAATCAATGTTTTTCTCTCCCTTCTTCTCTCTCTCTAAAATCAATTTTAAAAAGGTTAAAAACATTAAAAATGGACCGCCTTACAACCCAGCAATCCCACTTCTGGGAATATATCCAAAGAAACTTGGAACACTAATTCAAAAGAAGATATGCACCCCCATGTTCATTGCAGCGTTATTTACAGTAACTAAGATTTGGAAGCAGCCCAAGTGTCCAAGCAGTAGATGAGTGGCCATAAAAAAGGAAACCTTGCCTGGCTGGCGTGGCTCATTGGTTGAGCATCGATCTAGGATCCAGGAGTTCGAGGTTCGATTCCTGGTCAGGGCGCATGCCCAGGTTGCGGGCTCGATCTCCAGCAGGGGGCGTGCAGGAGGCAGCAGGTCAATGACTCTCATCATTGATGTTTCTCTCTCTCCCTCTCCCTTTCTCTCTGAAACCAATAAAAATATATTAAAATAAAAAAGAAGAAACTCTTACTCTTTCGACAGCATGGATGGACCTGGAGAGCATTATGCTCAGTGAAATAAGTCAGTCAGAGAAAGAGAAATACCATATGATTTCACTT
Organism: Miniopterus schreibersii; assembly: GCF_964146895.1. Lineage (NCBI taxonomy): Eukaryota > Metazoa > Chordata > Mammalia > Chiroptera > Miniopteridae > Miniopterus > Miniopterus schreibersii. The sequence continues at coordinate 72,155,189 of NC_138104.1, forward strand.
ATATGTGGAATCTAATGAACAAAATTTTAAAGAAAAACAGAAACAGATTCCTAGATACAGAGAACAGACCGATGATTGTCAGAGGGGAGGGGGGTTGGGGGGCTGGGTGAAAAATATGAAAGGATTAAGGAAAAAAACCTCATGGACAGAGACAACAGTCTGGTGATTACCAGGGGGAAAGGGGGGTGGGGGCAAGTAGAAGAGGGTATAGGGGGGATAAATAGTGATGGAAAGAGACTTGACTTGGGGTGGTGAACTCACAGTACAATATACAGATGATGTGTTATAGAATTGTACACTTGAAACCTATATATATTTTTTGTTAATCCTCACCCGAAGATATTTTTTCCATTGATTTTTAGAGTGGAAGGGAGGGAGGGAAGGAGAGAGAGAGAGAAACATGGATATGAGAGAGACACAGGGATTGGTTGCCTCCCTCACGCGCCCCCACCCCCGAATGTGGCCGGGGATCGAACCTGCAACCCAGGTGCATGCCTTTGACCGGGAGTCAAACCTGCGACCCTCCGGTGCACAGGCCGACACTCTAACCACTGAGCACACTGGCCAGGGTGAAACCTATATAATTTTAATAGCCAATGTCACCCCAATACGTTCAATAAGAATTTTTTTAAAAAGAAAAAAGAACATGACCCTTCAAACTCCTGTAAAGACCATGTCCTATCAAAACTGAGTTTTCCCTTTTGAGCCCCATGGAGCAGTTAGGGGCACATTCTCACGCTCATCTTAAATTCAGAGAATACACGGCAAACAGGCCTTCCAACTCTTCCATATCTGTACATGAATATGTATAAAACCACCAGTAGCATTCTCACCTTATAAATGAAAAGGCTCAAGTTAGGCAACAGGCCAAGGACCCTAACAGTCTTTTGCACCCCTTTTTCCTCAGGGGAATTGGCAGAAGAGCCCAGACCCTTACACCCTTAACTCCTAGAGCCTTTAGGCAGGTTTCTGCTGCACAGGCAGGGAAATAGAGGTGCAAAAACCCTACGGCCAGACCAGAAGAGAAAAGCACCTGTGAGCACTCAATGAACTTTCCTCCATATGGCTTCAAGCTGCCAGGACACGGGCCCCCCACCTGCCCTGCCCCCAATACCCTTAATCTTCTTTTCAACTCTTTCTTCTGCTGAAGAATTTGGCCTTTGGGCCAACAGGCTGCTTTGGGAGCTTTCCCTTCCCCAGACTCTGTAGCAGCCCAATCGCGCCACATGGATAGGAGCAGCTCCAGTCTTGTTTTTGGCAGCATTTACCCCCGTCTGCTCACTGACCAGACTCCACTATTTACCAATGTTGACAATTGGGCAAAAGCTTTGGTTCCTCTTCAAGTGGTATTGCATCATATGAACTTTCCCAACTGGGTGATGTTTGTCGAAGCTGACTGTGTGATAATGCATGTCACCAGATTACCTTGGGCCTCCCGGGTGTTCCCAGTGCTGCCACAGAGTGGCTTGCATGGATGGCCCTGAAGTTCCTGGGTTTTCCTCAGTCTGGATGGCATGTTGACGGCTGAGACAAAAGAGCCATAGCAACTTTCAAGTTTCCAGCACAATACTGTTAACTATAATCACCATGCAGTACATTAGATCCCCTAGCATATCCATCTAATAACTGAAAGTTCAGACCCTTTGACCTTCAGATATTTTTATCACAGTAGCTCCTGAGCGTGGGAATAAGTCCCACAATCCAGAGGGGCTTTTGGTGAAAAGCAAGGTTGCTGCTTGCCCCTCCCTACTTCAAATCACAGCCCCAGAGACAATCATTTTTACCTCTTCAACCTCTTTCTGCTTTCCTAGTGCTTTCTGCCGTACCTCTGAAACAGCAATGTCCAGTAAAGCATTCTGAGCGATGGAAATGTTTTACATCTCTGCTATGCAATATGGTAGCCACTAACCACATATGACTATTGAGCACTTAAAATGTGGTAAGTGGAACTGAGGAATTGATTTTTTGCTTTATTTGATTTTTATTGTGGTAAAAGACACAAAATTTAAAACTTACCATCTTAACCATTTTTAAGTGTGCAGTTCAGCAGTATTAACTACATTCACACTGTTGTGAAACCATCATCCACCTCCAGAACTCTTTTTCTCTTACAAAACGGAAACTCTGTCCTCATTAAACAATCAGTCCCCATTTCCCCCTCCCACAGCCCCTGGGAGTCACCATTCTACTTTCTGTCCCTATGAATTTGACTATTCTAGGTACTACACGTAAGTGGAATCATATAGTATTTGCTCTTCTGTGGCTGGCTTATTTCACTTAGCATAGTGCCCTCAAGATCCGTCCATGTTGTAGCATATGTCAGATACTTTATTTAATTTTAATGTGTTGAAATGTAAACAGGCACATGTAGCCAGTGGCTACTGTATTGGACAGCGTAGTTCTAGATAATATGCTTCTAGTACTTCGTCTCAGTTCATCAGCCTGACATAAACTCTTCCAGAGTAGAGAAAAAGGTAATTCCCCAACTGACTTATTGTGGTTCAATAACTCTGTGTACTGGGAATTCATCTAGAAAATGTTGATAGTATCTTATTCTCCCCACTTTGGGAAAAGAGAAGCAGAAGTCATATTTATTGTATTTAGCATCGAGGAAGTATGTTTTGTGACAAAATGTGCAATAGCCTTTGAAGATGAGCTATGAGCCCTGCTTCTGCCTTAATGTCCTTGGAAGGAGGTGGAGCTTGGAAATGAGGCACCTATCTGCTTCTGATCGACAGAAAGCAGGTGGGAGGATTATCAGGAGGGCTGAGCTGGGCTGGGACTACTGCTCTGGTGCTCTGCCAGATCCATTCATTCTTGCAGACACTTACTCCACACATGTTTGTGTATCGCTTAACTCTGTACCAGGCCATATTCTAGCTGCTGGGGACAGAGCAACACAGAGATCAGACAAAGATCCTGCCTTCATGGATGCCACTTTCTCACAGGACATAGACAAATAATCAACAGGTAATAAAAATAAGAAACTCAGATGATGATATTGAGTGCAAAGCAGAAAAGGGGGAAAGGGTGGTTGGGGATAGGGAGGGCTTGCTATTTTATATGAGATGGTCAAGGCAGACCTCACTGAGGAGGTGACATTTGAGCAGAGACCTGAAGGAAGTCTGATTATTAGGCTGATTACTTCCCATGGTCTGTTCAATATGTTCTTTTGTCACCTAGATTTCTATAAACTGGTAGTTGGATCTAGACATTGATCTGCCAGTGGTTCAATTTTCAGGCAAGAATCCTTCATAGGTGGTGCTGTGAGTTCTTCTATCAGGAGGCACATATGCCTGCTCACTCTCCTGTAACTTTGTGCCCCTAGATAGCCATTGCCTGGACCCATTATTTCATTAGTGGTTTGCGAAGTAATGACAATCATTCCTTCTTCAATATGAGAGTTCTTATTAAACACTTTGGTGTACAAAGAATACTTTCTTTTTTTAATATATATTTTTATTTCAGAGAGAGGAAGGGAGAGGGAGAGAGAGATAGAAACATCAATAATGAGAGAGTCATTGATCGGCTGCCTCCTGCAAGCCCCCGACTGGGGATCAAGTCCCCAACTCGGGCATGTGCCCTGACCAGGAATTGAACCACAATCTCCTGGATCCTAGGTCGATGCTCAACCACTGAACCACACCGGCCGGGCCAGAGAACACTTTTGAACAATTCTCCCTGAAATCCCTCAGTTTTGATGCTCATGTTAGGACAGTCCCAATTTATTAAAGTAATGTGCCAACCCTCATTGCTCTAGAATTTTAGCTCCTAGATTACTATCACTCTCTCCAATACTACCTCTCCTTTGAACCTTGGTAATTTCATTTCCACTTAAATGATCCTTCCACTTCCACACAAAGACCTGGCCTCTCACTTCCTTAACCTCCTCTCCTCCAGTGATCTTCTCAGCCACTCACTCCCACAGAAATAACCTTGACACCATCACCCAAACTGGAACAAGTACATTATTAAGTTCATGCATCCCACTCTCAGACAACTTCTTCCTATTTTTCACTTCATTCCCTCTAGTACTCCAACTATAATAACCATCACACTCTAAAAATCAGACACTGACACATCTTAGAGACTTCGCACCCATGGATACAAACACCTTGGTGTATCAGTGATAACTCACCATGGAAAGATCTCCCCAGATCGTTTGAATTTCAAATCTTGACACAGTCATGAAAATCTCAGAAACCTCCCACAATGGACAGAACCCTCAAACTCAGGTACCTCACAGATTGGATACAAATCCCCTGAAATCAGAGACCTGACACATTGGGACAAAGACCCCCCCAAAAGTACAGGGATTTCACAACCTGGGAAACGGATCCCCAGTAGCACACACCTCATCCTCTGAAACATAGCTGCAAACAATTTAGACACCTAACTTGTTAGAAACATAACCCCCAAAAGTTCTGAGACCTCAAACACTGACACAAACCTGCCCAAATCTCAGAGACCTCAAAACCTAGAAAGAGAATGACCAGTCATTTCAGGCACCTCACACACCAGACAGATGCAAACCCTCAAAGAGCTCAGAGGTATCACACACCAGATCTCAAACACCTTGAAAACTACACACCCTAAAGCAGACCCACAAAGAGCTCATAGACCACAAATAGTAGGTACAGACCCCCCCAAAGCCTACACAGTGCATGCAGTGGACACAGAATCCCAAACAGATTTGAGACCTTACACCTTGGGACACAGAAACCCTGAAAGAATGCAAATATCAGATCCTGGGACAGAAAACTTGGTATTCTCATTCCACATGGCCCATTTCCAAGAAAGCACCATAGAGAACTTACCCAGAGACACAGCCTTGGAAAGAGTTCAGAGACATTTTATTCTGTGATGGAATGTCCCAAACAACCTTAGATGCCGCACGTCTAGGGATACAGACTCACAAAGTGCTTGGGCCTGATCATCTTGGACAGAAACCCAGACAGAGGAGTGACTTCACATTCTGGTTGTAGGTACTAAATCAGCTCAGAGGCCTGAAACATAACCAAGAATGAAAACCTTAAAATGCCCAATCCTCCATACTCAGGGACATAGACCCTCAGAATACCAAAAGCTGACCCTAAGGGAGAGTCTCAACAAATCAGCTTGAAGAATTCACAACCTACAAAACAGGGCACCAAACAGTTTAGAGACCTCACATCTGGGACACAGATCCCTGAGAAGCTCAGAGACTTCACACAACATGCCACAGGCCACAGGCTACAAAACAGCTCAGAGATTTCACTCCATGGAATAAAGACCCAAGTAATTCAGATAACACACACCATGGTGTAGAGGCCCTAAAAAATACAGATTAAAGAAATCACGACCTGGACAAAGGCCCTCAAGCAGGTCAGACACCTTGCACCCTGGGACACAGAATCTGCAAACAGCTATTATCACCATGTGATCAAATGCCTACATCAGCCTTCGAGATTTCCCCAAATTACTTGTGCATTTAACATCCGGCCAAGACACTAAAAATCTCAATGACCTCACATTTTGGACAAAGTTGCTAAATCAGCTCAGAAACCTGGCACACAGCTAAACATGCCTTGGAACAGCAACATGGCCTCAAAATCAAGGAGAGAACCTCAACAATTCTGAGGTGTTTACAGTCAGGGACACTGACCCTCAAACTATCAAACACCCCACAACCATGGAAATGGACCCATGAAGACTTCAGAGAACACATGCGACGATGGTCAAAAATAAACCAGCTCAGCCCAGCAGGTGTGGCTCAGTTGGGCATCATCCCTGTGCACCAAGAGGTCGCCAGTTCGATTCCCAGCCGGGGCACATGCCCTGGTTTGGGGCTCAAGTTCCAGTAGGGGGCATGCAGGAGGCAGCCAATGGATGTTTCTCTCTTATCGACATTTCTCTCTTTCTCTCCCTCTCCCTTCCTCTCTCTGAAATCAATAAAAACATATTTTAAAAATAAATAAATAAACCAGCTCAGCGCATGCACACACTAGGAAGTATGAGATGTTACATGTTGAGAAGTAGAATCCCAAGGGGATCAGAAGCCCCACAGCTTGAGATACAGCCTAGAGACCTCACATCGTGAAACTCAGACCCCAAGCATCCCAAGGTTTTCAAAGCCTAGGACAAAGAAACATCTCAATGACTTTACATCCTGTGACCCAGACTCCCAAACACCTCAGGATCTCATACTGTGGGCCAGCAACCCCCAAATACCTCAGAGGGCTCATACCCCAGAAACATAGACCCAAAGTACTCAATGTCTTCACATAGTAGAAAACAGGACCCAAACTGTGCATACACCCCCACACCCTAGGACACAGATCCTCAAAGAACTAAGATCTCACACCTGGGGCATGGTCCCTCAAACAGCCTAGAAGCCTTACACTGTCCCCTGCTAATAATGGGGACAGTCAAGGTGCTGACATTGTGGCTGCTGTCTCTCTCCTCCAGCCATGCAGCCAGCAAGGGAGCTTCCTCTGGATCCTCCCTTATCTTTCCTGTCATTCTGGTAGAGTTCCTAGAGTAAGCACCCCCTCCCATACTGTAGCCCCCAAAAGCTTTACACTCTCTCCCCAGCCTGTGTTTGGTCTCTAGCAACTTGTCCAAATTTCTAGTTTAATGTTCCTTTTTATAGAGGCGCTTATAATTTCCAAAGATTGAGCACCTGAATCTGAAATATAATTATATTTCTTATAAAATTGTAGAACACATATACTTATGTAAGCAGGGATTTAAGGTGTTTTTTTTTCCTTAGGCTTCTTTCTCCTAGGCCTTTGCACCCTGCACTCCCCTTAATCCCAGACTGAAGCAATTAAGGAGCTGGCGCAGCTGTAAACAATGGGTTAAATTATCACCTTATCAAGACCAAGATGCATGACCAGGCTGACCTAACAATGAGTCAAGATATCACCTTATTGAGATATCGCCAGGAGACCAAGATGAAAAGAATGACTTCTAGGACTACACGTAGCTGCATTCCATTCCCAGCCTCAGTTTGCCCCATATAACCCTCTCCCGCAGGTCACTCCTGAAGACAGGTTTCGGACGCTCGGATGCTCCCTGTCTTCTTGGTTGGCGGCCTTCTCCATAAACACCTTATATGATTCAACCCTGCCTCCGTTGAATTGGATACAGTGACAGGCAGCCCAAGCCCCACCGGGGTTTCCCAGTTACACTTTCGGTTCATATAGCATCTGGTGGCTTCTGCCCCAGGTGAGCAAATGCTCTGGTCCTGTGTTTCCGTGCAGGCATGTGGTTCTTTCCAGATTTCAGGATGGCTATTTGTCCTGTGACCTCAGTTCTCTGATGTGTCCACACAATTATTAATTTGCTACCTATAAAACTTCTTCTTTCTTGTAAGGATGGCAGTTCCTTTTCTTCAGGTTTTTACACATCCAAGTTGGAACCAGAAGTCTTTTTTTTTTTTTTTAAATATATATTTATATATCTTTATTGATTTCAGAGAGAGGAAGGGAGAGGGAGAGAGAGAGAGAAACATCAATGATGAGAGAGTTATTGATCGGCCGCCTCCTGCATGCCCTCCACTGGGGATCGAGCCTACAGACCCAGAATCGAACCGTGACCTCCTGGTCCAAAGGTTGGTGCTCAACCACTGAACCACAGAGGCCGGCCTAAGTAATTTTTTAAAACACTCCTACAAAAAAAAGACATCAACCCATAAGGACAAAAAGAATTGGAGAGGAAAGCCCTGAAATGCACTTTGGTATGTGGAAAGCGTATGGGTGAGCAGTAGTGAATAAAGCAGACCTTAGAAACCTAGATCATATACTAGCAGTTGGGATGGTGAAAATCAGTACAACATTGCGCAGTGAAAACCCTGACATTGGTTTTGTTCTCTTTTGTAATGCAAGTACCTGACTTAAGCTGTGATCACCTGAGGCATCCAATTCAAAGAGATACCTGCTTTCAATAAACACACTGCCAGCCGCTGGACTAGATAAAAGTCAGGTGCTTCCCCTATTGAGGCTTCTTTGTTTTAGAAATCTTGGTTGATTTCTTTTCCTTTTTTATTTTTTGAGAGAGAGAATAAATTATTGCTTTAAGCCACAAGTTTATTGTAATTTACTACAGCAGCCACAAGAAATTAATACAGCCCGGCCGGGCGTGTCTCAGCGGTTGAGCACCGACTTGGATCCAGGAGATCGTGGTTCGATCCCCGGTCAGGGCACATGCCCGAGTTGCGGGCTCAGTCATCAGTCAGGGATGTGCAGGAGGCAGCCGATCAATAACTCTCTCATCACTGATGTTTCTACCTCTCTCTCTCTCCCTCTTCCTTCCTCTCTGAAATCAATAAAGATATATGTTTTTAAAAAAGAAATTAATACAATACTTTGTATAAAACCCCAAACATTTAGAAGTTTTAAAATTCCATGGGGGCGGGGAGATAGAAGAAGGTAAAGGAGGGATAAACGGTGATGGAAGGAGACTTGTCTTGGGGTGGTGAACACATAATACAGTATACAGATGATGTATTGTAGAATTATGCACCTGAAACCTGTGTAATTTTATTAACCAATGTCACCCCAATATATTCAATTTAAAAAATCTTTTTCTGATTGAATGGAATGATTTCAATAACTGACCATTTGGACTATGCATTTGTTTTCTCTTACCACATTTTAGATTCTCGCTCTTACGTTTTATTTATTTATTTTTTTTAAAAATATATTTTTATTGATTTCAGAGAGAGGAAAGGAGAGGGAAAGAGATAGAAACATCATTGATGAGAAAGTCATTGATCAGCTGCCTCCTGCATGCCCCCTGCTAGGGATGGAGCCCGCAACCCGGGCATGTGCCCTGACTGGGAATGGAACCGTGCTCTTCTGGATCCTAGGTGGATGCTCAACCTCTAAGCCATGCCCGGCCAGACCACTCTTATGTTTTAAATTCACTAACAAAGAGTGAGCCAGAAAAACCCTAGGCCCCCACCCTTGACCCCAATAAGAACAGAACCCCAGGCCGATTCTTCCTCTCCCTCTCCCTCTCCCTCCCCCTCTTCCTCTGTGGCTCCAAGTGTGCTGTGTCATCTCCAGGTCTAGTAAGTAATAAACCTAGATCTTGTGAAAGTTTCCTGATGGTTATTGCTGAAGGACATCTTGCAGTCACAGTAAGAAGCACAAGGGCCAATCCAGCCACAACATTGGTTACTGATAGGCTGAGACCAGCACAAAACATACTGAAAGTAGAATCCCCAAAATTAATAGCACCAGGTACCTCTGGAAGTAAGAGTGCACTCAAAACTATAGATAGATTGGTTAGAAGTTTATTTAAGAAGAACTTACACCCAAGTACTTTCTTCCCACTCCAGGAGTCTGGAAGGATATAGAACATATAAACAACTAATGATTGACATACACAGGATATCACAGTCAATGACAACAGAATAAACTTTTTTGAAATCCATATAGAACATTTACCAAAATTAACCATATCCATAGCTATAGAGGAAGCCTAATGAATTTCAAAGGATTGAAATTCATCCTCTGATCATAGTGGAAATAAATGATATCATAAATAACAATATGATAACTAGAAGATCTAGAACTGTTGGAAAATTAACTAGTGTATCACTAAATAACAAAAGAGTCAGTGTAGAAATCAAATGGTAATGAGTATAAACTATATCAAAACTAGGGGGCACAGCCCTGACTGGGTGGTTCAGTTGGTTGGTACACCAACAGGTTGTCGGTTCAATTCCTGGGCAGGGCACATACCTAGGTTGTAGGTTTGATCCCCAGTCAGGGAGTGTATGGGAGGCAATCAATCAATGTTTCTCTCTCACATCAATGTCTCTCTCTCTCTCCTTTCCTCTCTCTAAATAAATAAATTAAAAAATATATCCTCAGATGAGGATTCAAAGCCAAACAAACTAGGGGGCATAGCTAAAGCAGTCCTTAAAGAAAATTTTATAATCTTGAGTGCATGTCTTAACAGAAGAAAAGCCTGAAGTTCAATTCATCTTAAGGAACTAGAAAAAGAAGAACAAATAAAACCCAGGGTAGTAGTAGCTGGCTCCTACTCTCAGGGCCATTGCAGTACACTGAGCTCCACAGAAACAGTGCCAGGGGCAAGAGCGAGCTGGGCACTGGGTAACTCTGTGCTCCCTGATGAAAAATAATTAAACATGGGCCAAGGAGATCCTAAGATGCTAAGAGGCAAAATGGCATCATATGCTTTCTTTGTGCAAACTTGCCCAGAAAAACAAAAGAAGCACCCAGGTGCTTCAGTCAATTCAGTTTTCTAAGAAGTGCTCAGAGAGGTGGAAGAGCATGTCTGCTGAAGAGAAAGGAAAATCTGAAGACAACACAGCAAAGGTGGGCAAGGCCCGTTATGAAAGAAATGAAAACTTATATCCCTCCTACAGGGGAAACAATAAAGAAGGTCAAGGATCTCCATGCACCCAAGAGGCTCCTTTGGCCTTTTTCTTGTTTTGTTCTGAGTATGGCCCCAAAATCAAAGGAGAGCATCCTGGCCTGTCCATTGGTGACGCTGCCAAGGAGCTGGGAGAGATGTGGACTCGCCCTGCTGCAGGGACAAGCAGCCCCAGACGGCTGCTGAGCTGAGGGAGAAATACGGAAAGGAGATCGCTGCCTACCGAGCCAAAGGAGAGCCTGGTGTGGCAAAAAGGGAGGCGTCAAGGCTGCAGAAAGCAAGAAAAAGAAGGAAGGGGAGGAAAATGCAGAGGATAAGGAGCAGGAGAAAGATGGAGAAGAAGGTGATGACAATGAATAAGTTGGTTCTAGCGCAGTTTTTTTATGTCTACAGCATTTAACCCCCCCTGTACACAACTCACTCCTTTTAAAGAAAAAAAAATGAAATGCAAGGCTGTGTAAGATTTGTTTTTAAACCGTACAGTGTCTTTCGATAGCCCTGTCCTGGTGGTATTTTTAATAACCACCAGTAACCTTGTCTGGTACAGTTTGGGGGTTGGAAATTGGCATGGAAATTAAAGCAGGTTCTTGGTGCACAGAACAAGTTAGTTATATATGGGGATAGCAGTTTTTTGTTTTCAGTTGTCTCTGATGCAGCTTATATGAAATAATTGTCCCATGAACTGAATACCACTGTGTAATTGGAAAAAAAAAAAAAAGTTGCAGCTAGGTGTGTTGTTGAAATTCTGAATGCTTCTAAGTAAATACAATTTTTTAATTAGAAAAAAGTCCAAAGTAGTAGGCAAAAAGAGGAAAAAGGAAGTACAGAAAAGAAACACATAGAAAACAGATGCACAAAAATATCTATAACCAAGAGTTGGTTATTAAAAAAATTATCTTAAAAATCGATAAACACCTAGAAAAATAAATAATGAATAGAGACAGGATACCGATAACAAATATCAGGAATAAAAAGGACATCCCTACAGGTCTTATGGACATTGCAAATATTAAACAACCTTATGTCAATCCATTTCACAATATAGATTAAAATGGGCCAATTCTTTGAAAAACACAACTCTCCAAATGAACATGAGAAGATATAGCTAATCAACTTTTTGTCACAGTAAGCTGACATCATAAAATGAGGTGAGAAATATTTCTCATTCTCTTTTCTGTAAATTATCATGTAGGATTGGTATTAAGTTTTCCTTAAATGTTACATTGTATTCACTGGTGAAGCCATATGGGCCTGAAGTTTTTTGTGGGTGAATGTTGTTGAATATAATTTCTTTAATAATTATATGGAGCAGTTAAGAGTTTCTATTTCTTCTGATGCCAATCTCATTTTCAGGGAACTTGCTTATTTTAGGTAAGATATCAAATTATTCAAGTTGTTTGTTGTGTTTACCTATTATCCTTTATATATCTGTATGATGTGTAGTGATGTTCTAATTTTTATTCTTGGTGTTAGTAATTTGAATTCTCACTTTCCCCCTCTTGACCAGTCCTGCTAAGAGTTTTCCAATTTCATTGATCTTTGAAATGATTAATAAAACTTGTTTCCAAAAAAAGTGCCTACATACTGGCATTCACTGCAGATAGGGATGCAAAATAGAACGAGAACCTATGGAGGATAATTTGGCAACATCTATTGAAATTTCAAATGCATATATATCCTTTGACCCAGCAATTCCTTTTCTGGGAATATGAAAAACTGCTGCATATACAAGGTTATTTATTACAGTATTTTGATAGAAACTCGAAACACCACAAGATTAAATAAATTATGCTACATGAACACAAACGAATACTAACAAGCTGTAAAAAAACAATGAAGAAGCTTTCTACGTACTGATTTCCAGGATATTTTGTTAATAAAGTAAGATACAGCCCTGGCTGGCATGTTCAGTGGTTAGAGCATCAGCCCTCCCACGGAAGGGTCTTGGGTTCAATTCCCAGTCAAGGGCACGGATCTAGGTTGCAGGTTCAATTCCAAGCCCTGGTCGAGGCACGTGCAGGAGGCAACCAATTGATGTGTCTCTCTCACATTCATGTTTCTCTCTTTCTCTCTCTCTCCCTCCATCCCTCCCTTCCTTCCACTCTCTCTAAAAATGAATGAAAAAAAAAATTCTCCAGTGAGGATTAACAAAAAATAAATAAATAAAGCAAGATACAGAACAGTGTATCTAGTATGCTACCTTTTGTGTAAGAAACAGGGGAATACATATTCATATTTGCTTATATATGCATAAAGAAATTCTGGACAGATACACTCTAAATTAATAAAGATGGTAACAGAAACAAACCCAAGCTCTTTGGCTTGGAATACACGTCTTTCTAGTATATGTTGGAAGCCAGACTGCCTGCCACTTACTTTGATATAGGATTTTGTTCAAATTACTGTTTACTCATCTGCCACACAAGGATAATACAGTGGTACCTCGGTTTTCAAACATCTCCATTGACGAACATTTTGGTTTATGAACGCGATAAACCCAGAAGTAAATGCTTCGGTTTTTGAACACGCCTCGGAAGTTGAACATGCCGCAGGGCTGCCGCTGAGGGCAAGATCCTGAGGCCCAGCTGTCGGCTGTTGATCCCTCGGTTTCCGAACATTTCAGAACTGGAATGGTCTTTCAGAATGGGTTACATTCAAAAACCGAGCTACCACTATAATACCTATTTTCACAGGGTGGTGAGGATTAAATAGATTAATAAAAATGTCTGCCACATAGTTAACTTTCAGTAAACGTTAGCCAACTTATCACTACTGTTATCTGGCTCTAGCCTACCTTTCCACCCATGTCCTAACTAGCTGCTCTACAACTATGGCTCCCAAGCCCAGCTGTATATTAGGATCACCTGGGAGCCTTCTTAAAAATATTGAAAAAAAATAAACTACTAAGGCCTGGGCCCCACCCCTGGACCATATAAATCAAAATCTCTACAGGAGGAGGGGAAGTGGGGCCCAGGCAGTGATCATTTCAAAAAGCGCCCCAGATGGTTTTGATCATTTCTACCAGATTGTTAGTTCCTCCACTGCACCTGACACATCAGGCTCATTCTGCCTCCACTCCTTTGCTCACACTGCTCCTCCTCCTCTCTCCACCCCCATCCATCCCACATCCCTGCTTGGTAAATTTTCACTCATCTTCCAAGCTCTAAATTAGATGCCCTCTCCTCCAGTAGAACCTCGCTGTTCTCTGCACACTCCTCCCTTCAATGAGCCTGCGCTGCCTGCAGGGTGAAGCCTGGACCCAGCATCGCACACGGGCCCACTTTCCCAGCCTCATCACCTACTTCTCCCTCATCAATTTATTCCCTGTGCTTCTACTGTGCCAAACTATTTGCCCTTCTGCAGGTGCACTGACACCTGAGCCTTTGCACATGCTCTCTCTAACCCCCAGCCTCAAGGATGCCCTCAGGCAACTCCTACTCGTCCTCTTTTTTTTTTTTTTTTTAAAAACATATCTTTATTGATTTCAGAGAGAGGAAAGGAGGGGGAGAGAGAGAGAGAGAAACATCAATGATGAGAGAGTCATTGATCGAGCCCGCAACCTGGGCATGTGCCCTGACCAGGAACTGAACCCCGATCGCCTGGATCCTAGGTCGATGCTCAACTGCTGAGCCACGGCCGGCTGGGCCTCCTACTCGTCCTTTAAGACCCAGCTCATGCAGCACTCCTGCGAAGCCCACTCAGCCCCGCGCTAGTCTCCCTGAGGTAAAGTTAGGTACAGCCTGCCCTCAGTTCCCTCGCACTTGGGACTTATCTCTAGCACTCAGCACATTATGCTCATTGCTGTATATGTGTTTGGGTTGCTGTCAGTCTGAGCTTGAGGACAAGGACTGGGCTTTTTCCATCTCTCTTACTTTCAGTGCAGCACAGACCCCGCATAAAGGAAACACTTAGAGAATGTTTGCTGAGTTCTATTACCCTGTGGGGATTTACTGGTAGTCATTGTGAAAATAGCTACTCTCCTCTTCAAGTAAAAGCCCCATAACTGAACACAATAGTTTAAAACTAGTATGAACAGCACTGAGGAAACCAGATTATGACCTCTCATTTTAGTCCATTTTTGTCGATAGACTCTGGAGCTAAGATCTCAGTACCTTATTTACATTGCATTATCAAGCCAGGCTTTGAGGTCTAAGATCTTATTAATGTTAACAAAACAGCCTTTGAGTACCACCCCCTCAGCCAATTCACTGCCTGACAAATTGCTTTGCTTACTCAATGGTTTGCATCCAAAATCCACTGGAAAGCTTTTCAACATCCTACTGCCCAGGCCACCCAGCAGGCCAAATGCATTAGAATCTCTGGGGGGTGGGTCCCAGGCATCTATGTTTTTCGAAGTTCGGTTGAAAGTCACTAGTAGATTTAAAGCCATACAGTTTCCTCCGCTGGCTTTGCCCTTTTATTTTGTCCTCCCTTGTCTACCCTCCCTTCCTATCCTCAACTCCACTCTCCTCTCCTCTCCCACTTGCCTGCTCTCCAGTTGCTCACACTTGTTCTTTTTTTATTATTATTAAAAATATATCTTTGTTGATTTCAGAGAGAGGAAAGGAGAGGGAGAGAGAGAAATAGAAACATCAATGATGAGAGAGTCATTGATCGAGCCCACAACCGGGGCATGTGCCCTGACTGGGAACCGAACCCCGATCGCCTGGATCCTAGGTCAACGCTCAACCGCTGAGCCACGCCTGGCCGGGCAAAAAATAAAATTTTAAAAAACAAAACACAAACAAAAAAATCAAATCTGCCCTGGCCAGTTGGCTCAGTGGTTAGAGCATTGGCCTGCACACCGAAGGGTTGCAAGTTCGATTCCTGGTCAAGCGCACTTACCTGGGTTGCAGGTTGGGGTACATGTGGGAGGCAACCTATCGATGTGTCTCTTTCACATCAATGTTTCTCTCCCCCCCCACCTCTAAAAATCAATGGAAAAAATATCCTCGGATGAGGATTAACAAACAAACAAAAAAATAAAATCTGACAAAAATGTGAAGATTTGATTGAAGTAGGGGTGATTTATAGTATTCTCTACTTTTCTGCACACTTGAAAAGAAGATAATAAAATAACTATATACAACATAAAGCTATAATATAAAAATATTTAAAGCAAAATAAATAAAAGGGATTATCATCATCTTGCCCTAGCTTAATTCTATTGTCCACCCTGGTATAGTGGCAGGAAATGATAGATCTTGGAATTGACAGTTGCTTCAAATTGATTTCGTAAGATAAAGATGTATAAATCAATAACTCAGTAAATTTTTAAAAATCTTGTCTGTTTCCTCTACCTGATTTTTAAAAATATGTCTTTATTGATTTCAGAGAGAGAAAGGGAGAGGGAAAGAGATAGAAACATCAATGATGAGGGAGAGTCATCGATCCACTGCCTCGGGCACGCCCCCTGCTGGGGATCGAGCCCACAACCGGGCATGTGCCCTGACTGGGAATCGAACCACGATCTCCTGGATCCTAGGTCGATGCTCAACCAGTGAGCCACGCCGGCTGGGCCAAGCTACTCTTTTTAAAGACAGATGCTCAACTTTTTCAATAATCTCAACTGATCTGCTACCCTGACAACCACTAGCTCAGCTCCATAGTTCACCCGTCTAGCACCTTCATTTTATTTAGACAAAGGTGCCCTTCTGGGCAGAGGCAGCCCCTCTGGCTCACAGTGTGGCTAGCTATGTTTAATAGAAAAAGGCACCCTTTCTCCCAGCTCATGCAGCCCTGCACCAGGATGCACAGCACAGCTGGGTGAGCACTTTCATTTTTATTTTTATTTTTTAAATCTTTATTGTTGAAAGTATTACAGATGTCCCCCTTCCCCCCCCCAATTGACCCCCTCCACCTCCCCACCCCCCTGGGTGAGCTCTTTTAGATCCCCATTCTCACCCCATCAGCACAAAGTGTCCTATACAGTGAAAACTTGCACGACCTTATACATGGGGAGGTCCTGCTGTGATTTGTGATTTGGCCCCTGTCTGTCTCCAAGACCTCAGGCTTCTATTATGCTAGCACCACTCTCATTCACTGCTTTCACTGTTACCTGCACTCCAGAACACTGGCCTTCACTCCTGCCCTAGCAGAACACAAGCCATTCCTGCCTCAGATCTCCTCATGTGCTCTTCCCTCTGGACTGCTTTCCTTCCCAGACCTTTGCATATTCGGGTTCTCAGTTCACCAAGAAAGTCAATCCCTTCTCCAGATCTCCCAGGTCTTCAATATCATCACTACCTGAAAGTTGAATTTTCATGCTTATTGCTGGTTCCACCTCCCTTGAGAACTCCAAGAACTCTCCGCATGAACACTCCATTCAAACACCCACCCCTACTTAGCTCAGTAAGCCTGG
Organism: Miniopterus schreibersii; assembly: GCF_964146895.1. Classification (NCBI taxonomy): domain Eukaryota; kingdom Metazoa; phylum Chordata; class Mammalia; order Chiroptera; family Miniopteridae; genus Miniopterus; species Miniopterus schreibersii. The sequence goes on from NC_138104.1 coordinate 72,171,939, forward strand.
GTTGCTCAAAGCCTGCAAATTCTGAAGAAAGGCCTGTCTTCAGGACTGGCCCTTAGCTGCCTCCTGGGACATAACCTCTGAGCCCTGGGAATATCCTGTAGATGAGAATTGTTTTTAGCCCTAGCCAGTTTTGCTCAGTGGTTAGAGCATTGGCCCTCAGACTGAAGGGTCCCAGCCAAGGGCACGTACCTCGGTTGCAGGCTTGATCCGATCCCTGGCCCTGGTCGGGGAGTGTGCGGGAGGCAACTGATCAATGTGTCTCTCTCACATCGATGTTTCTCTCTCTCTCTCCCCCTTCCACTCTCACTAAAGAGCAAGGAAAGAAAAAAATCCTCAGGTGAGGATTAAAAAAAAGAATTGTTCTTACACATGAAGCTTTGGACCATACTCTATCAATGTGACCAAATAAATTCATCCTAACATTGTGAAGAAAACAAAACAAAAACACAACATCCACCCCTACCCCTGCACAAAGGGATTCGGTCAATCTTTAGCAACGCTTCCAGCAGCCTAAGCTCTAGTCAGTGGGATGACCCAATTGTCATCTGGAAAAGCTCAGGGGTGTCAAAAGAATTTACCTCTTCTTCTAGTGGATACCTGACATAGGCTCCAGACCTCCCTTGCTTAGAGCATTACTAAAAGGGGCTTCCAATTGTGAATTCTTCCCATGTATGTCCTACAATTCCTTTGTGTGTCTCTCTCTAGGGCCATTCTCTTGAAATGCAATCCCCAGGAAGCCTAGGGCCTCTACCTCCCGGTCTCTGTGGGAGGATAGACTCCTAACTTCAATAATTGACAGCTAGCAGGCACAGCTGGCCTAACTGCACCTACACTGGCCAACCCTTTATAATTTTTCACTTCCCTGACTCTACTGAGGCCCTGCTTGCTTCTCTCCCTCCTTTAAAACACCCAGACAGCCCTGCGCAAATGGGAATGGGGCCCAGCTCTTTCCCCTACTGTCCGTAGTGACTGAATAAAACCTTGTTTCACTGCTTTACTGTCCGCCCTTGGTTATCTTTGAAACCCTCCCTCAGAGACTCAGGACAGGGACCACATCTATTTTGTTCAATACTGAATCCTAAGTGCCTCCAAGAATGCCTGGTACAATAAACATTCACTGAAGGGACAAATAAATATTTGTTAAAATGCACATAGTAAAGGGGGGGGGGCAAGATTGGGAGATAGGAGACCTAGACTTTAGTCTCATTATTTGTCTTGGTCAACTAGTTACCTGAGTCAAATTGCTTCATCAACATGATCCAACTATTTTCTGTGTGAGCTGAGGCAAGATATGGAACCTCTCTGTCTCAGTTTCCTCAACCAGCATTTCCTTCCTCTCAGGGTTGTTGGGGGAAAATGAAAACAGTGTGAGAGAAACACAATAGTGTGGGAGTAGGGGCTCAGGAAATGAGTTCCAATCTTGACCTTTTACAGGATCTCTCTTACCTGATCTCTTACCGGGAGCAGCAGAGTTTGTGCTCTTAAGGGTATGGCCTTTGGAGCCAGAATGTCTGAGTTTGACGGTCCACTTTGCTCCTTACTAGTTATGTGACTTTGGAAAGTGGTTTAACTTTTCAGTACTCACCCTGGCCTGGTAGTTTGGTTGGTTACAGCATCGTTCCGAGACGCCAAGCTTGCACGTTTGATATCAGGTCAGGGCACATAAAAGAAGCAACAAATGAATGCATAAATACGTGGAACAACAAATTGGTGTTTCACGCTCTCTTTCTTTCTGTCTCTCTCCCTCCTCCTTCCTCTCTCTCTAAATCAATTTTAAAAAGAGAGTTAAAAAAAACTTTTCAGTACTCAATTTCTTCATCTATAAACCAAGGATGATTGTAATCATAGGGTTGTGGTGAGAATGAAGAGTAAACACACTCACAGCAGAGCCTGACATGTCATATACCAGTGTTAAATAGTATGACTGGGCCTCAGGATCCTCATTCATAAGAAGCATTAGGCTTTAAGGTCCCTGAAGCCTCTATGACGTTACCCCTGCAGCTGGAGCAGCCGATGGCTCCTTTCCCTTTGTTTGTTTCTTTCTTTTTTTAAATATGTTTTTATTGATTTCAGAGAGAGAAAGGGAGAGGGAGAGAGAGAGAGAGAAACATCAATGATGAAAGAGTCATCCATTGGCTACCTCCTGCATACCCCCTACTGGGGATCCAGCCTGAAACCCCTGCTTGTGTACTGACAGGGAATACGAACCGTGACCTTGTGGTTCATGGGTTAATACTAAACCAGAGCCACGCCGGCCCGGCCATTTCTTTGTTTTTTGAAAAGTTTTATTGAAGTATAGTTGGCATACAATAGTATATTAGTTTCAGGTGTACAACATAGTGATTCAACATTTATATACCTTACTATGTGATCCTCACACTGAGTCTAGTAACCATCTGTCGCCATGCAAAGTTATTACAGTATTATTGACTATATTCCCTGTGCTGTACATCACATCTCTGTGCCTTAGTTATTTTATAACTGAAAATGTGTACCTCTTATTCCCCTTCACCTTTTTACCCTCCTCACACCCACCCCTCCGAAAACCAGTTTGTTCTCAGTTTTGCTGAGTCTATTTTTGCTTTGTTTGTTCATTTTTTTAGGTTCCACATATAGGTGATAGCATAAGGTATTTGTCTGTCTGACTTATTTCACTTAGTATAATACCCTCTGGGCCCATCCCTGTTGTCTTTTTTTATTGCTGGGGTCTGGGGTCAGAGTTTTAACCCGATCTCACGCTGGGTGGCTTCGCTCCTCCTTCAAGCTTCACTTCCTGATAGGCGGTCTGAAGTCACACTTCACAGCACTTGCCCATAAAGAAAGCAGAGGTTCTTCAAGGCTACAGGGGCAGCTCCACAGCAGGTGTTTCAACTCACCCGCCTCGCCCTACGGGACCCCCTTTTTTACTCAGAGTCCTCCTGAGTGTGGGGTGGGCTCCTGGAACTGACTGGAAGATTGGGGGTGGGGTACGGCGCGGTTACAATCTAAGTCTAGCCTCCCTTTGGGGGATGATCTGGGGTGCAACTGGACCTCGGATTGAGTCCCTTCTAGGGCATGGAGACGTGAGGACCGGATTGAGAGGGGTTTCCTCTGGGTCTAGCACACCCACTCCCTTCCTTCCTCTGGTTTTCAGTCTCCCCAAAGGACCGCTAACTACCATCCCTGGCAGCTGCGCTTCTCCTCCGCGCTCTGTGACTAGTCGCTGTCACACGCCGCTTTGTCAACATTCCCTTATAGTCACCCCCGAAGTGTCAGACCGGATGGCACCTCCTGCTCTACAGGGGGCTCTCCAACCTCACGGAGAACAAGGAGTCGGACACGCATGCGCGGACCGCATTTCCACCCAGGACAGGCCAACCCCGCCCCAAGGCCCGGTGGGGGCGGAAGGCGCATGCGCAGGCGCCAGGCATCATTCCAGCGGGGAAAATGCCCCAAGTGGGTGGCCGCGCCAAGCTGAAGTTGTGCATCTCCGCGCCCCCTGCCGCCCCCTTTCTATCTCCGGGTCTCGTCTTCCCGCACTCAGGTCTGTAGGACAGCCCCGTATTGGAGTCTTAACGTGAATCCTTCCGTTTCCGCTGGCAGTCCCTCTAATGAAACGAATGAGTGAATGACAAGCACAGTGAAGCTAAGGTGCCTCTGCTTAGGGTGGGTACAGTCTGTACATGGATTGCCATCTAATCCTTGGTTTCAGACCGGGTGTCTTTTCTTCCCCACCTGGAAATGGTAGAAATAAAAGAGGAACTCGTCTCCTGCCTGAGTCCTTTCGCCAGACACTTTGGGTTCCATTAGGTCCTTTGAAGACCAGAGCACCCTTTGAGCTCCCAGTGATGACAGATCAGGGCCTCCACTGTCCCCTGCCATTGGGACAGTCTCGTATGGCGCAAGTGGCCTAGGGTGGAGGGCACAGCACTAAGACGGACCACCTTTTATGACAGACATAATACACTCGGATAGAGCGAGTATTCATTCCCACTTCAAGGCGGAGAAAATTGAGGCTGGGAGACCAATATGACGTGACCCAGGTCCCACAGCCTCTCCTTCCATGGGTGCATCGTCCAGATTTATTACAGATACTGCCTCTAAAGCCTCGCACCCGGAATGGACACCCCACCCCGCTGGCCCCCCACTTCTGATCACACCGGTGGGGATTTCACTCGCAGCTGCCGCCCGGCCCAGGCTGACTCATGCTCCCCCCTCCCATTTATTCTGTTCCAAGTCTTTCCTAATTCGACCCGGGCGTGGGGGAGAAAGGATTATCAGAGTCTCTCCCTGGTCCTCCAGATTTGGGGGCCGAGGCAGTGGATAGAGAAACTACTCTAACCCTGGGGTTGGAGAGCTGGGAGCCTCAGAAGCTGAAGGCCCTGGTGTCCCAGAGGGAGAATGGTTTGCCCACATTGCCAGAGTCTCCCTCCTCCAGGCTCCCATCCCCTGCCTGCAGCGGCTGTCACTCCTCACTCTGGTGCCAGCTGGCTCCCGGTTCCTCGCCTTCATTCCTACCTGCTTGCTTTCCTGCCTTCCATGGGCTGTCCACATCCCCTTCTCTTCCTTCCTCACAGCCTCCCTGGCTCTGGGCCTCTTTTTCTTTCTCTACCTCCATAGTGCCAGGATGCCATCATCTCCCTCCCATTCCTTCCCTCTCTCCAAAAACAAACACCCCCAACTGGTCCTCTAATGGCTTCAGGAAGCCTGCAGACACTCCCAGCTTTCTAGCTCTCCTGCTGGGTGGATATGTAAACCATGAGGTAATTCTTCCAAGGCTGTGCAGGCGAGGTGGGGAAAAGTGGAACTGACACTGCACTGATCACGATACTTACTGATTCCACCAGACGATTCAGGTTTAGTTCAATGTCACACATATGCATTCATTCACTCAGCAAACACTGCCATCTGTTCTGCCCAGTGCCCTGTATGACGTACCGAGGATACAATGATTAGAAAAGACCCCTGATCTCTCAGGAGGTAAGTATTGCTTCAGAGGTGGTCATACAGAGGTGGTCATACAGAGCTGCAGGAGTCTGGGTTGGGGGGCATCTCACGGTCCTGAGGATAATCTGTGGGGTAGAGTTGCCAGGTTTCGCAAATAAAAATACAGGATGCCCACTTAGATATGAGTTTAGATAAACAACTAATAATTTTAGTTAATAGCATAATTTTCATGATAGTATGTCCCAAATATTGCATGGGAGATACTCATCCTAATAATTATCTGATGTTTATCTGAAATTCTAATTTAATTTAAAAAATCATCTGGCAGCACTACTGTGTGTTGTTGCTGCAAAGTCCAGGATTATACAGGCTGAAGTCAGGAAATCAGCAGCTGTGGATTATGGAGAGCCCTAAAAGTGAAGGGGAACCACTGAAAGAGTTTAAAGTGAGGAGGGTAACATAATAAAATTTGAGTTTTAGGAAGAGGCTTCCGCTGGCTTCTTGGAGGGTCCCTTTAAGAGGGACGGCAGTGGGATTTGACCAGTTGCAATAGTACAAGAGATTTCGGATAGGAAAGAGGAAGTGCAGGATTCAAGAAGTATGTAGGATTTAAGTCAATAGGATTTGGCAATTGATTAGATGGTGTGAAAAGAACATTAGCCCCAGGGTCTAGCTTTGGTGTCAGTGAAGGTAGTATTGCTACCAACTGAGACAGAGCAAGTTTAGGGGGGGAATGACTGAGTTTAATTTAAGACATGTATTGGAGGTGCCTAAGAGCCATCTGGTGTAAGGGGCTAGCAAATGATCGGCTATCTCATCCTGAAGTTCAGTGGAGGGGTGAGCTGGAGGTAGAGATTGGGAAGTCCTCAGTAGAGAGTCAGTATTTTTAAAAATATATTTGTTTTTTTTAAAATATACTTTTATCGATTTCAGAGAGAGAAAGGGAGAGGGAGAGAAACATCAATGATGAGAGGGTCATCCATTGGCTACCTCCTGCACACACCCTACTGGGGATGGAGCCGGAAACCTGCCTTGTGTCCTGACCGGGAATACAAACCGTGATCTCTTGGTTCATGGGTTGACGCTCAACCACTGAGCCACACCAGCTGGACGAAAGGCAATATTGAAAGCAGGAGCCTGGCCGGGCCTGGCTCAGCAGTTGAGCGTCGACCTAGGATCCAGGCAATTAGGGTTTGATTCCCGGTCAGGGCACATGCCCCGGTTGCGGGCTTGATCAGTGACTCTCTCATCATTGATGTTTCTATCTCTCTCTCTCCCTCTCCTTTCCTCTCTCTGAAATCAATAAAGATATATTTTAAAAAAGAAAGAAAGAAAGAAAGAGAGAGAGAGAGAGAGAGAGAGAGAGAGAGAGAGAAAGAAAGAAAGAAAGAAAGAAAGAAAGAAAGAAAGAAAGAAAGAAAGAAAGAAAGAAAGAAAGAAAGAAAGAAACCAGGAGATTAATGAGCTTCCCAGTGAGGGGGCAGAAGAAAAGGAACTGCCCTAGCCTGTTTGGTACAGTGGTTAGAGCGTTGGTCCACAGACTGAAGGGTCCTAGGTTTGTACCTCAGTTGCAGGCTCAATCCATGCCCCGGTCGGTGTGTGAGCGGGAGGCAACCAGTCGATGTGTCTCTCTCACATCGATGTTTCTCTCTCTCTCTCTCTCTCTCTCTCCCTCTTCCACTATCTCTGAAAAGCAATGGAAAAAATAGCTTCAGGTGAGGATTAAAAATAATAATAAAATAAAATAATTTGGTTTAAAAAAATAAATAAAAGAAGAAAAGGAGCTCAGGTAGAAGACCTGGAAGGAACAGTCAGGGAGGTAGGAGGAACCAGGAAAGTGAGCTGTCATGGAGGCCAAGGGGGGTTTCTAGCAGGAGGGAGTAATCAACCATGTCAAAAACAGCTGGAAAGTTTTGATGACACAAAAACTGAACAACGCCATTGATTTGAGCATGACCTTAGACTGGCATCACACGGGCTCATTTAGATGACAGTCGTATTAATTCAAATGGTAAGCACTCAGCTAGCATGTGTCCTCAGCACACTCTCAGAGGCTAGCCACAGTCATTCTTATGTCCTGCACACTGCTTCAGAGTTTAAACCATTCACTCAAATTGTGCCCCAACTGCCCTGGCAGGTGTGGCTCAGTTGGTTGGAGTGTCATCCCGTGCACCAAAAGGTCACCGGTTGGATTCCAGGTCAGGGCACATGTCCAGGTTGTGAGTTTAATCCCTGGTCAGGGTACATACGAGAGGCAACCAATCGATGTTACTCTCTCACATCAATGTTTCTCTCTCTCTCTCTCTCTCTCTCTCCCTCCCTCCCTCCCTCTTCTCCCTCTCCCTTCCTCTTTCTCTAAAATCAATAAAAACATATTTTAAAAAATTGTGCCCCAGCTCACTCGGAAATTACAGGTACACATTTGAGTCCTCTCCATACTCATCATTTGAGGTCTTTTATAGTTGCCAGTGTCCCCTCAGAGCTAGCGGAACCAGTGCACCTCTGTCTTTGCAGGGGTAACTGCAGGCCCCCACAGGGGTTAAATGGTTTATCTTGTAGTTTTTATCTCCAGGGAGTGAAGACCACCTTTGTTTTTCTCTCATCTCCTGGTACAGCTAATACCCCTTGGGGATTATGAGGTAATGTTGGATGTTGCTGGTTCTGGTGTCCCTGACATGCCCCTTCGCTCACCCCTGGCCCTCATACACCCAAACTGATAATATCTGTTGTGTGCAAAAGTTGAGTTCGATCTGTTCCCTTTTTTCCAATGATCTTGAAACAGAGGTGAGAACAATAAAGACAGGGCATGCTCAATGGCACAAATCCCCAAGAAGTGGGAGAGGCTGAGACTCAAAGCCCAGTGGGAAGGGCAAGCCCCAAACAAGACCTCTGTTCTCTGAGGCCCAAGGAAAGGAGAGTGTAGCCAGAGAGAATGTTGGAGATGACAAGAGAGGAAACATTCACCTAATGGCCTCCATTTGCTCTAAACACAGGAGTTCTTAACCCAGGGTCCAGAGCCCCTTTGGAGTCTGCAGAGAGAATTTAAGGAGCCCATGGACTTGAATGGGGGGAGGAATTGCATCTTTATTTTCACTATCACTAACAGAAATGTAGCATGTCCTTCTAGGGGATGTGAGTAACAAGCTACAGCAGTATAGCAGTACCTATGGCTTTGTCACCAATGGAAGTCAGATTTTCATACCTTATCATGGTTGTTGCAGATCTCTCAAAATAACATCATTATTTTGAAATCATGCTAGTCATTAAATCTGTTGATAGAGTTGGTGTTTAAGGTATTAATAAAGAAGCACATATGTTAATACATGACAGATGTATTTCTTATTATTTTGATAATTGTATTTCTTTTCTTTTTTTTGAATCCTCATCCAAGGATATTTTTTCCATTGATTTTTAAAATATATATATCTTTATTGATTTCAGAGAGAGGAAGGGAGAGGGAGAGAGAGAGATAGAAACATCAATGATGAGAGACTCATTGATGTGCTGCAGCCCGCAACCCGGGCACGTGCCCTGATCGGGAATCAAACCGCTATGTCCTGGATCCTAGGTTGATGCCCAACCACTGAGCCACGCCCGGCCGGGCTCCATTGATTTTTTAGAAAGAGTGGAAAGAAGAGAGAGAGACAGAGAGAAACACTGATGTAAGAGAGACACATCGATTAGTAGCCTCCCACACAGGCCCTGAGGGGGGACAGAGATAGAGCCTGCAACCGAGGTATGTGCCCTTGACCGGGGAACCCGCAACCCTTCAGTACATGGGCCAAAATTCTAACCACTGAGCGAACCAGCTAGGACAATAATTGTTTCTTTTGTAATCCTCTTTATCTTATGCATGCATTATTCTGGGAGGGGGTTTCTTAGATTCCACCAGATTGCCAGAGGTGTCCGCAGCATAAAGAAGGCTAAGGGCCCGGCCAGTGTTGCTCAGTGGTTGAGCCTCGGCCCATGAACCTCTATGTCACTGTTCAGTTCTGGGTCAGGGCACATGCCCAGATTGCGGACTCGATCCCCGATAGAGGGTGTGTAGGAGGCAGCCGATCAATGACTCATCATTGATGTTTCTATCTCTCTCTTCATCTCCCTTCCTCTCTCTGAAATCAATAAAAACATATTTTTTTTAAAAGAAGAAGGCAAAGGGACACTGCTCTGAAGAGTAACAGTAGCTAACAAATATATAGGTCTTGCTAAAGGCCAGGTACTGTTTGAAGTACCTTTTTTTCTTATATAGTTGTTAACTCATTTATTCCTAACTGTACAAGGTAGGTACTTTTCTTATACCCATTTTACAAAACAGGAAACTGAGGCACAGTAAAGTAACTTGCCCAAGGTCATTCAGCTAGTGCATGATGGAGCTGGGATTCAAACTCAAGCCTTCTGGCTTCAGAGTCTATGCCAAAAAGTCAAGGACTTGAATTGGTAGAACACCAAGGGGCAAATGGGTTGAGGGTGCAGCGAGAATGGGTAAAGAGAGAGGGACAATGAGACAGGGTCTGCTCTGGCCAGAAGAAAAGTAGGAAGAGGCCACTAGGCTGGAAGAAAATAGAAAGGCCCACAGAAGAGCAGGATTCAAGTAGATAAAAGAAGTGGAGGAGACCCGAGATAAGTGGGAGAATAGGCCAGAGTGAGAGACGGTGGTGTGTAGATGCCAGAGGTGTGAGGAAGTCATTCCAGGGCATGACAAGGTGAATAATGTGGCATAGACAGAGGTGGTTAAAGTAGAGGGGAGGTAAAGGTCCCTAAAGTTGAGTAGTTGAAGGAATCATGAGGCCGGGCCTGCAGATTCTCCCAAGATTGCTTGGTTGACTGATTCACTCATGTATGCTTTTGTACTGAGTGTCTAGTACGTGCCAGGCAGTGTTCTTGGCATTGGGCAGCCAAGAGGTGAACCAGAAGGACAAGCCTCTGCTGTCGTGGGCTTACTTTCCAGCAAGGGAATAACTACACAAACACACAGACACAAACAAGGCCCAGTTAGACAAGGCTCAAAGCCTTTAGTCACAATTTCATACTGCCAGAAGTTCTGAAAAGCATAAGGTTTTTTATACTTTGGAACCCAAGCTCATTAGGTGACTAAACTTGACCTGAAGTAGCGTGAGGCTATTTATAGTCTTGATTCATGTTTAGTGTAAATTTTCATATTTTTCACTCTAGAAATATTGTCTAGACCTTTCTCAGTAGGTATGTAATATAGAGTATATGAAGTATGTAGAGTTACATAATATTGAGTATGTCTTCCTTTGTAGAATTGAAAACATTCTGAATTCCTCAACACATTTGGCCCCAAGGTTGTAAAAAAGATTATGGACCTGTAAGTGCTGTGCAGAAAATTAAAGTATGCACTGTGTTGGTTTGCAAACTGGCTCCTGTACACAGAGGGTAAGGAGAGATGGAAGAAAGGGGCAGACCACTCCAGATTGGTGGGTGGCAGGTTTAATAAGCAAGGGAGCTTACATCTGAGGCTTGTCTTGGGTGGCCACGAGATGAGTACATCTCTGTACCCACCCATTAGAATTTTAAAAATTTATATAGAGGACTTAACTGAGTTACCAGAAAGGGGACCTGGCCCTGAGTGGATCTGCCTAGGGCCAGCCAGTTGTGAGTTTGTACTTGACTTCATGCAGGAAAAATTTTACAACACGTGTCCAGGTGAATTTTAGAGGACATTTATTAAAGCTGGGAACAGTGAAACAAGGAAGGGCTGGGGACATGAGCCTAGGCTGGTCTGCTTTGGCTCACTAAGAAATCAGAGAAAAGGGGAACTTGGGGACAGGTTCAGGGGGTTTGCCCTGGATGAACTGCTGCTGCCCCCTGCTGCCCTGGTTGCAAGCCTCGTGGGGGCCCTTAGAGTTTAGGAGATGCATGTCTGTCTGTGGGGGAAGAAGAAGGGGAGGTGCGGGCATGCTCTTGGGAGGGAGAGCCTACACTAGCCCTTCAGTTTGAGGGACTTTAAAGGCAGGCATTTAGGGGAGGTCTTAGGGGAGGATCTCAGAGGGAACAGTTAATGCAAAGATGAACACAAAGAGGCCACTGTGGCTGGAGCATATTGGGCCTGATGAGGAGCTATAAATTGCCGGAAGGACTTCATGTAGTCAGAAAGATTGTGAGTTTGGTTTAGAAAGATCATGAGTTTGGTAACAAATCTTTTGATGAATATGGTGTAGTGACCATGAACGTGGTGGTTGTCAACAACCAGGAGGCCCAGAGGGAAGTTTTCCTGGGTGGGAAAACACAAGGGGAGATAGTTTAGTTAGAGGAAATAGAAAGCCAAACAGGGCTGAACATGTAGAGTAATATGGACTGAAGACCTTGGTTTGGGGGAAATTATAGAAGGAAGTCAGATTAGGTAGATTAGGTGGATTCAAGATTCTAATTGGGATGCTGGCTGAAAGATGTTCTAGGATGACCAAAGACCTGGGTCTTAAATGACAGCCTCTGCTTGAGGTCCAATCTGTAATGTGCCATCTGGGCTTTGGGGTTCAAAATACCTTAGACACAGAGGACAGTAGTAGCAAAGGTTGAAGTGGTGAAAGATCTTTTTGTTTCTTTTTATGCCTCTCTGGACTTGTGCTTCTCAGCAGCTCTGTCTCCGAATGTCTGTCTCCTAGCTTCTGCATCTCTTAGTGGCTCTTCACATCCCTATCTATTTCTGTGATCCATCCTGGCATCTGTGTTCCTCACAATCTCTCCCTCAACATATTCCTCTCTACGTGTCTCTCAGAATTTCCAACTTTGAATATTTATGTCTGTGTCCCAGAATCTGGTTCCCTTACCTTCCTTTGTGTTTGTACTGTAATTATCTCTTTTCCAACTGAACTGTCCTCTCCTGGAAGGCATGAACCCGTTATCAGTCCTCTGGGTATCCCCAGTGTCCCGCACAAAGCCTAGCCTATAAGTCTCTCAGATACATTTATACTTGAATGAAGGATTTTTCTGAGGAGTAAGGGACACTCGATTTCCTGCCCCCCACTCGCGCCCCTGGCCCCCGCGGAGCTGGCTGGCTGCCCCCGGGACAGCTAGGTACCTGGGCAGAGGGTGTGGTATTGTGCTGTTACTCTTGTGTTCTTTGCCCAGGTGACACAACTCTTTGAGGGCACCTTGCCATGTTCTAACCCTCTCCGCAGGAAACCGGGGCAGTCAGCACAGCCCGGGACGCCCCGCCCCCGCCTCGCCGGCCCCGCCTCGCCGGCCCCGCCCCCCGGCTTCGCCATTAGAGAAGCGCCGGCTGCAGCCGGGGGGGGGGAAAGGCGGGCGAGAAATGGCTGCGGTGTGTCGGAGCGTGAAGGTATCCCGGTCCTCGCCCCTGCGGCCTGCCCCGCTGCACCTGCTGGGACTGTCGCGTCCGTGGAAGTAGGGGGAAGAGATCGGTGCTGGGAGAAATGGTCACGCGTATCTAGGCCTGGTATTGCGGTGGTGGGGCTCGGGGGGTGAAGGTCAGCTCTCCGCAGCACGTGTGTGTGGGGTCACTGGATGGACTATCCGGGGATGAGAAACCTAGAGGGGCTCATCAGTAAGGAGAGGAGTCACACCTGAGTCATCTGCAGGGGCAACCAAGAGCCTCCCTTGCAGGCAGTTGAAAGGGTCTGCACAGTGTAAATGTTGTCCGTACCTTCTCCACAGGGCCTGGTCGCCATAATAACCGGAGGCGCCTCGGGGCTAGGTCTGGCCACAGCAGAGCGACTGGTGGGGCAGGGGGCCACTGCTGTGCTGCTGGACATGCCCAGCTCGAATGGGGAGGCCCAAGCCAAGAAGTTAGGGAAGAGCTGTGCCTTCGCCCCAGCTGACGTAAGTGGGGTCGCTTCACATCTCCCCAGGACACCGGCCTGGGAAGCCATGGGGTCCCCCCCCCCCATAGGGTACTGTCTATGTAAGGGGTGGGCCCGTCTCCCTTTCCTTTAAAAAAAAAAAAAAAAGTTTTTTTATTGATTTTTAGAGAGGAAGGAAGAGAGAGAAACACATCAATGTGAGAGCAAAACATGTATGAGCTGCCTCCTGCATGCACGCCCCCTACCAGGGATTGAGCCTACAACCCCGGCTTGTGCCCTGACCAGGAATGGAACTGTCAACCTTTCAGTGCATGCCCAACCAACTGAACCACACCAGCCAGGGCGACCCATCTCCTTTTCTCTTCACAACAGTGAGGATGGGGATTGAACATATCAGAATCTCCTGGAGGGTATAATTTGAAAATTCATATGGAGCTCTATAGTTTTATATCTACAAAGTTGAAAAACTTTTCATGAAACAAACTACAGACAGTAAAGCTTGATGCAATCATCTTAGCAGGTAGAGGTACAAAAAAGCTAATCTGTCTTCATATCACTAATTCTCAAAACAGTGCTCTGATCCACAGCAATTGAGACTCTCCACTGGTATGTGAATTCATCAAAAGAGGATATAGATTTGAAAAATGTTTTGAAACACTGTTCTGTAGTACCTAACATTTTCAGCTTTATCCCACTCTTGAGTTTTCTCTTGGTCTTTCTCTTGGTTATGTAATTCTGCTCTCCCCTCCCATAGGTTTAGTGGTGTGTGTGTGCTCTGGGTGATACCTCCTCCACTTCTCCCTCTAAAGGTGACCTCAGAGAAGGACGTGCAAGCAGCCCTGACTCTAGCAAAAGAAAAGTTTGGCCGTGTGGATGTGGCAGTCAATTGTGCAGGCATTGCACTGGCCATCAAGACATATAACTTAAAGAAGAACCAGGCCCATACCTTGGAGGACTTCCAGAGAGTTCTCAATGTAAGGCCTTGGAGGTTCTCCAAGGGTAGGAATAAGAGGTGTCTGGCTGTGAGTGTTCCCAAAGCTTTTAGGGGACAAAAGGCTGCTTCTGCCTCAGGTCCTAACCATGTCTCTACTGGTCCTCCAGGTGAATCTCACAGGCACCTTCAATGTGATCCGCCTTGTGGCTGGAGAGATGGGCCAGAATGAACCAGACCAGGGAGGCCAACGTGGGGTCATCATCAACACTGCCAGCGTGGCTGCCTTTGAGGGCCAGGTGTGTGAGTAGGGGCAAGGCTTGTGCCTCCTCAGTGACTTGCTGGGGGCCCTCCCACCTATGACCTCTACTCTTTCTCCAGGTTGGACAAGCTGCATACTCTGCTTCCAAGGGGGGCATAGTGGGCATGACACTGCCCATTGCTCGGGATCTGGCTCCCATGGGCATCCGGGTTATAACCATTGCTCCAGGTAGACATATCCCCTCCCTGCCACACCTGGGATTGGGTGGGATCCATGGACAATTGAGACGGGAAAGTATCCATCACCTAAGCAACAGCAGCCTTCCATCCCTGGGCATAAGGAAGTACTACAAGTAGGGCTGGAGTTGGGTAAACATGAAAGCGAGGGCAGGCCTCTGACTCTGTCTGTCTTGTCTAGGCCTATTTGGCACCCCACTGCTGACCAGCCTCCCAGAGAAAGTACGCAACTTCCTGGCCAGCCAGGTGCCCTTCCCCAGCCGACTGGGAGACCCTGCTGAGTATGCTCATCTGGTACAGTCCATTATCGAGAACCCATTCATCAATGGAGAGGTCATCCGACTGGATGGAGCCATCCGCATGCAGCCATGAAGGGAGAGGGCAGAGAAAATACATACTCTTCCACCCTTCCCCTGACATACTATACTCCAGCTTGGGAGGAAGCCCAGTAGCCATTTTGTAACTCTGTCCACTAGTCACCTTCTGTGCCTAATAAAGTCTATTTCTTACAGGAAGTATGCAGTGCTGTGCGCTGGGGGAACTGACATGGGGAAGAAAGGTGAATGGGTGAAGACTGACAGGGTTGGATGCACAGATCGCAGGGGTGGCATGGGAAAAGCAAGACCTCACACCTTTTGTGTCCTATTACAACACGTGGCCTTGATTTTAATGAACAACTTTATTACCTAGGCTCGCAGGTTGGGGTACGGGCTCAGCTATCTTCCTCTGGGGAATGGACTATGGTAGGGGTCTGCAGCATTTTCCTCTGACTTCTAGCTTCTGTGAGCTTGATGGGGGTGAGGGGAAGGAAGAGATGACCATCTGGAGTTCAGCGGCTGCTGGTGTTGAACTGTAGGTGATATTGGGCTGTAGGTTGATTGGTATAGATTACTGAATTCAGGTAATTCTGCCTGTGAAAGAAGTGCAGAGGCCTCAACTCATGGGCTTTCCCTCTCTCCCTGGCCCTCGCCATTCCTCCCCACCCCTTGGCAGTCATCCCGGCTGCCCTCCCCTAGAACTCACTGGGCTTTTTGCTCGCTAGCCAGCTGCTGGTTGAAGGAGCCCAGTCCCCTCCGGAATTCAGCACACAGTTGCCTCTCCTGCTCTTCTAGCTCCATGGCTGCTTGGGCCAGGCATATGGCCTGTCTTCCCCATTCAGCATCCTGTGCTTGTTCAGCCTGGCGCTGTGCCTCCTTTTCTCGGCATTGCGCCTCCTGGAATTTCTTGATATCAGTTTGCTGCTCTGCAGCCACGCTCTTCCCGCTATGGGGCAGGACCTGGTGGGGAGCCACAGAGCACTGGGCGATGTGGGGTTTCTCATTTAGTAGGTCACTCTTGATCTGGTTCTGGATCTCCTTCAAGTTGGCCTCCTGTTCACGCTGATGTTCATGGCGCCGTCTCTCAGCCACCTCAGCTGCCTGGTGGGATCCCCAAATGTGAGCATTTGGGTGCCCAACCTCAGGGAACTCTCAGTCACGGGAGGGGGAGATGTGGCCCTATTCTCCTCCATCTCAGAGCTATTGCATGGCCCTTGAGTGACCTAATGTGGGGAAGGGGTAGAATGGACAGGGAACTTCCCTGCCCTCTGAAAGCCCATAGACTGAGCAGCTGGGGAAGGGAGGGCAGTGTTCTCTTCTCAAGTCAGCCTGAGTCTGGAGGTAGGGAATGGCTTCTGCCCTAAGAGGGCCCTTGGGTAAAGAGAGAAGTCCTCAGGTAGATGAGAGGGTTGGTGTTGATTCGAGAAGTATTGTGAGGGGAAAGATGTGGCTAAGATTCCCCAGGACTTTGTTCAGAGGGTTAGGGAGAGCCCAGAGCACTGGATGGCTCAGGCCATACCTGGGCTTTGTTGGCGTTGGCCATGGCACACCTCATGGCTATGCGACAGGATTCCTCCAGCTTGGCCAGCTGGGCAGCCCGTGTTTCCACGGCTAGGCGCAGCTTCTCACGGAGATCATCTACACACAGAAATATGACCAGGGCACTGTACTGGCCTGCTTCATTCCTGGTCCACTCATTCAGCAGCCATTTGTTCGACAAGCGTTGTTGGTGTATGTGTATGCATGTTTCGGAGTGGGGGGTAATATCCTAATTGTAGGGATGTGCAAAGAGCTACTTTGTAGGGCTAAGGATAGCCAAAGTGGCAGTAATGAGGATTTCTCAAGTGCCTAACTGAAAGATGCCTCCAATGGACCTGGATCCCAGTGCCAGCTCTATTGCTTCTAAGCTGTGTCACCTTAGGGAAATCGTTCCATCTCTCTGAACTTCAGTCTAAGACCCATGTGTTGGGTTCTGAAGATACCATGGAATTAGATCCTATCCTCAGAGGGCTCCCTGTCTAGTCGGGGAGTTGGATCAAACATAGGTCATCACCATAGAGATGTGTACAGGGCATTATGAGAGCTTTAAATGATGGGTCAGAGGAAGGCTTCCAGGAGGAGGTGATCCTTAAAATACAGGTTGCATATAGGCATAAAGAGCAAAGGGCATTCCAGGCCACGGGCATAACATGAGCAAAGGTATTGACACTTAAATTGCCACACTGGTCTTGCTGTTTCTAAAACATGCCAGAGACTCCTGCCTCATAGATTTGCAATACATGTTACTCTTGACTCAGCTTTCTCACTTCCCACAGGTCTTTGCTCAAATGTTACTGCTTCAGTAACACCTTCCCTCTCCCTCCTACCTAAAATTACAACCTGCCTCCCTCCAACATTTATTTCCCTTTCCTGATTTTTCTCCCTAGCATTTGTCACCATCCAATATATTCTACATTTAAAATTATTTTGTCTATTGCCTGTCTCTCCTCACTAGAAGGTAACCTTTGCCCTTGCCAGTTTGGCTCAGAGGTTAGAGTGTTGAACCTGCGGACTGAAGGGTCCTGGGTTCGATTCCCGGTCGAGGGCATGTACCTCAGTTGTGGGCTTGATTCCCGGCCCCAGGCGGGGCATGTGCGGGAGGCAACCAATCGATGTGTCTCTCTCACTTGATGTTTCTCTCTCCCCCTCTTCTATTCTCTCTGAAAAAATATCCTCTGGTGAGTATTAAAAAATAGAAATAAAATAAAATCAATAAAAGTGTTTGGGAAAAAAAGAAAGTAACCTTTGTGAGGGCAGGGTTTTTGTCTGTTTTATTTACTACCATGTTCTAGCACCTAGTAGGTGCTCAATGAATTCATTTGACAAACATTTATTGAACACCTACATAGTAGGCTAGAGAGTTTTGCAGGGCTAGACTAAGGGCCAGAAACTTCACTTGAGGGTGGTGGGGAACATGGGAGGACTTTAAGCAAGGAGGTGACACAGATTTGCATTTTAGAAAGCTTCTGGTGGGAGACAATGGAGGTAGAGAAGCCATCTTGGAGGCTAGCAGTAGGCCAGTTGGCAGGACTCAAACTAGGCCAGTGATGGAAAGGATAGAGGGGAAATATATAGGAGGTTACATCAGCAGGACTTGGATGAGGGAGTAAGGGAGAGAAGACTCGAGTGCTTCTCAGGGTGCTGGTTTAGATGACCGGTGCATGGTGTGGCCACCACCGGAAGTAGAAGATACAGAATAAAGAGCAGGTTAAGGGGCACTGATGAATTCTGTTTAGGAAGCAGAGTTGGAGGCGGTCAGCAAGTATCTGGCTATCTGATTCTGCATGTAGAGAGCACAGAAGTGATGACATAGTAGCTAAAACCAGAATGGGGACTGAGGACATCTGAGGTTAGTGTGCAGGGTAAGGAGAGCAGTGTGCCAGGGACAAGGTCCCAAGAAGAAAGGAGTAGAAGGAAGAGGAGCCACAAAGGGCAGACAGAGAAGGATGGTCAGAGAGCTACGGGCAGAATGTGCTGTCACAGAAGCCACGGAAGAGAAGTTCAAGAAGGAAGATGTGATTAGAGTCAAGTGGAGCAAGAAAGATCCAGTCAAAGAGAAAAGAGTAAACAGAGCCTCTTGGACCTGAACCTGATAACACCAAAGGCCTTGGTGATTTTAGTGAGAGTGGTGGCAGTGAAGTTGTGTTGGGAGAAAGGAGATCTGAGGGACCTGAGGTGTGACTGGAAAGTACGGAAGAAGAGACAAGTGGAAGCAGATTTTTGCAAAAGCATAGTTGGGCTCGGCCAGGCGTGGCTTAGCGGTAAGTGTCGACCTAGGATCCAGACAATCGGGGTTCAATTCCCGGTCAAGGCACTTGCCCGGGTTGTGGGCTCGATCCCCAGTCAGGGGTGTACAGGAGGCAGCCGACCAATGACTCATCATTGATGTTTCTATCTCTCTCTCTCCCTCTCCTTTCCTCTCTCTGAAATCAATAAAGATATATTTTTAAAAAGAAAAAAGAAAAAGTATGGTTGTAAAGACAGCCGGCTAGCTCACAGCTTCTAGAGGAATCACAGGGTGGAGGGAGGCATCTGTCTCTTTAAGATGGTTTAGGCTTTAGCATGTTTATAGCCTGCACAGAAGGGGCCAGTGGAGGGGGAAGTTCGAGAACACAGGGGAGGGGACCCCTGAGGGAGCACAGCCTGGGGGTGGGGCAGGGAGAATGAAGTCTAGAGCACAGGCTGAAGGCTTGGCTTTGAAGAGGCACAGTGACATGGACTTCAGAGACTGGAGGGCTGGGGGTGGGGAGGGGGAGACAATAGGGGTGTGCTGTTTCATTTCACTCTTCACAGCAACCTGGAGAATCAGCCCAATTTTTCAGATGGGGACACAGAGAGGTTAGAGGTGAAGTGAAAATACCCAAAGTTACAGTCAGCAAGTAGCAGGTTGGGATTTGAATCCAGGTCTCTGAAGGAATCAGCCCATGTTCCTTCCATTGCACTAAACGGACTCTCACTTAGCACAGTGCTGTCCCTGTGCCCTGCTCTGCCTTCTCATATGCCTCCCTGCTGCCATCAGGCAGCTGGCCCCACAGTGCCACTACAACTGCTCCAACAAAAATCACCAACTACTGCTAATTTCCAAATCCAATACACAGGACACAGGGCTCCTTTGTTCCTGTCCGAACTGCTCCAGAGCATTTGACATTATTGACAACTCCCTCTCTGAAATTCCCCTCTTGGCCTCTGAGGCCCCACTTTCTCACAGAGACCAAGAGAAGGCTGGTATGGCGTAGTGGTCAAGAGCATGAGCTCTGTAGCCAGCCTGCCTGAGTTCACTTCCTGTTTCCATCACCCATAGCTATATGAGTCTGGACAAGTTACTTTGTTCTTCAGTTTTCTCTGCTGAAAGTGGGGATAATACTAGTACTTGCCTCATAGAGCTGTTGTGATGATTAGTTACATACATGGTAGAAAGCTTAGTATAGTATCTGCTACACAGTACGTGTTCAATGAAGGTTTGCTATTATCATTATTTTGTGCATCTTTTTCCTACCTCCCTGATCCCTTGTCAGTCTTTATTATAGGGTCCTTCTCCTCTACTCATTCACTCAAGATATATTTACTGATCATCTATTATGTGCCAGGCCCTGTGTAAGTCACTGGGGTTGTAATGGTTAGTAAGACAGCTTTGGTCTTTGGTCTCACAGGATGCACAATTTGCTCACTCTATTCCCAGGCACCAGGCTTAGCATTCTGCTCATTTGCACACACACACCCCCACCATGGCCCCCAAATCTCTCCCTGCAGCCCAGACTGGCCCTGGAACTTCAGGATCATATTAACTATGTAGCTGCCTGTCAGCCAACTCCTCTTGGCTGCAGTAGTCTTCTACCTGATCTCTTTGCCTCTAGTCTAACCCCCTCTAGTCCAACCTCCTCTTTTGGCTGACAGAGTTTGTCTAAAACACAAATCCTGTGACTCCAATGCTCAAAACCTTCCTGTGGTTCCTACCTCACTCAGTAAAAGCTGAAGTCCTCATTATCCCATAAGGCCTACTCGATCAGGCCCCTTTCACCTCTCTGACCTCACTTCCTACCATTATTCCCCTCACTCACTTTACTGCAGCTACTCTGGCTTCATTGTTCTTCCTCAAACATTCCAGATACCCTCTCTCCTGCCTCAGGGCCTTTGCACTAGCTATTTCCTCTACCTGGACAGTTCTTCCTTCAGATATTTGTGCTACTCACACCCTCATCTTCAGATCCGTTGTCAAGTGTTACCTCAGTGAGGTTTTCCTTATTTATTTTTATTTTTAAAAAATTTATCTTTATTTTTGAAAGCGCTAGATATCCCCTCTTTCTCTCCCCTTTGATCCCCTCCATCCCGCATTTGCTCTCCCCCAGGTCTTCACCACACTATTGCCTGTGTCCATGGGTTATGCATATATGTATATAAGTTCTTTGATTAATCTCTCCCCACCCACTCCCCCACCCCTGCTTTCCCATTAAGATTCATCAGTCTGTTCCATGCTTCTATGTCTCTGGATCTACTTTGTTCCTCAGTCTATTTTGTTTATTAGATTTCATATATGAGTGAGATCACGTAAAACTGAATCAGGAAGAATCAGAAAATCTGAATAGGCCAGTAACAACTGATGAAATTGAAGCAGTAATAAAAAAAACTCCCAGCAAACAAAAGCCCTGGTCTGGACAGCTTCACATGTGAACTTTCTAATTCTTTAAATTGTAGGGTTAGATAGTGTTGACTTTTTGTCTGGAAGATCTATCCAGTGAAGTCAGTGGGGTGTTAAAGTCCCCACCTATGACTGTATTGCTGTTGATCTCTTCCTTAAAGTCTTTAAGGTTATCATTGATAGGTCCTTATTTATTGCCATTTTAATTCTTTATGCCTATGTTTCTCTCTCTATTATTATTACAGCAGTCCCTTTAACATTTCTTGCATTGCCGGTTGGGTGGTGATAAACTCCTTTAGACTTTTTTTGTCTGGGAAGCTCTTTATTTCACTATCTGTTTTGAATGATAGCCTTGCTGGATAGAGTAGATCCTTGTTTTGCATTACCTTGAATGCTTCATGCCATTCTCTTCTGGCCTATAGAGTTTCTGATAAGAAGTCAGCTGACAGCCTTATGGGAGCTCCTTTGTGGGTAACAGATTGCTTTTCTCTTGCTGCCTTTATGATTCTCTCTTTGTCTTGAATTTTTGGCATTTTAATTATGATGTGTCTGGGCATGGGCCTCTTTGGATTCTTCTTGCTTGGGACTTTCTGTGCGTCCTCAACTTGTGTGACTTTTTCCTTCATCAGGTTAGGGAAGTTTTCTACCATTATTTCTTCAAACAGGTTCTCTAAGCCTTGCTTACTTTCGACCTCCTCTGGCATTCCAATGATGTGAATATTGTTACATTTCATGTTGTCCTACAGCTCCCTTAGACTGCCCTCCTGTTTTTTAATTGTTTTTTCTTTTTGGGTCTCTGATTGAGTGATTTTTTTCTACCCTGTCTTCTAATTCACTGATCCGATCCTCAGCTTCCTCTAATCTGCTATTTCATTCCAATATATTTTTTATTTATGCTTTGTCATTCTTAATTTCCTTCATAGTTTCCATATCTTTTTTCATGCTGTTGAGCATCCTTATGCTCAGTATTCTGAACTCTATATCTGATAGATTGCTATCTCCATTTCATTTCACTCTTTTTCTGGAGACTTCTCTTGTTCTTTCATTTGGGGCTTGTTTTTTTGTCTCCCCATTTTGGCTGCCTATTTGGGTTTGTTTCTGTGTATTAGGTAGGCCTGCTAGGACTCTCAGTCTTCTTGGAAGGTCTCTGGTGCAGGGCAATGCCAGATGCTGTTTGTGACTAGCCTTGAGTACCCTGTTTGGAGCTATCAACAACCCACAGCTTGAGGTCCCCTCTGTTGGGGCTGGGTGCATTTGGGCATGACCAAGGTGCCCACCAAAGACTGCTTTTCCAAGGCCCAGGTCCAGAAGCAAATCAGGCAAAGACTCAAAACACTGTGAAGTCTGCCTCTGCCTGCAGGCTGATCAATCTGATTTCTTAATGAGCCTCAGGCTATAGAAACTCCACAGGGTAAGTCGAGAGGTTTTCCATCAGGGTGAGGCTATTGCTTCCCCCTCAGGCAAAAGCTGCTTGGAAGGTAAATGACTGCCTGTGAAAGATGTCCTCTGCTAATAGGGGAATGACTCATCACAGGGATCCAGAGGGTAGCCCTCTGAGCTCTATCTCCAGAGCCCACAATCCTAGATTCTCCTCATATAGCGCCAGTCCACTCTGCCCTCCCTCTGCTGGAGCCCAGGGTGAGTGGCTGCACATGAAACTTAGTGCGTTGGCTCTTTAAGAGGGTGCCTGCAGTTCCAACCATCTCTCCCTGGCAGACAGAAACCCTGCTGCTTTTCACAGCCAGATGTTATGTGGGCACCTTTCTCAGTTCTGGTGCTCTTGGCTAGGAATCCCAGCCTGGGATTTAGGCCCCAGAGTCCTCAGTGGGAACCCCCCACAGCTGAGATATCCCTCCGGACTTTCAGCTGCTGCCTATAGGAGCCCTCTTGCGCCTCCACACTTCCTTCCAGTCTCTATGTGGTCTCCATTTTTTCTCCTTGATTATGAAGGTGCTCGCCAGCTTATCTTCAGTTGCAGTTGATTGTTCATGATGATTTTTCTATATTTTAATTGTAATTCCAGTTTGGTCCCGGGAGAGTGTCAGTGTAACTTCCACTTAGTCCACTACCATCTTTAATCCAGGTTTTCCTTTTTTAAAATTGCAATGGTGCCCCCCTCCAAAAGTTCCCATATACTGTATTGTGTGTTATTTTTTCCTAGCAATTGTATTAATTACCTTATATATTTCACCATTTTATTTTGTTTATGGTCTGTTTGTCCCCATTAGAGTGTGAACTCCATGACAGCAAGGATTGTTCTGTTTTGTTCACTGGGCCAGGCACAAAGTAGGTAGCTTAATATTGAAATGGTCTTGTCATTTCTCTGCTTAAAACCCTTAAGTGACCCTAGTTGGTTTGGCTCAGTGGTTAGAGCATTGGCCTGCGGACTGAAGGGTCCTGGGTTTGATTCCAGCCAAGGGTGTGTACTTCAGTTGCAGGCTGTATCCCCAGCCCTGCACAGGGTGAGTACAGGAGGCAGCCAATTGATGTGTCTCTCTCACATCAATGTTTCTCTCTCTCTCTCTCCCTTTCACTCTCTCTGAAAAGCAATGGAAAAATATCCTTGAGTGAGGAATAAAAAAAATACACCCCCCCCCCCAAAAGAAACAAACAAACAAAAAAAACCCTTCAGTAGTTACCCACTGCCTATACAGTCAGGTTCACAATTCCTTAGTTTGGTGTAAAAGGTTCTTACCCATTTTCTTTTCCTCCAAGTCCTCAACCCTGGGCTACACTAACACTAAACTGTGTATCTTAAAACTCCCCAACTATTCACAGCTTGCTGCTCTTCCTCTTGCTATTCCTCTGCCTAGAAGGGCCTTTTTGTGTTCCCTCTACCAATCCTGGAAAAATTGTACCCAACTTTCTAAAATTGGTTCATGACTGCTGACCTGTGCCACTACCCCCTGCCCCCCTTGCCTTGTAAGAATTGACCACTTCCAGGCTGATGGTCTCTCCGCGTTCTATGTGCACTTCTCTCACAGTACCCGTCCGAGTACCTAACACAGTGCTACAGCATAAATATTTGTTGATGAATGACTTCTGCCTGTATCTTTTCCTCTTACTCTAAACTGATTTTCTGGAAGGCATAGTTCTGTGGGCTTCTGAAGGGCAGGGGGCCTGTCTTGTTTACTTCAGTCTTCAAGTGATCATTCAGCAATGATTTATCGAGCTCCTGACACAGTGGCAGGCACTGTGCTAGACAACTAGGATACAGGTGTGGAAATGAGACATATGGCTCATCTTTAGTGAGCTGACATTTTGGGGAAAAGACAGACATCCCACAAATGCTTTCAGAGTTAGTTACATCTATAAGTGGTACAACAGAACAGAATGCTATAATAGGGATGATTTGATAGGTGGGCAGTATGTGTAAGTAAGAGATGCTCCTTGCCCTCAAAGAGCTTACTCTAATGGAAGAGGAGGCATGGCCACAGATAATGTCAAAGTAATGGTAGCTACTGGCCATTGAGCACTGACTTAAACCCTTAAGTGATTACCCACTGTCTACACAAAAAGTCACAATTCCATAGTTTGATGTTAGTTTTCCGTTCCTCCAAACACAACCCTGGGCTACTAACACTGAACTGTGTGTATCCTAAACCACCAGACCATTCACAGACCTAGTGCTACACATTGTGTTTCACATACAGAATCTCATTTCATTTTCCTATGAGCTCTGTTTGCTATGGATTATTATTACCATTTTAAAGATGATGAAACTGAAGCACAGAGAGGAAAATTCATTGGCCCAAACCACCTAGTAAGTGGCAGAGCTATTAGGCCTGTCTTCATTGTACTGTTTCCGGGTAATGAAATGCCAGGTTCATCAGGGACCAATGGCTACATTGTCAGTTACTGAAGGAAATCAGGGAGCTTGGGGTCTGATCAGTCTTTCAGCAGCAGCCCTGTGGGTAACTGGACACCCCCCCCCCCAATATAGTTCTTGTCTCCTGGGTGCTGTACCCAACTCAGGACTTTTTCCTGCCCTGGAGGGCCCAGCTGCTTACCTGTACGCATTTCATCGACCCTGGCTTGCTGTCGCTCCTGTATCTGCTTCTCCAGGCTGTACCTGAGCTGCTCCCGCTGCATTCTCAGGCATGTGGCCTTCTCTGGGTTGTCCCCAGAGAAGCACTGCAGGCTGGACGCTCCACAGTAGGAATCACTGTTACCACGAAGGGCTGGAAACCCCTTCCAGAGTTGGTCTGGACCCCAAAGGTTAAATTCACGCTTATTCTTGAGCTGCTGTTTCTGCTCCCGAAACTCCTGGACTTTTTTGGCCAGCCGGCGTGTCCGTTCTGCCTCTTCCTTCTCTAGCATCTGGGCTACCAGATCATACTGCATCTGGATGGTACCTGGGAGTGGTGGGCAGGGACATGGAGAAGGCCCCATCGGAGGGAGACCCCACTCAGCAGGCCTCTGCTCCCAAGGCCCATCTGGTTTGTTCTGCCACACCCCAGGCCTCAGGCCCACTCTGAGGTGGAACTGCCTCATCTCAGCCCACTCAGTCCCTTCCATCCTTCACCTTGGCAGGCCTCTGGCCTTGGGTTTTGTTTTGTTTTGTTTTTTTAAAATATATCTTTATTGATTTCAGAGAGAGGAAGGGAGAGGGACAGAGATAGAAACATCAATAATGAGAGAGTCATTGATTGGCTACCTCCTGCACACCCCCGACCAGGGATTGAGCCTGCAACCCGGGCATGTGCCCTGACTGGGAATCGAACCTTGATCTCCTGGATCATAGGTCGATGCTCAACCGCTGAGCCATGCTGGCCGGGTGAGGCCTTGGGCTTTTACCGTAAGCTTCATCCTTGCTCTGCTCTGCTGCCTCCCGAAGCTTCCGCTCTTCCACCTGGCTGTTCAGGGCTCCAACATCCACCTAATCCCAAAAGAAATGAGCTAAATCATGGCAGGGGCCCAGCAGCAGATTTTACACTGCTCAGAAATCCTGTTTCAAAATCCTCCTATAGCCTGGCAGGTGTGGCTCAGTGGTTGAGCGTCAACCCAGGAACCAAGAGGTCATGGGTTCGATTCCTGGTCAAAGCACATGCCCGGGTTATAGCTTCAACCCCCAGGAGGCAGCAGATCGATGATGTTTCTCTCTCTTCGATGTTTCTATCTCTCTATCCCTTTCCCTTCTTCTCTCTCTAAAAATAAATAAAAATGTGTTTTAGAAGAGAATAAAGTCCTAGCCAGTTTGGCTCAGTGGTTAGTGCGTCAGCCTGAGGACTGAAGGGTCCGGGGTTTGATTCCGGCCAAGGGCACATACCGCGGTTGCAGGTTCAAGCCCCACGTTCGTGAGGCAACCAATTGATGTGTCTCTCTCACATCGGTGTTTCTCTCATTCCCTCCCTCTTCCACTCTCTCTGAAAAAGCAATGGAAAAAATATTCTCGGGTGAGGATTTAAAAAAAGAGAGAGAGAGAATAAAATGATTTTTAAAATTCTCCTATAGATCCCTAATACCTACTAGGTAATGTTCCACCATCTCAGCATGGTTTGTAAACCCCTCAGTGGTCTAGCTTCTGCCTTGTTCTCCAACCTCATCTCAGTACCCTCTTCCCCTGTCCCACTCTCAGGAGCTCCGTGCTTACAGTTTCCTGCACATCTTATGCTGTTTTGCACAGACAGTTTTTGCTCCAGCCACTCCTTCTGCTTGGAACACTCTCCCCTCTTTACCGAAACTCCTAATCAGCCCTTCAGCTCAGGCTTTCACTTTCCCACTGTCCACATTATATTGAAGTTTAGACAAGTTTAGTCTCTGTTGATGATTTTCTCCACCAGACTGTGAGCCCATTAAGGGCCGAGGCTGGGCCTTAGCTTTGTGTCCCTCCTGTGCAACCCAGTGCTTGGCACAGAGCAGGCCTTAGGAAACGCCTGCCAACTGGATCTCAGTCACACCACTCAACCCTCAGCCAACTGCTTACTTGTGCCAGGCACTATGCTCTGGTTTCCAGAGCTGCTACCATAAGTTAATATTTCCTTTAGCCTCATTTTACCCGAGAGGGGTGGAGCTTAGAGCTCAGAGAAGACATTTGACTCGCCCAAAGCCACACATCTAGTACATGGCAGACCTGGCCCTTGAGCAGGTATGGGGTCTTCTCCACAAGACCATGCTGCATCGTCCCTTTATCCACCCCACCCAACAATCTATTTTTTCTTGAACTATCACTATTTTCTCTTTATTATTATAATTCATTCATTTAAAATGTTTCAAAATTGTGCCAAAGGGAATACAATCTAGCTAAGAATCAGTGTCCCTCCCACCTCTGTTCCTCAGCCTGCTTAACAGTTTCTTATGTAGCCTTCCACAGAGAGTTTAGACATATGCAATATCAAATATGCTTTAGACTTCTTTTGGCTCCATGCTGTTTGTCTCTCAAGAGCCAGGCCTCTTGGCCCAGAGCTGACTGGAGAAGAGTCAGCTGTCATGGGCTCTTCCTCCGCCAGTCTCTCCCCCTGCAGCCCAAACACCTTCCCAGGCCCTTCCCAAGCCTGAGGGCGGGTGACTTCTCCCCCTTGCCTTCCTTTCCAGCCCTAGGACCTGCTCAAATCAGGGAGGGGTTGTAACAGGCACTGCTATATTCCTCTCCAGGTGCAAAAGTGAGGTCGCTCTGGGTCCCAAGAAAGTCCCCCCTGCCCACTCACCCCTATGACTCGGGTCCGCACATCAAAGAATCGTTCCTGTCGCTCCTTTTCTCGATTTCGTCTAGCTTCAATGGCTGCCACCTCCTTGGGATCTGGTGGCAGGTTTAGTGAAAACATCTGGAAAAGGGGCAAGGTGGGATGGCCAATCAGTGCTATACTCAACCCCCATTCTTTTCTCCCCATAGTATCCCACTGGTTGTTGATTCCCATTGATTTTCCTTCCTGTTAATGTTGCATATTTGTGTCCTCCATCTCTGCCATCACCACCCAAATTCAGGCCTCACACTCTGGTGCCAGGCAATATTTCCAGGAGCCTCACTGGCCTCCCTTTCCTCAGTGCTCCCCTCCCTTGCGCCAGTGCTCCCTTGCCCCAGCTCTGCACTGGCTACCAGAGTGCTCCTTCTGAAAGTGAATCTGACCATGGCACCCCTCGGTTTAAAACCTTTAAAAAGCGCGTTAAAGCAAATGGCTTCCCAGTGTTCACAAGATAAAGTCTACCCCCACCTGCTAGATTTATAAGGGTGTTTCCATGACCTGATCCCTGCTCACCTTTCCAAGTCTCAAACTCATCCACAACACTCTCCCTTTCACATTATGCTTTACCCAGTTTTCCTCATTTCAGTAAATGGCATCACCATTCCCCCTTTATTTATTTTTATTATTCTGTGGCTGAATGAAAGGTTAGAGGGCTTAAATTTTCCTGTGTCCTTTCATATTTTGGGAAGCCCATTTTTGGAATGTGAGCCACACAAAGCCACAGCCAAAAATACAGTGCAAACATAAATCTTTTTGTGTCCCTCAGGGACTCTGCGCTAAGACATGAAATGTGCTCCTGAGGGTACAGAGCCCCTTGCCTCCAGGAAATCATCCTAACACAGAGGCCTCAGCTATTCTGAGGAAAGAAAACAGATTTGGGTTTTCGAAATCAAGTGGGATCTAAAGCCTGAAATAAATATTCTTACTTTACATTAAAAAAATTCTTACCATGTCTCTCACCTGCTTGAAACACTCCACTGCCTCCCCACTGCACTTAGAATCAGATCCAGTTCCTGTGCACCTCACCAGTTCATCTCATGCCAACAGCTCCCTTGCTTACAGCACTCCAGGTGCACTGGTATCAAGTCTTCCAGTGAAATAACTGTTCCTACCTCAGGGCCTTTATACACAGCCATTGTTTTGTTTGAAACACCATTTCTCAACCCCTTCTACAGCTAGTTCCCATCTTTTGTTTTTAAAACCATTTTATAACTAGTGAAATAGTAGATACATACAGAAGAATATATATAACTCATATGTAAGTTATGATAAAATAGAGACCCATGAACCAATTCTCCAATTTAAGAAATATAACATGATCAGTACTACTAAGTATCTTGTATCTCTTCTCCCTCATCCTTACCCTGAGAGATAACCATTGTCCAAAACATCACCACTCCCTTGCGAATATGCATTAATATACTGTGTGTACCATTCCATGAACAATAGTTTAAAACATTTTCATGTCTTGGAACTTCATAGAATATTATGAAGTATGTATTATTCCACATCTTGCTTTCTTCTTTTTTCTAATCTTGCTTTTTTCACTCATGTTCATTCTATCATTTAACAAATATTTGTGGAGTGCCTACTGTCAGACACTGTTTTAAGCATTGGGAGACATCAAGGAGCATAAGTGATAAAAATCTGAGTCCTTGTGGAGGTTATTTTTTAGTGGGGGCAGACAAACAATACAATAGAGTATATTAAATAGTTTGTAAGATGATCATAAATGCCATAGGAAAAAATATAGAGCAGAATAAGGGGAAATGAAAGTGCCAAGGAAATGGGGAGGGGTGTTTCAGTTTTAAATATGGATGTCAGGGGACACATAACTAAGAAGGTACTATTTGAGTGAATAGTTGAAGAAAGTAAGGGAGTCACCTATGCAGATATCTAGGAGGGGAGCACTCCAGGCAGAAGGAACAGCAAGTTTGAAGGCCTTAAGATGGACACACATTCAAGGGAACAGCAGGAGGCAAGTGTGTGAGCAAAGGAGAGGTAGGTAGGAAATGTCATTAGAGAGTTAATGCAGGGGCCAGAACATGTAGGACTTTGCAGACCATTGTAAAGGCTGTGGCTTTTATATATATATATATCTTAATTGATTTCAGAAAGAGGAAAGGAGAAGGAGAGAGAGAGATAGAAACATCAATGATGAGAGAGTCATTGATCGAGCCCACAACCTGGGCATGTGCCCTGACCGGGAATCGAACCCCAATCGCCTGGATCCCAGGTCGATGCTCAACCGCTGAGCCATACCGGGCCGGGCAAGGCTGTGGCTTTAACTCTGAGAGAAATGAACAGCTATTGGAGGGTTTTGAGAAGTGGAAGCAATGTGTTTTGCTTTTGATTTTTAAAGGACATCTCTGGTTGCTGTGTTAAGAATAGACTGGGGGTAGGAGAGGCAAGGCTAGAAGCCAGGAGACCAGACGGGAGGCTATACCAGTCATCCAGGCAAGAGATGATGGTGACTCACACCAGGTTGGTAAGAGCAGAGGTGGTAAGAAGTGGTCACATTCTGGACATATTTTGAAGGCAGAGATGACAGGACTTTCTGATGGATTGGATGTGTGGTATGAGAGCAGTATCAAGAATAACTTCAGCCCTAGCCAGTTTGCTCAGTGGCTAGAACATCGGCCCGAGCACCAAAGGGTCATGGGTTTCATTCCAGCCAAGGACACGTACCTCGGTTGCAGGGTCGATCCCTGGGGCACCTGTGGGAGGCAACCAGTTGATGTGTCTCTCTCACATTGATGTTTCTCTCCCCCCCCCCCCTTTCACTCTCTCTGAAAAGCAATGGAAAAAATATCCTTGGGTGAGGATTAAAAAAAGAATAACTTCAAGGATTTCAGCCTACAGAAGGATTATACACCCTTATCTCATTGCCCTCAAGGTTAGCCCAATTTGCTTTGCCCTTTCCAGTGTGAGAATTGACATGTGTCATTGCCAAGCAGAACTACGAGCCATTAGGTGATAGGCACTTTTTCTCTTCACTCTCTATGAGACTGGCAATGTCCCGGCTAAGGGTTGCTCCTTCAGCCTGCGTCCTGAAATGGTAACATAGAGCAGAGATGCAGTCGACCCACAGTGGACAAGAAGCAGGAGTGAGAAATAAATGTTTATTTTTATAAGCTGCTGAGATTTTGGGGTTGTTTGTAACCTCAGCATAATTTAGCCTATCCTGGCTGATACAAAGGAA
Source organism: Miniopterus schreibersii (assembly GCF_964146895.1). Classification (NCBI taxonomy): domain Eukaryota; kingdom Metazoa; phylum Chordata; class Mammalia; order Chiroptera; family Miniopteridae; genus Miniopterus; species Miniopterus schreibersii. The sequence goes on from NC_138104.1 coordinate 72,202,455, forward strand.
TTTAAAGCTATAAGGCTGTAAGAGACCTCTAAGGGAGTGAGTGTATGGATAAGAATGTCCCAGGGGAGACAGGGAGAGGAGGAGCCAGCACTGTAGGCTAAGGAGGAATGGCCAGTGAGGTGGGAGGAAAACTAGGAGTGTGGTGTCAGAGAAGCCAAGTGAAGAAAGTGCTTTTGGGAGGAGAGAGTGAGCAACTGATGATGAGTTAAGAGGAGAACTGAAAATTGACTGACTTAGTAACATAAGGGTTGCTGATGACTGTGACAAGAACATTTTTGGTAGAGTTGTGGGGATGAAAGCCTGATTGAAGTGGGTTCAAGAGAGACAAGGACTCTGTGGCACAAACAACCCAGTTTATTTATTTTTTTAATTGCAAGAGAAAAAGAGGGAGGAGGAATCTGTAGATTAAAAGAGACATATATACAGGTGGGAAAGTTTCTGTAGCGTATTGCTAGGAGTGGAAGTGCTGGATCCTAGCACTTAAAGCATATTTAACTTTACGAGGTGATGCTAACTTGTTTTTCAAGGAGATTGTACCCATTTACACCTTCACTATGGTGTATAAAAACTCTAGGCACTCCATATCTTCAGCAACACTTGGTATTGCAGACTTTTAAATTTTTTGCCCATTTGTGGGTATAAAATTATTATCTATTTTAATTGGAATTTTCCTTATTGCTAACGTGGTTGCACATCTTTTCACGTGTGTTTTGGTCATTTTTGTTTACTCTTCTCTGAAGTGCCCATTTACATCTTTCATTTTTTTAAAAATCAGGTTGTTTGCCCTTTTCTTATAATTTTAAGAGTTCCTTATGTATTCTATACAACAATCATTTCTTAGTTTATATGTGGCAAACATCTCCAATTTGTGGCTGGTCTTTTAACTTCATTATTTTTGATAATAGTTTTTATTATTTAAGAAATGCCCTGATGTCATAAAGATATTCTCCCATATCGTGTTTTAAATTTTCTAAAGTTTTGCCTTTCTCATTTAAGTTTTTAACCCATTTGGAACTGCATTTTGTATATGGGTAGAGATATAATTTTATTCCCCCCAAGCTCCATTTCCTGTCAGATTGCTGTCCTTTCGTCACTTTATTCCCTCAGCCTGATGGTGACTGTTTCTCCAAGTTGAATTTCATTTATTTATGGCTCCTCTGCTAGATTCCGTCAACCAAGTTTTCTCACCTTCTTGGACTTGTCCTAAGACTTTAGGACTCTTCTCAGCCTCCAGACATCATTTTTTAAAATAGATAGAGGAATGGTTAGGGCAACCACCAAACCCTTTCCATGTCTAAGTTTAAGCACCAACCCCAGCAGACTCATTCCATCTGTCATCACAATATAAGGTCACTGAAGGGGAAGATTCAGCAGACATTTTAAGATTCTTGGACTGCTAAGGCCATGGCCTTAGTAGTGAGTAGGTATAAGGTGATAGGGGAATGAAGGGATGGAGGAGAAAGATATAAAAGGTGGGGAACAGAGAGGGGAAAAGGACAGAGAGGGCAGAGTTGGGGGGAAGAGAAGGAAAGAGGAAGGAAGGCAACAGGGCGATTGACAGGGGTGGAGGACAAAGAGCAGAGAGAGTAGAGGAAAGGTAGAAGCAAGGGATGGGGCTGAGGTTGATGAAGAGGTAATGGAATAGAGGTGAGGCATGAAGAGAGAGATAGGAAGTGGGGAGAAGGGAAGAAGGATAAAGGTTAAAGGTGGAGAACATTGGCTTAGGGACCCTGACTCCCAAGAGTTCACACAAAATACCTTTCTCAGCAAGGACTCCCAACTTTGAAGCTCCTAGCTGGGGTCTAGGTTCAGGTAGCCAACGAGTGGCTCAGGTCCACGACTGCTCTTGGCCTACAGCGTCAGTCTCTGAACTCTGCTTGAAGGAACAGGAGGGAGACAGGGGATAGGGGCAGAACGTCGGGCCACAGCTTTCCCCAGCCCGCATCCCTGTCGCTTCAGAGTACTCTCATCTCCCTTCACACCCCATTTCCCTTCACACTCCATCCAAGCTCTAACTTCATCCCTTTCCGCCTCCACAACAGCAAGGTCTGAGCTCACCTAACACCGAATCTTCCCGTTGGCCCCTCCTTCCCGTACAGTCCTCGGCTCCCCGGGGTCCTTTCAATTCCCGACCCTGTTCTAGTTTTGAGCCTTCTAACCGGCCAGACTAAAGCCACAGCCCATCTCCCACCTTCCTCCTGCTCTAGAGACCATAACCCTACTGTGACTGACTCGTCTCAGCAAGCGTGATCTCTGATCCCGTCTGCTTACTCGGATCCGAGAATCTTCTCAGTCCCCTAGGAACTGCTACCTTCGCGATTCGATTTGTATTTGCGGCGGCTGGTGTTGCCCAGCAACAAGGAAGGGGGCGGGACCCAAACGCTATTGGTAAACTCGCGCCCTGGGCAACGGATCAACAAAACTTCCATGCCATCCGGAAGACCCTGCCCCTCGCTCCTGCCTGAGCCGGAAGTCGGAAATCCCGTTTGGCCTGGACTTATTCTCGCGAGGTTTACTATCCGCCCGGCCTGCACTGCGGTGTTTCCCGCGCAGGCTACTCCAGTTCCCGGCGTACGGCGCGGCCATTCGTACCGCCGCCGGCGCCGCCGCCGTCATGGGTTTCCTGAAACTGATTGAGATTGAGAACTTTAAGTCGTACAAGGGTAGACAGATTATCGGACCATTTCAGAGGTTCACCGCCATCATTGGACCCAATGGCTCTGGTGAGATAACCCTGCTGCGGCCCTGCGTACGTCCCGCCCCGGACCCCTATCCGGTGTCATAGTACAACCCAGCCCGTGCTACTTGAAATGTCGCGAACCGTAGCAGGTTCCTTGCACTTCCCTAGGGGGTTCGGCCCAAACCCGCTTTCCCCGCTCGGGTGCTCTGACTTGAACCTCTTCCCCTGGTGTCAGTTGCCCGCTCTTTGCGCGGCCCCGACTCCGGCCTGAGTGGTACGCTCCGGACTGTACGTTCCCCCTTCCTCTGCCCCCTCCCGCCAAAAGTGACGGTCCCAAGTCCGCTGCCAGCTAGATTCCTCTTGTTGTATGCACCCTCTGGAAGATGGGCAGCTGGTAGCCCTTTCGTGGCTTTCGGTCCCAAACGGTACATTTAATCCGTTCCGCTTCACATTGGTACGCTCCAATTTCGGTCTTTTTTTTTTTTTTTTTTTACTCTCCTTTGGAGGCGGGCAATTTTGAATTTGAGACCCAGCGCTCGCGTCTCCAGAGTGCTTGGGGTCTTGGCCCTCCATCCCTGTCCACTCCCCCCATCTGAGAGGCGGGGATGCCTCGAACTCGCCCCTCTGTTAGCTCTGAAGCCGCTAAAAAATCAGAACTTATTCGCTTACTAAATTAACTGGATGTTTACTGTTTTATAAGGAGTTATTCAAGGTGCTGTGGGAACAGCTGAGAATAGAATAAGCCTTGCTCCTGGGGAATTTACATAATAAAGAAAGAGAAAATAAGATCATTTTCAGCTGTGAAAAGTGCTTTGCCGGAAATGAGTCCGGTTGATGTGATAGAGTGACCTGGGTGGTGTCAGTAGTCAATAGAGTGGTCAGTAGTTAATAGTACTGTATTGTATATTTTAAAATTGCTAAGAGAGATCTTAAAAGTTCTCACAACAAAAAAAATTGTGATTATGTGAGGTGATGAATGTTAACTAAATTTATTGTGGTGCAGTATATACAGATATGGGATCATTATGTTGTACACGTGAAACTGATATAATGTTATGTCAGTTATATTTCAATAAAACGTGGGGGGGAAGGTTGGTCATGTCAGGCCTCTATTTCATATCTTAACTCTTGATCTCTAAATGATACACCATGGGTTCCATCGGTCTACCCCTTCAAGGGTTTGTTGGGGATCCTGCTGTGCTCCTCCACCCTTGAGTTCTAGCAAAATCATTTACTAGCCTGAGGTGGCTGCCTTTGTTGAAGTAGCTCAAACTGACGACCTCCCTTGGAGTCTCTTGCCTGTGTTTGGCTCTCAATGGAGATATGGGTTTCTCAACAGTGGCTATTGACATTTCCAGCGTGGTAATTCTTTGCTGTGAGGTTGGTCCTGTGCATTGTAGGATGTTTAGTGGCATCTACTCCTTGGCTTCTACCTACAAGATGACAGTAGCGCCCCCTCACACCCCCCAAGTGTGACAACCAAAAATGTCTCCAGACTTCGCTAAATTGTCCCCTGGGGGTTGCAAAGTCACTCCTCCTCCCAACCTCTTTAGAACCACTGGCCTAGAGGGCTAATGCTTGGGGTTCCACTTCAGTGTCTTAGGATTTGGGTATGGTGGAAAGAGGCATTCAATCCCCTCAACATAGGTAGATTTGTATACCCAGCTGTTCCAAAAAAGCCCTTGGCCTAACTGCCCCTCTTACCCCCATTCTTCAGTGACCACCTCCACAAGGCATTCTTTGATTCCCTTCAGTGAATTGCTTTTCTCTGGCACACAGACACTTGGTACACATTAACGTTTATTTTCTTCTGTCTTGTATTCATGGTAGGTATGTTTTTGTATCTTCATCACTGGTCTGTGAGTGTCTCAAAGAAGACATTTCTTAAAACGTTTTATCACTGCTCAGCTCATAATGCATATTATTAAAATGTTCATAATACTGAGTGATTTTGAGTAGGGAGGCCTTTGGTTGTAAGATGTTCTTACTGTCCTGGGAGAGCATAGGAGAAGCCCAAAGGGTTAAAAATGGGTGCCTAAAAGGTTGACTCCTGGTCTGCTTGGTGTGCTAGTCCTGCTGTGATGAGGGGAGACATTGCCGAGTCAGACTTGTTAGAATAGGACTGCCATTTATTGAGCACCTACTGTGTGTTGAGTACTTTGTTTATTGGGCCCCTTTACATTGCGATTCTCACAATGATCCTAGGAGAGAGATCCCATTATCTATGTTTTATATATGAAGAGGCTGAGACACAGTTGTGATCACTTGCACACATTCCCAGAGCCAGATCAGAACCCGTACCTGTCCAAGCCTGTGCTCCTGCCACTCCAACAGAGAACTATGTGCCAAGCATTGTTTTACATGTTTTACTCATGAGTCATGATTTTTCACATTTTCCAGGTGAGGTCAGCTAAGAAGTAGGGGAAACTAAGATTACAACCTGATCTATGGGACTAGTACCCAAGCTCTTTTTTTTTTTCTTTTTTTAAAAAATGTATCTTTATTGTTAAAAGTATTATAGATGTCCCCTTTTCCCCCCCCATTGACCCCCTCCACCCTGTACCCACCCCAAAACATCTTTTTTTTTTAAACAGTTTATTGATTTTTTTTTTTTTTTTTGTGATTTTTTTTTAGAGAGAAAGGGGGGGAGGGAGAGAGAGAGAGAAAGAAACATGGATGTGAAAGTGTAACATCGATTGGCCACCTCCTGCATGCCCCATACTGGGGATTAAGCCTGCAACCCTGGTATGTGCCCTTGACGGGGAACTAGTGACCTGGTGCACAGGATGACACCCAATCCACTGAGCCTCACCTGCCCAGAAACCAAGTTCTTAATCTGTCTTGTACTGCTTCGATGGAAGGACCTGGGCTACTTTTGTTTTTTAAAAGATATGTTTTTATTTATTTTTAGAGAGAGAGGAAGGGATAGAGATAGAAACATTGATGAGAGAGAAACATCATCAATCGGCTGCCTCCTGTACGCCCCCTACTGGGATTGAGCCGCAAACCCTGGTATGTGCCCTGACCGGGCATTGAACCCGTGACCTCTTGGTTCCTGGGTCGACGCTCAACTGCTTAGCCACACCAGCCGGGCCACGCTGGGCTACCGTTTTCATAGCTGGGTAGTAGATATGTGTTAGAAATCAGATCCTCAGTTCACAGTCACATAACATGTTTGGGGAGAATCTTGAGATACAATTTATAGAGATTAAACTGTTTCCCACCCCCTAACCACAGTCTAAATTTTTTAAAATCTTTTTTCGGAGTCTAAAATGAAGAAAGTAAAAACTGTGACTTCTCTTCTGAAGAGATAACCACTCTTAATGTTAAAAATCGTACTTATTTATTTGAATAGCTAATAAATGCACATGGTATAAAATTCAAAAACTCCCAGAGATTATACAGTAAAATGAAGACTCCATTTCTTCCTGACCTGTTACCTACTTTCCTTTCTGAAAGTGACCACTCTCAAGCTGTTTACATTTTCATGTATTTTTTTCCTGTGCCTTTCCTTCTCTCCAGGTTTTTATTATGAAAATTTTCAGATATACATGTGTGCTTTGCTTGATCATTTGCAAGTAAATTGTAGACTTAATGACATTCACCTCTAAGGGATTCAGCATTCATCTCCTAAAACCATTCTCCTCTGTTACCGATATACCATTATCACACCTAAGAAAGTTAATTTCCTCATGTCATCAATCATCCAGTTCATATTCAGGCTTCCCTAATTGCTCCCAAAAATGTCTTTTGGGGTTTTGGGGGGGATCCAATCAGAGTTTGTGTACTGCCTTTGCTTATGTCTCAGTAATCTCTAGTGTTCTGGAATGGTTCTCCTAACCTGTTTTGACATTGACTTTTTGAAAATCCCAGGCAAATTGTCTTGTAGAACATCCCACATTCCATTTGTCTTAAGGTTTCCTCATGGTGACATATAACATGTTCCCCTAACTGCTGTATTTCCTGTCAACCTGAAGGGAGGTCTAAAAAGTTGTTTAAATTCAGGTTAAATATTTTTGGCAAGATACTTCATAGATGATGTGTCCTTTATATTGTGTCACAATAGGAATATGCCTTTTAAAAAAAATTGGTAAAATACACAACAAAAAATTTATCATCATCACCACTTTCATTTTTATTTTTTTATTTTTTTAAATCCTCCACCGAGGATATGTTTTTATTGATTTTAGAGACAGGAAGGGGGGGAGAGAGAATCATCGATGTGAGAAACATCAATCGGTTGCCTCCTATATGCTCCCTGACTGGGGATTGAACCCACAACCCTTCAATGCATGGGATGACACTCCAACCAACTGAGCCACACCAGCCAGGCATCATCATCACTTTTAAGTGTGCAGTTCAGTATTGTTAAGTATATTCACATTGCTGTGCAATTGATCTCCTGAACTTTTTCATCTTGCAAAACTGAAACACTGCCCATTAAACAACTCCCCATTCCCCCTTCCTTCAGCCTTGTTTTTGTTTTTTAATAACTTGGTTGAGAGTAAACTATATTGGGTTTTGTATCTTACTTGTTTTTCCTATTGTGGGCATTTTCCCATGTCATTAAAGGTTGTAGAACAGCCCTGGCCGGTGTGGCTCAGGTGGTGGGAGTGTTGGTTGGAGCGTCATCCCATGCATCAAAGGGTCACGGGTTCAATTTCGGGTCAGGGTATATGCCCCGCTTGTGGGCTTGTTCCCCAGTAGAGGGTATGCAGGAGGCAGCTGGTCAGTGTTTCTTTCTTTCTCCCTCTCCCTTTCTCTCTCTAAAATCAATTAAAAAACATTTAAAGGTTGTAGAACAATCTATTCTGTAAATATGTATTTTCCTTAGATGGGGTTCTAGTTTTTGGATACTATAATAACTGCAGAGGGTCCATTTTTCTGAGCTTTTCACCCAGGACTTTGGTTGGGCTCCGTCTTTATGGGGGCAGTGCAATATTTTCTCCTCCCATGAGTCTGAGAACTGAGTGCTTAGGGAACATTCGTATTCCTCTCAATATCTCCTTTGTTGTTGTTTTTCCTTTCCCCTTCTTCCTGACTTTCCCTTCTCTTCTTTGTCCCCTCCTCCCTTAGGTAAGTCAAATCTCATGGATGCCATCAGCTTTGTATTGGGCGAAAAAACCAGCAACCTGCGAGTAAAGACTCTAAGGGATCTGATCCATGGAGCTCCTGTGGGCAAGCCAGCTGCCAACCGGGCCTTTGTCAGCATGGTCTACTCTGAGGAGGGTGCTGAGGACCGCACCTTTGCCCGTGTTATTGTTGGTGAGTGAGGCTGGCCAGAAGGCTCTCCTTGGCTAAGGAGGGAGGGAGACCTGACCCTTGGCCAACTCATGCATTGTCTTGTAGGGGGTTCCTCTGAGTACAAGATCAACAACAAAGTGGTCCAGCTACATGAATACAGTGAGGAATTAGAGAAGTTGGGCATTCTCATCAAAGCTCGTAACTTCCTCGTCTTCCAGGTGGGCATTTTTAACAATTATTGGCTCTCTGCTTTTTGCCAACCCTTGGCCCTGCTCCATCTCTGGCTTCCTCTCTGCCCTGAACTAATGTAGCAGCTTCTTCACTGGGCTTCCTAAGTACAGTCTAGCCCTTGTAGTCTCCAGATCAGCATCAACTGGGGAAATGTTAGAAATGCACATTCTCAGGCTCTATCCTACACCTACAGACTCAGAGACTATGGGGTGGAGCCCAGCAATGTGTGTTTTACCAAGCTCTCCAGGTTATGATTATACACACTGAAGTTTGTGAACCATTGCCTTAGCCTGAAATCCAAACTCCTGTCATTCAGGAAACACCATCCTTTGGTTTCTGCCTACCTCACTAGCCTCATCAGCCAATACTCTTACCCTCCAACCTTGCACTCCAGCCTAATTAAACCATTTACAGTTCCCCAGATTCGTCTGCTTTCTTTTGCCCGCAGGTCTTTTCACATTAATTCTTCTCTACATGGAATAACCTTGTCTCTCATTTTCTTGGCTAGTCCTTCCCCATCTTCCAAACTCAGCTTAGATGTCACCTTTGGGAAGCCTTTCCATGTAGACACTCCTACCCGTCTCCTAACCCCAAGCTTCCTTTAGTCCTTTTCTGTGCTACTTCTGACACTGCATGGTGTTGGCTTTGCTTCTGTCTCTTCTGTTTCCCATGCACCTCAAAAGGCTAGGAATGTGTCCTAAAAGCCCAGTGTGAAATGCGGCACCCAGTGTGGGAGGATCAGTGACCTTCTGAATGATTGAGTGGGAGCAGATTGGACGAACTGGGCTGGCTAGGGTCTAAGTGGAGAGGGTGTTTTTACCTTTACTAGGGTGCTGTGGAATCTATTGCCATGAAGAACCCCAAAGAGAGGACAGCTCTATTTGAAGAGATCAGTCGCTCTGGAGAGCTGGCCCAGGAGTATGATAAGCGAAAGAAGGAGATGGTGAAAGCCGAAGAGGACACACAGTTTAATTACCATCGGAAGAAAAACATCGCAGCTGAGCGTAAGGAGGCCAAACAAGAGAAAGAAGAGGTAGGTGGCCAGGCTACCTCTGGGCTCTGAGAGAGGATGGGGACCCAGTGCCTTACTGATGCATTTCCTGCCTCCATGTCCCTATTTGTACAGGCTGACCGCTACCAGCGTCTGAAGGATGAGGTGGTGCGAGCTCAGGTACAGCTGCAGCTCTTTAAGCTTTATCATAATGAAGTGGAAATTGAGAAACTCAATAAGGAACTGGCTTCTAAGAACAAGGAGATTGAGAAGGACAAGAAGCGTATGGACAAGGTAGAGGATGAGCTGAAGGAGAAGAAGAAGGAGCTGGGCAAGATGATGCGGGAGCAGCAGCAGATTGAGAAGGAGATCAAGTAAGAGGCAGGCCTGGGCGTGCAATTTGTGGGAAACCAAGAGGCTGTCCTGTTTCCTAGGGCTTCTCTGAGCCAGGAGTCCAGTGCCCATACTAGGTTTTTTATTTTCCCCTTGACTTGCTTTGGCCAGGACCGTGCGCATTTCTTGACTTGCATTTTATGTATGTATGTATGTATGTATTTAGTTATTTATTTTTAAAACATATCTTTATTGATTTCAGAGAGAGGAAAGGAGGGGGAGAGAGAGAGATAGAAACATCAATGATGAGAGAGTTATTGATCACCTGCCTCCTGCACGCCCCCTACTGGGGATCGAGTCCGCAACCTGGGCATGTGCCCTAACTGGGAATTAAACCGTGATGTCCTGGATCATAGGTCGATGCTCAACCGCTGAGCCACTCTGGCTGGGCTTGGCTTGCATTTTAGGCATATAGAGTATTTAAGTACTTAGGCTCCAGGTAGATAGGTACTCAGAAGAACATGAAAGGGTGGTTATTTGCCAAGTGAGAGGAAGCGACAAGAGTCCCAGGCACTGGAATGGTTGGGAATGCCTTCCTAGGAGAGGAAAACGGGCTAGGAGTTTAAGCGACAGGAATTTTAAAAGGTTAGGTCAGATGGGGGACGGCTAAGTGAACACAGGATATTCTTACAGTTGTTACTGAGGGTTCTGGCCTGGATGGTTGAGGCCAGGGTGGCAGCTTTACCTTATGGAGTGCCTGGAATGCCAAGTTGCAGGTTCCAAGGAGTAGTCAGACTGCCCCTTTTTTGAGGATCTGTGGGGCATCAGGTCCTTATTCTTTTAGGCAATTCCCTGAGGCTGGCTGGGGGGGGGGTGTTGGGCCCCCCTTTCTTTGGGTAGAATGCCTAGGAACCCTCCCTTCTGTATCAGTGCTGACTTTTCCCCCTCCCCTCTGGCAAAAGGGAAAAGGATTCAGAATTGAACCAGAAGCGGCCTCAGTACATCAAAGCCAAGGAGAATACCTCCCACAAAATCAAGAAACTGGAAGCAGCGAAGAAGTCCCTACAGAATGCTCAGAAGCATTACAAGAAACGTAAAGGCGACATGGATGAGCTAGAAAAGGAGATGCTCTCAGTGGAGAAAGCCCGGCAGGAGTTTGAGGAACGGATGGAAGAGGAGAGTCAGAGTCAGGGCAGAGACTTGACCCTGGAGGAGAATCAGGTAAGCTCTGGAGGGTTGGCGACGAGGAGGCTGGGGAGATTGCTGGACTGACATGGACTGACTGGTCATCTATGCCCTCCTTCCCTTTCTCTAACACAGGTGAAGAAATACCACCGGTTGAAAGAAGAAGCCAGCAAGAGAGCAGCTACCCTGGCCCAGGAGCTGGAGAAGTTCAATCGTGACCAGAAAGCTGACCAGGACCGGCTGGATCTGGAAGAGCGGAAGAAAGTAGAGACAGAGGTGGGCATTTGTTACAGGATTGGGGGTGATAATCCAGAGAAAAGGAAGTAATGATAGTTTTAACTGTAATGACAATAGCTAACATCGAGCAAGCACTTACTGTGTGGTAGGCACTATACTTTACATGTATTCACTCATTTGATTTCTCTTTTTCCAAATGAGGAAACTATATCACAGAGGTGAAGCAATTTGCCTAAGGTCACCTCATTATTAAGTGGCAGAACCAGAATATGAACCTGGGCAGTCTAGCTCTAAAGCCCACACTCTTTATCAATTATACCTCACTTATTGCCTTTCTAATAACAATGAGAGTAAGATAGTAATAATAGGAAATTGTTGTACTACCCCAAGAGCTTACAGCCTTCCAGGTATTCTGCTAAGCACTTCTTTTGGCACTAACCATTGGTATTAATAGCTACCCTATAGTAAGCACTCAATATGTATTTCTGAAGTGGAGGTTACCTGCATTTCACAGATGAGAAAACAGGTACAGAAAGGCCCAGAAAGCTTTACTTGGCTTTGGTTTGAGCCACCCTGAGTGGTGAGGAAAATAGCCCAGGCTGGGCAGAACACTATGAGAGGGTCTCATTGGGTCCTGGGAGGCCCCATCAGTTAGCAGAGCCACACCAAGCACTGTCTGTGTGTCTGCTTTTTAGTAGGCCTCCTGCAATAGTGACAGATTGTCCTGGGCTGTTGGACTCTTGGATAAACAGGCACATCGGGGCTGTGAGCCTGGGCCCCATTGTTTTAGAGTTAACTTGCTCAGCCCCTGGTGATGTCTCTTTCAGGCCAAGATCAAGCAAAAGCTGCGGGAGATTGAAGAGAATCAGAAGCGGATTGAGAAACTGGAGGAGTACATCACGACTAGCAAGTATGTGATTCTGCAGCCTTCCTTCTTAATTTCCAGGCCTGTTCTTGTGAACTCTACCTATCCCCACCCTCCCCAGGCAGGACCCCCAGAGGGGCCCTCTCAGCCCAGACTATTTCCTGACCAGCCATGGTAACCTCTGTGTCCCCTTACTCTGTAGGCAGTCTCTAGAGGAGCAGAAGAAGCTAGAGGGGGAGCTGACAGAGGAGGTGGAGATGGCTAAGCGGCGTATTGATGAGATCAATAAGGAGCTGAATCAGGTGATGGAGCAGCTGGGGGATGCCCGCATTGACCGCCAGGAAAGCAGTCGCCAACAGCGAAAGGCAGAGATTATGGAAAGCATCAAACGCCTGTATCCTGGCTCTGTGGTAAGTGGAGAGAGAACTCATTTCTTGAGCACTTACTTTCGCACTCAGTTGGGTCATTTTCTCAGCAGCCCTGTGAGGACAGGATTGCTAATTCCATTTTTCCAGCTGGGGCATCTGAGACTCAGGTTAAATTGACCTGCCCAAAAGAGCACAGTTATGAGTGTAAGAACTGCAATTCATACCCAAATTGTTCTGACTCAACCTCATGTTCTTTTTATCACGCCAGTTGCATCTTCCTTAAGGTTTTGTCTTGCTGTGTCCACTGTTTTGTGGGAGGCAGGGAAACTAGAGAGGCCCTTAGAAGGGGGTGGGGCCATGGGGTAGAAATTAGTCCCCCAGGAAGTAGCTGTGTGCAAGCTTTAATATGAGCTCCCTTGCTATGTACCAACTGGCTCGTTCGTCAGGCTTTATCAGATCTCTTGGCCTCTTGAACCAAATCCTGAGTTCCTAAGTTTGCTGAGTATTATCCCTCTATTACTATAATCTCATCCCTGGGTTCAACTTAATCGGGTTCCATAAATATTTCCTGATCTCCTCTAGACACTGCTGGGGAGTTTGTATGGGTGAATTAGGCTCAGTCCCTGCCCTTCAAGATCTTTCCCTTTATCTGATAATTCTTAGGGAACCATGATTGGTTTGGGGAGAATGGGGGAAATGAACTGGGAAAAGAGAGTTATTTTGCTGGGTACTTGTGAGAATTTGAGATAATGTATGTAGGGTATCTGGAATAGTGTCTGGGATGGCAGTGGTCTGTGAAATGATGAAAGTGAGGTTTAGAAAGATGATTTGGGATTTAGACATGACTGTCTGAAGTTGTTGCTTTGGGGCCAGAGTAGGCTTTTTCTTCATAGCCTGGGGGCTCTTTTCCTTATACACATTCTGATCTATGCGAGCTGGGAGTTGGGGTTTCTGAGCCAGCTCCCAAAAGCCTCATGCTTCTATTTTCTGACTTCCTCAGTATGGCCGCCTCATTGACCTCTGCCAGCCCACACAAAAGAAGTATCAGATCGCTGTAACCAAGGTTTTGGGCAAGAATATGGATGCCATTATCGTGGACTCGGAGAAGACAGGCCGAGACTGTATTCAGTATATCAAGGAGCAGCGTGGGGAGCCTGAGACATTCTTGCCTCTTGATTACCTGGAGGTGAGGCTGGTGGGGATGGGGTCAAGACAGTGTGTGAAGGGCCCTCTTAGCCCTCCATGTTTGACCACTACTGAACTTCTTCCTACAGGTGAAACCTACAGATGAAAAACTCCGGGAGCTGAAGGGGGCCAAGCTGGTGATTGATGTCATTCGCTATGAGCCACCTCACATCAAAAAGGCCCTGCAGTATGCTTGTGGCAATGCCCTTGTCTGTGACAATGTGGAGGATGCCCGCCGCATTGCTTTTGGAGGCCACCAGCGCCACAAGGTCTAGATTCCCTTGCCCAGATTGGAGCTGGACAGGCTTAGTTTTGGAGAGTCCTCTATTCAGCTTCTCTCTTCTCCCTTCTGTGTGTAGACAGTGGCACTGGATGGGACCCTGTTCCAGAAGTCAGGAGTGATCTCTGGTGGGGCCAGTGACCTGAAGGCCAAAGCACGGCGCTGGGATGAGAAAGCGGTAGACAAGTTGAAAGAGAAGAAGGAGCGGTTGACAGAGGAGCTAAAAGTAAGCCACAGGCAGCTCTGTCCCTAGGAGTGAGGGTCCTAAGCTCAGACCGGCTGCCACCTTACCACCTCACCCTTCTTGTCCACTTCAGGAGCAGATGAAGGCAAAGCGGAAAGAAGCAGAGCTACGTCAGGTGCAGTCTCAAGCCCACGGACTGCAGATGCGGCTCAAGTACTCACAGAGTGACCTAGAACAGACCAAGACACGACATCTAGCCCTGAATCTACAGGTGTGGGGTCTGGTCTCAGCCCTGTTTTCTAAAGGCCATCTTCCCATTCCTAGCCCAGGTGTCTTAGGGTAGGGAACTTGTAGCACTTCTCTCTGTCCTCCCAGGCTGCTCCAGGGAACCAAGCATAACATAGTCAGACAGCCAGGGGTTCAGATTTTGGCTCTGTATAACATTATGCAAGTTATTTAACCTCTTGGTATTAGTTTTTTTTATCATTAACTGTAAAATGAGAGTTAGAATACTACCTGCTTCATAAGGTAGATTGAATGAATTAGTACTTGTAAAGTGCTTAGACTGATTCTTTGTAACCAGTAAGTGCTCAGTAAATGTTAGATGCTATTATTAGCATAATTCATTCATGTAATAAGTACTTGAGCTTCTAAAAGTGAACTGAAAATGAGCTATAGGCATTTCAGTCCCTGTGGGTGGGGATACTCTTCTAGTCTTCTAGATATGTTAATGTGTTTAATCATGAGGTGCTTCCCCAGACCACCCTGGAGGTGTTATGTTTTTGTGTGTGTGTGTGTAGTTTTGCCTTTTTCTAGAATCAAAAAGTCTGAATTCTAACACATATCTGAAGCCATGTGGTAGTTGGAGAGACGACGGAGCTTTGGTGCTAAGTCACGTTCTCTCAGCGTGTAGAGAGCTAGCCCTTTGTGTCCATGGGGCCAGGGTGGTTGGGGTGGCTCTTTTACTCTAAGGAGCCTGGTCTGTCTGTACCCTCTCAACCCCGTTTCCTGCAGGAAAAGTCCAAGCTGGAGAGTGAGCTAGCCAACTTTGGGCCTCGCATCAATGATATCAAGAGGATCATCCAGAGCCGAGAGAGGGAAATGAAAGACTTGAAGGAAAAGATGAACCAGGTTGGTGGGGGATGAGCCATGCCAGCACGTGCATTGGCGTAGGACTGGGGCTGGAAGCAGCGCTCTGACTCAAAGGGCCTTTGCCCTCCTTTGCTTCTGTCAGGTAGAGGATGAGGTATTTGAAGAGTTTTGTCGGGAGATTGGTGTGCGTAACATTCGGGAGTTTGAGGAAGAGAAGGTGAAGAGGCAGAATGAAATCGCCAAGAAGCGGTAAGTGGAGATATAGAGAATGCATTGCCTTTGAGACCCCAGCCTGATATCCTGGAAAGTCACATGCCGTCATAAGGCTGGGAGCAGCTCTTAGAAAGATGGGTGTTTATTGTAGGTCAGCCTTAGAGAATAGGGACATTAGAGAGGTGGCGTTGCATAGTCTAGTGGTTAAGAGTATCAGCTTTATTATTTATTTATTTTTAATTTTTTAAAAACTATATCTTTATTGACTTCAGAGAGAGGGAGAGAGAGAGATAGAAACATCAATGATGAGAGAGTCATTGATAAGCTGCCTTCTGCACGCCGGTGACTGGGGATCGAGCCTGCAACCCGGGCATGTGCCCTGACCGGGAATCGAACCCCGATCGCCTGGATCCCAGGTCGACACTCAACCGCTGAGCCACGCCCGGCCGGGCAAGAGTGTCAGCTTTAAACGTGATTTACCTGAGTTAAAAATCCCAGCTCCACAATTCCTTATGTTAGGCAGTGACTTGATCTCTCTGAGCCCCAGTTTCGTTATCTATAAAATGGGATAATAATGACATCTGTCTCATGGCATTGTTGGGCAGATCAGGTGAAATAATCCTTATAATGTATTTAGCATAATATTTAGCACCTACTAAGAGCAATAAATATTAGCTTTTATTATTATTAACCTGATGGACAGTGCAGGGGAGTAGGAATGAAATTCTAGGTTGGAAGAAACAACAGTTTCTCCACTCTTCCCCACATCAGATTATTCATTTGTTCAACAGACCTTTCTTGAGTACCTATGTTGTGCCAAGTTGTCCTGTGTTAGGTACTGGACGGGGTTGGGAGATGGAGATAGGACAGATGAACACTATATAGTCTCTCTGAAGGGGTTCATCTGCTGGACCTTAGGCCACAGTCAGCAGTTCATCTAGCTCATAACCCATACAGTAAATATCCATTGCTCTTCTACCCCCAAGCCAAGCTCAAGGGATATAGAATTGAATCAGAGACTGTCCCTGCCCTCAGGGAGTTGAGTTATGGAGTAGTAGGGGAGACAAACAAGTAGATGAGTAATTTCAGAATAGTATGATCGACACTGTACCATAGGTAGATAGAAAATACAGAGGAAATGGTCAAGGAACTGCAAATCAAGAGAAAATCCAAACAAGACCCAATAGAAAGCTGGACGGAGGATGTAGTTAGCATTTCATGGAAAAGAGAAGCTTGAATGGCTAATTGCAAATTAATGTTCAGTCTCATTCCTAATCAGACAAATGCAAATTAAAACAACTAGTGGTATTTGGTGAAAATAAGTGTATGTAAGCCCTATGACTTAGCAAAGCCACTCCTGGGTATATATCCCAGAGAGTTTCTTGCTACAAGGTCACAAAGGAACACATTCAGGGTTGTTCATCTTGTCATAATTTGGTAGTAGGATGTTGTTGGCAATGTACCCAGCCATCACTGGGGGAAGTATACGTTAAATGTAATGAGTATATAGACTATTGAATACTGTATAGCAGTTTAGAGCAAAAACTAGATTTACGGGCAGTACCATGGATAAATTTATAAAACCGTGCATTTGTGTAAATAAAAACAATGACATTTTATAAGGATATGCATTTTAAGGCTACGTTTGTGTGTGTGTGTGTAGGTATGTCACTTTGGAGTACGTGCTCACTGTAAGGAAGATAATGGGAGTGAAAATCAGGGATTGAGCCAAAGGAGACAAAGGAAAGGTCTTGCGCAGACAGCAATCATAAGTTTGTTAGGAACTGTGGGATGTTATTAACTCAAATGGGCCAAAAGGGGAGGAATTCAACATAGTGTAATAGAAACTAAGAACCTGCTCACAGCCTTCAGGAAAGGTTTTACAGAACAAGAAATGATGAAATGGAGACCTGTAGAGTGAGTAGGATTTAGCCAGTCAGGCCAGCAGAATCCCAGGCAGTGAGAACAGCATGCTCAGAGGTGTGCGAGACCATGCCTTGTTCTGGAAACTAAATAGTTTTGAATGTCTGGAGCATAGAAACGGGGTCAGGTGGAAGGCGGGGATGGTGGAGAGGTCAGCGGGAGCCAGATCACAGAGGGCTTTATGAGTCATGCTTAGGAGATTGGACTTAAAATTGCACAGCTCAAAATTATAGAGTTAATTACATTCCATTTGGATTATAGTGACTAATAGGTTAAAACTGCTAGCATGACATCTGGCAGCATTTGTGACACCATATTGTGGGTGTGGGGCAGTTGGAAGTTACCCCTGCCTGGCCTGCTAGTATGTGTATACTGGTTATATACTCTGAATTTCTGAAGATATGGGGAGGAGGGCAATAGCAGGAATCTAATATTTTCTCCATGGTTTTTACTACCCAAGCTCTGCCCCATTGAAGTTCTGGAATTTTGGGGTAGGGGTGCACACATGGGGGTAGTAGTTGGAAAGAGTCAATATGAGTTGAATACCTGGCAATAATGATGGTAACTAAAATTTACTGAGTACTTACTAGGTGCCAGGCATGGTTCTAAGGACATTATACATATTAACTCATTTAAAAAACTCCCAGTAACTCTGAGGTAAGTACTGTTACTATTTCCATTTTACTGATGAGGAAACAGGCATGAAGAGGATAACTAACTTGCCCAAGAATGCACTGCTAGTAAAGGGCAGAGTTGGGATGCCAGCCTTCTTATCCCACCTCTCTGTACTGCAGTGATGCCATAGAAGGAGCCTGGGTTTGGTGCTAGACCTGATTTCAGTCACACATTTGCTATTTACTAGCTCTGTGGCCTTGGGCAAGGTCTGTTACCTCTTGGCCCAAGTTTCCTTATTTGTAAAATTAGGATAATAATGCCTACGTACTTGTGGCGCTGTTGATTAGAGGATTAGAGGTAATGTATGTAAAGTACACAGAGGCTTAATAAATAGTAATTATCATAGCTGGTGGGTTGAGGTAGACCTTTTTGTGCTTCCATCTAGGAGGTTAGGGGTGGGGGTTCTGGAGTCCTCCAGTGTTTAAAGGGAGACTAATGGATTTTGGCCAGTTTGCCCTACTTGTGCCATTTCTACAAAGCTAGGCTGAGGAACTTAGTTCTCCAACTTCAGGGAACAGTTTTATGTGGGTGTAGATGGATGAGCTGAGTGGTGACTGAAATTTAGCAGTAACCCTGGATCCCTATCCCTGGGCTTAGATCTCCTTTCTCCCCACAGTTTGGAGTTTGAGAATCAGAAGACTCGCTTGGGCATCCAATTGGATTTTGAAAAGAACCAACTGAAGGAGGACCAGGATAAAGTGCACATGTGGGAGCAAACGGTGAAAAAGGATGAAAATGAGATAGAAAAGCTCAAGAAGGTAAGGAAGGAGAGCATGAAAAGACATGAAAAATTGGGAGATGATAGAAGGATAGTATCCATAACTTATAAAGCTCTAATAGAAATAAGAAAAACATGGACACCTAAATAGGAAATGAAAAGGGGCAGAAACAGTTCAAGAGATTCAAATATCCCATAAACATACCCATAATTTAGTTACTAGAAATCAGACATATACAAATTAAAGCAACAATCAGATGTAATTTGTTTCCTGTCACATTACCCAAGGCTTTTTTAAAAAGGATAATGCTTAATACCACAGCGAACAAGACCAGCATTCTTAAGCCATGTGACGCCATCCATTGAATCTTGAGAATGTGTTGATCCCCTCTAACTCAAGTGGTACCCAAGGAACTCCAAATGCTGGCACAGCTTTGTGCACACAGGTTGATGTTTATTACAAGCATTTATAGTTTCATATGAAACTATCCAGTGCCCCCCGGGAATTAGGAATTTAGCACATTTATACTACATTCATACAAGTATTTTAATGGTGTTTAAATTTTAGTAATATATGGACCCCCTTTAAAGGATTTTTCCCAAGATCTCTACTATTGGCTTTTAAAAATCCTTAATGTTGCTTAAACATATATACAAACATACACAGGGTGGGGCAAAAGTAGGTTTACAGTTGCTTGGAGGGAAAATACAATAATAGAAGAATAAACTCTCAGTTTCTCGTAGTCACAACTGTAAACCTACTTTTGCTCACCCTGTATTCTTGGAACATTTAACCAGAAAGCCAAGACAGAGTTACAAATTGACCTTTATAATAATTAACCACGTTAATTCAGTGCACCAGGTAATGGTGTTTTGCTGAGACCTAGTCCCTTTTCACAGCACGCCTGTGCTAACTGCCACGGCTGAGTTCATGAGTCCAGGGTGCCTGTGCTACTGGGTATGGCCTGATGACTCACTTTTCCCACACCTCTTCTCTTTAAATTAAATTCCTCTGAAATCCCTGCTCCCCATGGCATCACCTCCTGAGGTGCTTTGATCCTCGCTTAGTTTGAACATATCGTGACTACTTTGTCTGCCTATGTTGTTGGTTTGTGGGTTTTTTTTTGTTTTGGTTTTTTTAAATATATCTTTATTGACTTCAGAGAGAGGAAAGGAGAGGTAGAGAGAGAGAGAAACATCAATGATGAGAGAGTCATTGATAGAGCCCGCAACCCGTGCGTGTGCCCTGACCCGGAATTGAACCCCGATCACCTGGATCCCAGGTCGACGCTCAACCGCTGAGCTACACGCCTGGCTGGGCAAGGGTTTTTTTTGTTTGTTTGTTTTGGTTCCCCCCCCCCCATTAAACCTCAATGGTTAAAGTAGTCTTCTTTGGCGTCACCAAAATCTTAAATGCAAATACAAATTGGACAGTGAAATCCTGGGGCAAGACTAGGTGGACATCTAGATGACCCAGAATCATAGATTTCTATGACTTTTTGACTTTTTATTTTGAAATCATTTTAAACTTAGCAGAAAGTTATAAGAATAGCACAAAGAACTCCCCTTACCCATCACCAAGATTCATCAGTCATTAACATGTTGCTATATTTGCTTTTGCACACTCTCTGTGTATGTATATTTTTTATGAGCCATTTGAGAGTAAGTTGCCAATACGTCCTCTTTATGTGACTTTAAGATCAAAATGAAAACGAAACAGTCTCCTTTTAAACAATCAGAACATTATAAGTAAGACTATAGTCCCCTTTGACTGACCACTCTTATTGCCAGTCCCCTTACTCTTCCTTGAGCTAACTCCATGGAGTGTGTATTCTTCCATATCTGCAGGTATTGATTGACTTAAATCCTTCTACATTCATATATGTGACTCATACAAAAAAGACATCATATTGTTTAAAAAAACACATTAATGTTATTATATAGCTCACAACAGTAGTTTTGATGTACAAAAGATGCTCAAGTATAACATTAAGTCAGAATATCAAGTTTTAATTATAATCTAAACTATGTAGAGCTGTCTATAATGCTGGGAGGAAATAGGCTAAAATTTGATTGGTTATCTCTAGCTGGTGGGATTATGAGTGATTTTTGTCACCCCTGCTTAATATTTTTTGTATATTTTGAACTTTTCTACGGTAGGCGACTGATAAAATGAGGGCAGCCAGATAATTTAGAATAAGATAAAAGAAGCTTGAGAGGTGGGGGGGAGGGGGTGTGTGTGTGAAAGCAGAGCTTATTGAAGAGAGGCTCCAACAAACTGGTGGAAAGGGTGGGGACAAAGGGAGAAGATCCTAAGGAGAGATAAGGAAAGCCTTCACTTCTTGTCCTGTTCCCTTTGCTGGGACCAGGAGGAGCAAAGACACATGAAGATCATAGATGAGACCATGGCCCAGCTACAAGATCTAAAGAATCAGCACTTGGCCAAGAAGTCGGAGGTGAATGACAAGAATCATGAGATGGAGGAGATTCGTAAGAAACTGGGGGGCGCCAACAAGTGAGTGGGTTCAGACCTGGGGTTGGGGCAAGTAGGTAAAGCAGACAGCCTGCTGGATTTGCGTCTTACCTGTCTCCCTGGATCTTCTCAGGGAAATGACCCATTTACAGAAGGAGGTGACAGCTATTGAAACCAAGCTTGAACAGAAGCGCAGTGACCGCCACAACCTGCTACAGGCCTGCAAGATGCAGGACATCAAGTTGCCACTGTCTAAGGGCACCATGGATGATATTAGTCAGGAAGAGGTGAGCATCATGGCTGGTGTTGGCAGTGGGCTGTGAGCAACATTAACCGGGGATGGGAGATGAAAGTGAAAGTGGCCAGGTAGGGCAGGAGAGAGAGAGAAGGATGGTGGGCAGCAAGGGTGGTGAGGGACATAAGGAGGGATGGCAGGGTGAGGCTATGGAGACAGGTGAGGAGAAAGGTAGTAGCCTGGTGTGAGAGGGAAGTTGCATTGGGGATAGACCTATATGCCAGTAGGTGGTGAGGGAGGTAAGCCAGGAGAAGATGAGACCATTCATTATCCTTAGGACTTGGGCTAAGTTAGCTCCAGCAGGTGATGGGTATTGGTAGGAGCGGGGTTTGAGGGACATTAGCCAAGAGTAAAGGAAGATGGAAGCCGGAGGACCTGAGGGATTATAGCTTAGCTGCAGTGAGGGAGGTTGGCCAGGAGAGACTTGGGTAAGAGACATCAGCAATGCAGAGGTGACGAAACATAGTTCTAGGAAAGGGAGGGTTACTGGCTGATAAAGGGGCCAAGGCATTTTAGGCATTTTATCCACTGAAAGTGAAGATTGGTAACAAGGGGTGTGAATGTTAACTGAGAGCAGGTTTGTGTAGGTCTCATCTTCTGCCTGGACATGTATCTCAGTCCCACATGTCTTTCTCCCTCCCTTCCTCCAAAATAGCATTTCAGTTTAATTGAGCAAAATATTTTGAACACCAGATCTCATGGTATCATGTGACATAATTACTCCTAATCCAAACCACAGCTCTGCCAGGCAGGCATTACCCCCCCCCCCCCCCCCCCCCCAATTACAGATGAGAGAACTCGGATCTGACAGTGTGACCTGCCCAGGATCACACCCTTAGGCAGTGATAGAGCTCAATTTTGAACTCAGATCTTTGTGCTTTCAAAGCTGCTATCCTGCCGCAAGGTGCTTTCGCAGTCATTGAAGGCTGCAGAGGAGCCCCCAGCCCCTTCTAGAGGGCCCTCTCATGGCCAGTCTGCTTCATTCCACTCCCTATTGCCATTGCAGGGTAGCTCCCAGGGAGAGGATTCAGTGAGTGGTTCTCAGCGAACTTCCAGTATCTATGCACGAGAGGCCCTCATCGAGATCGACTACGGTGACCTGTGTGAGGATCTGAAGGTGAGGATTGGCCTCTAGGGGGTAGGGGACATTTTCCCAGCTGTCCAGAGAGAGGGTCAGCTCATCTGGGGCCCACTGGAAACCAGGACCAGAAAGAAGGGCAAGCTGGCAAGAGAGGTAGGGTTGAGTTACGATCCAGGGTCTCCCTGTGTGCACACAGAGACAGCTGCACATCCTCCTCCTCCCCAGGTTGTGCCCATCCTTGCTGGTTGTTTGTCTTCCCCTTCCAGGCATGTACACGTCTCAGCCCCAATACAGAACAGGCTCCTGAACAGATAGACCTCGAGGATTCCTCAGCACTCCATCCAAGGCACTCTTTTCTTCTCATTTGGCTTTCTCTCATCCTGCATCTTTCACTCTCCTGCCTTCAGCTACCATCTCTATGCTAGGTCCCACAGGTACCTCAAACCCCCGCCCTCCTCCCCAAATCTGCCCCTTCTCAAAGCCAGCCACAGGTTCAAACCAGAAACCTGAGCCTCATGTTAGATTCCCTCTCTCACTTTGCCTGTTCAGTGAATTACCAAGCCCTACCCATTCTATCTCCTAAATATCTATTGAATTCTCTGTTTTTCTGTTCCCACTGGTATAGGCAGCTTTCACCTCTCACATGGACCTCCTAAATAATTTCTAATGCTTTCCGATCCATCATTATAGCCAGGGGGCTTGATTTTTTTTTTTAACTTTTTATTATGGAAATTTTCAAATAGACACAGAAGTATAGAGAATGCCAGCTTCAGCAATAGCAACATATGGTCAATCTCATTTTTTATACCCTTCCCTCTCCCTATTGGCCTATTTTATTTAAATCAAATTCCAGATATTCCATTCATAGAAGGGCTCTTTAAAAAACATAACCACAGTATCTAATCAAAAATAATTTTAGCCACAACTCTGTAATATCATCTAATACTTAGTAAATGTTTAGATTTCCATCAATGTCCCGTAAATCTTTTTTTTTTTTTTTTTTTGCACAGTTTGTGTGTTTAAATCAGGATTCAAGTGAGGTCCATATGTTAGAATTGGTCTCTTCTAGTCTGTAACATTCTTTTCTTCCTATTTATGGAAGAAACTGGGTCATTGGACCTGCACAATTTTCTGCATTCCAGATTTGGCTGAGTATGTCCCATGATGTTATTTAACATGTTCTTCCATCCCCTGTATTTCCTCTAAACTTGTAGTTAAGACTAGGGTTTGATTGGATTCAGGTTCATTTCCTATTTTTGACAAGAATATGTCATAGGTGGTGCTGTGTACTTGTGAACTTCCTTTTGCATCACATCAGTGTGCACTGTCTGTCAGTCCTGTCTTTGTCATGATAAGATTGATCATTGCTCAACATTGCTTATGAAATATTCTTGCCAAAAACTCAAGGATCTGATCAAGCTTTTATATCCACTGATTATAAGAAACACTGGTGCCAGAGGAACATGTTAAATAAAAGCTCAGGGATGCATTCAGCCAAATCCAGACTGGAAACTGAAGGACAAAAGATGTGTTCTCTTCCATAAATAAATGGGAAGAAAGAAAATAAATACAGAGAGAGAACTTTTATAGACTATAGGAAACAAATCAACCAGTTGGAATATGTGGCCCTCCCTTGAATCCGTTGCAAAGGAAAGATACAAAGGGGAACTTGTAGATTGAGATTTAAGGGACATGTCTGCCAGTTGCAATGTGTATACCTTATTTGGAACTTGCTCTGAAAACTTGTAAAAAAATTTTGGTAAAACAATCAGGACGATTTGAACACTGACCAGATGATTTATGATGTTCAGGAATTGCTGTTAAAATTTTTAGGTGAGTTAATCGTATTGAGTTTTATTTTAAACTGTCCTATCTTTTACAACAGTGGTTCAAAATGGGGGTGGGGTGGATTTTGCATTCCTAGAGGACATTTGGTAATGACTGGAGGTACTCCTCACACCCACTTGTCACAACTGGGGCGGAGGTTACTACTGGCATCTAGGGATGCTGCTAAACATCCTACAGCACATAGTACAGCCTCCACAGAAACAGTTCATCTCGCTCAAAATGTCAGTAGTGCTAAGATTCAGAAACCCTGTTTTAGAGGTCATGTTGAAATATTTATAGATGAAATGATATGTCTGAGATTTGTTTTAAAATAATTGAATATAGAAAGGAATTGGGTATAGATGTCAGAGTATTTTCCATGAGTTGATGATTATTGAAGCTGGGTAATAGGTACCTGGGAGTTCATTATATTCTCTGCATTTTTGTATAAGTTTGAAAAAAGAAAAACAACCATGGTCACTAGGTTTAGGTGTTGTTAGCCCCGTCCATTTCTACGAAGTTCTCTTATCAGCCTTTCACAAGTTGGTTTTATCAGCTCTTCATGATCATTGCCTAGATCCCCCTAAGGGTTTCAAAATGCTAATTTTGTAATTTTTTAATTCCTCCACTTATTAATTGGATATCTAAAAAGAACTTCTTCACATCTATTTAGTTCCCTTGCAATACATTTAGTGTAGAAAAGGTCAGATAAATACTTAATTGTTTTCCGTTATTTACCAGCTCTTCAAATGCGTTGGTTGCCCTTATAACCTTTAAAGATGACCAACGAGGTTTTTAATTTGTATTTATTATAAACAGAAGTATTTTAAACATGTTTTGATCTGTTTTAGTCTTTTGGCATTATTTTCCTTTTTGATGTTCAAATCGTCCCATCCTTGGCCACTGGGAACCACTTCAAGTTGATTTTTGTTTTTTTCCTTATTTTTTAGATTTTTATTATGGAAAATTTCATATGCAAAAGTAAAACAATACAGTGCTGTCTTATGTTGCTATGGCCAGTTTCAATAGTTACCAACTCACGGCCAGACTTGTTTCATATGCACCCCCATATGCTCCCTCCTTCTTTCCCATGCCCAGGTTATTTAAAAATAAATTCTGGACATCACATCATTCGTTTGTAAATATTTCAGAATGTATCTAAAAAAAAATAATTTCTTCTTTGTTTATTAGCTAGAATACTGTAAAGAGAAATTTCTCTCATTAATTATTTGGTTACCCTGAGTTACAGTTTGTATAGGAAAGGCAGGATATATGTGCTTGATTCTTTACCTTTATTACCATTTTATAAAATAATGAGTTATTTCTGTGGCATTCTCAAGATTTGTCCACTGAATTGTTTTCTCATCATTCTGAACTTAGCGGTTTAAACACACTTGGCATGTTGTGCTCTCTGATGCTGGCTATTCTTATTGATCAAGTTGGCATCTTTGGCCAGTGGGAACTCATTCAAGTTGGCTTCTGAATCATTTTGACACAGCTCTTGTAGTTGTTGATGTCTTCCTTGCTTCCTGGTACTTCCAGGCTCATCCTCTATATTTCCTACCCCAAGACCTGGAATTAGCCATTTTTCCCAGAAACTCTGACTTTTTTTAGTAGGAAATGCTATTATTTAGTGAATACCATCTGAACACTGGAGTGTTCATGACAGCTGGGTTGCTTGGTGCTTCTAGAACTTTACAGTAGACTGTATTTTTATATTTTGAAGGAAAATGTTTCATGAGTTTATATTGATACTTCCAAGTTAAATCATAATTCTCATAGTTCAACATCATTAACTTTATATTTGAGTCTCCAGTTATTCTTGCTGAAAATCTTGGTTCCTAGCAACACTAGCATAGTAACATACTTATCCTATTTTGTAATAGTTTGAAAATCACAGTAAGATACTCTTAGTAACAATTTAATTTTTGAATGCTGTTTAAGATTTCCTTGAGGTTTATTTATTAATTTATTTAAATATCTTTGTTGATTTCACAGAGAGGAAGGGAGAGAGAGAGAGAAACATCAATGATGAGAGAGTCATTGATCGGCTGCCTCCTGCACGCTACCCACTGGGGATCGAGCCCGCAACCTGGGAATGTGCCCTGACCGGGTTTCGAACCACGATCTCCTGGATCCTAGGTCGATTCTTAACTACTGAGCCATGCTGGCTGGGCTCCTTGAGGTTCTTTTTTGTTGTTAAGCTAATAGCTCATTGGGCATATACAGTTGTGTTTGTATGTTTTAAAGTAATTTGAAAGACTCAGCCAGTGTGGCTCAGGGGTCAAGAGTTGACCCATGAACCAGTAGTTCACAGTTTGATTCCTGGTCAGCGCACATGCCCGAGTTGTGGGCATGATCCCCAGCAGGGTGGTGTGCAGGAGATAGCCGATCAATGCCTCTCTCTCATCATTGATGTTTCTCTCTCTCCCTCTCCTTTCCTCTCTGAAGTCAAGAAAAACATATTTAAAAATAAATAAATAGGGGGGAAACAATAAAAAAAATTTTTTTAAAGTAATTTGAAAGAATTCTCTGTTTAACCAACTTAATATATAATTAGGTTTCTTTGTTTAGTTTTCAGTTTTTAAGGGACTGCTATTTTTAGCATTTTGATTTATTTTTCACAACTTTAATTTTGAAAATGTTCAAACCTATAGAAAAATTGAAAGAATAGTATAGTGAACATCCATATGCCTTTCACCTTAAATTCACCAATGAATTTTTCAGTGTGCTTTCTCTCTCATCTCAATTCCCTCCCTCTGCACTACACACTTTTTTTTTGTTTTTGCCGAACTATTTGAAGGAAGTTACAGACTTCAACTCTTAAGTATTTCATGCCAAAAACAAGGGATTCGCCTCCATAACCACAATTCCATATTACACCTAAGAAAAGTATAGTAATTTCATACTTGATATTCTGCCCATATTCAGATTTCCCTAGCTGTTCCAAAAGTGTCTTATAGTTTTTTTTAAACTATGACCCAATCATGTATTGATTTTGGTTCTGTCCCTTTAATTTCTTTTCATGTGGAACATTCTCCTCACCTTTTTTCATAACATTGATCTTTTGAAGAGTGTATGGTTGTCTTTTTCTATGTGTTGTCTTGAAGAATGGATATGTTATGGATATGTTCTGGATGTGTTAGTTTGTTTTCATTATTGCTTAACTTATTCTTCCTCCTATGAGTTGAAAGTTTGATCTAGTCTGGAGGCTTGATGCATTTGGGTTAAGTAATTTTTGGTGAGAACATTTCCTTGGTGATGCTTTGTACTTTGGATTGCATTATGCCAGGAGGCACATAATGTCAGGATGTCCCATATTCATGATGCTATGTTTGGTCCTCAGTTAAAGTATCAATTGCCAGCTCTTTCAACACTAAACATACACTTTAACCTTTGTACATAGTCATCGTTAGGATGATTCTTTGGCATCTTGTGAATATCTTGTTCCCCAACAATTAAAAAAAAAATTTTATTGATTTTTTTAGAGACAGAGGAAGGGAGAGAGAGAGAGAGAGAGAGAGAGAGAGAGAGAGAGAGAGAGAGAGAGAGAGAGAGAGAGAGAGGGAGAGAGAGAGAGAGAGAGAGAGAAAGAGAAACATCTATCCATTGCGTCCTGCACGCACCCCAACTGGGAATCAAACCTGCAACCAGGGCATGTGCCTTGACCAGGAATTGAATCGGTGACCTTTTGGAGCATGGGGCGACGCTCAACCAAGTGAGCCACACCGGCCAGGGCCCCAACAATTTTTTAAAATTTATTTTATTTAAAAAATTTAATGTCACATTATTGCAGTTGTCCCAACTCCACCCGCCTCTCCCTTCCTTGGACTTCACCAAGCTATTGTCTGTGTCCATAGAGTATACATATATGTTCTTTAGCTAATCCCTTTACCTTCTTTATCGTCACCCCAACCCCCACTCAACAATTCTTTTACCCAGTGTTTTTCACATTTTGATTTAATTTTGTCTTATAATTATGTAGTCTTCATATGGTTCTAAAACCAAAAGTATAGCACAAGGTACATGAAGAGAAGTTTAGCTTCCTTTCCTATCCCCATCACCTCTCTTTCTCTATGTGTAACCATTTTAATGTTTTTGGATTATCCTATTTTTGCTGTTGTACTTTTAAAATACAAATATATTTATATGCAAATATATTCATTCATATTCCTTCTCTCAGATAAAAGATAGCATTATATTGGGTACCTTTCATATTTCACCTATATTCTGGAGATCACTTTACACCAGTATTGAGAGATCTTCAGAAGGGCTTTTCTAAAATATATATATATATACACATACATACAGAGAGAGAGAGAGAGAAAGAGTCATTCCTGTGCTTAGAGTCATTTAGTGGAGCCTCACCTCTTGGATAAAGTCCAAACCTCTTACAAAACCTAAAAGGCCCTTCATTGTCTGGCTTCCATGTGGGCCTCCGGCCTTGTCTCCTTCCCCAGCACACATGCGCTGTGTACACGCAGTTGCTACTTTTACCACATTGAGTTGCCTTTTATGGAGTGGAGTGGGCTTTTGAAGTTTTTTTTATTTTTTATTGTTGACACTATTACAGATGTTGTCCATTCCCCGCCCCCTTTGCCCATCTCCACCCAGTGAAGTTTATTAAGGTTGATTACTCTTTTGAATTGCTTTGAATTCCTTGAATGAGCCATGAACAAACCCCTGGTTTTGCATATGATGCTCCAGTCTGCCTAGAAATCTGTTCCTTCTCTCTGACCATTCATTCTGTACGCCTGAGCATAAACATATTCCTAGAAGTCTTCCCTTGCCCCAGAGTCTGACTTAGGGGACCTTCTTGTGTGCTGACCTAATATGTCCATTTATCATATTTTTGGAATCACCATATAGTGTTCTGATTGTTTACTTATATGCATTCCTCTGTTAGTCTGCAAGCTCTGTGAGCACAGGAACCATGGCTCAAGGATCTGAGGGCCCCAGTGCCTGGCACTTGAAAGGCATTCAGTAAATATTTATTGACTAGAAGTGGCAGAAGGCATAAACCCAGACATGCATTGCAATATCCATAAAACCTAAAACCAAACTCAGATGGAATTTGCTCAGATGTAGTGATCTGGGCAAAAAACGTGAGTTGCTTTATTTATTGTGCAGTCCAGACCAGCCTGTGTGGGAGCCTCTAGGTCACCCTGGGATGGTGCTGGCTCATGGCCTGGGCTGAGAGCCAGAGAAGGGCACCACCAGCTGCTTCTCTTGAGAGATGGAGAAGTTGACAGGGCTTGGGGGAAGGGCTAGAGGTGAGAAAGCGGCATCAGCCTGTAATTCCCAGGGATGGTGGGAATGGTTACTATGGGAACGGAGCTGGGGCAGAACCTCCCTTCTACTCAGGAGCAGGTCCCCACGTGGTCAAGCATCTTTGGGTGCTTGGGCTTGGGGACCTGGCCTTCCTTGATGTTGTTGGGCCTGGGGTTTACAGGATGCCCAGGCTGAGGAGGAGATAAAGCAGGAGATGAACACACTGCAGCAGAAGCTAAATGAGCAGCAGAGTGTGCTGCAGCGTATTGCCGCCCCCAACATGAAGGCCATGGAAAAGCTGGAAAGTGTCCGAGACAAGTTTCAGGAGACCTCGGATGGTAGGATTTCCCCCTTTTACTTGGGCCTAAGATGAAGACAAGAGGCTAGAGGTGTGGCAAGGGCCTATGTTATACATCCCAACAGCTCCAGCTTTTATATGCTTTCTTACTTGAAATTTCCAAGAGGTCTAAACAGTAGGGGTTGTCACACCTATTTTATGGAGTGGAAAACTGCTGAGGTTCAGAAAGGGTGAATTACCTGCTAAGGTTACACAGCTGGTTGCTGGTAGAGCCCAGGGGAAAATCCATGTTTATGTGGCTCCAAGCCCGTGTTTCTTCCTTTGCACTACGTGGCCAATCCACTGGTTGTGGGACTGTCTTCCTTGGACTCTCCCTAGGCATTCATCTCTCCCTCTGTGGGATATCCCTGCTCTGTGGATTGTCATTTGCAGGCCATAGTCAGACAGCATGGTCCTCAGCCTTGGCAGAGCCTGGGCACTGAGGAGTCACCTGTCTTTCCCTTGTGGCAGAGTTTGAGGCGGCCCGAAAGCGAGCCAAGAAGGCCAAGCAGGCATTTGAACAGATCAAGAAGGAGCGCTTTGACCGCTTCAATGCTTGTTTTGAATCCGTGGCCACCAATATTGATGAAATCTACAAGGCCCTCTCCCGCAACAGCAGTGCCCAGGTAGGCTGGAGCCCCCTACTCAACCAGCCCCTATCACCCTCAGTTTCCCTTCCTTCTAGGCTTCCTGTCCCCATCCCCAACCCCAACCCCATCCCCATCCCCATCCAGACTCAGATCCTCACCTGTCTACCTTCTCCCTAGGCATTCTTGGGCCCTGAAAACCCCGAGGAACCCTATTTGGATGGCATCAACTACAATTGCGTGGCCCCTGGCAAACGCTTCCGGCCTATGGACAACTTGTCAGGGGGCGAGAAAACAGTGGCAGCTCTGGCCCTGCTCTTTGCCATTCATAGGTAAGGATGTGCCCTCCAGGGCAGTTGGTGGAGAGACTAAACTAAGGCCACTGGAGTCTCTCAAACCCAAGGATATGCAGAGATCTGCAGAGGTGAAAGTGTTCTGCTAGATTCTGGATTGGGTCCCTGTTTCCCTACCTACTACTTGTTACAACATATCTGGCCTTGGTTTCCTAGACCTGTCTTCCCCTTCCACTCTCATCCCCTCAGCATGTCCTCACTGGCCCCTGCATGTATTCAGTCCTACCACCAGGCTTTTGCTCACATGGTTGCTGGCTTATCAGCCTTTTTCATGCAAATCTAGCTTGACCATCACCTACCACCTCTTCATGTCTCATTTCCTCATGTTCCTCTAGGAAGCCTGCTTTGACCACTGTAGCATACCCTGACCTTCCCTCCCTGAATGCCAATAGTACTTTCATCTGACCCCTACAACTTAGTTATTCAGCAAACATTTCTTAAGGGCTGCTCTATACCACCAGACCTTCTGTGGGGCTTAGGGACACAGATGAGTCAGACATGGTCTCTGTCCTCAAAGAGCTCATGGTGTAGTGGAAGCCAGATGTGTAAATAGACAGTGAGCTAAGTGTTGTAACCAGGTGAGCATGTGTGCTGGGGATGCACAGAGGAGGGGCACCAACCCAATTTAGAGAAGGGTATGGGGGCCCATGGAAGGCATTTGAAGGTAGGGTAGGTAACACTTGAGCAGGAAATGTAACGGATGAGTAGAAATTGGCCAGAGAGGCTAGTAGGCATTGCAGGCGGATGGTGCAGTGTGTGTATAGGCAGGGAGACATGAGAGCATGGTACAGATGGGTGGGGGAGACCTCTAGGTAGCTTGGTCAGTATGGCCAGAGCCCAGGACAGCTTTATCTCCCCAGCCAGCCTGGAAGCTCTGGAGAGGACCATGTCTTCTGGTTCTGCAGGATCCAGGAGCACTGGGCTGGATGCAGAGGAGGGCTCAGTTGGTCTGTTGGCCTTAGGGGTTCAGGGAACATTAAGGCCTGGGTTTTTTAGTCTCTGAAGAAGTGGAGGGGAATCCGACCTGTGTGATAGGCCCTGGGGCTGTCCCATCAATGTCAGCTCACCTACTGGATCTCTCCCAGCTACAAGCCAGCCCCCTTCTTCGTCCTGGATGAGATTGATGCTGCCCTGGATAACACCAATATTGGCAAGGTGAGTGCAAGGAAAGCAGGGCCTGGGAGGGAGGTCCCTAGGTCGGGGCTGAGTTTTGGGGAGCAACTCCTGAGTGTGCCCTAGCTCTTCCGGGTGCTTGCTCTCTGTGCTTGGGATGCTAAGCCCAGGGTCATTCACACTGTACTAGTCACTGGCCTCTTCTCAGTATCTCATCCCCCTATACCATCCCCTCTGCCTCTGGTTCTGACTGGAAAACATAAGGTATTAGGGCTTCAGTCCTGCTGTGTCTTGGTCCTTCCCACAGGTGGCCAATTACATCAAAGAGCAGTCAACTTGCAACTTCCAGGCCATCGTCATCTCTCTCAAGGAGGAGTTCTACACCAAGGCTGAGAGCCTCATTGGAGTCTACCCTGAGGTAGGGCGGGCCTGGCTCAATAGCCAGCCCCACTCCTTGCCTGACTCCCCAGGGCAGGAAGGGAAAGCTGCAGTGGAGGGGCATGGGGTGGGGAAGCATAGAGACTCAAGTCCTGAACGGCCATCTGGGCTTGTTGGAGCTCTGCCCTGGAGGCTTACCCAGCCCAGCTGGGCAGGGCTGTTGCATTTGGGGACAGGTGGAAAGGCCAGGCATAGGCAGCCAGGCAACAGAAAAGGAGCTGCATGCAGAGGTAGGCAGGGAGAGAAGGCCCAAGCACATCCTCACACCCAAAGAGAACTATTGCTTGGGCTTTGGGCAGATATGTAGGGAGGAGGGTTTGAAGCCCCCAGTCCTGGGACGCTAGACCGCTCTTAATTCTGTCCTTACAATTTCATTTTTCTTTCCTCCTCCAGCAAGGGGACTGTGTGATCAGCAAAGTCCTGACCTTTGACCTCACCAAGTACCCAGATGCCAACCCCAATCCCAATGAGCAGTAGCAGTTCTGCCCTGTCACCCTATCTGGATCTCTAAGCTGCCTGTCTGCCAATCTCTGGATATTTGGCTCCCAACCTTCCCCT
Source organism: Miniopterus schreibersii (assembly GCF_964146895.1). Lineage (NCBI taxonomy): Eukaryota > Metazoa > Chordata > Mammalia > Chiroptera > Miniopteridae > Miniopterus > Miniopterus schreibersii. Next base: position 72,235,192 of record NC_138104.1, read on the forward strand.
CCCTCCTTTCCCTGTTTGATATAGTCGTGGAATTTAGGCACTGCTGTTGAGCACGAAGAGGAACAGAGGTGATGCTAGGTCTGGAGCAAAAGTTCCTAAACTACAGGGAGCATCCTGGCCTCTGGAAGGAGGTGCTGAGCTGAACAGGGCCATTTGTCCATCCCCCCTTATCCTCTCCCAAACCTCTCCTTCCATCACCCATAATCATGGGTCTATGGGCCCCCTTGCATTTTGCTTGTGTGTGTCCATATGTGTGCATGTGTGTGTCCGTATGTGTGCATGTGGGTGTGTTTGCAAAATACTGAAGATATTGGAGACTCATTTTAGAAGGAAACTAGGTTGCCCCTGGCTGGTATCGCTAAGTGGTTAGAGCGTCTACCTGTGCACTGGAGGGTCACAGGTTTGATTCCCGGTCAAGGGTAAATACCTGGGTTGCAGGCTCGATCCCTGCCCCTGGTCGGGGCACATGTCGGGGGCAACCATTCGATGTCTCTCTCTCTCACACTGACGTGTGTGTGTGTGTGTCCCCCCAAATAAATGGAAAAATATCCTCACTCTGGATGAGGATTTAAAAAAGGAACCTAGGTTGAATTTGACTCCAAGAGAGCTTAGTATGACCACACCCCAGTACTGGGCAAAGGTATTCAGGACCTCATAGGAAGGAGTCAGGCAGTCACATGAAACTGCCTGCACTCATTTGTGTTTTCATTTATTTGTGTATTTGTCAAGCACATACTGAACATTCTATTTGTCTGGCTCTCTGATAGGAATGCAGAGCTGAATCAAACATGATCCCTCCTAAGGAGATGCAGTGGGTTCATGAGTTCCTGTGGTTAGCTGAATCGTGTATAGGCACTTTGAATTTGAGAAGACGATTACCTCCAGGCTTCCTGGAGAAGGTCACATTTGAGCTGGACCTTGATAAATCAGCAGGATTTGGTCAGTCACTAGGAATAGAGCCCGGGCACTAGGAGCAAAGCCCGGGCTCTGGGGACAGACAGTTTTAGGTTCTAGTCCCTTTTTTTTTTTTTTAATCACTCTAATTTGACATTGGGCAAGTCATTTGACCTTTCTGTGCCTCACTGTTTCCTAATCTATAAAATAGGGCTAACAATATTACCTACCTCACATAGGGTTTAATGATGTCAAGCTTCTCACTGGAGGCCTTATCCCTGCTTGGAGCCCACTAGGTGCTGAACCCTCAGAATACAGCCTTCTCATGCCTGGATCCCTGAGGGCTTCTAATCGCCGTTGTTAGGAACAGAAGGAGCCTCCAAATCTGGGAGATGCTGAATGTCCTGGTTACTAGGAAAGTTCCAGGGCACTGATGGGGGAGGGGAGGGTTACCTGGTAAGTGGAGGGCCAAAGGAAATCTGTAGCTTCAATCATGTATGATAACTGGGTGCCTGTGCCCCAACCTGAATTGTGAGGAAGTAGGGGAGAGGTAGCCGGGGCCACACCCTAGCCAAACACATGTCATGTTCGTTTTGGGAACTAACCGCATTAGCTTCAGGGACCGTGCAGAGGCGGCACAGGCTGCTGCCACGAGGTCAGTCTGCTTGCTCACACCCACGTCAGACCACCACCTTGTCCGGATCTGTGTACCGCGTTTTTGTTTTTGAAAAGTCAGTTCTAATTACTCAAGTAATTCATGAATCCACTCTTTTAAAGAAATCAGATTGTTACAAATAAAGCCAGCCTCGTTTGATTACCATTTTCCCTCCCTCCCTTAACTGCTGTTCCATTTGTTGTACATCTTTCTATCTAGACTTTAAGATTTTTACATATATTCATTGGCAATGTTACTGTGTTTAATGTGGACGGTAGATGGAAATGTCCTGCAGTTTGCTTTCTTAACCTAATGTTTTGGAGATCTGTGCATGTTGCTAATAGATTCATGTCATCTGTTGTAATCGCTGTATAGGTTGCCCTCATATGATGACAACATTTTACCCATTTATCTTGTGACAGTAAGACTATATTCTGGTTTTGATATTACAAAATACTACATAGGAGCATCATGTGTGTGTATGAAAATTTACCTATGATTGATTCCTAGAAGTTGAATTGAAAGAGTCATAGGCTATTTATATTTTTGTTTTTAATAGATACTTCTAAACTGCCTTCCTCTACTACTTACTCAGTATTTTTCTCAAGTTTGTCTTTGGTTTGACATCATTATCTACTTCAATTTCATCCTAAGTAGTGGTATCGTGAAACCACGGGTTTTATGTGTTGTTATGTTGTTTTTAATACATATTAAAAGGCATAACTATCAAAACAAATTTGTCTGTGTTCAGTCAAAAAAGTCCCATCCCACCAGTGGCACCTGTGCTGTAGTTTGGGAAGTACTGGCACATCTGGAAGAGCGCAACTTGGGAGTCACCCTGGTTTAAGTCGCAGCTGTGGAAACTTGCTCCTGTTATGTCTCCTGCATGAGCCTCAGTTTCCCCACATAGAAAAGGAGCTAACAGAGGCCCACCTCGTAGCCATGTAGGGAGGATGAATTGAAATCTGTTTGAAGCAATTTGGCTGGCACAGAGGATCACAGGCCTTTAAAGGTAGTGATTGCTGTTCTCCCCACTTACAGGCGGGGAAGCTGAGGCCCAGGAAGAGTAAATAACCCAGTTACCAGATAGAGTTTGAACTCAGGCCCCCCTGATTCTGTCTTGGGGTTTCTCCAAGACTGTGAGGGTGGTTATCAGCCTTGGCTTTCCACTTGAATCACTTGTGAAGCTTCTTCCTTTTTAAAAATCAAAGCAGTATGTACACAGGTTGGAAAATAAAGTCATGTAGAAGGGCTTGTAATCAAAAGCCCAGTTCCCTGCTGTACCTCCACAGCTCTGGTCCTGCCCCTGGAAATCTTACTCAGTAGGGTGTGGATAAGAATCTAGATCAGAGATTTTCAACCTTTTCCATCTCACGGCACACAAAACTAATTACTAAAATTCTGTGGCATACCAAAAATAGGTTTTTTGCCTATCTGACCAAAACAAAAAGTATAATTTTGATTCATTCACACAGGATGGCTGTTGTGTTGGCTTCTGTCACTTTATTTGACAATCTCAGGGAAAAGAGGTCAGTGCCCCTGACTAAATAGTCAGGTACTGCATGTTTTAAAAATTCTTGCGGCACACTGGTTGAAAATCGCTGATCTAGATAACTAATTCCTACCTCACTGGGTGGAGAGGACTACATGATATGCCTTGGGCTAAGGCCCTGGAACACAGGAACCCAATTGCTAAGAGGATCATAAATCCTGAGGATCAGAGAGGCGAGATGACTTGTCTGAGATCCGATTGTTTCAGTGTCAGAGCCTAGACTTCAAACTTGAGTCTTCTTTGCTTGCCCAGCGCCTTGCTGCTGAGCCTCACTGCCTCATAGCATCACAGGGTAACATGCTCAGTGAAGGCTGGGCTCAGAGGCAGGCAGACACCAGGGGATGTTTTCAAGAGGAAGCTGCATCTGAGGAGCATCCTTAGGGCTCATTGGAGGGCACTAGGTTGAGTCCCTTGTACTTGGGACCCTGTAGTCTTAGTCTAGGGAGTTGAGTGCTCCATGACAGGGTCTACTTTTAATTAACTGGGCACTTCACTCTGGGAATCATGGTGTTGTACACCAAGGATACACACGAGTCAAATCTCGATCCCACCACTGAGGAGCTCACTCTAGTTGGGGAGGCGATTCATAAAACAACCGTTAACCGTACAGCGTCAGTGTGATCAGTGTTCTGACAGGAGCACGGGAAAAGGAGGGGCATCTAGCTCAGGTAGAGGTTCAGGGAAGGCATCCTCTGGTGTAGGAGGTGACACCTGAGCCGAGTCTTGAGGGACTGGTAGGAATTAGCCAGTTGAGAAAGTGGGAAGAATTCCCAGGTAGTGGGAATGGTGCGCACAAAGACCTGAAGGCAAGCAGCAGCAAGCAGTTCAGAAATACTGAAGCATAAGGTTTCCTGGGGTGGGAACGAGCAGCAGGAAATGAAGCTGGAGAGGTAGTCAGGAACCACATTTGAAGCCTAAGAGCCTGGCTAAAGCGTCCAGGTTTATCTCATTGGAAAGAGTGGTTCCCAAACTGGCTGCACACCAGAAACACATGGGGCATCCCGAACCCAACCTCTAAAAGTTCAGTTTCAGTAACTGGGGTGGGGCCTCAGGATCCTGAGTGCTGATGAAGGTCAGCACACGACTAGTGTGCAGCTAGGTTAGAACTGCAGCATGAAGGCAGTGGGGGAGCCAAGGAGTGGTTTTAAGCAGGGGAGACTGGGTCAGATGTGAATTTAGCAAACCCCTTTCTGGCCAGTCAGTGTGGAGTGGAACAAGTTAGGTGCTCATGCCATATGCTCCCATGCCTGTAGCTTCCCCGTTGTTTAGTTCTCACAGTGTATTGTATTTGCTTATTTTATTTTATCTCTGAGTAAGCTGTAAGCACAAGGGTGGGCCTGGGCTTATCTTGCTACTGGTATTTTCCCAGCAAAAAGCACAGTGGCTGACCAAAACCAGACACCCAATAAATAGTTTCTGAATGAGTGAATGCACCAATGAATGCATTTGTGAGGGAGAGAAGGAGACGAGGAGATTAGTTAGGAAACTACTGAAAATACCGGGTGGCCTACTCAAGGGCAAGAGCAGCTGGGATGGCTTGGAGGTGATAAGCTGTGAACTGTTAAGGGACGATGATAACCCAGACAGTGACTAGTTATTAGATGTGGAGGGTGACCGAGAGGATAGAGTGAGTACCCATTAACAGCCAAGATGCCTACTCTATCCCAGTAATTCTCTTTCCTCATCTATCTGAACCAGAACCTCCTTCCAGACTCCTCAGCAACTGCAATTCCTCCCTCGAGTTAGTCATTCTCTGTGTGCTATGTGGTCTCTCCCTCTCCCCAGCTACTGATTCATTCATCCAGTTTAATAAATCTTGGCTAAGCACCTCCTGTGTACAGTGAGACTCTTCCGAGCCAGGGATCTGACTCCTCTTTCCTACCTCCAGAGATGTTTTTGAGGACTTCCCTTACATCCCTTATACAGTAACCTAAAGTGAGATGCCCAGATGTCAGACCTGTAAGGGAACTTACAGACTGTCCAACCCCCTCCTGAGGCCCTTGGAGAGGAAGGAACTTCCCCAAGGTCCCACTACTAGGAAGTGTTGGAGCCAGAACTGGAACCTAAGTTCCCTCTCTACATCACCCCTAGAGCCTTGAAGGTGGAACTTAGGTTGGCCTTGAGGGTTGGTGTACTGGACAGGCCAAACAAGAAGCTTTCCAATTACACTGCCCCTTTCTGGAAACCCTCAGCAAACCTGCCATGCCCACGGTCCCTTCCAAGGGGTTTCTTAAGTATGCGTTGCCATGGCCTATACCATGTGACCTCACAATCCTGTCCACTGATGGCTCAGTTGGGACAATATCTGACTCAAGGACAGCTGATCTCTAGGCTGGACAACGGCCTATTAGGTGGACTGATGTAAGAACTCTGCCTCATAGGGACGGCCTGTATTGAAGGACAAACGTATAAAACAATCAGATCCTTTTTCAGGGAGGCTGAATGTGAGGCATTCAGAAGAAGCGAACAATTAGATTTTTGTGCGACAGAGGTGGCAGTGGATGTGGGGTGTCAGAAACCAAACAGCAAAAGCAAGGAGAAAGCTGCAGAAACCTTGAGACATTTATATCATGAGAACACAGGGGGCCACAAGGTAGCAGAAGCCATGAAGCCACAAGGAACAGAAACCATGCGACAAAACCCTGAATCCATGAGATCCATCCAGCTCCAGTAGGCTTGGACAGACAGGATCCATGAGGCAGCAGAAGTGATGAGACTACGGGAGCCACAGGTAGCTGGAACCAAGTGGTAACAAGGCAACAGAAATTGAAGAGGCGGTAGGAGTTACAATGCAAGCAGAAGCTACAACACAGAGAAGCCCTGCACTATTTGGAACTGAAGCCCCAGAAGCCAGGAAGCTGCAGGCGACAGGACCCCAGAAGCTGTGAAGCCCCCGAAGGCCCTGGGGTAGCAAGGAGGGGAGCAGAATGAAGGTAGTGGCAGTAGGAATATAAATACAGTCAGAAAGAAGTTGAGTCACCATTTTGGGAAGCACTAGAGAAGCAACAGATGTCTGCAGCTGAGGGGGTGACAAGAGAAGCCAGGCTCTAGAGCTGCTTTGGATCATGAACCATTTTCAAGTTTCTGTTCTTCTGTGAGGCTGCCTGTGTAGCTGGTTGTGACTTCCTTATTGCCCTGTGAGTGCTTCAATAAACCATCTCTCACCTGAGTGGGTCTGTTCCTTGTCATCTAAAAGAGGTTAACACTGTGCTATGCACTTTAGATGGGTGGAGAGCAGGACAGAAGGTCTTCCAGGTGGGTTTGAACCAAGACAGAGGTGGGAATTCACTCATCCTCTCTCTCATACCCTCACTGGCACAGGCACTTTCCATCCGTTTGCTTATTGGCTTCTCTTTTTTTCATTCATTTATCCACCCATCACTTATTCACTTATTCATGCATAACTCATTCAGTCATTTATTTAGTCATGCATTACTATAAGCACTTATGCCTTTACTCATTTGTTCTCTCCCGTATTCACTCAGTCATCACTTTCCCATCCATTTGTTTAGCAAGTAGACATCAAATTCCTGCTGGGTGTCAGGCCCTGTGCTGGATTCTGGGGATAAGATATACTCCCTGAAATCCAAGAATTCACAGTAAACTGAAGGCTCAGATAAGTAAGCAGGCAAGTGCACCAAGTGTGACGGATGATACACAGAAGTCTAGATGAGGCAGGGAGAGAATATAGGACCATTGGATGATTCTTCCTGGGTGGAGCGGGATGGAAGTACTCAGGGAAGCCTTTATAGAGAAGAAAGCACTTGAATTGAGTCTGAAGGAAGAGTTGGTGTTTACCATGTGGAAATGGGTGAAAGAATATTCCAAGCAGAGGAGCTGCCTAAGTAAAGTTATGTGAAGAGTGTGAAAGTGCATGGGTTTGGGGGGCAGCTCACATTGTCCCATGCCATGGAAGAGGTGGCACAAGCCAGGCAATCAAGCTTAGTTTTGACCCTAGGGCAATGGGAAGCCATTGAAGGGTTTGAAGCATGGGAGTGGCAGAGCTAGAGTGGTATTTTAGGAGGATCAATCTTGGAGGTGTTTGGGGACATGAAGCACTGACCTAAACAATGTTCTTGAAGAAAAACATGTGTCATCATTAGAGGAATAAATGAATACTCAGGAGTCTGGGAGGAGGGAGGAAGAAGTTCTATCAGAGGACTAAGGAAGACTTTGGAGGAGGTGGAATTTTAGCTGAGCCTTGAAGAATAGGGAGGATTCCAGCTGGCGGCGATAAGGAGTAAGGGCTTTCCAGGCCTGGGAGACAGGGAAACAGCAAGGCGATGGGTGTAAATATGCCAAATTTGGGCTAACAAATATTTCAGTTTGACTGTATCCAGAGCTGCATATGAGAGAGAGGCAGGAAGGGAGACTGAAGGTTTCCCCCAAGTTGTCTAAATTCTGTTGCCATTAGATCTGCAGGGAAAAGGGAATTTGGGGGGAAGGGGTAAGTGGTAGGCGGGAGTGTCTTTTTTGTGTGTTTTAAAAACACAAGAGTTAAATGCTGATTAGACATTTTTATGATTGAAATAATATTTGAATTCCTATCTGCTAGTGGAAAGGGATTAATTATTTTATAACCTGAGGGCAAATTACCTTAAAGTCTTTCTCTTAAGTGATGGTTATTGAGATAATGTGTGTGAAGGTAATTTCTAAATTGTAAGGTGCTTAAAACATATGTTGGGATTATTAATAAAAGTGAAGCTGAATTGTTTTTAAAAAAATCAATTTTAGATACATGTTTCTTACAGGCCAATATCCCTGATGAGCATAGATGCTAAAATCCTCAACAAAATATTAGCAAACTGGATCCAGCAAATTATTAAAAAGATCATACACCATGACCAAGTGGGATTTATACCAGGGATGCAAGGCTGATTTAATATCCACAAATCAATAAATGTGATATATCACATAAAAAAAATGAAAGATAAAAATCACACTATCATATCAATAGATACAGAAAAAGCATTTGATAAAATCCAGTGCCCATTGATGATAAAAACTCTCAGCAAGATGGGAATAGAGGGATCATACCTCAACATAATAAAGGCCATATATGAGAAACCTGTAGCCAATATCATACTCAATGGGCAAAAACTAAAAGCATTTCCCTTAAGATCAGGAACAAGACAGGGATGTCTGGTTTTACCACTCTTATTCAACATAGTACTGGAAGTCCTAGTCATAGTGATCAGACAAGAAGTAGAAATAAAAGGCATCCAAATTGGAAAGGAAGAAGTAAAACTGTCATTATTTGCAGATGATATGATATTGTACATAGAAAACCCTAAAGGCTCCACTGAAAAACTACTAGATCTAATAAATGAATTTGGTGAAGTAGCAGGATACAAACTTAATATCCAGAAATTGGTGGCATAAATATACACCAATAATAAACTCTCAGAAAGAGAAACTAAGAAAACAATCCTATTTACTATTGCAACAACAACAGAAAAAATAAGGTACCTAGGAATAAATTTAACCAAGAAGGTGAAAGACCTGTACTCAGAAAACTCTAGGACATTGAAGAAAGAAATAGAGGAAGATGTAAACAAGTGGAAGTATATACCATGTTCATGGATTGGAAGAACCTCATTAAAATGTCCATACTACCCAAAGCAATCTAGAGATTCAACATAATTTCTATCAAGATACCAATGGCATATCTTACAGATCTAGAACAAATACTCCAAAAATTTATATGGAACCAAAAAAGACCCCAAATAGCCTTAGCAATCTTGAGAAAGAAGAACAAAGTTGGAGGGATCACAATACCCAATATCAAACTATACTACAAGGCCACTGTAATCAAAACAGCCTGGTACTGGCATAAACATAAGCATATAGATCAATAGAACAGAACAGAGAGTCCAGAAATCAACCCATGCTTTTATGGCAAATTAATATTTGACAAAGGAATACAATGGGGTGAAAACAGTCTCTTCCATAAATGGTGTTGGGCCCTTGCCAATGTGGCTCAGTTAGTTGGGCATTGTCCCATGTACTGAAAGGCTGCTGGTTCGATTCCTGGTCAGGGCACATATCCAGGTTGCAGGCTCAATCCCTGGTAGGGGGCCTGTAGCAGGCAGCCGGTAGATGCTTCTCTCCCTCTCTCCCTTCTTCTCTCCCTAAAAATCAATTTTAAAATGTTTTAAAAATAAAAATGTGTAGTTTTATTCTTAAAAAATAAAAAAAGGGCCCGGCCGGGCATGGCTCAGCAGTTGAGCGTCGACCTAGGATCCAGGCGGTCGGAGTTCGATTCCGGGTCAGGGCACATGCCCGGGTTGTGGGCTGTAGCCAATCAATGACTCTCTCATCATTGATGTTTCTATCTCTCTCTCTCCCTCTCCTTTCCTCTCTATGAAGTCAATAAAGATATATTTAAAAAATAATAAAATAAAATAAAATTTAAAATGGTGTTGGGGAAATTGGACAGGTGTGTGCAAAAAAATGCAGCTAGACCACTAACTTACACCATACACAAGAAAAAACTCAAAATGGTTGAAAGACTTAAATGTAAGACACAAAACCATAAAAGTCATAGAAGAAAACATAGGCAGTAAAATCTCAGACATCTCTCAGAGTAATATTTTTGCTGATATGTCTCTGAGGGCAAGGGAAACACAGGAAAAAATAAACAAATGGGACTACATCAAACTAAAAAGACTCTGCGCAGCAAAAGAAACCGTCAAAAAAAAAAAAAAAAAAAGAAAAGAAAAGGGAGGCCACAGTATGGGAGAACATATTCACCAATGATTCATTTGATAAGGAGTTAATCTCCAAAATATATAAAGAACTCATACAACTCAACACTAGGAAGACATACAATCCAATTTTAAAATGGGCAAAGGACATGAACAGACACTTCTCCAAAGAGGACATACAGAAGGCCAATAGACATGAAAAAATGCTCAAGGACATGCCAATTAAAACTACAATGAGGTATCACCTCACACCTGTCAGAATGGCTACTATTAATAAATCAACAAACAAGTGCTGGTGAGGATGTAGAGAAAAGGGAACCCTAGTGCACTCTTGGTGACTGGTGCAGCCACTGTGGAAACCAATATGGAGTTTCCTCTAACAATTAAAAATGGAACTGCCTTTTGATCCCACTTCTGGGAATATATCCTAAGAAACCCAAAACACCAATCAGAAAGAATATATACACCCCTATGTTCATAGCAGCGTTATTTACAGTAGCCAAAATCTGGAAACAGCCCAAGTGCCCATCAATAGATGAGTGGATAAAAAAGCTGTGGTACATTTACACAATGGAATACTACATGGCTGTAAAAAGGAAGGAACTCTTACCCTCTGCGACCTGGAGATTACTGTGCTAAGTAAAATGAGCCTGTCAGAGAAAGAAAAATACCATATAATCTCACTAATATGTGGAATCTAATGAAAAAAAATAAACTGATGATAAAAAAAAATAGAAGTAATGCATGAACATTATTTAGAAGACAACTTAATAAACTCAAATCAGTACAAAAGGACATTATGAAACGTAAGAATCTGCTGTCCCACATATCCCCGCCCTCCCTCTACCACTTTTAATTATTAGTAACCAATTTTATTTATTTCTTCTGATTGTTATATCTATATCTAAATATTATGCTATTTGGGCATTTGTCTTTTATCAGTTTCAGACATTATTCATTGGTATTCTGCTATGACAGATGAGGATTTAGATCAATTACATCAAATTCAACTCTTGTCCTTTCTGCTTCTAATATAATTTAGTTTTTCTATTAGATATCTTTCTGAACTTAAGTAACACCTTTATTTCTTGTTCCATGAACTAGAGACAATATTTCTGAACCAGAACTTTGTTAAATGAGAATATCTTTTCCTTTTGCTCTCTTCCTTACTGTCAACCTCCCAACTTCTGTCATCTAGTCTTTTATATTGTCTAAGTTGATAACATTGAATTCTGTAATCATGGTTAAGTTTGTGTGTGTTTGTTTTGTCCACAGTTTGAGAGTTTGATTCTAAAAGTTGAAAAACAATAAAGTTATTATATTAATGTGATTATAAATATTAAAAAGCGAGTTAATGTCCTTTTATAATTTTTCCTTAGTTTTCCTTAGCAGTTTTTCATTTTTCCTCCTTTCTAATTATTTTTTTCTCTTTCATTATTTTACTTTATCATATATTCCTTTTTCTCTTTTCAAAATCTCTAGTACATTAAGTATTTCATTAAGCCCACTTTTTTTCCTCCCAAGAGACCTTCTTTCTGGAGCCCTCTATCCCCTTTCTGAAATCTAGACTTAGTCACTCTCTAGGCCTGATGCATGGCTGTCATTTTGGGACTTTCCTTCACTGCTTTCCTTGGTATATATCCACTATTTACTGGTTATCAGGGTTTTTGTTTTGTTTACTTTTTTCATTGTTTTGATAGTATACATCCTCAAGTAACTCTCTCAGAAAGGTTGTATAAAAGGTAGACTTTCTGAATCTTCACATGTCTGAAAATATCTATTCCATCCTCACACTTGGCTATAAAGTCTGATGTTCAATGTCATTTTCCCATAGAACTTTGAAGGCATTGCTTCACTTTTTTCTAGCATCCAATTTTTATGAGAAGTCTGATATCAGTCTGAGTTTTATTTCTTTATAGGTGACTTTCCCCATCTCTTTTTCTTCCGTCCCTCAGGAACCCCAGTGAATATGAATCTTAGATCTTTTGTTATAGTCTCACAGGTCCCTAAGGTTCTGTTCACTTTTTTTCCCCAGTCTATTTTCTCTCCGTTTTCCAGATTGGGTAATTTCTATTGTTCTATCTTCAAGTTCACTGATTCTTTCCTCTGTCCTCTCCATTTTTATGTTAACGCATCTATTAACCTTTTTGTTTTGGTTATTGTATTTTTCAGTTCTAAAATTTCCATTTGGTTCTTTATATCTTATATTTCTTTACTGACAGTTTCTATATTTTCATTTTTTAAGCATGCTCCTAATTGTACATTGAGGCATTTTTATGATGGCTCCTTAAAAATCCTTGTCAGATCATTTTTAACATCGCTGTTATCTTGGTGTTGGAGTCTGTTGAGTATCTTTTCTCATTCAAGTTGAGATTTTCTTGATTCTTGATATGATGAGTACTTTTCTATTGAAACCTGGGAGTTTGGGGTATTGTGTTATGTGAATATGGATCTTATTTAGATATTCTGTTTCAGCTTGCCTCCTCAGACACTGTTCTGGCAGCAAAAGAGTGGTGCCTTGTTATTGCCAGGTGGCAGTGGAAGTCCAGGATCCCCACTCAGGGTTTCCTCTGAGGGTTTCCTCTAAACCTCCAATTAGTGTACTAGGATTACATTTCTTTGATCATGCATTTTTCCCCCTTTCTAATTGCCTTTTTTTTTTTTTTCCTTGCATCATTTGACTTATCTCCTTCTTAAGTTTTCCAAATTCTCAAAAAAAGTATAAAATCATTTGAATCTTCCTTTTCCCCTGGATACCTTCCTCCTGGAGTCTTCCATGTTCCTGCTCCAATTTGGACTGATTGCTCTGTAGGCCTGTGGCATTAGTGTTATCTTGGAACATCCCTTCAATACTCTTCTGGGCTAGACCCAATCTTTCCTGGACCTCATAGCTTCCTTTTTCTTAGTTTACTCCTTTGTACTGGACTTTGTGGTGGTTCTCCAATACCCATTTCTTGCCTCCTCCATTGTATAACAGCTATGCACTCTGAGCGGGGTTGATCCCACCTCCGGCTCTAGGAGTAGACCTTTATTGGTATAAACCAATCTGAGTAATCTCTCCTTCTCGCCACAGTGATGATTGGTTCAAGAATGATCCAATTAGTGGGAGGAGGAGGGAGGGGGAGGGGGAGGGGAAGGAAGGTATGGGGGAATAAATGGTGATGGAAGGAGACTTGACTTGGGGTGGTGAACACCCAATACAATGTGCAGATGATGTGTTGTGGAATTGTGCACCTGAAACATATAATTTTGTTAACCAGTGTCACCTCAATAAATTCAATAAAAAGGGAAAAAAATGTTCCCGTCACATTGAAGCTTAGGGCTTTGGTTCAGTTTTTGAGGGAAGATCTGGCCTGCTTTCCCTTGGCCATGAAGAAAGAAGTACAATTGCCTGGTTGCTGCTGTTAGCCATCCTGTGAACATGTGGAAGGCCTACCTGAGGACGGAGCGGACAAATGGAAGAGGCAGAGTCAAGAGAATCACTGAGAAACAGAACCATATTTCTGATCATGCCATACCTGCAGTCTGCCCTGCGTAGGGACTTCTCAGCTAAGTGAGCCAATAAATTCCATTTCTTATTTAAGCCAGTTTGAGTTGAGTTTTTTATTGCTTGCAAATGAAAGTTCTCACATACTTTTTGCTGCCTTCCTTTAGAGAGGGAGTGAGTGCAGATTGGGTTGTATGAGGTTCTGTATTAGGGGACACATTGTGTAAGTATGGGAAGAAGGGCATATGTGGATGTCAGACACCCAGAGAAGTGCACTGGAGTGGCTGCTCAGCATCTAAACCCCCATCCTATTTGGGGGGATTCTCTGCTAGTGCGAATCTTGTTGGGAGACAGGGCTTTGCTTTCAACTGTGGAAACTGAATGTGGTCAGATACTTCCTTTCCCTGCCCACCGTGTGTCAAGGTCTGGCTTTGAAGGAGACAGGAATATACAAAATTAACAGGTGGGTGATAAATTAGGAGAATATAGTTACAGTGTGCAAAACTGATAAAGTATTAACAACTGAAAAAAGAAGACAGTAAACCCAATAGGAAAATTAACAAAGGATATGAAGAGTAATTAACAGAAGGAGAAACTTGAATATTATTAAGAGATTTTCAACTCTGCTAATAATTAGAAAAATGAAAATTAAAATCATAGTGAGAAATCACTATAAGAATGGCAAGATGTAGAAAGCCAGATATCAAGTGCTGATGAGGATGGGAGGGAAAGGGAACCTGTGGGTGGGAGTGTAAACGGATGCAGATACTCCAGAGAGTGATTTGGTAGCACCACCTGGAAGTAAGTAGAGCAGATCCTCCAGAAACATTGTTTTGTTATAACGTTGATGAGATGATGATCTCAACTCTTGTTTATATCAATTAGCCTATGGTAAAATTGGTTTTCTTATATGTCATTTTACTTAAAGTCTCAGAACCTATTAATGACATTAAGTGAGGACTTACTGTCTATGTATAACTTACAATCCAGCCATCGTGCTCCTAGGTATATATTCCAGAGAAATTCTCACACAGGTCCTTAAGGAAATACAGTTGAGGCTGTTTGCTCTAGCATTGTTTGTGGTAGTGGAGAATTAATTGGAAGCAACCAAAGCGTCCATAACCGTGGGACTGGATAAGCAAACTGTGGTATATTCATAGGATGGAAAATATAAAACAATAAAAAGAAATGAGACAAATTTACTGCAGACACAGAGATGGGTCTCCAAAACCCAATGTTGAGGGAAAAAGGTGAAAAAACAGAATGAAATTTACACATAGTACCATTTATGTAAATGCAAAACAACACTGTATTTTCGTGGATATGCATATATCCAAATAAGCATATGGAAGATGGCTTGGAGGAAGCGTACGTACATGAAACACACTTGAGTAGCTCACTAAGGTGGGCGGGAGAATGGGTTGGGGATGGGGACCGACAGGGAGAAGTAATAATACAATGAAATAAAACAAAAGAGCAGCCTCAACGGACTGAGGACAATACTATGCCATAGATTTGAAGAGCGGGAGTAACACAGTCCCGAGGTGGACCACAGATAAATGAGGACAGACAGGAGGATACTTCACCTCGACTGCAGAGGCACGTGATGGCAGGGTGACGCCCAGGGGTCGCAGCAGCGGGCGGAGCAGTACCAGCAGCAGCTTTCTGGCCCAGCTGTTAGCACAGTGTGGCCTCAGTGTGCCTTCTCATGCCCGCTTCTCCAGACTTCTGTGAGCTACGTGACAACCTTGCAATAAATCCCCTTTCTGCTTTAATTAACTGGAGTCAGTTTCTGTTACTTGCATCCAAAATCCTGATTGATAAATCACATTTTGTTGGAAAACATCCTCAAGTTTTGCATGTCTGAAATGTAGCATTTTTTGACTTTCACATTTGAATAATAGTTTGTCTTTAGAATTCTCTGTTAAAATACTTTTCTTCTGAATTTTGAAGGTATTGCTTATAGTGTGTAGTGCTGCTGATGGGATGTCGGGTGCTAATATTATCCTCATTCCTTTGTGGGCAACCTCTTTTCCCCACTTCTGGAAGCTTGTCTTTTTCTCCTTTATACTTAGTGTTTTGAAATATCACAACGATGAGCCCAGAAATGTGTTTTCCCCCCTCTGCTTTGCTGGCACCTGCTGGTTGGGCCCTTTCAATCTGAAGAATCATGACCCTCTCCTCTGAGAAATCACTGTTTTATTTTTTTGCTAATTTTCTCTCCTTTATTTTCTCTGTTCTCTTTCTAGACCTCTTATTAGTTGGAGTTGGATCTCCTGGATGACTGTCTTTGTCTCTTTATTTTCTCTCACATTTCCTATGTCTTTGTGTTTTTTTTATTCTGCATTTGGGAACATTTTCTTGACTTTATCTTCTATTGAACTTTTTTTCCCTGGCAGTCGTTTTTAATTTCTAAGCAATCTTTCTTATTCTCCAAAGGTGCCTTTTTCATAGCATCCTTTTTTTAAATGGATGCAATATCTTCTGTGTATGTGAGCTTAATAGAACTTTACTGGAGTCTTGAGGATAACAGATGACAATTACTAAGCCAGAAGGAAAAATTTTAATGGATATCAGATATTACCTCTCCAAGAGAATGTCACCCATGCCTCTCTGAAGGCGGCTGCCTAGTGGATGTCCCTCTCCTTAGCCCCCTAGTATGATACTGTGTGTGGGAAGGATGACTGTTTACCAACTGGATGGTTTTGGGCCATGTGCTCCCTACCTGGAGTCCAGATCTCAGCTCCTACCTTGACATTAGAGAGAGGAGGTTATTGCTCTGTTCCCCACACCCAGGCCAACTGTATTTTCTGCTCCAGCATAATACTCTACATAACTATTTTCTTCCTTGGACATTGACATACCTGCCTCCCATCATGCTGACCTGGTCCGCAAGGCCCACCCAAGACAATCACAACAGTCAGCAGCATATTTCACAGAGTCGATTGTTTTTAATGTTAAATAACAATATATGACCCTGACTGGTGTGGCTCAGTGGTTAGAGTGTCAGCCCCTCACCAAAGGGTCGAAGGTTCCATTCCAGGTAAAGGGCAGGTTTGATCCCTGATCCTGGTCGGGGTGTGTGTGTGAGGCAACCAATTGATGTGTCTCTCAAACATCAATGTTCCTCTCTCTCTCCCTTTCTCTCCTTCTCTCTCCTCCTCCCTCCCTTCCACTCTCTCTAAATATATATATATATATATATTTTTTTTTTTCCTTGGGTGAGGATTAGCAACAACAAAAAAGTAATAATAAGCCCAGCCGGTGTGGCTCAGCAGTTAAGCATTGACCTAGGATCCAGGAGATCGAGGTTCGATTCCCGGTCAGGGCACATGCTGGGGTTGCGGGCTCGATCCCCAGTTGGGTACATGCAGGAGGCAGCCGATCAATGACTCTCTCATCATTGATGTTTCTATCTCTCTCCCTCTCTCTTCCTCTTTCTGAAATGAATAAAGATTTTTTTTTTTTTTAAGTAGTGACAATATATGTAGTGGAAACAATAATCCAGTCTAGTTCTTTTTTACTCTTTCCTCCAACTGGAGTCAACAGCAATCCAAGCCTGCATATCTCTTGATTGGCCCAAATTGAGTATCTTTGTGAACAAAGGCTTCGGAAAAAATGTGCACACACATCTCTCAAGAACAAATAATTTTCAGGGACAGTCCAGTCCAGACCAATGTTTAGGATAAAAAATGAACTCAGTGAAAGCATAGTACCGTTCAAGTATACCCAAATCATGTCACTGCTCAGAACAATCAGAGGGGAGAGTACTTGCTGAGTCTGACTCTGTGCAGCACCCGCATCACCTTCACTTCCTAAAGCCGGGAAGGTGTGGTGCCCAGGCGCCACTTACCAGGTCACAGAGGTCACAGTGCGCTTACACGGCAGGCAGGGGATGGGACCAGGACTCCCAAACCACAGCCAACCCAGGCAACTGCTGCAATGTGCTGGACTGCTTTCTACCAGCCATATTCAGGTTAATGGTGCAGCACAATCTACTCTAAGATAGGTGGGTGGAAACCTGAGTCTAAGTAAACAGCCTCTTCTGGTTAGTTTGCTTCCAAGTGAATTGATGTCCATTCCTCTGGAGACAGAAAACTGCCACCAGCTTTTATAACACTTTATTTCTAAATTTTAATCTTTAATCAAAGTAATACTAGCACACACTTAAAAAATAAAATAGTGCTAAAGAGCTCATAATAAAAATCCAGCAATATCCTGTTCCACTCCAACTGCAAGTCCTGCTGCCTAGAAGCAGCTACTTTAAACTATTTACCAGTCTTTGGCTGTTTCTTCTGGCACTTACCACTCCCAACCCCCTTCTCCCTGGCCTCTTCCACTTAGAAGCTGAAGAGCCAGATATGTGCTTAGCCTCCCTTGCAGCTAGAGATGGCTACGTGTCGCAGTTATGGCCATGAGATGTTATCCGGGGGCCTTCTGAAAAGAATTTGGCTTTCCTGAGACACATGGCTGACACTGTCCCCTTCCTTCTTCTTTCTTCCTTGGATATAGTCGTGCTGCCTGAAGCTGTGACAGCAATCTTGTGACCTTGAGGGGATGAGTATGAGGATAAAGGCAACACATTAAGGAACAAAAAATTAGAAAGAGCCTGGTTTCTGAATGGCATCTTTGAGCACCTGGACCCCTGCCACACTTTTGTTAATAATAAATTAACTTCCTGAGAAGGAAGGAAAGAAAAAAAGAAGGAAGGAAGGAGGGGAGGAAGGAAGGAAGGGAGGGAAGAAGGAAAGATAGAAAGATAGAAAGAAAGATGAAAGAAAGAAAGAAAGAAAGAAAGAAAGAAAGAAAGAAAGAAAGAAAGAAAGAAAGAAAGAAAGAGAAAGAGAAAGAGGGAGGGAGGAAGGGAGGAAGGGAGGAAGGGAGGAAGGGAGGAAGGGAGGAAGGGAGGAAGGGGAAGGGAGGGAGGGAGGGAAGGAGGAAGGAAGGAGGCAATATGTATTGAAGCCACTGTCAGCTCATTTTTTTTGTTATTGTTGTTATTACTTGAAGCTGAAAAACTTTTTTTTTTTTTGAAGCTGAAAAACTTTTAACCTCAAGGACCACCGTGTTTCTATATCATATGCTTATGCTACTATTTCTTAACAATTGAGTCATTATCTCCTGACGTCTTGTGATGGTGGAAGAGGATTTTATCACCCTCCACACACACATCCTATTTCTCCTCCCCTCACTCTTCCAGTATGTTTATATCCCAATTCCTAGTAAATCAGCAGTTGCTACAGAGCCAAGACATGTACTATAATTACCTGGATGTCTTTTACCTTGTTTTGTATTCCTGAATTTAATAATTGCTTGGTTTTTCCCCTTGAAATGTGCCCAGCCTTAGTTTTTCCCATTTCCTTCATCAGTTCGTTCATAAACCTATTCACATATTTTTTTCACAAGTATTCAAACTCACAGCTCATTGATTTTAAAGAAGATAACCAGTAAAAGTTGATTGGTTGGAGCCTGTGTAAGGGGAGGGGATTGGTCAAGGCCACTGCTAGCCTTCCCTTTAAGGTGACTGTGTAGGGACCTGCACATTCTGCTGGAGGCCTCCTGGGTCCAGAAAGGAAAGGCTTTGCTCGGAGACTGATTTTTTTGGGGGGAACGCTCTGTAATTTGCTTCAGCATAGATGCTTGGCTCTTGTGATTTCTACCCATGAGCACAGGGAAGGGCACAGGGAGGGTGGGAGAGTCAACTGTTCTAACATATACTTTCAATTCTCCCCTTGTTGGGGTCTCTACATCTCATTCCCACTGTCAGGACACCTTTTCTGTGCCAGAGCCTCACCAGGATTTTGCAAGGCAGTCCAGCGTTCTTCACGCAGATCCCTCCCACGGGTGGACTGTGCCTCTACCTTTCCCACCCTGCTTTCTCAGTTCCCACCCCCCATCCCCAACCCCTTTCTGCTTGCCAGGAAGTTGTTGAAGTCTCTTCCCCATTGATGGAACCTCCTCCAGTTTGTTTGGAGATGTGGGTTTATACACTTGATTCCTTCACTCTTATTTTATGGGGTGTCAGGAGTTAGAGCAGACAGAGGCATTCCACCTTCTGGAATGGAAGTTAGAATCAGAATTTTTTTTTTTTTAATATATGGTAGCAAACAACCCATGTACCAAGGTTAGAGTTTATAATCCATCATATCCTTAGTTTGAAAGTTTGTGCTTTTTTTAAATTATTGATTTCAAAGAGAGGAAGGGAGGGAGAGAGACGGAAACATTAATGATGAGAGAGTCGTCATTGATTGGCTGCCTCCTGCATGCCCCCTACTGAGGATAGAGCCTGCAACCTGAGCATGTGCCCTGACCAGTAACTGAACTGAGCCACATCAGCTGGGCAGAAACAGAATTTTTAAAAGCCTCAGACTACTTGGATAGGCCCCAAATGTGTAGACCAACTTTGTGAACCATTCACAATGGAGAAGCCTGGGTTTGGGATCCCGATGGATTTGAGTTTGAATTCTGACTCTCTGACCTCCTTACTCAAGTCACACCCATGGGCCTCAATTTCTCCCCTGCAAAATGGGAATCATAATGTTTATCTGATAGAGTTCTGGGAAGATTTCCTTAGCTATTATATATAAAGCATCCAACACAGGGCTTGGCAGACTGTAGGTGCTCAAAATTGGAGTGATCACTTTTTAATGGCAGCAAGTGGGAAATGTGATTGGAAAGATCTGAATTAGGTTTCAGCAGGGCCTCAGAAGCCAGGACTTAATCTTGTGACACTGAGGAACACTGGCAGGCTTGTGAGCAGGGAAGTGACTTGATCTCAAAGAATTTGTCAGATTGTCCCTCAGTCGGGTGTAGAGTGGGAGGAAGAGGCCCTTGGCCCAGCAGCTCTTGGGTTAAAATCTTCCTCTGCATCTGAGTTATTTGTAACCGTTGCCATAGCAACAAGTTTGGCAAGTGAGCCAGTGTTGCAAGCTCCTGGCAGTAGGGAGGGGAGGGCAGTGGGAGAAGACAGAAGATTTGGAAGGGGGCTCGTCTGTGACCAGCCTCACTTTCCTCTGATTTGTCTGAAACATTCAGCTGGAGATGAGGGCAAACGTCCTCCAGGGAGAATCATTGGACATTGGAGACTCTGCCCAATCTCCTGATATTCCAGATGTGAAAATAGATCCAGAGAGATCCAGTAGCTGGCTCAAGACTGCACAGGAAGTCAGGGACAGAGACAAAACTAAATGATTTAAAAAGGCTCAGGGTCATAGAACTGAAGCATAGTAAACCTATAGAGGACCTTTGGAAACATTTCATTCACTTCTCCACCAACACACATGCTTTTATTTTCGTTGTTGCTCATGTGGCAAACCTGGGACCCAGAGTGGGTTAGAAC
This sequence comes from Miniopterus schreibersii, assembly GCF_964146895.1. Lineage (NCBI taxonomy): Eukaryota > Metazoa > Chordata > Mammalia > Chiroptera > Miniopteridae > Miniopterus > Miniopterus schreibersii. The sequence goes on from NC_138104.1 coordinate 72,255,826, forward strand.
TGACTCAGGGTCACACAGCAACTCAGGTGCTGACTTGAGATCAGAACCCAGAGGCCTCGGGCCTCCCAGGCCTGGGTACTTCCTGAGGAAGTGGCAGTCTAGGGTTCACGGCTCAGAGACGCCGCTCACTGCCGACTTCCAAGGTAGGGCCTCCCAAGGTAAAATTGATTTGACTTCCTTGGCCTCTGACCCTCCTCAAAACCAACAGGCATGTATTCAGGTCACACTGCCCCTCCCCACACACCCTTCTTTGGCAATGCTGTTGCACAAAGCATAGCCCGGCCTCACTCCACCCTGGACCAAACACCCTGCCACAGGCCTCCGCCTTAAAGCATCCACAGGGCTAAGACTTACTGCACAGACTTTTATGTGATTCATTCCTCACAATCATCATTCTTTGTCTCCCAACTTGTCAGGTGGAAACCTAAAGGACCAGAGGGTCCAAGAAAACACAGTGAGTCTTAGTCTGAACCCCTCCACCTCCAGGATAGTGTTTCTGTCCCACTCTGGTTTCGTAGCACTCAGCGTTCTCCCCGCCGTTATCTTTGCCCTAATTACCCCCTTAACACCTGTGCAATAGTTTCCTCTGTATCTTCTGCCTTATGTGTAGCCCTAACCCCCTTCTCTCCTCATAGCCAATCCCTCACCAAGTCCAGATGAGTCTCCTTTCTGTCTCTCAAATCCAGAGTCTTTCCTCATCCTCTGCCACTGACCTGCTCCAGCCTCAACACCCCCCACATGAACGACCCCAAGTCCACTTCCAGGCTCCTGGCTTCTGGACTGGCCATCTTCAACCTACGTTCTGCACAGCAGCAGTGAGGGCATGGCAGAGAAGTCAACACATCACTTCCTCCTGTGACACCACCCCCCAAGGATAAAGTTCTAGCTCCTTTTTTGGCAATTAAGGTCACCCATAGATTCGACTTCACCAAACCTCTCAAGCCACATCTCTCGCCACTCTTGGTCTGACACACTGTGCTTTGACTACTGAACTAACTACAAGTAGTTCCTGCAATGCCCCATGCTTTCATTTGTCTAGGTGTTTTGCAATGTGCTCTACATGGAAGGCCCTTCATTACAATTCCCCAAACCTTATGAACTCACCTCAAGTGTCATTTTATCCAAGTAGCCTACCTTGATCTTGTCCTCTGGGCTCACAGGCCGGAGAGCTTCCCTCTGCCCCTACCCCATGTGGATTTCATGACTAGGATTCTCTCTCTTATCAGATCAGAAGCTCCCTAAGGGCAAGGCTTCTGTCTCCAGCAAAGCTTAGCACCTTGCCAGTCCCAGAGGAAGGGTCAGAAAATATTCATTTCACTGATTTAGGTGCATGAATGGCTGAGTAAGGAATGAAATTTGAGTTCAGCTCTGTCTGTGTGCACTCCTGCACAAAAGAGCTTGCTTGAGGTCTGCTGTTGCCTAGCTGGTTTCATTCTGCTCCTGGGCGTGGTTTATCCGGGAGGGAGTGTGACTTGGGTCAGCTGACACTGGCTGAGGCCAAACCAGCTAAGTCGAGAGCTGGAAGATGGAGAGAAGGGGTGCAGTGAGGGTTAGAAAATGGGGGTGCCCACTGAGGTAGGTGCTAGTATTTCCACTCCCCCTTATAGGTAAGTGAACCGAGGCACAGGGAGGCTTATGTCACTTGCCAAAGCCACACAGCTAAGTAACGTCGTGGTGGGACTCTAACTCTGATCAACTTCAAGTCACTTTTCACGTTGTCCCAGCCTCTCCCAACATTCCCTTTGGATAACAGATTTGGTAATGGTGGAATTGTGCCTCAAAAGAGGGTCTTAGAGTAACAATTGCCAAGGCAGAAGAGAGAGAAGGAATCATATTCTGAACAACTATTGTGACCTTGTGCTGTGGGGACAGCAAGAGGATGGGGAGGCAGGGGATGGAGCTTAAACATTTAATGAGTTTCTTTCTGTTATTTGCTCAGGACTCTATACATAACTTTCCCATGTTCAAAGCAGTCCCTTTATGTCGAAATTATTAATATCCTGTTTCATCTCTGAAAAACAGGCTCCTAGAGAGGAAGTGATTTACATAAGTTTAGGGAACTAATAAGCACCAAGGGCAGAACTTAAACAGATGCATCAGGCTCCACAATGAAAGCGGGGAACAAGGGCTCAGATGCAAAATGGATCTTGGCTTCTACAAGGGAGTGGGGCAAGAGTGGCTTTGCTGAGAGTGACCTGGCTACAGGAGGGACCGTCGGAGGCCGTGTTTTGAAAGAAAGGGTGGAGTTTGGTGGGGGGGGGGGGGGGGCAGAGCTAGAATGCCAAGTCCAGATAGGCACTTGCCATTAAAAATAAATATATTAATATATAAATTATATATATATATTCTTTCTATATGATAGAGAGAAGGGATACACTGTGAGCAAAGTTTTGTTAGGCAATTTTATTGTTGTGTGAACATCATAGAGTGCACTTACACAAACCTAGATGGTATAGCCTACTACACACCTAGGCTATATGGCGTGGCTTATTGAACCTAGGTTGCAAAACTGTGCAGCATATTACTGTGTAAAACAACATGAAATTAAATCAAGCACAAGAGAAAATGATGCAATCAAGAGACATGGTAAACACAAGAGGTATGAGGCTGCTGCCTGAGTAACAGGCATACTGTTTTACAGCAAACTTTTAAATTTTATTTTATTTTTTTATTTAAATTTGTCTTTATTGTTGAAAGTATTACAGATGTCCCTCCCTTTCCCCCCTTGACCCCTTCTACCCCGCACCCACCTCCACCCCAAGCCTACACCATTTCTTGTGCCTCTTAAACTTGTGCCTCTTAAACTTCATGCCATTGTCTGTGTCCATGGGTTAAGCATATATGCATATAAGTTCTTCAGTTAATCTCTTCCCACCCACCCACCCTTGCCCTCCCTCTGAGACTCTTTAGTCTGTTCCATGCTTCTATGTCTCTGGATCTATTTTGTTCATGGGTTTATTTTGTTCATGAGATTACACGTATGAGTGAACTCATGCAAAACTGGATCAGGAAGAAACAGAAAACCTGAAGGCTAATAACAACTGATGAAATTGAAGCAGTAATAAAAAAAAAATCCTAGCAAACAAAATCTCTGGTCCAGATAGCCTCATAGGAGAGCCCCACCAAGCATTCCGCTTCTTTTTACAGCACTCCCTTTAACATTTCCTACAATACTGGTTTGGTGGTGATAAACCCCTTTAGCCATTTTTTGTCTGGGAAGCTCTTTATTTCACCATCTAGCTTGAATGATACCCGTGATGGATAGAGTAGTCTTTGTTTCAGATCCTTGCTTTTCATTTCCTTGAATACTTCATGCCATTCCCTTCTGGCCTGTAGAGTTTCTGATGAGAAATCAGCTGACAGCCTTATGGGAGCTCCTTTGTAGGTAACAGATTGCTTTTCTCTTGCTGCCTTTATGATTTTCTCTTTGTCTTGAATTTTTGGCATTTTAATTATGTTGTGTCTAGGCATGGGCCTCTTTGGGTTCTTGCTTGGGACTCTCTGTGCCTCTTAAACTTGTGTGACTTTTTTCTTCACCAGGTTAAGGAAGTTTTCTGCCATTATATCTTCAAACAGGTTCCCTATCCCTTACTTTTTTCACTTTCTGGGACTCCTATGATGTGAATATTGTTACATTTCATGTTGTCCCACAACTCCCTTAAGCTGTTCTGCTTTTTAATAGTTTTTCTGTTTGGTTCTCTGATTGAGTGATTTTTCTACTCTGTCATCTAACTCGCTGATCCAGTCCTTGGGTTCCTCTAATCTGCTGTTTATACCTTCCAATGTGTTCTTTTAAAAAAAAAAAATATATATATATATATATATATATATATATATATATATATATATATATATATATCTTTATTGATTTCAGAGAGAGGAAAGGATAGAGAGAGATAGAGATAGATAGAAACATCAATGATAAAAGAATCATTGATTGGCTGCCTCCTGCACACCCCCAACTGGGGATTGAGCCCACAACCCGGGCATGTGCCCTGACCGGGAATTGAACCCCGATCTCCTGGATCCTAGGTCAATGCTCAACCACTGAGCCACGCCTGGCCGGGCCAATGTATTCTTAATTACTGCTATGTCATTCTTAATTTCCTTCATAGTTCTATATCTTTTCTCATGCTGTTGAGCATCCTTATGATCAGTATTCTGAACTCTATACCTGATAGATTGCTTATCTCCATTTCATTTAGCTCTTCTTCTGGAGAATTCTCTTGTTCTTTCATTTGGGACTTTTTTTTTTTGGTCCCTGCATTTTGGCTGCCTGTTTGAGTTTGTTTCTATGTATTAAGTAGATCTGCTATGACTCCCAGTATTTTTGGTGGGCCTCTGGTGCAGGGCAATGTCAGATGCTGTTTGTGACTGGCCCTGAGTACCCTGTTTGGAACTTTCAGGGATCCCCAACTTGTAGCACCCTCTGCTGGGGCTGGGTGTGTTTGGGAAGGACCAAGATGCACACCAAGGTCTGCTTTTCCAAGCCCAGGGTCCAGAAGCGAATCAGGCAAAGACTCAAAGCACCCAGAGGCTGATTGTTATTCAGTCTCTTAATGAGCCTCAGGCTTCAAGAACTCCACAGGGTGTGGTGAGAGGTTTTCCAACAGGGTGGGGCAATTGCTTCCTCACCAGGCAAAACCTGCCTGGATGGTAAATGTCTGCTTGAGAAAGATGTCCTCTGCAGCATGGGGGAATGGCTCAGCACAGGAGTCTAGACGGGTGCCCTCCAAGCTCTATTCTCACACAGCTCTAGTCCACTCTTCTCTCTCTGTCAGAGCCCAAGGTGAGTGGCTGCACATGAAACTTTGTGTGTTGGCCCTTTAAGAGGGTGCTTTCATTTCCAGATCTCTCTCCCTAGCAGAGAGAAACGGTGCTGCTTTTCACAGGTAGATGTTATGTGGGTACCTTTCAAAGTTCTGGTGCTGTAGGCTGGGTAGCCTAGCTTGGGTTTAGACCCCAGAGTTCTCAGTGGGAACCTCCACAACTGAGATATCCCTCTGGAACTTCAGCTGCTGCTTGTGGGATCCCGGCCAGCCCTCTTGCACCTCCGTACTTCCTAGCAGGCTCTATGTGGTCTCCACTTTAGGTCCTTGGTTATGAGGGTGCTCTCCAGCTAGTTTTCAGTTGATTATTCAGGATGGTTTTTCTATATTTTAGTTGTAATTCCAATTTGGTCCTAGGAGAGTGTTAGTGTAACTTCCACTTAATCTGCCACCATCTTGGAATCTCAACAATAAAACTTTGTGAAGAAAACATGGGGGTAAATCTTCATGACCTCAGGTTTGGCAATGGATTCTTGTGTATGACACTAAGAGCAGAAGCAACAAAAGAAAAAAGATACATTGGATGATACTTGCAAAAAAAATGAAACTAGACCAACAACTTACACCATATACAAGAATAAATTCAAAATGGATAAAAGACTTAGATGTAAGTCATGAAACCATAAAAATCTTAGAAGAAAACATAGACAGTAAAATCACAGACATCTCACATAGTGCAGTCTTCACTGATACATCTCCTAGGGCAAGAGAAACAAAGGAAAAAATCAACAAATGGGACTACATCAAACTAAAAAACTTCTGCACAGCAAAAGAAATCATCAACAAAATGAAAAGGGAACCTACGGTCTGGGAGAACATATTTGCCAATGATACATCTGATAAGGGGTTAACTTTCAAAATATACAAAGAACTCATATAACTCAAAAAGAGGATGACAAACAATCCAATTAAAAAATGGGCAAAGGACATGAATAGGCACTTCTCCAGAGAGGACATACAGATGGCCAACAGACATATGAAAAAATGTTCAATGTCACTAATCATCAGAGAGATGCAAATTAAAACCACAATGAGGTATCACTTCACACCTGTCAGAATGGCTACCATCTACAAATTATCAAATGGCAAGTGCTGGTGAGGATGTGGAGAAAAGGGAACCCTGGCACACTGCTGGTGGGAATGCAGACTGGTGCAGCCACTATGGAAAACAGTATGGAGGTTCCTTAAAAAATTAAAAATGGAACTGCCATTTGACCCAGTAAATCCACTTTTAAGAATATATCCTAAGAATCTCAAAACACCAATCACAAAGAATATATATACACCTATGTTCACAGCAGCACTATTTACAATAGCTAAGATCTGGATACAGCCCAAGTGCCCATCAGTAGATGAGTGGATAAAATGCTGTGAGACATTTACACCATGGAATACTATGCAGCTATAAAAAAGAAGGATCTCCTATCCTTTGGGACAACATGGATGGACCTGGAGAATATTATGCTAAGTGAAATAAGCTAGTCAGAGAAAGACAAATATCACATGATCTCACTTATATGTGGAATCTAAGGAACAAAATTAATTGATGAACAAGTTAGGACCACAGACATGGAAGCATGAAAGAGACTGACAGATCTCAGAGGGAAGGCGAGAAGGAGGGCAGGAAGAGATTGACCAAAGAACTTATAAGTACATATACACAGCCCATGGACACAGACATTAGACAGGAGAAGAACTGGGGAGGGGTGTGTGAAGTGAGGAGGGGGGTAAAGGGGAGAAAATGGGGGACATCTGTAATACTTTCAACAATAAAATAAATTTAAAAAGAAGTTTTAAAAAATACATTGGACTTCAAAAAAAAATTTTTGCATCATAAGATACCATTAGGAAAGTGAAACAATAACCTACAGAATAGAAGAAAATATTTGCAAATCATATCTCATAAGGGAGTTGTATCTTGAATATATAAAGAATTTCTACAGCTCAACAAGACAAATGCCCAATTGAAAAATGGGCAAAGTACTTGAATAATTTTTTTTGAAAAAGGATATACACATTACCATGAAGCACATAAAAATGCTCAATATCATCAGTGATATGCAAATCAAAACCACTGTAAGATACCACTTTATATCCCTGAGGACAGCTATAATTTAAAAAAGGGAAATAAGTGTTGGCATAGATGTAGAGAAATTGGACCCTGAATACATTGCTGATGGGAATGTAAAATGACATAGGTTCTGTGGAAATTAGTTTGGTATTTTCTCAAAATGATAAATATAGAATTGCTATATGACCCAACAATTCCACCCTTAGGTATATACTCAAAAGAATTAAAATCAGGTATTCAAACAAAGACTTGTACACAAATGTTTATAATAGTATTATTAACAATAGCCCAAAGATAGAAGAAACCCAAATGCCCATTAACTGATGAATGGTTAAAAAAGTGGTATATCCATACAATGGAATATTATTCAGCCATAAAAAGGAATGAAGTATTGATACATGCTACAACACAGATAAGCCTTGAAAACATTATGCTAAATGCAATAAAGCAGACACAATAAGCCATATACTGTATGATTACACTTACACAAAATGTCCAGAAAAATAAATTCATATTGTTTGCTTCTAGTGACTGGACACAGGAGGGAAATAGGGGGCGACTGGTTAATGGGTACAAGGTTTCCTTTTTGGGTGATGAAATTGTTTGGTATTCAGATCAAAGTGATGGTTGCATAACATTATGTATGTACTAAATGCCACTGAATTGTATACTTTACAATGGTTACTTTTATATTTTATGAATTTTACCTCAATTAAAAAAATATTGCTTCCATTTCTTAAAAATTTAAACAATTATTTACCATGTGACCCAGAAATTCCACTCTGCAAGAGAAATGAAAACATATGTCTGCATAAAAAAATTGTACTTGGATGTTCATGGCAGCATTATTTATAGTAACCAAAAGGTGGAAATAATACAAATGCCCACCAACTGGTGAATTCCTAAACAAAGTGTGACTATTTGGCAATTAAAAAAACAATGGAATGCTGATATATGATATGCCATGTATAAGCTTCAGAAACATTTTGCTCAATGAAAGAAAGCAGACACACAAAAAACACTTATTATGAATCATTTATATGAAAATTTCAAAAATCTCAAATCTATATAGAAAATAGATTAGTGGTTGCCTGGGGCTGAGGGTGTCAATGGGGAGTAACTACAAATGGGCACAGGGGTCTTTTGGGGAGATGGAAATGTTCTACAAGTGAATATGATGATAGTTTCACAGTTCCATAAATATGTTTAAATTAATTGAATTTATACTTAAAGCAGGTGAATTTTATGCTATATAATTATACCTCAATAAAGCTATGGGATTTTTTAAAGAACAGCACAGAACATTCCATCCAATAGCAGCAGAATACACATTTTCCTGCTGCTGGAATATTCTTGGGATAGATCACGAGTTAGGCCAAAAAACAAACCTTAATAAATTTAAGAAGATTGAAATCATATCAAGCATCTTTCCCAAACACAATTTTATGAAACTAGAAGAAGAAAACTGGAAAATTCACAAATGTGTAGAGATTAAACAACATGCTATCGAACAACCAATGGGTCAAAGAAGAAATCAAAACAAAAAAAATCTTGAGACAAATGAAAATGGAAATACAACATACTACAACTTATGGGATGTCCGGCTGGCATGGCTTAGCGGTTGAGCATCAACCTATGATCCAGGAGATCGAGGTTCAGTTCCTGGTCAGGTCACATGCCTGGGTTGCGGGCTTGATCCCTAGCAGGGGGCGTGCAGGAGGCAGCCGATCAATGACTCTCTCTCATCATTGATGTTTCTATCTCTCTCTCCCTCTCCCTTTCTCTCTCTTAAATCAATAAAGACATATTTTAAAAAAACTTATGGGATGCAGGAAATTCATAGCAATAAACACCTACATTAAGAAAAAAGAAAGATCTCAAACAACCTAACTTTACACCCCAAGAAACTAGAAAAATAAGACCAAAATAAGCCAAAGTTAGTAGAAAGAAGAAAATAACAAACATCAGAGTGGAAATAAGTGAAATAGAGACTAAAAAGACAATAGAAAAAAACAATAAAACTAAGAGTTGGTTTTTAAAAAGGTAAACCAAATAGACAAATCTTAAGCTAGACTTACCAAGAAAAAGAGAGAATCCAAATAAATAAAATTAGAAATGAAAGAAGTCATTACAATTGATACCACACAAATACAAAGGATCATAAGAGACTATTATGAACAAGTCTATACCAACAAATTGAACAACCTTGAAGAAATAGATAAATTACTAGAAAACATACAACCTACCAAGACTTGGAAAGATATTCCATGTTCATGTTCCATGTTCATGTGTTGAAAGAATTAATATTATTAAAATATCCATACTATCCAAAGCAATCTACAGATTTAATGCAATCACTATCAAAATTTCAGTGACATTTTTCAAGACTGAATCATGAAAAAATAGAAAATCAGAATAGACTGATTACCAATAAAAAGATTGAGCCCTTGCTGGTTTGGCTCAGTGGTTATGGTGTCAGCCCACAGACTGAATGGTCCGGGATTTGATTCTGGCCAAGGGCTTGTACCTTGCAGCCTTGATCCCTGGCCCCTGTCAGGGCTCATGCCAGAGGCAACCAATCAATGTGTCTCTCTCACATCGATGTCTCTGTCTGTCTGTCTCTCTCTCTCTCCCTTCCGCTCTCTTGGAAAAGCAATGGAAAAAATATCCTTGGGTAAGGATTAAAAAGTAAATAAATAAATAGAATGTACTTTGTGAAATTTAAAGAAATTAAGAAGATTGAATCAGTAATCAAAAACCTCCCAAAAAAGAAGAGTTCAGGATCAGATGGCTTCACTGATGAATTCTAACAAATGTTTAAAGAATGAATATCAGTCCTTCTCAAATTCTACCAAAAAATAGAAGAGGAGGAAACACTGTCAATCTTAGGTCAGCATCACCCCAATACCAAAACCAGGTAAGAACACTATAAGAAAGAAAAATTAAAGGCCAATATCCTGAATTCAACAATATATTAAAAGGATCATACAATATGATCAAGTGGGATTTATTCCAAGAATGCAAAGATAGTTCAAAATCCACAAACCCATCAATGTGATACACCACATTAACAAAATGAAGGATAAAAGCTATCCTTCATTTGATAATCCTAATAAATACAGGAAAAACATTTGACAAAATTCAAAATCCATTCACAAATTTTAAAACTCTCAACAAACTGGGTATAAAGGGAATGTACCTCAACACAATAAAGGTCATATATGACAAGCTCACAGCTTACATCATACTCAATGGTGAAAAGATAAAAGCTTTTCTTCTAAGATCAGGATCAAGACAAGGATGCCCACTCTTGCCACTTTTACTCAGCTTAGTACTGAAAATCCTAGCTGGAGCAATTAGTCAAGGAAAAGAAATAAAAGGTATCCATATTTTAAAGGAAGAAGTAAGTCAGTTTCTATTTGCAGATGACATGATATTATATATAGCAATTCCTAAAGAATCCACCAAAAAACTTTAGAACTCATCAAGAAACTTCGTAAAGTTGCAGGATACAAAATCAATATACAAAAATCAGTTGCATTTCTATACACTAACAGTGAACTTTCAGAAATAGAAATTAAGAAAACAATTATATTTACAATTACATCAAAAAGAATGAAATGCTGAGGAATAAATTTAACCAAGGAGAGGAAAGACTTGTACAATGAAAATTATAAGACATTGATTAAAGAAATTGAAAAGGACACAAATAAATGGAAAGATATTCCATGTTCATGGATTGGAAGAATTAATATTATTAAAATGTCCATACTATGCAAGCAATCTACAGATTCAATGCAATCACTATCAAAATTTCAGTAGCTTTTTTTTTTTTTTTTTTTACAGAAATAGAACAAACATTCTTAAAATTTGTTGGGACCACAAAAGACCCTAAATGGCCAAAGCAATCTTGAGAAAGAACAAAGCTGAAATAATCACACTTCTTGATTTCAAACTATATTACAGAGCTGTAGTAATCAAAATAGTATGTTATCAGATCCTAAAAGTTCTCATCACAAGGAAAAAAACCCACAATTTTTTGTAACTATATGGGGTGATGGATGTTAACTAAACTTATTGTAGTAATCCTTTTGCAATACATGTATGTCAAGCCATTATGCTGCACACCTTAAATTTATACAGTGCTGCATGTCAATTATATGTCAATAAAACTGGGAAAAGCAGTATAGTATTGTCATAAATACAGACACATTGATCAATGGAAGAGAGTAGAGAAGCCAGAAATAAACACATGCATATAAGGTCATTTAATTTACCACAAAGGAGCCAAGAATACACAATGGGGAAAGGAAGAAAGTCTCTTCAATAAATGTTATTGGAAAAACTGGACAGATACATGCAAAATAATGAAACTGGACCTCTATCTTACAACATACACAAAAATCAACGCAAAATGGAGTAAAGACTTGAACATAAGACCTGAAACCATAAAACTCCTAGAAGAAAACAAAAAGTGTATGCTCCTTAACATTGATTGGTCTTGGCAATGATTTTTTGGATTTGAAACCAGAAGCAAACATAACTAAAACATAAGTAAACAAATGGGACTACATCGAACTAAAAAGCTTCTGCACAGCAAAGGGAACCATCAAAAAGTCACACTCATGGAAACAGAGTAAAAAAGTGGTTGCCAAGGGTTGGCAGGGGGAGAAATAGGGGAGAGATTGACAAAAGGGTACAAACTTTCAGCTACAAGATAAAGTCTGAGGATCTAATGTATAACATGGTAACAAGAGTTGATAAGATTGTGTTGTACAAGTGAAATTAGCTAAGAGAGTAGAGCTTAAATGTTCTCAGCAAAAAATTAAATAAATAACAACAACACTGCCTCAGTGCCTCATCACTCTGGCTTCTACCTTACTTCTCTATTCTCTGTCTCATGGGCAAACAGCATTTTGCCTTCCACACCTTCCTTCCTAACCCATTGTAATTTGCCATTCACTCCCAGCACTCTATGTTCTCTGCAAGACTACCAGTGATGTTGTTGCTAATCTAGTGGATGGTTTTCAGACTTTGTTTTATGTGGTAGTTGGCATGTTGACCATTCCCTACATTTGAAAGATGATTTACCCTCCTAGTTTTACTGTTTACTCTTTGGCCACTGCTTCTTCATTCCACTTGTGGGTTCACCTTTCTCTATCCTTTCCTTAAGTGTTGGTGTCTGATAAGATTGTGTCCGAGGCTCTTTTCTCACTCTGCATAGTCTCAGTGGGTGATCTTATCCATTCCTATGGCTTTAATAACCATATACTTGCTGATGGCTCCCAACTCTATAGCTCCTGCCTACATTTCTTTCCTGAACTCCAGAGCCATATACCCAACTGCTTCCCTAATATCTCCCCTTGGATATCTCACAGACACTTTAAACTCAGCAGGTCCAAAATCTAATTCAGTACTTTCTCCTTGAAACCTGTTCTTCGGGTGTTCTCTGTATCAGTGAATCGTTCCATCATCCACCCAACCACCTCAGCCACAAATAACAGTTTCCTCTTTGACTCACCTCCTAAATATTCTCTTACTTAGAGATTCTGCAGAGGGGTTCATGGACCCTGGAGGGGTTCAGAGAATCCATTAACATGCTGAGTTGTAGGTAAACTTTGGTATAATTGTGTATATTAGCATTTCTCTGGGGAGAGTATGCAGGCCATAGCTTTATCATATTCTCAGACAGGTCTGTGACTCAACAAAAAGTTAAGCACCATTGCTCTAACTACATTCATTTTTCTTCATCCACCCTCCCACTCTGACCAGATGTAGTCACTACAGATGTCTATATCTCCATATAACAGTCTCTCTGCTCTCTTAGGGCTGCAAATAAGAAAGGATCTTGCTGAGGACATGAACTGAGGCTGCATGCACTCTGCCCCAGGGAACTCCTGTGTGCCATTGTGGCTGCTCCTCTCCCCACTTTCTACCAAGAGATAATTTATTCTTTCTCTTTTTCTCCCCTCCTCTGTATATCCTTCTTCCTCTTCTCCTTTTCTCTTTTCCTCGCTCTCTTTCCCTTCTTCTTTCTCTGCCCCAGCTTCTCCCTCATGCTTCATTAACACACTATAGGGTAATCAGATCTTTGACACACATAGCTTGAAACCTCTTAAAACCAAGACTGGAGGCAGCATTCACAGGGTTCGTTGGCTCTCACTTGCAAAAAGTCCCCAACACCCCTTTACAGAAGAGAAAGTGGGAATGGGGGGCTTGAGCTTGGAGGTGTGGGGTCAGTAAGTAAGGAGACCCCAACCCCAAGTGTAGCCGCCATGGTTCGGGAGAAATATGTGGGTCAGGCCAGGGAATCATAGACTTTACAAATTTTGTACTAAAACTTACAGTTGGGAAGAAATTTTTAAAAGCATCTAACCCAATCTTCCTCTATCTCATACAGATGATCCTTTTTGATTCCTTTCTTTTCCTCGCCCTGTACATCCATCAACAAGTTCTGTTGGTTCTACCTTGAAATATATTCCATTCTGTTCCATTGATCTCTGAGTCTGTTCTTTCTTCAATACCACTCTCTTGTGTACTGTAGCTTTATAGTACTGAGGTTGTCTTGAAATCAGGTAGTGTGAATCCTCCAACTTTGTATAATTTTGGTTGTGCTAGGTCTTTTGATATTACACATAAACTTTTTTTTGGTGAGTGCCAATAGTTTATTTTGGTGTGAAGACAGGAAGCTGGAAAATACAGTATTTAAACATCTTGGCACTTAAACTTTAGAATTGCTTTGTTTATATCTACAAAATAGCTTGGTGGGATTTTGACTGAAATTACATTGATCTATACATCAAGTTGGGAAGAACTGACATTTTTACAATACAGAGTGTGGCAAAAGTAGGTTTACAGTTGCATGTATGGAAAATAATACAATAATTAATAATACAAGAATAAACTCTGTTTTGTGTACTCACAACTGTAAAACTACTTTTGCAGCACCCTGTATTGAGTCTTCCTGTCCATGAACATGGACTATCTCTCCATTTATTTAGATCTTTTTTGATATCTTTCATTAGTCTTTTGTAGTTTTCCACATTCAGATCCTGTACATATTTTATTATATTTACACTTAAGTATTTCATTGTTTTGCAGCTATTGTAAGTAGTACAGTTTTCTTAAAATTTCAAATTCTAATTGTTCATTGCTGGTATATAGGAAAGCAATTGACTTTTGTGTATTGACCTTGTATTCAGCAACCTTGCTATATATATTCTTGTTAGTTACAAGAGGGCTTTTTTTTTGTAGATTGGGATTTTGTACAACCCCACCAATTTTGATTAATTGTATTTTCATTTCTATTTCACTCAAAATATTTTAAAATTTCTCTTGAGACTTCTTATTTGACCCATATGTTATTTAGAAATGTGTTGTTCAATTTCTAAACATTTGGGATTTCCCAGCAAATACTCTCTTACTGATTTTTATTTTAATTACATTGTGTTCTGAGAGCATACTTTGTGTGATTTCTGTTCTTTTAAGTTTGTTAAGATGTGTTTTGTGGTCCACAAAATGGTCTATCTTAGTGAGTGTTCACTGTGAGCTTGAGAAGAATGTGCTTTCTGCTGTTGTTGGATGGTATAGTCTATAAATGCCAATCAGATCAAGTTGATTAATAATGTTCAGATAAAAATACATCCCAAATCTGTCCACTTATCTTTGTCTATCATCACTATCTTAGTCAAAGCTATCATAGTCTCTTGCTTGGACCTCCTAACTGGTCTACTTGTTTCCAGTTTTGTCCCCACTATAATCCATTCTCCACACATCAAACAGAACAATTATAGATCATGTCACTCCCAGCTCAAACCTATTCTATCCCAGCATTGTACCTAGAATAAAACCTAAACACCTTCCCAGGGTTGACAAGGCCCTACATAGAACTTCTTTCCTACCTCATCCAATCCCAGTGCCTATGCTCTCTCCAGTCAGACTCTTTCCTGAAGTCCTTTGAATACACCAAGCTCATTCCCACCCCAGGGCCTTTGCCCTTATATTTCCTGCTGTCTGAAATGACATGACTCTAGATCTTCTTAAAATGGTTGGCTTCTTCTAGTCATTCAACTGTCACCCCCTTTGAGAGACCTTCTTTGGCTACTCTATTTAATCTTAATCCCCACTCAATCACACTACTATTGCACTTTTTCCCATTTGTTTTCAAAGCACTTTTGATCTTTTGAAATAATCTTGTTCATGTATTTGTTGGTTATTTGTGTTTGTCCTCTTTTCTCTAAAATGTGAGCTTCAGAAGAGTAGGGACCTTCTTCGCCACTGAGTCATCAGCACCTGGAACAGAGCTTGGGACATACATATTTACTGAATGGATGCACTTGTGCTTGAGCATTTCCAGTGACTTGGAGCTGCCTACTTTGACCCAATGCCTCCTTGGATGTTTTGTTTTTTTTTAATGTTAGAAATTTTATCTTTCTCTTGAGCTAAATACTGCATTCTTGACCATATAAATAGATTAGAAGAGAGAAAGAAACACTTATGATCATTACAAAAGATGCTGAGGAAACATTTAAAATTTAACCCCTGTTTGTGATCAAAAAAGTTCTTGGCATACTACGAATAAGAGGGAACTTTCTTAAAATGATAAAATACATCCTCCAGAATCCCGCAGCAAACATATCTAATGGTGAAATATTGAACCTCTCCCCTTTAAGATGAGTAACAAGACAGGTTTGCCCTTTAACGCCCCTTTTGCTCAGCACTGAACTGGAGATCCTGCACAGTAAGAGAAGGAAATAAAATAACAAGAATAAGGATTTGGAAGGAAGAAACAAAACTGTCATCTAAATCTGCTTTCTCATATCTTTCACCCACTGGTCCTCCTTCTGTTTCCTGGAGGCCCACAGACCAAAGCTGTCTCCTCTTCTGTGTGACAACCCAGGTTTTCTTCCCTATCTGGACTTCAGTCACCTCATCTGTGAAATGAAGGGTTAGGAATGGTTATTCTAAAAGCTCCTTGCGGTTCCATCTTCCATGATTCTCTGAGACCATATCCTCTCTCCCACAGCCTAAACATCTCAATTTTCCTCAACAGTTTCCAACAGTGATGATTTCCAGAGCCTTCCTTACTTATAAGCACACTCTATTTTATTTTTTAAAAATATTCTCTTCACCAGGGCAGAAGGTGAAGAAAAAAATAGGGCACGAAAAGTAGAGGGGGTGCCTTGGTTGGTGTGGCTCAGTTGGTTGGGCATCGTCCCATGCACCAAAAGGCTGCCGGGTTGCTGACACAATCCCTGGGGGGGGGGGGGGTGCAGGAGGCAGCCCAAGGATGTTTCTCTATCATTGATGTTTCTCTCTCTCCCTTTCCTTTCTTTCTCTAAAAATCAATAAGGTATTTAAAAAATAAAAAGTAGAGGGAATTAGACTGAAAACAGAGCCTAAAAATGGAATGGTAGAGAGAAGCAGCAGAGGGAACGGGCTGGGTGAGGGGCAGGCAGGGAACAGCATCTGAGGAAGGAGTTGCCTGGAATGAGAGAGCTACTTGACTTCTTTTCCTGGGATGGGAGGAAGGTTTGGCCCCTGCATGGTTTGGGGGACAGTGATGGGAACTGAGTTGGTGATTAGCCACAAACATTTAGTGGCTCCGTCAGTCCTTCCATACAGCTCTTCAACCCCTGGGCTCCAGGACCTTCCCTTCTGTAGCTGGGGTTGGAGGAGGGGTATTGACAAAAGCCAGCTCAGGATGGAAGGGAAGCTGCACAGAGCTAGGTCCCTGTCCAGGAGGCAGGAGCAGCCGCCACAGTGGGAGGGAGTAGCAAGCCAACAGCTGAGTGAGACAAGGCCTGGGTTATTTTTTTTCCAGTTTGTTGGCATGTGGGTGGATTTTTCTCCTTTTTTCTTCTCTCCTGCTCTCTGCCGTTTCCACAGAGATGTGGGAGTTTGCAAATTTGTCTCAGTGGAGGGGAGAGGCAAGAGCTGATTTGGGGGTCCTCATCGGGGACCAGGGGAGCAGGGAAGGACACTGCAATCCTGGTAGCAAGAAAACTAAGATCCATTCCCTGATGGTATCACTGGGGCGAGGAAGGATCTCACTCTCTCTCCTCTCAAGGCTGCAGGGACGCCTTCTTGCCTCTGCTCAGCTCTTGGCTTTCAAATCAATCCACCTGGTGATTGCAAAAGCCTCTCCTTTGCTTCTTCCCTTGTTCTGCAATGCCAAATGCCCTTCCTTCAGAGCCCTGGACAAACTGTGGGCACACCTGAAACTCTTCACCCCAGAGGCTGCTCTCCTCCCCACTATTTCCGGGGGGGTTGGGGGGGACGAGCTTCCTTTTTTTCCTGGTTATACATTTAAAGGATAAAAAAAACACACAAAAAAACCCCAGTACCTATAGCACATGCCAAGTGCCAAATGAGTGTTTCAGGCTTTCAGACGGGGAAGCTTTCTGAAAGGGTTAAGGGGTGGGTAGTTTGGGCAAGGCTTCTTGGAGGATATGGGACCTAGACAAGATAATGAAGTAGGGGATGGCACACCAGGCAGAGGCAAAAAGCCCCGGGCTGTGGGTCTGGGCACCTAGATCCCAGTTCTGCCTTTGATTTACGTGATGTTGAGCAAGGAAGTTACTTCCCTTCTCTTGGGCTTTCTTTCCTCACCTGGAAAATGGGCTGGATCTCTAAAGCTCTACAGAGCTGTGGAGACTGAGTCCTGACTCCTGGCCTTGGGGGTTATGTATCATCTAGTGAGATCATGTGTATGCAGAGTGCATTTGAATGCCATCAAGGGGTTAGGCTAACCTGGGATTTAGAGGCCCCTCCATCCCTGGGAAGCAGAACTTCAGTGCTAAAACAATCCTGAGCAGAACGGGATAGCTGGTCACCCTAGCAAGGACCACCTCCAAGACTTATCATTATCATCATCATCATCATCATCATCATCATCATCATCATCATCATTATTACCACTAGAGGGCAACATTCTCTTATGCCTGGAAGTAGGTCTAACCCCACCCAAAAGGTGCAGAACTGTCCCTTCATTCCAGGACCAATCAACCCTCTCAGTCTTTCTCTTTAGAGGACACTGAGGAACAGAGAGATCGTGAATCTCGAATATCAGGAGATTCCTGTCGGCTTTCCTAGCCCCATGTGGTCTGATTTTGCCAACTGTTCCCTAACCCCAACCGGTGCTCAGGTGCCCGGTCTGTCCAACTGTGGTGGAACTGACTTGCCTCTCAGGGGGCTGAGGACATAGAATGATTCTGACATGTAGCTTTGGTTTGTCTGAACACAACAGGCACTTTCACAAGGCTGTGCTGTCCGGCCCATGCTCTGGTTGTCTGGCAAGGTACACATTCTGCAAGGCCAGCTCCATTGATAAGGGAGCTGGCTTCCTCCTTCCTAGAGAACTGATTTCCTTATCACCTTATACCCCTTATCACATTGAATTGTAGTTATAATTTATCTATCTAGATGCCCCATTAGAATGTTGATTTAGGTATTCAAAAAACATGAATTACTTATTGCTCACCTACCGTGTCCCAGGCTTTTGCAAGATTCATACAAAGTGGGGAGCAAGAGACGGACTATCTGCCCTTGTCAAGCTAACAGTCTAGTGAAGGAGGCAGGAGGGAAGCAAATAAAGAACCTCCCAAATCAATATATAATTACACACTTGCTAAGTTCAGAGAAGAAGAAGGGCTCGCTGAGAGCCTGTATCAGAGGGATCTGCCTCATCTGGGAGTGAAAGAAGGTGCCGCTGATGAGCTGACATTTGAACTGAGATCTGAAGGATGAATAGGCAGTAAGTAGGCAGTGAAAGAGCTTTCCATGCCAAAAGAACAGCAGGTGCATAGGGCCGAGAGGGGAAGAACCCAGTGCCCAGGAGGAGCTGTTTCCTCCTTGAGGGCACAGCCTGCCTCTTGTTCATCTCTTGCCATAGCTCCAGGCTCGGCGCACAGAGATGCCAAATAAATGCCTCTCGAATTGAATTGGATTAATTTTTATCATGGAAAGCTTCACGGGCTGTGGGTCAAAAAGCCTAGCTTCTAGCTCCAGCCCTTCTGGGCAATTCGATCCAATTTTCCAACTGCTTGCTGGACACCCACCTAGTGCAAGGGCCTGGAGCCAGGCCCAGCTAGGGGGTTGAAAGGTAAGTAAAACTGTCCTTCAGCAGCATGTGATCAGGTGGAGTGGCTGCCAGGGAGCCAGGCCCCTTCTGCTGTCTGGACCTCTTTCTCTCCAGTCCTAAAATGAGGGATTGGGGTTGCGGGATCTCTAAGGCCCCTTCCAGCCCTAACAGTCTTGACCTGCCCTTCTTTGAACAATGGCCAGTTAGATGTCAATGGGAACAATGCCGCAGGTTCTTCTGTTTCTCCTGTCTTGTAGGAGTCGCGTGGACTAGGACTGGGGAAATGCGGGCTTGGGTTCTGCTTATGGGCCATTTGCCCTTTTACAAGAGTCTCAGGAGCAGTCAGGGTTCACTGCTTTGGGCTGGAATGTTCCAGCATTCGATGAACCTTTGTTTTGTTCTTTCCTGTCCCCTCTTCCCACTCCACCCCCAGTCTTCTTTTCTACATCTAGAACTGTTTTGCATATATCAGGGAGAGCCCTTAAAATCATCTTACCCAACCCCTCCACCCAGTTTTACATTCCCTGTGCAGTAGGCCCTCCAAATGAGGCTGGCCGGCCACTATCTGAAGACCTCCAGTGATGGGGAGCTCGCCGTCTTCATCAAGCGTAGCCTGTGAGAGGTGTCTTCCTTCCAGGAATCTGTGTCCCTGTAATTTTCACCTATTGCTTCTGGCTGTACCCTTTGGAGCTAAGCAGGCAAATTCCCCTACACCCTCCCCCCCACCACCACGGCCTATTGGATATTTGAAGCCAGTAATCATTTCTTCATAAGCCTGCCAAGCTCTAGGCCAAATATCATCTGTCCCTTTCGATGTATTTTATTGATTCAAATCCCCTTAGCATTTGTAAATAGAGTTTAGTTTATGTAAGAGTTATGTCCTGCCTACTTTAAAGGGGATATTAGGCCACTCATCAGTTGCAACATGAAGGAAGACAATTAGGAATAAAGACGTGGACGAAAACAGCGGAGACCATGCAAAGGAAGTGTGAACAGATGTTGCCAGGTACCTGAAATGAACTGGATTATAATTGGACTCTGAATTTGGCTTCAAGTTTTATGGCAGCTAGGACAAAATTGGAAACACATTGGGTTATGTGGTTTTATGTTCTGACAGGATCAAGCTTACAAATCATCTTCAGAGAGAAAATTTTTCCTAAATTGAAACTCCAGACTAGCCTATTAGGCTGGCTTTCTGTGAGACTGTTTGAGACTGACGGGTACTCCGGCTACGTCTTAGCCCTTCCCCTGGTGGAGGGAAGAGGGCTGGAAGGATGATTAATTAATTAGACAAATGCTGTCTCAGTTTTAAGCACCACTGTCTCCTTAGGGATCCCCACAGAGATGAGAGTCTTCCTTTTCCTTTCCCTTTTTCTTCTCCTATGTTTCTCCCAGATGGTCGCTTTCCTACCATCCTACTCTTTAAAGTCTACAATCTTAAGACTCTTTGGAACACCAGACCCCAGCAAATAGCCCAAATAAGAAACTGTAGCCTAGTGGTCACCCGGCAATTCTGTGCAAACCATTTCCCTCTGGTCCTCAGTGTCCTCATTTGAAAAACAAGTTCATCTCTGAGATCATGTCAGCTCTGATATTCTAGGCTGTAAACTCTTGGAGGGAAAGACCAATGATTTTTTTTTTTTTAATGTTTTTTATTGATTTTAGAGAGAGGAAGAGAGAGGGAAGGGGGAGGGGCAGAGAGAGAGAGATCAATTGGTTGCCTCCCGTATGCACCCTGACCAGGGATCAAACCCGCAACCCGGGCATGTGCCCTGACCGGGAATTGAACTGGTGACCTTTTGGTGCACGGCATGATGCTCCACCAACTGAGCCACACCAGCCAGGGCCATGATTTCTTTTTCTAAATTTGGTTTTCCCATCTCGTGTCTGGCAGCTAACAGGTACAGAAGATCTGCTTATGAGAAGAGCTGTGAGAATCCAATACGAAAAACCAATTTGAACAGATGCCACCTTTGCCTCTGAGGAAAATATTTCATGGTCCTCATTATCATGACAAGTTCCTGTTGACTGGATACTGGTGGGGCTAAGATGTGGTTTTCAGGGTTCTTTTCTGCTCTAGCTCCTCATTGGCAAAGCTGGCTCGAGGGTAAGGGGGATTGAGGCAGTCACACCAGGGACCAAAGCTCCGGGGAATTGCCTCTGGGAGGCAGTGGCAGGAAAAGAAGGTAGTGCCAGTGTCTGCTGAACAACAACAAGGAACCAATAGAAGGCTCACCTTGTAGTGTGCAATATTCAGTACATACAATATCCACGTGGACCCTCTCCCTTCCTACCATGTTACTCTCTTGCTCAAAAACCTCCCATGACTTTTCATTGTCTGTAAGAGAAGGTCCAGATGCTCCAGTTTGGTAATGAGTCTTCTCCAGACTGACTTGAGCCATGTCCTCCCACCTCCTCCTATCCCTTACAGCACAGACACACACACACACATGCACACACACACGTCTTGTGCTCTCTTCAACCAAACTGTATGTGGTTCCCTAAACACACACTGTTTTCCTGACTGTTCCTTTCTGACTACTGGACATGGCTCCCTTCAACACGTATTTCTCAGCTCTACCACTTCCAGGTAGAAATCTTAAGCTCAGCTCAAATGTTTTCACATCCATAAAGACATCCCAGCACAGCAGTCCTGGTGCCTCCACTCTAGCGCCTTGCACATTCTGTCTTGTTAGTCCTGTTTGCAACTGATGGTTGTAGCTCTCTGACTAGACTGGTCGCTCCCTGAGGGCACAGGCTCCCAGAGCTCTCCATAGTCCTTCCCTGCTTTGTTTTTCTCCATCGGTCTTAGTTTCCTAGAGCTGTAGCAACAAAGTACCACAACCTGGGTAGCTTAAAACAGCAGATATTTATTCTCTCTCAGTTCTGGAGGCTACAAGTCTGAAATCAAGGTGCCAGCAGGGTCATGCTCTCTCTGAAGGCTCTAGGGAATAATCCTTCATTGCCTCTTCCAGCTTCAGCTGGCTGTTGGCAATCGTTGGCGATCCTTGGCTTGTAGACTCCAGTCTCTGCTTCCATCGTCACATGGTGTTCTCAGTGTGTGTGTGTGTGTGTGTGTGTGTGTGTCCAAATATCCCTTTTCTTATAAGGACACTAGTCATTGAATTAGTCACACCAACAGAGTATGAGCTCACCTTAATTTTTATTACATCTGCAAAGACCTTTATTTCCAAAGAGGATTACATTTACAGGCTAGACATCAAGTTTTGGGGGATGCTACTCAACCCAGTACATCATCCAAAATGCTCTCTATAGCCTATTTGTTTGTCTCTCTCCCCCTGTGAGTTCTATGAGGTTAGGGATTGTTGTCAACTTTATTCATTGCTATATTCTTAGTGTCTAGAACAGTGCTTGACACATCATAGACACTCAGTAAATATTTTGTGAATGAATCTTTGTGCCCATCTGCCCCTACCCCAGGAACTCTGAATGAGAGAAGCAGGGATAAGGCAGAATGCAAGCATTGCCTAAAACATAATAAATGCTCATTAAATGTTCACTGGATGAATAGCAGTTTGGTGGATATATTAATTTAACACTTATGGAACACCAATATACAAGGTATGAGGAAAGGTATAAAGAAGTGAGAAGGAAACATCTGAGCATCCTGGCTATGCCTCTGTGTGACCTTGGGCAAGTCATTCAACCTCTGGGTTTTACTTTCTCATCTGTAAGATGGATGTAATAACATTAACTATCTCATTGGATTGTCATGAGGATTATGTGAGTTTGTACACGTAAAGAGCTTAGCACAGTGCCTGTCACATGGTGAGCACTATAGCTATGTTAGTTATTATTGTGGTTGCTGTGAGGTGCTAGACTCTGTCTGTGCACGCTGTTTTAAAAACAGCTTTATCAAGATATAATTCACATACCATAAAATTCTCCCTTTAAAAATGTATAACTCAGTGGTTTTTTATTGTTGATAGTATTACAATGTCCCCCATTTTCCCCTTTTGCCCCCTTCACCTAGCCCCTGCCGCCCCCCCAGGCCTACCACACTACTGTCTGTGTCTACGGGTTATACATATATGCATATAAGTTCTTTAGTTAATCTCTCCCCCCATCCCCGGCCCCTTTCCCTCTGGGATCTGTCAGTCTGTTCCATGCTCCATGCCTCTGGACCTATTTTGTTCGTCAGTTTATTGTGTTCATTAGATTCCCCATATGAGTGAGATCATGTGATCTTCCAACTCAGTGGTTTTGAATTAATGGAGCTGTACAACCATCACCACAATCTCATTTTAGAACATTTTCCTTCTCCCTTTAAAACACCATCCTATTAGCAGCCACTCCCCTTTCCCCAACCCATGCCCCAGCCCCTGGAAGTCACTACTTAGCTTTTTGTCTCTATGGATTTGCCTATTCTGGAATTTTATATAAAGGGAATCATACAGTCTGTGTCCTTTTGGGACTCTTTTTGCATAATGTTTTCAAGGTTCATCCATGTTTTAGTACTCATCAGTTCTTCACTCCTTTTTATGGCTGAATAATGTTCCACCGTGTGGATGTGCCACATTTTGTTTAGCTGTTCATTAATAGATGAACATTTGATTTTTTCCACCTTTTGACTATTATGAATAATGCTGCTATGAACATTCATGTACAAGTTTTTGTGTGGACATGTTTTCATTTCTCTTGGGTATATACCTAGGAGTGGAATTCCTAGGCCGTATGGTAACTTTGTGTTTAACATTCTGAGACACTTAAAATTGTTTTCCAAATTGACCACACCATTTTACATTCCCACCACCAAAGAATGAGGGTTCCAATTTCTTCACATGCTCGCCAATACTTCTCCTTGTCTGTCCTTTTTATTTTAGCTATCATAGTGGGTGTGAAGTGATATCTCAGTGTGTGTGTGTTTTAAGAAACTGAGGTTTATTTCTCAACAACCTTATTTTCATTTTCTGTTTAAGAGCCTTTGGAAGAACAGCTTAAGACCACCCAGTGGTTGTTCCTACCCATTCAGTGATCTTAGGTTGAGTAGCAGTAGATTTGGGAGCTGGAGGAGTCCAATCACCCTGAAACTCCTCCTTGGTCACAACCTTTCCAGCAGCAACATGCTCTTCCTTTTCAATCTCTTCAGGGTCTCTGTAGAAGTAGAGATCAGGCATGACCTCCCATGGGTGTTCATGGGAGATAGTCCGGCACATGAGCAGAACTTCCCAGGCCCACATCCACCACATCAGACCCACTGAGTGATCCCCTTGTTGCATAGGATGGCAACATCCACATGGCACAGAGGAGTCTGTGGGACAGAGCAATGGTGGGCAGGTTCACATAAGACGCCTCTGTGAGAGGCTGGTGGTCACCTGGGATAAGTAACCGCCGGAAGTCTCAGCTCCTAGAAGGCTGCCTGGATCTGGTTAGTGAAGGTTCCAGAAGTAAAGCAGCCAGCAATAGGAGTGGCCCTGGTGGCAGCACAGCTCGCTGGCTGGTATTCCTGGACAATACAATACTGACATCAGCAGGGTTTTCAGTGGCAACAAGGGCATGAGCCACCAGCAAAAGCTTCTCACAGGTTCTCTTCAGATTTCTGATGCAGATGCCATCACTTTTCCATTTGGAAGTCAAGGTTGGTGCCACCTAAGTGGGTTCCTGCTGCAAGGAATTTAAGGACATCCTCCTCCGTTTGCAGGACATCAGAGGCTCCGGACATTGTGAAAGTTCCCCTTTCAGTTACAACAGGACCCCAGAAAAACACCTCATGGGTAGCAAGGAAAGCTCATTGTGATTTTGATCTGCATGTCCCTGATGGCTAATGGTGTTGAGCATCTTTTCACGTGCTTATTGACCGTTTGAACACCTTCTTTGGAGAAATGTGTATTCAAATCTTTTGCCCATTTTTTAAAAAGTGGGTTGTTTTTTGTCATTGACCTGTAAGAGTTCTTTACATAATCTGGACACAAAGCCCTTATCAGATATGTCACTTGCACATATTTTCTCCCATTCTGTGGGTTGTCTTCTCCTTGCCAAATGTTTCTGCGTGATTTTTTCCAAGCCCACCCCCGTGAGGTAGGTGTTATTGATAGGGAAATGAAAGTTCAGAGAGAAGATGGAATTTAAATCCAGGTTTTTTTCTGACTGTAAAATTCATGCTTTCTCCTCTACCCCAACCTGCTCACAAAGATGAATGAAGACATGTTTCTGGCTTTGAGGAGTTCAGTCTGGCAGAGGATATAAAACAAGAACACAGCCCTGGCCGGTGTGGCTAAGTGTTTGAGAACCCTCCCGTGCACCAGGAGGTCACAGGTTCCATTCCAGTCAGGGCACATGCCCTGGTTGTGGGCTCCATTCCCGGGGGGAGGCGTGCAGGAGGCAGCTGATGGATATTTCTCTCTTTCATCGATGTTTCTCTCTCTCCCTCTCCTTTCCTCTTTCTCTGAAACCAATAAAAACATATATTAAAAAAAACAAACAAGAACACAAACGAATGTACTATAAAGCAGAGTTCCACTTGTCCCACGAATGCCACAAGAGAAGTGCAGTGGGAGGTCAAGAGGCGAGAAAGGGTAAGCACTTCTGGCTTGGGAAATCAGGGTTGGCTTCAGTAAGGTGGCGTTTAAGTCTTGAAAGATGGGTACAATTCCATTGGAAGGAGATGACGGGCTGAATGGAGGAGAGCATTTCCAAAGAAGAGCAGAAAATGAGGGTCGAAGGAATATACGGAGCTTTGATCCTAAGTCTGTCTGCGATGGTGAGTCCCAGGGCTTGTTGAGATAGGAGATCCTGGGACAACCTTGGTGGCACCCAGGCACTAGCTAAGATGGGGGTTATCTGACACTTGAGACTGGAAGACCCAAAGGGGATGGGGAGTCCGTGGGCTGCGTGGACCTGGCAGCTGCCTGGGATGGGGGTTCTTGGGGTGTCTTAGATGAGGATCTTGGGCCTGGCGGACCCGGGGCACATTGGAACGGACTGAGGTGGAGGGCTTGATTAGGTTGCGTTAGGTGAGGACACTGGGACCGGTGGAAGGGAGCGATTTCAGGCAGCCTGTGTGAGGCTGGCGCGGGTGCCTGGGGCGGGTCTCCCGTCGGGCGCTGGTGGCTGTGGCAGGTGGGGCGCGCGGGGGCGGGCCGGGCGAGCGGGATGGGGGCAGGGGCGGGGGGCGGGCCGGCGGCCGGGGCGGTCCCGCGCGGCCGCGCTGCGCAGTGACTCCGCAGCGGGCGGAGCGCCGTGGGCCGCGTCCTCCTGAGCCGTGGCGGTGGCGGTGGCGGTGGCAGTGGTGGCAGCAGCGGCAGACTCAGCTCCTGCTCCCCGTGCCGCCGGACCCAGCGCTGTCTCCCGGGCCCCCCCGGGCCCCCGGGCCCTCGAGCCCGGTGCGCGCCCTCGCGTCCCGCCGGCCCCCTCCCCCGGCTGGGTCCGGGGGAGGGTGGCGCCGTGAGCGAGCGGGGACCGGGCTCTCCTGCCCCTTCCCCTGCCCCTGGGCCGCTAGGATGGAGGCGGGGTCGGGGCCCCCGGGCGGCCCGGGATCCGAGAGCCCCAATCGGGCGGTGGAGTACCTGCTGGAGCTGAACAACATCATCGAGAGCCAGCAGCAGCTGCTGGAGACCCAGAGGCGGCGCATCGAGGAGCTGGAGGGCCAGCTGGACCAGCTCACGCAGGAGAACCGCGACCTGAGGGAGGAGAGCCAGCTGCACCGTGGGGAGCTGCACAGGGACCCCCACGGCGCACGGGACAGCCCCGGCCGCGAGAGCCAGTACCAGAACCTGCGAGACACCCAGTTCCACCACCGCGAGCTGCGGGAGAGCCAGTTCCACCAGGCGGCCCGGGACGTGGGGTACCCGAACCGGGAAGGCGCCTACCAGAACCGGGAGGCGGTGTACCGGGACAAGGAGCGGGACGCCTCCTACCCGCTCCAGGACACTACCGGTTACTCAACCCGAGAGCGCGACGTGGCCCAGTGCCACCTGCACCACGAGAACCCAGCCCTGGGTCGCGAGCGGGGCGGGCGGGAGGTCGGGCCAGCGCACCCTGGCCGCGACAAGGAAGGCGGCTATTCAGCGGCGGTGGGCGTGGGGCCTCGGCCACCTCGGGAGCGGGGCCAACTGAGCCGTGGCGCATCCAGGAGCTCCAGTCCTGGGACCGGCGGCGGCCACAGCACCAGTACCAGCACCAGCCCGGCCACAACCCTCCAGAGAAAGTAAGGAATGTGTGTTTATAACCCCCTGCTCTTCCCATCTAGTGCCCTCTCCAACTTGTCCAGCCGGTAAAGTAAGAACCTGGTGCCTGATTCCATGGCCTCCTCTCCTGCCCCAACCTGTTAGAAGAAGCCGGGGGCCCCCCATGCAGCAAATGCCCCTTCTCTAGCCACCCCAGACTGGGTTGGCCTGGTGAGAGCAGGCGTCTCTTCTTTCTCAGAACCATGGCCAGTGAGAGCCTACAGCAGTCATCACCCCTCCACTTTTTCACTCCCTAGCTGTACCCTTGCCAGAGGATAGCTTCCCACTTATTTATTTATTTATTTATTTTGGATGTATTTATTGTCTGTGAAGGTGCCAACTCAGAGCCCCAAGGAAAAGATCTCCCTTTTTTTGCCTGTTGGGGTCTCCTCTGCAGGTCCTGAGTGTAGGCCTGCTCTTGTCTCCTCTGGCAGCCTCAGCTCCATCCTTTCCCAGAGAGGCAGGTGGGGACCAGAATGGCTGCTGGAGGCTGAGACATCCATCTGAGGGGAACTGCAGCACATCCTGGCCTGGGGGGCAAAGATGGAAGCCTGGCCTTTGGCTAGTTCCTCAAAGACCACCCCCTGTCCACCCTCAAGAGAAACACCACCCAGTTAAAGAGCGGACAAGGAAGAGAAGTCTACAGAGCTTCCCTCTTGTTGGATCAGTGCCAGTTCCTGTGCTGGGGTCTATGTGTCTGCCTATCTGAGACACCTTGGCGTTATCTCTTGGGTTGGTGGGCCATAGGCTGGGTCCACTTCTTCCATGCACATACCACAGTAAGCTGGTCAGGATAAATGTCAGGCTGAGAGAGCCAAGGACATGCAGGCTCACAGGGCTGCCCTAAAGGCTCCCTGATTTCTTTTCTGCTCCATTGGAAAGAACACTGAACTGGGAGTTAGGAGACTTGGGTTCCCCTTCCAGCTCTGCTGCAGATTGGCTTTGTGACCTTGACTGAGTGCCTTCCTCTCTCTGGCCATCAGTTCACCTATATCTTTTTCAAAGGCAAGGTCTGCCTTAAATGTTCTTTAAGGGCCACTCCAGCTTCAATTTGATGGTTCTGTGACTAATCCAGCCACACTACAGAGCAAGTCTGAAGTCCTCTATCGAATGGACAGCCTTCCCCCTCCTCTCACTGCTCAGCTGGTCCTACCATGTGCCACAACCAGTGGAGTGTCTCTTGGAGGCTGGGCTGGGGGTGGGGAAGCCTTCTGCCTCAGGAAATCTGCCGGGAGACAGCTCTCTGCAACTCCCCCGTGGTGAGGCAGCAGACTGGGGTGCTGGGTTGAGATGGCTGGGCCCCAGAAGCAGCAGCTGCAGCTCCAGGGCCCGGCTGGGCTTCACTGGCTAGGCTTCACTGCAGTGCACTCTCAGCTGAGTTTTGGTGTGGACTGTCCCAAAGTAGTCAGTCTGGGGGAGAGGGAGATAGGCTCTACTGCCCAGGCGGGGCTGCTGGGAGCCCATTCCTGGAGGACTGACTGCATGCAGCTTGGAGCTCCACGCTGGAGGAAGGATCTGGATCGACCAAGAACGGTCTTGGTCTTCTTTCAGGAAAGGGCCATGATAGGGTGACGGCAGAGGGAGACTGGATGGGCATTGTGGTCCTCAAGCCTGGCTGCGGACTTTTCTAGAGTGGTCAGGCCTGTGACAGAGGAAGCAGCCTCATTATGTGTGGCTCCAGGGAGCAGAGCCAAGAGCAGTGGGAAAATGTGGGATTAAATCTGGAAGAACTTTCCAACCTGGCTGTCTGGTGATGCAGTGGACTGCCTCAAGAGGTGGGGGTGGGGGCTAGCTGGACGTGCCCAGCAGAGGCCCAGTGGGGGTCGAGGAGAGATGGAGAAAGCACAATTCCTGAATCAAGTGTAAAGCCCAATGAAATGACCTGGCCTCCCCCGATTCCAGGATTCCATGACGCTCAGATTCTCCATCCTGCAGACGTAGGTTTGAACCTCCTGGCTGGCTGGCAGCCCATTTGCTCTTGAGCTCTGTGTGTCTGCTGTCCACGCAAATCAACCTCTTGCTCTTTCCCAGTTCTTGTTGGATTTCCTGGCTTCACATTTCCTACAGGATTAATAAGGGGATTTAGATAGTTCTTTGAATTTCTCATAACCACATATTAAATATTTGCACCTCCATTATTTCCTCTTCTATTCTCACAACAGGCCCTGTGCAATGAGCACTAATAACTCCATCTTAGAGATGAGGAAACTGAGGCTTCAAGATGAAGGGACCTTGCTCAAGGTTATGCTACTAGTTCCTAATGGAGCTGGGACTAGAACCCAAGTCCACCTGTCTTCAATGCCTGTTATTTTTCCACTGCAGCTTTCCGACCCACAGGAATCTCTTGGCCTCAGGATGTGGCTGGGTCATGAAAACTGGGAGAGGCCAGGGGAGCCTTAGGTATCGAGAATTTGATCAGGATGAGTGGGGGAGTCGACGGGGGAGGGAAGAAGGCTGTGTCTCCCTCCTTTCCACTCTGCCTCCTGGCCAGGCGCTGGGAGGGCCTGTTGATGATGCAGTAGCCATTGCTGCCGCCACGGCTGCTGCAAGTGACTCCCCTGCCAGGCCTGTTCTGGGTTTATAGAGTGGGTGAGAAGGCTGCCGCTGGAAGCTAGGGCAGGCAGGGTGGGAGTTTAGCAGCAGAGGCTGCAGCATTGGGGGAGGATAGGTAGATGCTGGTACAGGCTGGGCGCTCCTGATCCCCAGGCTCCCTCTGGTGGAAGAAGAGGGGAGAGAGGGGCCTGGGTCCAGCTGCGGCTTGTTGAGGGCCCCCTCTCCCTAAGGACTTATTGAATCCTCCCAGTGACCCTGTGCGTCTGTGTACACAATGAACATTTTACAGCTGAAGCAACTGAGGGCTCAGAGAAGTGAAGCGACACAGCAGAAATCACACTACCCATAAGACAGACTCCCGATCCTGTGAACTTTCCCTCTACTGCAGTTGATAGCAGCTGTCACATCCACCCCCATCTATGTCATCCCCCCAGGATTCCCACATCCTCCCGCACTGTCTCTTCTGGACAAGTTCCCGGATGCCAGTATGCCTTCTGCTGTGCTCTGGGTGTGGCCTTTCTAGTACATCAGAGGGCGAGATGAGGCCCGACCTCCTTCTGGTCTCTTGGTCCTCTGTACACGAGGGCGTTGCTTATTTGTTTGTTTGTTTATTTGTTTAGTAGCTGCCGGTTGCTACCAATGCTCAGGTCTTTTTCCCTGGAATTGTTGCCCCCCCTCCCCCCCAGGGCAGATGACTAGAGAAGAGCCCTGCTTTCTTTGTTGATCTTGGCCTGGCTCCCCTTGCAGGTCAGGCACCTGGAATGATTTACAGGCATGCTGGGGGCCACTGCTGAGCTGCTCTACACTGAAGAGAGCTGTGTTCCCCACGCTTTGTGCATGGGCCCAGCTCCGGCGCTCTGCTGTAGGTGGTGGTGAGCTGAAGCTGGTTTGGTGGTAACTCTCCATCCTCTGCCCCCACCCCCTGCCCACCCACAACCACCCCCTGCCCACCCACAAGCTGGCTCACGCTGGGGGACAGCAACCAGAGGGCTTACCTGGTGTTCTTGACAGCCAGAGCAATGTCTGGTCTACCACACAGCTGTCTCCCACATGCCCTGGGGTGTCAGCATGCTCCCACAGGGACTGAGGGCACTGGGAGGGAGGGAGCGAGCCCAGGGAGAGGCCCTGGGGAAGTCTGTCTCCTGTGGGGTCTCGGGTGCTTTTCCCAGGGGGGTCTTTCCTTCTTCTCAGGAGGGAAAACCATTTATCTTTCCCCTACTGTGTTGGGAGCATTATACTCATGTGGGAGGAAATGATATTGTCAAGTTGAATGAGAATTAGAGGAGTCTTCCTTCTCTGTCTAGATCTGGGGCAAGAATGGGGTGGTTTTTATCCACAAACATTTCTCAGCTGTGTGCACACAGCAGGAGGGGCCACCAGGCTGAGCCAACACCATGATCTCTGTGCTCGAGAGCCCCTCCCCCCGGCCAGAGATACAAGGTTCCAGGCCAGCCCCTCATCATGATGGTGCCCAGGATAAAACGCATAGCAAGGATGGTGAGGAGTGGAGAGTCACAGAGGAAGAGTCAAGGCAGGCCAGGCCACTGGTTGAGGACCCGCGCAGGGGGCTTCGAAGAGAGCGAGTGTCTCCTGGAGGGGGAGGTGGGAAGAACACTGGACGTGAGCTTGCCTTCTGTTGCTCTTGATCTGTCCCACCCCGCCTGCTGTGGCTTCTGAATTTGCTGGGAGCACAGTAAAGGCCTGGAGCATGGAGCGGGGGCCGTGCCTGTGCTGAGTGAGTCTCAGCCTTCTGCGTGCTAGGCACCACCCTATGTGGCTTTATATAATAATAGCTAACATTTTTTTACTGCATTTACTGTGTGCCAAGCACTATTTGTTCTAAGCACTTTCCATGTATAAATTCATTCAAACGTCACCTGAATCCTTTGATGGAGATATTGTCATTAAATCCATTTTACAGATGAGCAAACCAAGGCCCAGAGAAGTTGAGTAACTTACCCAAGGTCACTCAGTGAATAAGGGCAAGAACTGAGAAGGAGCTAAAAGGAGCCCTGATGGCCGGACTCCAGAGTCCGTCCGCAGTGTTCTTACCCATCAGGGAGTACTGCCTCTAATCTCATTTGCACAGAGCCCCTGCCAGGTGGGTATTAGTATTATTCTCATTTTTCAGACAAGGGATCGAGGATCAGAGAGGTGTGGTTACATGCCTGAGGTTACACAACTGCATGGAGCCCAGAACAGTCTGGCTCCCGAGCCCATGCTACACCGTTGCCTCCCGCAGGCGGGGGGGGCGTAAAGCCACAACACTCCAGCTGTGGCTCAGAGCTTCCCCCAGCAGAGCTCCAGGGAACACTGCCCCAGTCAGGTTCCCTCTCCTGGATTGCCTCACGGATTTTTGCTGTAGTCTCCTAATAGATACCCCTCCTGCTCTTGCTTCGCCAAGCCTCTGATGAAGTGCAGCAGGCCAAGCTTTCTGCAGGGCTCTAATGGTTTCACTCTCTCTTTTTGTTTTTGTTTTTTTGTTTAAAGTATTACAGATGTCCCTTTTTCTCCCCAATGACCCGTTCCCCCCCCCCCCGTTCCTTCCCCCTCTTCTGCCTGCACGAGAATGGTCACTCTTCTGCTTGCCATGTGTGGTCCTCTTTGAATGTGCCCCCAACTTATCTCTCTTCTCTCATCCAGTTACAGTCCCCTTCACCCAGCCACACTGGCCCGAGTGCCACACTGTTTTCCCCCCCTCAGCCTTCGGATCGCTCCTGGGCCTTTGCTCATTCTCTCCCCTTCTCCTGGGCTGCTCCATCCACTTCCTAGCTCAGCTCTGCTGTCATCTCTCCCATGTTTGTTTGCTGGTCCCTCCTGGTGTTTGGCCTACCCCTAACCCTTGAAATGAGCACTTTGCCCCTTTTTATACCCTGATGGTTAATAGTTTACATCTTGTGTCCTCTCTACTAGATTGAGAGCCCCTTCAGAATGCGATTTAACAGATATATATTGAGAGCACCTATGCTAGGTGTTCTGAGCATAAGTGAAGGAGCTAGAGGCTTGGAAACACAGAGCACAGCACATAGTAGCTGCTTGATAAATGTTGAGTCGATAAATGAATGTCAGATTTAGTCCTGGTGCAGTAATGGCCACAGGTACCCAAGTTTTTCTTCATTCCAGGACTTCTACAGAGAGAAATGACTCAACTTCAGAATTCTCTTGGCTTCTGTGTGGCTTTTCTTCATGCTCCCTGATGCTGTTTGGCCTCTGATCTCTGTTCTTACACTCACCAGTCTCCCAGTTCATAGAATGTCAGGGTAACCGAGTCAGGCAGGACTTTGGAGACATTTGGGCCATCTGCCCATGGTTACCTCTTCATCCCATGCCGTGGCCATATCATACCATGGTCTTGACCCTCAATGGAAGGTATTCTGTTCTGAAAGGAGCAAAGAGGCCTGCATAGGACCTCTGCACAGTCCTCGCAAGCCAGTGGGAAGTTACTTATTTATCCATCAAATCTCGACTGAGCTCAGACCCTGGGCCAGGCACAGTGTCTTGGAGTGAGAATAAGATCCAGTCCCTCTGGCTCATTCCCTGATGTATTTTCTGGAAGGATAAACACTGGTCACAGGGGGGAAATGATGACTAAATGACTTGTTTTCTCTTTTGAGGTAACTCATTTTGGGCAAGATCATTTGCTAGTCACTCTCACTTCTTCGAAGCATTGGGTCTCTCTCCAAGCATCCATGTCAGTAGCTCCAGTTTGTACTGGAAGCCCATTCTCAGGCACCTCGGAACTGAAGCTTTCTGGGAACTTAACATTCTGAGAAAGTGGCGCCCTGCCGGGGAAGGGGGACTTTGTGTGACTCTAGGTGCCACTTCACTTTCAAGGCCTCTGTTTTCTCAAGTCGGAAGCAGGGATAAAACTGTTTTCTGATATGTAAGATTCGAGTTACCCCCTACAAAAATGCATCAGAAAATTTCCTGACTGCCTAGCACACTCACCAAGCTCCTGTTTGGATAGAAAGCTGAGGGACGAGGATGGAAAATATTATGTGAGGCTGCCCTGCCCCCTAGAGGTGGAGTTTAGCAACCAAAACAGCCCAGCCAGGATCGATGTCGCATCCTAGCCTTTTCAAAACAAATATGACAAGCCAGAGGTGCGCAGCTGACAAGGTGATTCCTCTAGCATTTTAGAAGGAAATCTATCACAGTTATCACCAGATATGTGCCATTTCAAATGCACTTATTTGTAGCTATGTGATTTTTCTGCCTTTTCTTTTTTTAAGGATAATATGATTGCATATCTAGGCCTTGTGATTTCCTACTGGATTCCAGGATGCAGTAAACCACATTCACCTGAAAGAAACCAGTATTTTTCTCTATATAACCACTTTAGAATTATTGTCATTATGTCTGTAATGGAAAGTGCCTAATTTCTTCCTTCCCCATAATTTCCTTATAAAACTGAAAGGCATCTCACACAATTGTACACATCTAATATGTGAGCCAGTTCATAAATAACCGATCTTATGGCGATTGTTGTGAGGATTAAATAAGATGACGCATGGTAAGTGTTCAGCACATAGTGTGTGTTTACTCAGTTCTAGGCAGTTTTTATTATTAATAGTAACTTGGCAAAACTCCGTGCCATGGAAGAGCACGGGGGAGAAGTCATATGGGAACTTACCACATGTCTGAGAGAGAGGTCAGTCCAGTGAATATTGTGTGCCTAGGATGTGGCATGTCTTGTGCTGTCACAGACAGGGAGTTCTGTGATTGACATACAGTTCCTGGCTTCAGGGCACTCACAGTTGGATGCAAAAGATGGTCATGGAAACAGATGATTGCGATCTAGTGTTCTGTATGCTATGCCAGAGGGGGCCATGGGTACCCAAAGGAGAAGCATCTATCCTGACTGTCAGGGAGGGCTTCCTGGAGGAGGTGATGCCTGCACTGAGGCTTGGAGGATGAGTAGCAGTTGGCTAGTTGAAGAAGGATGGCATGTGGTTGGTGGGAATTGGCAAAAGGAAGGTTAAGGCAGAGGGGACAGCATGAGTGAAAGCACAGAGGCTTGGAAGCAGCAGGGTACGGGGAGGGGAAGAGCACTTTTATCAAGTCAATATGAACTGGAGCACAAACTGGGAGGCAGGGAGTATCTGGAGAAGAGTCTGAAGAATCGGCCAGCCCAGGTCATGAGGACACTTGTATAGCAGGCTCAGGAGCTTTATCCTGTTGGTAACTGGGAGCCAAAGTAGGGATGTAAGCTGAGGGAAGAGGTGTGCATTGGGTGACCTGTTGAGAACCATGTTTTGGAGAGATCACACTAGAGGGCAATTTGGAAAATTGTTTGGAGACATCCAGTGAGGAGGCCCATGTAACAGTCTAGGTGAGAGATAAGGCCTGAGCTTGGGCAGTGGGCATAGAGATAATCTATTGAGAAAAAAAGGCAGTGACAATGCAATGACAAGTGCTCTGACAGAGGGGAATGCAGCCTACTGCGGGAGCTCAGAGGACCGGCAGCCATTCATGACCAGAAGGGTTTTAATAATACCAGCATAAAAGTCAAGAAACTTGGAGCTGGAAAGATCCTTAAAAATCAATCAGCCCAGGCTGTTCATTTTATAGATGAGAAGACTGAGGCTCAGAGAGAGAAAGGACTTGTAAAAGGTCACTCAGCGTGTGAGCAGAGGAGCTCGGATTAGAAGAGTCTCTCTGACATTAATGCCAGTGACCAAAGCATCGTTCCTTAAATGAACTATTTTATGCCTTGAAACCCTGTGGAAGTTGCAGGAGTCATTATCTTTGTGTTCTACAGATGAGAAAGCCGGGGCTCACGGAGGCTGGGCCACTTGTAGGGGAGGAAGCGAGGAAGAGGAGGCATCACCTAAATAAAGGGTCTCTTACTTCCAGGGCAGACAAACCCTCTGCCCTGGCTCAGCCCCTCAGAAATCAGATCTGCTAAATTCATAGCTGGGGTCTATGGTCTAGTTTCCTCAACTCAGGCCCAGCCTTCTTTCTGCTGCTCTCTGCCTTAGAGGTCTTCATTTAATGTAACAGGCAGCTCAGAGGCAGTTTCTGGCCCGACAGCCAAGCCTGTCACCCCCTTTTTCTGTTTTCATGGGAGAGGCCGGGGCTGGCTGTGCCTGTCATCGCTGTGTCCCCATTACCTTGGGCAGAGTGTCTCCAGCCTGGGTGCCTTCGTTTTAAGGCCCTATGGTATGATACATAAAGAATGAGCTTTGGAGCCCCAGCTGGTGTGGCTCAGTGGTAGAGCATCGGCCCACACACCTAAGGGTCACTAGTTCGATTCCCCGCCAAGGGCCCGTACTTGGGTTGCAGTTTGTTCCCCGGCCCTGGTCAGGGCGCATGCGGGAGGCAACCCATCCATGTGTCTCTCTCACATTGATGTTTCTCTCTCTCTCTCTCTTTCTCCCTCTCCCTCCCCACTCCCTCCCTTCCACTCTCTCTTAAAAAAAACTCAATGGAAAAAACAAACAAAAAAAATGAGCTTTGGAGACAGACCCAAATTTTAATCTAGGCTCTGCCCCAACTCACCAGGTGACCTCAGCTAGGTCATTTTGCTTGCTTTGAGCCTTAGTTTCCTCATTTGTCAAATGGGACAACGATGCCCAATTCTCAGGGTTACCGAAGATCATTGAATGGCACTCCCTGGTACTTCCAGGTGCTCAATAAAGAATCATTTCTGGGGGAAGAAAACCAGTGAAATAATCCTTGATTGTGCCAGAGCATATGCTCTTATACCTCATTTCATAATCATATTGCCAGGGATTCTTCAGGGGTTTTTTAATCCTCCCTGAGGATATGTTTTTATTGATTTTAGAGAGAAAGGAAGAGGGGCGGAGAGAGAGAGACACACTGACGTGAGAGAAACATGGATCCATTGTCTCCTGTATGTGCCCCAACCAGGAATTGAACCCACAGCCTAGGTATGTGCCCTCACTGGGAATCGAGCCCGCAACCTTTTGGTGCACCAGAGGATGCTCCAACCAACTGAGCCATCGGGCCAGGATGGATTCTTCAGTTTCTATAGGAGATAACTCATCCAAATATTTAAATAGCTTATCGTCAGAATAAGACAAAGTTGAAAAAAACAAAACAAGACAAAACCATTTTCTTCTCTATGAAATCTCGCATGGCCAATGAATCAAAGAATTCAGAGCTCGGCAGGTTTGCTTCCCCTGAAAACTGTTATATGCCCTCCTTCCTAACACGAGACTGTCATGGCTCATTGTATCTTGCTTTCCACCTCAGCCACCAGTTAATCTGAAGAACAGCTCTAGTATCTTTGTTGATCTCTTTTTCTGAGTTCTTATTTTCTAGTTTAATTTTTATTCTTTTCTTATCTGTGTTATTGGAGTAAGCCACCTCAAACCCTTTGTGACTCAGGCGGGTATAAATGACTAATGGGTGTAAATAGTTGAGTGAACGGAAGGCAGGAGAAACTGGACTGGCCAGGGTAGGGTTTGAAGAAGACCAGAGGGTGGTGCAGGCTGGGGCAGCTGAGAGGGCCGCATCTGCGTGGGTCACTGTGGTCCTGTGAGGAGTTGAAGGGTTAGTTAGGGAGGAGCTAGTCCTTCACTCTCCTCTCTTGCTACTGCTGTGAAAAGAAGCATGGATTGGAGAACAGGTCCTCATGTCACCTCCCCCCGGGATCATCAACCTCCCCCTTTTGTATGTACTGTGTGGGAGACTGAGGTCCAAAGAAAGAAGAGGGACTTGCTTTTAAAATTAAGTCAAAGAAGTACATTTACACAATTCAAAAAAGGCTAATAGTACACAAGGATGTATATAGTAAAAAGCCAGTCTCCCTGCCCCCACTTCTCAGCCCCCAGAAGAACCACTTTTACCATTTAGGTTTTTCTGGTGGTAACTTCCTGTCTCTAAATAACATGCTCCAAGGGTTATTTCTTCATTTACCAACTTTAAACATTATCTATTGACTTCTTCCTACAATGACAAATGAGAATTTAGCTTATTTATAACATTTGGCTCTTTCTCACCCCCTCCTAAATTCTGATAATTGTATTACTATTTTGGATCCTCTATTAGTTACCTTTGTAACTTTATTAAATATTATTTTAAAATGTGATTTCTTATTCCATCTGTGTTACACAGGGTCTCTCGACCCTAGTTCCTAGTGCCCCATCCTTCCCCCCATCTCTCCTCTGCCCTCCACCTCCCACTTTTCTGTGTTCAGGAGTTCTGCATCCAGTAAGGCTGGTTACATTTACATCCTGTTCTGTAACGATAATTAGGTTTCCAGTGCCTTATGTAGACAAATTGGTTTTAAAGTTGACCACAGAGACACTGTGTTTATGTGATGATGACTATGTCAATATTATTCATCGCAGGACCAAATAGTGTACTCTAATTGCCCATCACTTCCCACAGGCTCACTGTCACAACCTCTCTACTTCCAGGAAAATGTTTCTAGCTTCAAGATCAAATGAATTTTCCTTCCTTATGCTCTACAAATTGCTCACAATCATGCCGCTTTTTATTTTGTTTTATATTTGGACCAGGACTTCCTTTCGGCCTCTCTCCCTTCCTTCCTTCTTATTAATTTGCTTGGTTGCTTACTGTCATGTGGAGTTCTTGAATCCATGAGATACTCATAGCACATCTTCTGGGGAAATTTTCCTTGGATATTTTGAGGAGAGGGTTTTTTTTAACTTCATACTGAAATATAATATGCCTAAAGAAAAGCGCTCATATCACAAATGAATAACTTGGTCAATTTTCAGAAGCCAAACACTCCTTATGTAACCAGCACTCAGCTCAAGGTCTGCCTGTCATTCACCCCACCTGGCACTCGGTGAGCCCTTGCCGTTTGTTGCACTGTTTTTTCTTATGTAATTTCTCTGATAGTTTCCTCCCCTTCCTTTTCTCTGTTTTCTCTTTCTGGAATGTTGGATGCCGAACTTCCTGGATTGATCCTTGAGGCCACGCATCCTTTCTCTCGTATTTTCCATTTTATAGTTTATGAATGAGTTCATAGAAGGTCTGACTGAGATGTCTGTCTATCCAGGCAGGTTTGTTCACTCACTGGCTTTATTTTAGGTGAGCCACCGGGGAGCTGGCTGTTAGAATGGGTGTTCCCCAAATGGCAGAATAAAAAGCACTTTATTTGAGGGGGCACCAACATGTCAGTAGGTGCCCTAATTCACCCCAGATAGTTTAACTTCTTTAGCCGAAAGCCCTCTGATAATTTGCCTAAGGGTGAGTGCCAGGCAGCTTGTGCTCTGAGTCCGGGGGTTGGGGGACAGGAGAGGATTTCATGTATTTGCCTTCAGCTTATCCCCCTGTTTTCAGCCCCTCCCCCACACCTACCATTTCCAAGTCTACATTCTCTCTGGGCCTCTGATGACCCGACTGGCTCTCTCCCCAGCTGCAGCCCCCTGAGTGGTGTCCCTGGCTCTCCTTCCACTGTGAACGCTCTTCTGTTTGGTTTTTGCTTTCAGAAATTTGTGGAAATTTCTCACCCATTGACATCGACCTCCCTCTTGCATCCGCCTCAGTGTTATGAGCTCGTACCTTCTTCTATTCCTTCACTTTCATGTTAGTGGGGTCCTAGAAGAGAGGAGAGATATAAACACTTGTGCTCTTGAGGTCCAAACCAAGGCTAAAGCTACTTTTAAAAATGGTTGCTTGGTTTTCTCAGTCCAAATTGAGAATGGAAATTATTATTAAACCCCTCAAATACCCAACCCTGGATGGCCTCATTTTGGCATGTGTTGCCTCTGGCTCCAGCCCTGTCATGAGCATTCCCATGGCAGCCTTCAGAGCACCCCTTTTCCATAACCTCAGCCATCTAGACCATGCAGTCAAGAGAGTCCTCAACTGAGGGACTGGACACCCGCATTCTCTGACCCCTGCTTGCCACTGCCTCCCTCTGGACCCCCGGTCAGCTGCTCCGCCTCTCAGGATGCCCTTGCTGTGAATGAAGGGGGTATGGTCTGCTGTGAGCTGTGCTTTGGCAGGATTTGGGTGGGTGCTGGAGAGCAGCCCAGCCTCCTTTCTTAGGCAGTGGGGAGCAGGTGGGCCAGGGATGAGCCCCAAGTGCACAGGAGGGGGCTTTGAGGCTGAGCTAAGGCTTCTGCAACAGCAGGCTGCTCTAGCTGCTCCCCCTCCCGCCCACTCTCTTTCCTATCATGGCTGAACCTTCATCCCTCTTCCTCCAGCAGAGGGAGGCAAGAAAAGAAGGCAAGAAAGCCAGTTCCATTTTCCTGTTCTCTGTCTCTGTCTATGTGTCTCTCGCTCTTGCTCTAGCTCTCTCTCGCTCTCTGTGATAGTGCTGAGCTGACCTGGACTGCAATACCTGTGCCTAACTCCACTTTCCCTTTCTGGTGCTCTCCTATTCCATCCTTGAGTGATTACCTCTCCCAGAAGCAGTCCCTGAGTGCTCGTGGTGTGTGTGTGGGGGGGGGGGGGGGCGCACTGCACTGTGTGGAGGCAGGACCAGAGCCTGGTGAGGGAGAGAGGTCAAGCTTGCGGGCTGATACGGGAGATGAAGTGCCGCTTAGGTCTGGCCTGATAAAAGGAAGCCAAGGCTGTAGCAGTTAAAAGCATTGGTTTTGGAGTCAGACAAACCCAGACAAACTCAGCTGCACTATTCATTCTCTGTGTGGCTCTAAGTAGGTCCTACTGCTACTCCAAGCCTCAGCTTTCACAGCTATACAATGAGAAGAACTACCTTGCACAGCTGTTACGAAGAGAGTACAAGTCTTGGGCCATTGCAGGTGTTTAATAAATAGTCACTTTATTTGGGGGGGGGGGTATTAGAAGGCAGCATATGCTAAGGACCAAATAACGCTTGCTTTAGTGGTTGAAAGGAGTGGGCA
The DNA here is from genome assembly GCF_964146895.1 of Miniopterus schreibersii. Lineage (NCBI taxonomy): Eukaryota > Metazoa > Chordata > Mammalia > Chiroptera > Miniopteridae > Miniopterus > Miniopterus schreibersii. Next base: position 72,296,355 of record NC_138104.1, read on the forward strand.
GTTAGGGAGACAGCATTTGACCTTATCACTCCTTGGACCAAGCCTCCAGAGGCTCCCCGGAAATTACAGGATGAAGTTCACACTCTTACCTGGTGTTGGAAGCTCTTTGTCGTAGTCTCTGCTTGTCTTGCTTCTCTTTAAAATAAAAACATGAAGTGATACTTGCCTCTTTATTTCCTGAAGAAGAAATTTTAAAAGTGGTAGACAAATACTTCCTTTGAAGTATGCAGCCATCCTTAACATCACCCTTACCATCCCAGCGCTCCTCCAGTGAGTGGTGGTAACAAGGACTATGGGAAGACTCATCAGAAGCAAAACGCTTCTGAGTCATAATCGTGGTTCCATTATATTCTGATTGACTTCTCTAAGGAAAATGGTTTCCTGATCCATAAATGGAAATGAGTATACCTATGAATTTGGGTTGACAAAAATTAAAGAAGATTATACACACAAAGTGCTTAATACATATTATTATTTTTAAATAAGTCTTACTGATTTCAGAGAGGAAGGGAGAGAGAGATAGAAACATCAATGATGAGAGTCAATGATCTGCTGCCTCCTGCATGCCCCCTACTGGGGATTGAGCCCGCAACCCAGGCTCCATACATATTGGATACATAATTTAATACATATTAGATTTTCCATAGATGTTAGTTTCTTCTTTTGCTCTATGGATAATCAAGAATTAAATGTTTTAAATTCCTTTTAAAAAAAAAGAAAGAAAAAAAGAAAGAAAGAAAGAAAGAAAGAAAGAAAGAAAGAAAGAAAGAAAGAAAGAAAGAAAGAAGAAAGAAAAAGAAAGGGAAAGAAAGAAAGGAAGGAAAGGAAGCAAAAAGCTAGGCATCAGCTGAAACCACCGTGGCCTTCATTTCACATCCCTGCCACCATCTTGTCATTGCTGTTGCGTGAATCTGCTGCCGAAAGCAGTTACATTACCCAACACGCCTTTTGATTTGTCCTGTGGTTCATCTAGTTGTTATTCTCTTTGAATAAATCTTTATAAGATTTTCTTGCATGTCACCATTGCCTCATCCACCTGACTTCAGTACCCACCATGTTATCATTTCTAGGTTTGATTCCTGGTTCAGATGGGCCCCTTAGAAAGGAATCTTCCTCTCTACCTGAATTATCTTTCAGAAGGTTTTTACTTTCACCTTTCACATGGTGATGATTTAGGTGGCACTTGAACTTGGGAAGCAACTTCAACCTCTTCTCTAGTGCTTATCTACTTCCTGGCTATCACAAGTAGGTCTCCACACCGCTTGTGGTGTAGGAAAGCTCTTGTGTGCACCTTTGGATCAGACCACAGCCCTGCACGTCTTTCTAGCCACTCTGTTCCCTTCCTGACCTTGCGCTCAGGTTGTATTGAACTGTCTCTTCCTTAAGCATAGTGGAATTTTAAATATATATATATATTTTACTGATTTCAGAGAGAGGAAGGGAGAGGGAGAGAGATAGAAACATCAATGATGAGAGTCGTTGATCAGCTGCCTCCTGCACGCCCCCTGCTAGGGATCTGCATGTGCCCTGACTGGGAATCGAACCACGATCTCCTGGATTATAGGTCAACGCTCAACTGCTGAGCTGCACCGGCCGGGCAGCATAGTGAACTTCTTTATGCTTCCATGCCTATATTCCAGCTGTTCTCCTGGCCAAGAATGCCTTTTTATCCCTATCTACATGGCAGATACCTTCTCAACTGCTGAAGAACATCTTCACACTCCCACTGTTCCAGGCACTGGGAAACTGTGAACAATACAGACAAAACCTCTGCCCTGAAGAGCAGACATTCTAGTGTGTAAACGTAGGGGGCAGGAACAGAAAAGAAACAAACAAGAAGATACAGAATATGTCAGATAGTGGTAAGTGCTATGGAGACAAATAATGCTGGGCAGGGGGATGGGCGTGCTGAGGCCCAGTCAACTCCACCATAGCCAGTATTCACAGGACCATTTTAAAACAGCCTTTTCTCATTTAAGCATTTTCCAATGTTATTATATATTCATTACAACCATAATCCTTCCAACAACTTTATCAGGTTAGTGGTATTACTATCTCTATTATATTGATCAACGAACTGTGCCTTAGAGATGTAAATCACATAGTTAGGAGGGGCAGAGATAGGATTTAAACCTAGGCCTTTCTGACCCAAAAAGCCTGTGCCGCCAGCAAGCCTCACAACAACTCTATGAAATTGGAATTATTATACCTATGTTATAGTTGGGGAAACTGAGGTTCAGCGAGGGGAATGGACTCATCCATGGTTACAGAGCAAACAAATGGATTTGAACCCAAATCTGTCTAACACTCAAGGCTAGGCCCTTCTACAAATCCAGAGGCTTAGGAGGGACCTACGGACTTGCCTGCCTCTGTATTTCTGGGGCTCGGGCAAGGTACAGGTGAAGCCTTTGGCTCTCCGCCCTTCTCTTCTCACCTGTGGTTCATATGGAACCTTGAAATAGATACGGATACCCTAGCCCATGTCCAAGCCCCATCTATTTCTCCTTCCCCTTGGCCACCCATTGGGCCTAGCAGATCGACCTGGATAGTAAGGCCATGTAATTCCTACAAGTAAGCTCAAGAACTGTGGACCAGGAATTCTGGGGCCCTGTGTACCTGGAGTCTAGTCTGGAAGAGAGAGGGCCAAAGATCCTGATAGACATATTCCCTTTGCCTTACAGACCCTTCACCTCATGGAGAAGGACCTCTAAAGTGTGGGGCCCAGTGTAGGAGCCTCTGTTTCCCAATACAGCCTATGACAGTGTAATTTGTTCTAGGCAGGGCTCCCCCTTTGGCTTCCTGAGCTAGGTCCTGCTTTGTAGTGAGGATGGAGTTCCATGGGCCCAGGCCTTCAGGATCTCAGGCCAGTGAAGAACTGAGCCTTCCCAGCAAGCACTGCTAGATGTGCACACAGACCCTTAGGCCCCCTTCGCAGTATTTTGTTCATATCACTCTAAGGATACTTATCTTCCTTTTTAAAAAGCTTTTCAAAATTGCACATTTAATGTATTCTTCCATTAGAAAATTTAGAAAAACTTGGAAAAGTAGAGGAGAAAACCATTACCCATCATTACAACACACAAAGGCAGCCACTCTGAACATTTGGTGTATTTCCCTTGTTCTCTGCATTCTTTTCATATAGTTGAAATGATTCAGCACATATGATTTTTTCCTTGCTTTTTTTGTTTAAGCATTTCTCCATGTCACTGCATATTCTTCCTAAGCATCATTTTGAATGGCACCATTTTTTCTTAATTTTCACCCAAGGAATGAGGATATTTTTTCCATTGATTTTTGAGAGAGTGGAAGGGGAGAGAAAACAGTGGGGAAGAGAGAGAGAAATAGCCATGTGACAGAGACACATCAATTTTGGTTGCCTCTCACACGAGCCCCAACTGGGGAATCAGATCTGCAACCCGGGTAGGTGCCCTTGATCAGGAATCGGCCTCCAGTGTGCAGGCCGGCGCTCTAACCATTGAGCAACACCAGCCAGAGCAATGGCATGCTTTTTAAAAAATATTTTTATTGACTTTAGAGAGAGAGGAAGGGAGAGAGATATATAGAAACATTGATGAGAAAGAAACATCAACATCAATCAGCTCCCCCTGCACGCCCCCAACTGGGGATCAAGCCCTGACTGGGAATTGAACCAGTGACCTCTTGGTGCATGGGTTGATGCTCAACCACTGAGCCACACCGACCAGCAATGGCATCATTTTTAATGGCAAGGATATACCATATGTACTTAACCATCCTCTGAATATAGGGTGTAGAAGCTGGACCTTTTTTTTTTTTACTTTTTTTTTTTAAATCATGCTACAGTGGGCATCTTTGCACATACAGCTTTTCACAGCTTTTTGGAAACTGGCCTTATACAGGAACAATTGCTTTCAGCTTATTTCCCTTTCTAGATGGTCCCTCTGGCTGCTCTGATTCACTCTTATAATCATTCATTTATTCATTCATTCCATCACCTCATATTTGCTCTGTACCTCTGTGGACCAGATGCTGGGAACTTGGGGTATGGACATGACTAAGAAACAGCCCCAGACCAGCAGGAACTCCCAGTCTGCAGGAAGAGTTAGGCATGGAAATGGACACTTTCAGAATAGTTTGATCAGGGCTGTGCTAGAGTCGAGAAAAAGATTCCGTGGGAGAACAGAGGAAGGGCTTCTCAGCCAGCCTAGGAACATTGAGACAAGCTTCCTGAAGGAGGTCTTGCCTAAATAAGTTACTGGAAAGTGAATAGGAGTTGGCTGGAATAAGAAGGGGAACTTCCTGTTAAACACAACAAATTGAATAAATTTATTTACCTCTGTTGCTTCCCCAAATCCCACTGAAATATGAGTAAAGGAATAAAAAAGGTAGAAACACATAAGGTTGGAAATCCTGATCAGAAGTAAACTATTCCATCCAGAAAGCCCCATAAATGCTCAGGATTCAGAGGTGCTGTGAACCACAAGGCAGGGCAAGGTGTGGAACTGAAAACAGGGAGAACATTGAAAATCTGTTAACAGACTCTCTTGGCCCTTCCCCTATCCCACCCAGTGAGGGACTCTCTCCCACCCCCTACTCTGCAGCTGGAGGTTGATTCTTTGAAGAAATTGAAATTAAGAGGCCCTGGGCTTGGGAACACCAGGCACAACAGAGGATGGGGTGAAACAGGGCTGTGAGCAAAGGGATCTGCATCCTAAAACAGTGAGGCCCCAACTTCCTTCTACTCCCCTACTTCCAGGACACCAAAGGACCGCACAAAAGGGTGAAGGAGTCTTCTCTGAGGAAACTGGAAGGCCCCAGAAAAAGGCCTCCAAAAGATGACATTTTGCAGTCTTCCAGCAAAAGAACAGGCTTGCAGCTCAGTAACTCTGTAGTGAAGCCCACCACCTGGCAGGTGCCATCTACACACAGAGATTCCCACCAGCTTGTTAGTGTCATGGGAATCAGTTGCCAAGGATCACCAGGCTTGGACCCTTAAAATAGGTATACTTTATTTCATGTCAATTAAACCTCAATAAAACTGACATTAAAAAAAACCCTCAAGCCTTAGGTAGTCAGAGATGATCAGTTAATACAAGGCTATTTGAGGAAGACCATCAACCTTCAAGAATGACCAAAAGAGCAAACAAGCAAACAAACAAACATAAAAGAAGAACTTGGCGTGAACAGAGGTAATAAAGGGAGGAGAAGAAATCTGGGAGATAAAAGAGAGTGAAAGCCAAAATACAGATTTCGACAAAAGGACTAGAATATAAAAGGTGAAGAAATGTCCTAGGAAGCAGAATAACAAGATGAAGAGATGGATGGCAGAAGAGAAAAGATGAGGAAACTGGAGGATCAATTGGGGAACCTCAACGTCCAACAATAGGAGTTCCAGAAACAGAGAATGGAGGAAACAGCAGGAAAGAAATGATCAAAGACATAATACAAGAACATGTCCAGTACCAAAGGAACGAAAATCCCACTGAGTAACCAGCAAAGTAAATAATAAAAAGATCCGTACCAGGGTATGCTCCTGTGAAATACAAAGGATAAAGGGAGGATCCTAAAAGCTGCCAGAGTAAAACCATGTCATATACAAAAGATCAAGAAAAAGAATGACATTAGACTTCTCAAAAACAACTCTGGAAGCTAGGAGACAATGGAAGAGCATTCTCAAAATTCTGAGGGGACAATTAACAACTTAGAAGTCTATACTCAGTTGGTATCAATCAAAGGTGAGGGTGTAATAAAGACATTCTCAGGCATGTAAGATCTAAAGATTTTATGTCTCATGCCTCTTTTCTTAGGAAGCACTGGAGAAAGCGCTCTAGCAAAACGCAGACATGAACTCAGAAAAAAAGGCCAAGTAATCTAGGAAACAGGAAATCCAACACAGAACCCCAGGGTTATAGGTAAGGGAGAAGATCTTAGGGCAACCTTGTGCAGGCCTAGAGCACAACCAGTCTGGATTGCAGCAGGGATGATGTCTCAAAGGGAAAAAAAAAAAATCTGATGGATTACATATGTCAAAACATATTGAGAGGAGAATTGCACTTGTGACAGAGTTTAGGGAGAATTGATCATATATATGAAGAAAACTATGCAAGCAAAAATAATAATAATAAACAACACTAGGGAAAAAACTTATGTGAGAAAGGAAATATAATTATAGCATATGATATGATTTATCCACTATTAGTATCGAAGCAGTCATAAAAATAGAAACCACTAATATTGATTTAACCAAAACTTTGTGATATGACTACAGTGGTAGAATGAGAAGAGGGGATGTGTGCCACTCATGAGAACTGGGGGCTGGAGGTGGAAGTGTGTGTAAGAGAGCTGTATCCTCTCCCTGAATAGTAGGAATTCCGTACATTATACATAAAACTAAAAAATAAATCAAGAGATAGACGTATGTGTGTGTTCTTTAGAAAGGAGGAGGTAAATACCCAAAAAAGCAATGAAAAGACTTGAAAACTGTCTCTGAGAGTGGGAGTTGGGGGAAGGGCAGGTAGAGTGGGGAATTTGTGGGGGTTTTTGTTATAATTCTTGCAATACAGTGTGATGGGAAAATCTATATACATGTATTACTTGGTAAAAATAAAATTTGAAAAGGACATGCACAAAAATTTCAAACATGGATTAGCAATGTAAGCATCTATTTTAGAAATATCTACATGAATTCAGAAAAAAAAAATAGTTGACAAAAAGGCTATTATTTTGCTAAGGTTCTTTTACAATTTGACTTTTTAAACTATTTCATGTATCACTTTTTAAAAAATTAAAATATTTTTTAAAACCATAGAGAGGGCCAAGAGTGTTCCAGTTAGCAAATACCAAATGTGCTTTTTTTAAAAAAGACAAAAACAAACAAACAAACCAAAAAAAACAGATAGAAGGGCAGTGAGATTTAGAGCTTTAGACCTTTGGAGAGCTTGGGCTTGACCAGCAGGCATGTTGGTAGGGAAATTACTGAATGATGGTAGCAGAAGAACCACATCAACTGGTTTGCCCTTTAGAGAAGGGAGTTGTCCATTGAAGAGACTTGCAGTTAGATAAAGCGATGTTTGGGAGAGGAGGTGCCTGGCTGCCCCCAGGGCTGGATCTCAGCTTTTGAAAAGACCTACATGACTCCTGGGTCAGGCTACCCACCTCTTTCTCTTCTGGACACTTCTGGGAGGAGCCCTGTTCACGGTTGCCTTTCAAGTCTCCTTTTAAAAAATCTACTTTCATTGGTGTCCAATCTCCTTTCGTTGGACACCTGATTTTTTAGACATGTTACTCAAATCCTGGCTTGAGGACCAGTATGTTTCTTTCAGGTAATTTTGCATATCTTGATTCTGGTACATTTTGTGTGTGTTTTAAATAGTTTAGATCTCAGAGAACGACCTTGTTTATCTAATTCCAGGTTCTTGGGGAGAACTAATTATAGTTTCCCCAGGTACTGTTTACAGATTGTTTAGAGGATCAAAACCAGAAGCAGGAAATCCAGTCAGGAGGTGAAGACAGAAACCCCAATATGGCTATCGAGGACCTACATTTTTTTCAATTATTCTGCCCTGTGGTCCCCATAAGTCCCCAATAGATTCAGGAACTTTCTATATTTTGCCATTGATTCTTTCATCTGTCAGATTGTCCCTTCTGCCTGGAAGCAACAACATCAAAATCCTTGGTCAGGTTACATGCTTGAGTTTTTGGTTAAGAAAATAAGGTCACTATACTCATAGGCTTCAATATGTTATCATTTAGTGAGCATCACTCCCGAGGATGGGAATTGGCACAGTTGAGCCTTTGAGAAGCCTGGGGTCCTGAGTGGCCTTTCATTAAGAGAAGGCTGTGGGACTAGCAAGAGAAAACCATCTCTCCTGATGTGGATCGATAAAGGGAGGTCTGCTACCTGGGGCTTTGCTTCTTTATGTAGACAGCTGGCTGTGGTTGATAAAAGAGAGAAACTGGGATTCTGAAGAAACTAATGTTTTAGGGCCTGAAGATCGTTCAGAACTCAACTAATGCAGGCCCATTGTTTTATAGATGAGGAACCAAGGTCCAGTGAGCAGTGCCTTGTCCAAATCTCCGTATGCTGCCAGTTAAGGAAGGAGCCATAATAGAACCCAGCATTCTTTCTATGAGTCTGTGCTGCCCCCCCAAAAGAATGGAAGCCCAGCTTCCTGGAGTAAGAGCTGGATTGACCCCTGGGCAAGGCATTAGCCCTGAAGAGGTGTTGATTGTTATCTATACATAAGTACTAATATACTGCGTGCATAAAAGGCTGCAAACCCAAGGTGGAAGCACCCCACATTGAGGGTCATATGACGTCTTATATCTCAAACTAGTAAAAATCAGTCCACAGCGAGAACTGGCTAACTCACTCTGTGTCATGGCTTGAAGGGAGTTCTTTTGCTCCCCTTAGCTGCCATCTTGAGGACTGTAACATCTCTCAGAAGAAAGGGCCTGGAGAGGAAGTGTGTGCCTTGACATTGGGGAATCAGGATAAAGAAAGCCACCTTAACTGTGCGCATTGCCCAGCCCTGAGCTGCTGGCACAGTGGAGCCTGGTGGTAAGAGCACAAGCTTTGGGGTTCACACCAAGCTCCCCTTACTTGTGTGACATGAGGCGAATCATTTCAACTTCTCTTAGTCTCAGTTCCATCTTCTTAAAACTGGATGGGTAATTCCCACTTTGCAGGGTCAAAGGAGATAACGTGCTGAAAGAGCATGACACCTTGCCCGATACATGGCAGGTGCTTAGCAATTGTTCACATGAGAATGGAGATGAGTATGGATGTCACTCTACAGTAGACTGGGGCAGCGGCTAGTCCCCTGAGCTCCTTGAGGGTTTGTATTCCCGGGTCAGGACCTGGTTACAGTAGACAGCATAAGTGTGTGCTGGGGCTTGGGGTGGGGTAGGGTAGCAAGGAGACCAGCCTGCCTGGAGCAGAGGGTTAATATGAGGGAGAGAGGCTGAGGGGCGTGGCTTCCATCCTGTTGGTCGTTGGGGAGTCATTAAAGTTAGGCCCCTCCCATCTTGGACCAGGCCTCAGAAGCAATCTCCTTGTAGCAGAGTCAGATGGAAAGTTTAGTAAGTGTGAAAAGGTGCTCTGTGGCCCTGGTCCTCCATCCCTTTAGGGGGCTGTGAAGGCTTAAGGTTTGACCCACTGTCTTGCACCCTGTGCAGGGCACTAGGCTAAGCCAAGCCTCACAGCCCCACCCACAAGGGGGCAGATTCTTACCAACCCACCCCCATTTTACAAGGGAAAAGGCTGAGGCTGGACAGAGGGGAGTGCCTTCCCCAGGATTATGTGGCTAGTAAGGAGCAGAACTGGACATACTGTACTCACCCACTGTCTGAGCTCCAGCACGCTGCTGCTTGCCCCGCCTCGCTGGGGGTGCTCCATTCACTCTCCCAACAGTCTCTCCTGAGGTCCACCTGCTTCCTGCCTGCCCCTCTCTCATTTTGCACTCAGCATAGATGTCGCTACTCTCACTTAAGGTCACATCGCACTTCTCTCACCTGAGGACAGAGCCTGCAATGTGTTCATCTCTGTCCCCTTTGCGGCGAGTCACGGTTGGAGGAGGGGGGTAAAGAAGGAGAAAGGAGATAACAGGGGATGCGGAAGGCACTTCTCACACTGTCCCACTTCTTCCAAGTTCCCTGGTCCTTCCAACACACCAATGCACTTTTCCCCTTCCTAATCCCCCCTTCCCCTGCACGTGCGCGCGCGCACACACACACACATACACACACAGCTCTGGCATGGTTTAGACTTCACTCATCCCCTCATTTCCCTCGAAGCTGTCCCCCATTCTGTTCTCTTTTGTCGCCCTTCCTTTGCCCCTGAGGGGGCCTCAGATGAAGAGGCTTAGCCGCTGACTCACTGCCTCTCAGCCTCGTTCTCTTCATCTGCAAAATAAGCAGGTTGGACAAGGCAGTTGGCAAAGTCTTTCCTATGTTGTTAATAATACCTGGCATTTGTCTGCTGGGTTTCAAAGGGCTTAATCATCCCAACAGCCCTGTGAGAATTGGCCTCATGTTACAAGTGGGGAGACTGAGGCTCAGATTCCTAGAGGGGAAGTGACTTGCTCGGGTCCCAGGGCCCATAAGTAGCAGAGCCAATATCTGAGGTTCCGTGTGCTGTTCAAACCTCGGGCTTTGCCCCTGCCCACAGCAGCGAGCTGCCACTCAGCCACCCTGAGGGAGGCCTCACCCCTCACCCTGACCCACCAGGCCCACACGGTCAGCTCCTGGTGCCCCCAACCTCACCTCTGACCGCTATTCCCCTTGCTCACTGCACCCCAGCCACGCTGCCCTCCTCCCTGCCCCAACAACTGACCAGGCCCTTTGCCATCCCAAGTGCTTTGCTCTGGCTCGTTGCTCTGCCTGAAATACCTTATTCCTCAGCCTTCAAGGCCACTGCACAGGGTAAGAGGGAGAAGAGGTGAGAGCATATGCTGACTGTTGTTTTTTTCCTCTGTTTCCCTTTCAGATCTGATGGTGAGAATTCCAGAACAGTCAGGTCAGTACCTCCTTTCTTTAATAGTGGTTGGGAGATGGGACAGGGACTGGAGGGGGGGGCCTTTGGTTTGTTACTTCGGGATCCATGGGCAGGGCGGGGGGCCAACTCCAGGGGTTTTGTCCTGTTGGTATTAGGGGTGGGTATGGAGTGGGGTGGGAGGGCTGAGGTGAATGTAGCGGGCGTGGGGAGGGGATTGAAACCTCAAGCCCTTAGTCTTTCTGACCCTAGCTGACTCGGGGGCTGGGCTGAACCCCAGAGGGGTTCACGGGAGCTGCCCAGATGGGAAAGCTGACCCCCAGAGAGCTCAGCTCTGGCCCTGGGACCTTTTCAACCTTCTGCTCCCAGGAAAAGAGGGGACAATAAATGTGGGGCTTCCCTGGTCTGGTTTTCATGCTCCACCCTGAACGACTAGCCCTGAGTAGTGGAATTTGGATGGACTTTTGATGTGACACTTTCTATATATTAGAAATTTACATTACGGTGACAAACGCACATGGTTGGTTTTTTTGTTTGTTTTTTTGCGTGTTTGCTAAAAAGGTTTCCAAGCTTCAGTAAGTTTTCAGGGTGTGATCAATCTGCCACTTGAGCAGGCGGGAGCAAAACTGGGTTAAGGGTGAGGGCTATTTGCACATTTCCCAGGCCTTACCCATCTGAAGCCTCATGAAAACACAAGTGTTAAGTATAGGAACTAAGGGAGGATGTTGGGGGTCTCAGGGAGGGCCCATTAGTCTTAGCATTCGGGTCGGGGGTGTTGGGGTGGACCCAGGCAGCAGAGGCATGGGATGGGCCCACCAGGCCCCAGTCAGGGCTGCCACCGGCATATACAACACCTTCTCGAAGAGTAGAGTCCCCTGAGTGGGTCAGTTGGAGGAAGGTTCCCTTTCCACTGGGCTACTGTGGCCCATCATCAGGCTTTCCGGCTCAGTGAGCAGAGGACAGGTTGGATTCAGGCCCCACTTGTGCCTTCTTGGCTGTGAACACTTGTGCAGGGCACAGCTTGTCCAACCATATGCAGCAGCCCAGGTCCCAGCACCCTGGCAGTGGATATGGGAGGGGGCAGAGGAGCTTAGCCTACAGGCAGAAGTGCAAGAGACACATTGTGCCCCAGCCCCCAGGTGGGGGGATGGGGTGAGCGCACCTATGCCCAGGGCCAAGGTAGGGGCTGTGGAGCATGCTTGGGCTGGCAGGAAGTCAAGGTGAATGTGGTGGCCGCAGCCAGGCCCAGTATATGTAACAAGACAGTCAGTCCCTGCCCATGCACGCAGCAAAAGATACGGGATGGCCACAGCCCGTTCTAGCATTTAGGAAGTCACAGGTCTTGGAAAGGACTTGGATCCCACTGTCGCACCGTGTGTTTAGAGAAGGACAGCTTGGGCTGACTCCCAGCACAGGCCCCCAGGCATCTCTGTTGTGTTGATATGCCTCCTACTTGTCCAGCGACAGATTGGCAGAGTCTCTAGCTCTGAGCACTTCCCAGCAGGGGAGTTCCTGGGACCCGTAGCTCAGGGTATTTAGTAATTATCATAATCATAAATCATAGGGCGATGTAAGTTGGGCCTTTACAACGCGCTGAAGTAGTCAACGACTTTCTTTTGTTTGATCCTCCCTGTGACACTGTAGGCGGGACCTGGGCTGGCCTTGCCATCATTGTTTTACAGTTGGGGAAACTATGGCTCGGCCTGGTTTGCCCAAAGCCACTCAACTAATATTTGGCTGAGTCTGGATTCAAACTCAAGTCTGCCTGGCACAAAGCCCAGAGCCCGGCCCGTGACGGCCCTGCAGGAGCTGTGGGCCACCTTGTGGATCATAGTAACCCTCCTCCTCCTAATGTTAGTAATAATAGCAGTTATCATTTGCTCCTCGCATAATAAGAACTCTGAACATGTTTTTCTTTAATGCTCACAACAGCCTTATTAGGCATGGATTAGGACCCCTGACTTACGGATGAGGAATCCGAGGCTCCTGAGAGGGTCGGTGACTTGCCCAAGGAAAGAAGAGCAATGGGGCTGGGTGGCATCACTCTGACTCACACCCGGGGCTGTCTGGTTCCAAAGCCAGTGTCTGTGTTGGGTCCACAGTCAAGGAAGATACAGGGGCCTTGAGGACTCAGCAATTGGAGAAGTAGCGGTTAAACTCAGGCTGTAGAAAGGACCTTGAACATTGCAGTTGTGGGGCAAGATGTGGCAGACGTGAAGAGAAGACTCTAACTGGGAACCAGGGCAGGCGGGGCTGCCCGAGGGTGCTCTCAGTACCTGCATGTAAATTGTTGAGCTCACCTCAGTTAAGGGTCAGAAATGGCCTCCGGGAGAAGGCGGCATCTAAGCTGGGCTGTGGAGGAAGGACCCGAAGACCCTGCAGACGGAGGGCATTGCTGGAAGTGGAGCGGGCATGCCCAGGGAGTGAGGCTGGGCTTAGAGATGGTGGCAGTCAATCGGGCTAAAACAGATCTGGACAGGAAAGCCTCAAATGTTAAAGGTCTGAATGCTGGTCAAGGCTGGGTCAGACACCTTCTGTCATCAGGGGGGACCGGGGAGGTCTGGAGGAGAGGCTGGACTCTGCAGCATAGCAAGGGAAGCAAAGGGCCCCATTTATGGCTAGGTCGCTTTCTAGATAGGTGACTTTGGACAAACCTGTTCATGCCTTGGAGCTCCAGTGCCCTCCTCTAATGAGCATTGTGTAAAGGGGAGAGGTCAGGAGGACAGAAGAAACACCAAGGAGAGGGATTAGGCCGCGGCTGCGTTGGAAGCAGAACAGCAAGGAGCGAGCAGAATTGGTGGGTTGAAAACCCCGGTGGCAAGGCCCAGGCCTGAGGGCTTCCAAGTGTGGGTGCCAGAGGAAGTGTGGAGTCTAATTAGAGCTGAACAGCTGGTGTTGCAGGAGGGCTGTGGGTAGAAGAAGGTGCCTGGACTTCCTGTAGATCTGTGAGAAGTTGTCAGACCTCCAGGCACCTTAAACCAAGGTCCAGAGAGGGACTAGCGATGGCCCAAGTTCAGGAAGTTAGCTCTCAGCAGAGCCTGCTTCCTAGCTGTGTGTTTTTTGGGAAGTCACTTAACTTCTCTGATCCTTATTAGTTTCCTCATCAGTAAAATGAGGATAATAATTCTGACTTCTGTGCGTTGATGAGAGAACTTACAGTAAAGCAATGCTCAGCACAAAATAGTGGCTAACACACTGGAGTGCCCTCTGCCTTCCCCAACCTAATCTCTGTCATATGCTGAATAGTCAAGCTTGAGAAATGTGAAGTGTAGAACTTGAAAACAGAGGGGTAGGAGGGCCCAATACCTGTGCCACCAGAAGCAAAAGGACCCCAGGCCTGGAGGCACTGCTTCTGCAGTTAGGGTCAGGCTGGAACTGGGGAGTGGAGGGACCAGGGACGAGGCTGGGGTTGCTAGGCACGCAAGGATGAGAGCTGGAAGAGGTGGCCTGTTGCTAAGGAAGGAGGGAGGGTGTGGGGAGCCACTGACACCCAGTGGAGCCTGGGATGTCCCCATGGCAACAGGAGCCGCTGCAACCTCGGGAGGAGAGGTGGGAGGAGCAGCCACTGCTGGCTCTGTTCCCAGAGGCCTCCCACTCTGGGCCTCAGTGCCCTCATCTGTCCAACGAGAGTTTAGATTAGATCATCTCTAAAATTCTTCCTTGTTTTGACCTCCTGGTAATCTGGGGTGGCTGAGACCTCACGGAGGACTTTCCGTGGTTCCCACATTCGCATGTCCAAGACACCGCTAGTCCCCAGAGCCGCCCAACTGCATTGGCTCTTCCCTCCCATGCTGCCTCCTGTTCGGTGCAGCCCGGGGGCCTGCCCTGTCCAACTGTCCGTTCCCACCACTTCCTTTGCCTGGAACCTTGTCATTTACTGCCTGTCCAGTGCACTTTGGGGGGCCCAGCTCCAGTCCTGCCCTCTCTGGACAGCCTGCTTCCTCCCTCCTGGGCTTCTTTGGCTCCGAAGGTCTGAGCTCCTCCTGCTATCCTTAGTAACCACCGCTGCAGTTTATCAAGCCCCTTCTGGGAACTGGCTCCACACAGGACACTTGACAGGCTGAAAGCTTTACAGTAAATCTATGGTGTATTGCAAATCCCGTTTTACTGGAGAGACAGTGCTCTGAGAGCTTATGTGACTTGTCTGCGGTCCCTCGGGTACTATGTGGTGGAGCCAGGCCTGGCACTGGGTTCTGTGTGAGTGCTGTCGCCCAGGCCTGTGGTGGGTGTTAGCAGCAGCACTTGCTGGGTGATCCCTAAAGCTATGCTGGGCACCATGTTGGGTGCTTTCACATACTCTCTCATTTAATCCTCACAATAATCCTATAGGGTATATACTCTTGTCATTTTACAGATGAGGAAACTGAGGCTTAGAGAGCTAAAATAATCCTCCCCCAGTGGTAGAACTAGGATAGGAATCCAGACCATCAGAGTTGTAGTCACCACTGTGCTGTACTGAGGTTAACCCAGGCATATTCCAGAAGCACCACAGAGCATGCCCTGTGTACCAGGCCTGTGTTGTGTGATCCTTGGGGTGAGAGAGGGGGTGGATAAGAGCGGGGCACAGACACAGATGAGCCAGCTTTGGCAAGCCCAAATGGGAGTGTGCTGCTGAGGCGAAGCCAGTTGTAAGGATGAGAGTCTGGAGGGGGTGGAGCTGGAATCTGACAGTGGGACCGAGGATGAGGGAGGCGGGGGAAGTTGGGTAATTTTCCCAAAGAAGGTACCTTTCCAGGAAGCTCACCAGAGACAAGAAGGGGTAAGAGGGTCCTCCCTCCCCTTCCTGTTTGCAATCCCTTGCCCCCACCTGGCCCAGCTCCAGGAAGTGGGTGACCCCTAAGCTGGCTGCCTGCCTGGTTGGCACTAAAATAAACCTCTCTCTTCCCCTCCCCTCGCTTCTGTCCCCTCTGTCCTGGCTTTAATTAGCAGCCCTGGGAATGAGTCACTTGGCAGCTGGGGAGGGAGGCTGCACAGCACCCAGTCAAGCCTCCACTCCTGGCCCAAGCCTGCGGGCAGCGCCACTGTGTTCATGCACGTGGGTGCTTCCTGCCGGCCAGCCGGCCCCATCGGTGATCTGTGAAGAGGAAGATGGCAGGGGCCGCGCCGCCTGCTAGCTGGGCCCTGCTGTCAGGGTGTCCGCATAGGAGGAGCATAGCTGGTGTTGCTGCCTTTGTTTCTGTGCGCCACTGGATGTCAGTGCGTGCGCGCGTGGCTTTAGTGTTTGTCTGTGGTAGGAAGTGTCAGGAAATGAGGGAGCATTTGGGTGAACAAGCACAAATGCTTTATGATTGCATTCACCCCTCCCTACATAAGTGTTCTTTATGTGGTTTTGCTTGTGCAAGCCCTGCATTTATAGCCCCAGTTTCCCCTTGTCTTAGTCTGGGTCCATTTTGTTGCACGGAACAGAAACCCACTGAAACTCGGTCAAGAATAAAGGGTAGGGGGAACTCTTGTGAGGCTACATCTCAGGGAATCTAAGAACAGTAAATGAAGTATAGCCAGGCCACGACCCAACTGGAAGTGGGACAAAGAAGTCAAGGACCAAAACCAAGGGACCAAGATTGCTGGCGTTCTCTCTCTCTCTGTGTCTCTCTCTTTCCCTCCATCTCTGGGGCCCATGTCTCAGCTCTCATCTCTCATGTCAGCCTGGTCCCTGTCATCTCTTTGTCACTGACTTCTCTCTCTGGACTGGCTTCCTCTGCTTTCAAGCAATGTGACCTTCCAGCTTCAGGGTCCACCCCCATATGACTGCAGCATTTCTGTTTAGCCTATGGTAACACGAGGTGCCAAGGGGCTGTAGGTGGGAGTCGATTCTCTTGGAAGTGGGTGAGGGCAGAAAGGTCAAATACTTGGTACTTGGTCTTCTACAGTGACCACAGATTTGATGTTTCCACAGTGAGGTCCCAGCCTGGTGGCAGACTGCTCAGAGACCCAGGATTGTAAGATTGCCCATTCATCAAGGTTCTGGTTCTTACTGTAATGCAAATTAATTTTTGCTCTCTGTGCTTTCAAATTTCATACTCTTGTATCAGAACGCCCCATTTTACCTAGAAATTTCCCCTTATTTTATGCTGAAGCAGCTTTTAAGTGCACAGTGAATATTACCATTGCTCCCAGTATGTGGTGATTTTCATAGCCTCAGAATGACTGGCATAATGCTACCCATGGTACAGCTGCTACCAAGTTCTTGATTGCTTCAGGAATTTTTACCTTTTATTAGTGCAGTGACTGCATTTATAGTTATCTGCAGTATATAATTACAAGCGCACATTATCAATATTATCAGCTTGACGCTTGAGCTTAGTTTTCCATTAATACAAACCCTGCAGTTTTTACATTAATTACAGAGGGAATTAATGACCCCTTAGACAAGTTTTCACCTATGAGTAAAGAGTTGGGAACCAGCTGTGCCTGTAATGACTGGTCTCCAGACGCAGGGTCAATGCCCTCCGCCCTGACCTCAGCCCTGGCCTCCAATTCCCTGGCTGAGACTAGAGGCTGCTCACCTCCTCCTCCTCGGAAGCCTCCTGTTTCTGGTGTGGCACACAGCAGGTGCTGTCGTTATTTCTAATAAAAATGATACATTTCTTATTATTGTCAAAGCCCGTGTCTTCCCCATGTAAATGGTAAAGCCGAGTGTGTGAGATTGTCCCTACTCAGGGCCGAGTCTCCTTCAGCTCCTCCCATCCATTTTTTTACTATTCCAAATATTAACAATTGTTTTGATCCAAAAATGTCTGTTATGTGTCGGGTACTGTTAGAGAACACTCAGCACGTATTATCTTTAATCTTCCGAGTGCCCTGCTAAGTAGTGGTGATCACATCCACTTTATTAATAGGGAGCAAACCAAACCAGAGGGTAGAGTGAGCTGTTAGAGGCCGTGCGTCCATTTAGTCAGTCATTCATTCAAGGGTGATGGGCCAGGCACTGATGTGCTAAATTAAATGCAGTTTGTAACGATGATAAGTAATAACGGAGTCCGGAGTCGTGCTCTGAGGAAACTCACTGTCTCGTATGGAAGCAGTCAAGGAAACAGACAATTACAGACAATTACAGGGCAAGTGTAGGGTGCTGTGGGAGCACCCCGAAAGTATACCCAGCCCAGCCTGAGGGTCAGGGAGGCTTCTCCAAGCTGACATCTAAGCTGAGGGTTGGAAGATGAGTAGAAGTTGGCCAGGGGAGCTGTGGGGTGGGGTGAGACGAAGTGGAGGGTGTTGCAGGCAGAGCAAAAAAGAATGTACGCTTGGGCTGTGGGAGGGGTATTTGGCACTCGCATTTGTGAATTGCGAAGGCTGTGTGTGCAGTAGAGTGGCACTGTCATGACAAGTGGTCTGGAAAGGGGGCAAAAAGTAAATTGGGAGGGTGGAACAGGAACCCTGGTCAGTTAGGCCCAGAACTGAAGAGCTGCAGAACCCAAGAGCAGTTTCCATGCTTCAGGGCTCCTGGAGACAGGCGGTTTGCGTAGCAGGCCCTGGAGCCCCGGCCGGCCAGCGTCATGCCAGCATTCTAATAGCCACAGTGCCCTCTAGTGTCCACAAGCCTGTATTGCAGCTCCACCTCAGTGGATTGTGCGTCTCCTACCAACACTTACTGGCCTGTGTGGCTAGGTGCCCTGTGCCGAATGATAGGGACACTGAGATGAATAAGACACAGTCCCTGTCCCACAGAGCTCCTGGCCCAGAAGACGCAACAGACAGTGCTGAGAGAAGCACAGGGTGGGAAGGACACAGGGGAGGGGTCAGAGCAGGTTCCCAGAGGACCACAACTTCTGAGCTGACTTGTAAAGAACAAGGGGGAGCTAGAGAGGTGGGGAGGTGGCAGTGGGGGTTAGGGGGTGGGGAAGGGCCTTTTGAGCAGAGGGAAGGCACAGGCAGATAGAGGCTGACAGCAGAGAGCCAGAGAATTGCAAGCACTTGTCTAGATGGAGCACAGGGTGAAGATGGGGAAAGACTTTGACTAGCTAGAGATTGTGGGTAGGGGCCAGCTCACAGAAGGTTCTAGAATGCCTGCCACTAACTTAAGCATAGGCACTTGTGAATGGACTCATATAAGGAACTTCCCTATTATTTTGGGATCACAAACCCATCTGAGGACCTGATGAAAGCTATGCTCTCCCTGGAAACATGCTGTTATGCATAAATATTGGTCATACAACTTCAGGGGCTTCAGAGACACCCCTATGCCTATCCACGAACCACAGGCTGCCAAAGTATTCTTGGTATAAATACTAAAACTTTATCGTGGCCTCCGAGGCTCTGCATGATCGGGCCCCTACCCACATCTCTAGTCTCACCTCTCTTCTCTTTGTTTTTTCCACCCAGCCCCTTCGGCCTCTTTGCAGTTCGTGAAATACTCCCTCAGGTCCTTTGCCCAAGTTGTTTCCTCTGCCTGAAACAGTCTCCCTGCTAACTCCACTTTTGCCCAGCTTAATTCCATTAGTTGTTGAACATCTGTTTCCTCTCACTTGAATATAAGCTCCATGAGATCAAGACATAAACTACCTTAGTCACTGCTTGTCCAGCCCCCAACCCAGTGCTTGGTCCACAGGATCTGGGAATAAGGGACTGAAGCCCTTGCCAGTGCCCTGTCAAACTCCTCACCCATATAATTCCTTCTTCCCTTCCGTTTCTGGTGGTCATCCCATGAGTCTACCCAACATGCTCAGATAGTCTGAATTCCAAGAGTGGCCCAGATTAAGAGATATTTTCCTAGAAATTGTCCCATTCCTGAAACAAACAGCCTTCCCATGGGTCTCCCTTGCCTCTCTGGGAGAAGGGTCAAACTCTCTCAGGCTCAAGCTGAGATATTTCATCATGTCCACATTCGTTTCACTGAATCCTCACAAGAATCTGTGAAGTGGGAATCACCACTCATCTTTTATAGATGAATAAACTGAACCTCAGAGGGGTTAGCAGCTGAAAAGTGGTTGACGTGGGGACTTGTACTCAGCTCTCCCAGGCACCAAAGTGAAGGCTCTTGGCCTCACCACGGAGGGGAAGGGGCTTGCCCAAGGTAACACAGCATCAGCTGTAGGGCCAGGACCAGAATTTCTGTCTCTCAACTCCTGCCAGGCCAGGAAGAAGGTTTGGGCCAGAGGTGCAGCTCTTAGCAAAATAACTGCAAATGGGTGCCAGGTGCAGCTGTGGCAGGAACTAGGAGAGTTGCTGAAGGAGAGAGAAAAAAGCAGACGCTGAGTCCAGAGTCCTAAGGACCAAGGGGTGGGCCGAGGATGCCACGAAGGGCCCATAGATGCCAACTTTGTGGTGGTTTGGAGGGCCTATCTTGCTCAGCAGCTTTGGCTTTCTTGAGAGGAACCAGCTGCCCCAGCAGGGAGGCAGGAAGGCTGGCCTGTTGCCTGTCAGCTCCTATTCCTTCTAGATCACTGGCCCCCTGGCCCCTCCCAGGGCTACCTTCTGCTCAGAACAGCCAGGGGCCTGGTCTCTGGGGTTGTGAAAGGACAGGAACGCACTGAGCTGGATCTGGGCTACTCTTCAGGAGCCCCCACATCCTTCAAATCCTCCATTCTCTCCTTGCAACAGCCCCGCCCATGCGGAGGAGAGCGTGATTGCTGTGGCAGGTAGCTGGGGAGTCAGGGCACCTGGATTCTAGTCTGACTGGCTCTATGAACTTCAGTAAGACTCTTCCCCTCTTCAGGCCTCAATTTCTCCATCGGTAAAACCAGGCGGGGCAATTGCCTCGGAAAAACAGCCTCTTGATCGTGAATGGCTTTTCTGACTTTCTCTCTACTCTTCAGGGAGCTTTTCTCTCAGCCAGTCCAGAAAACAACACAGAATTGAGTGAGAACTGTTGCAGTGGTCAAGAATATTGTCCAGGGCCTCATCCTGATTTCTCAAAATGAGTGATTTGAATTTTACGTCATCTGGAGCATCCCAGAACAACAACCAAATGGTCTGTTTAGCTGTGCTGAAGATGAGGAAATGTGCGAAAAGCTTCCATGGAAAGGTTTCTGTGTTCGCATGGCCGAGGGGACAGATTCCAGGTTTGGGACTGGCCAAACCAGGTCCTGATCTTGGGGTTATGCCACTAACTGGCTGTATTGCCTGTGCCGTGTGTCCATCTCCTTTTCTCTTCAGGAGAATAGGGCTGTTGACACACACTTGACAGGGTGCTTGGGTGGATTCCAATGGAGGTGCACATAGGGAACCCAGCCTGAGGTTTTGCCCAGAGGAGTCACTGTGAGCTCTGAAAGCTGCTTCCTCTTACCAGGACTTCCTAGCCCTCCTGGGGGAGCAAGGGAAAGAGCAAAGTTTCCAGTTGCAGTCTGGCCTACAGCCCAGCTGGCCTGGCCCCGCCTCTTTGGTTCCTCCTTCTAGGGAAGGGCTGGGGAGGAGGGTTTGGTGACACCGTGGAGGCACCGCCCAGGGCCAGGGGGCGCCTGCCCTCGGGACAGGTCCAGACCCATGGAGCCCCCCGGGAGGAGTAGCAGGTAGGAACCTGGGCCCCCCAACCCCTGCAGCCTGACTCCCTTCCTTCCTGCTCAGGCCTAGACCTGGTCCCTGTGCTGCTGATTCAGCAGCCTTCTGGCTTCCTGGTTCCTGGCTCCCCTCTTGGACTCTTGGAGGCCTTTGGCTTGGGGGAGGGAGCCAGCTTGAGTGGGTAAGCCCATGGATATCAGGGTGCCCAGCACCGTAAAGACCCTGGAGCCCCGAGCAGTCCGAGGCCTGGGAGGGGTGTGATTGGTGGCTGCCCTGGAATGCTAGCCTGGCCCAGCACTGCAGGGCTCCACAGAGCCGCTGAGATTCCCTGATACCAACATTCCAGCAGCCTTAGGGTCTCTGAGTCTCAGGATTAATGAGATAACCAGTCAAGGACTTGGGCGGGTGACTGGCACGTTGATGGCAGTTGAGAAACTGTCATTCTGGCGATGATGATTCAGAGTCTCTGATAAGAAGTCTCGGAGTCCAAGATTCTGAAAGGTTCTAAGATTTGGGTATCCTCAAATTTGCAGCACGTCAGATAGTGAGCAGCTGGCCTGGCCTGCAGCCACGTCTTCAGGCCTTTATTTGGGCTCTTGAATGCCAGGCCCTGACCACAACCTGCCTTCAGGGGCTTGTGGGGGGCGGGGGCGGGGACGGGGGCAGGCTGCCTTGGAAGGGCCAGTGCCACTACCAGCATCTGTCCCTTGCTGGGTAGGGGCGGGACCAGCTCCTCAGCCTCACCAGCCAGCTGTCACTCTTCCCTTTTCATTCTCTGGACTTTAATCATGGGAAGCAGGAGGCAGAGGGGCCTTTGGACCCTGCACTAGGGGTGGGGACACAGCTGGGGGGCGGAGCATGGGCCCTGCCCTGGGCTGGGGGTGCAGAGCTGGCCTTGGAAGTAAAGACTTCTGCTCCTTGTAAGGACCCTATCCTCTGGTTAGCTGGGCCCCACCTGGGCTGCCCACCCCTAGTCCCATCCTGTCACCAAGACCACTGAGGCCTTGTCAGCTCTCCTCCGCCCTCTCCTCTCTCCTCTCCTCTCCTCTCCTCTCCTCTCCTCTCCTCTCCTCTCCTCTCCTCTCCTCTCCTCTCCTCTCCTCTCCTCTCCTCTCCTCTCCTCTCCTCTCCTCTCCTCTCCTCTCCTCTCCTCTCCTCTCCTCTCCTCTCCTCTCCTCTCCTCTCCTCTCCTCTCCTCTCCTCTCCTCTCCTCTCCTCTCCTCTCCTCTCCTCTCCTCTCCTCTCCTCTCCTCTCCTCTCCTCTCCTCTCCTCTCCTCTCCTCTCCTCTCCTCTCCTCTCCTCTCCTCTCCTCTCCTCTCTTTCCTCTCTTTCTTCTCTCTGCCTCTCCCTGTCTTCTCTCTGTGTCCTTTGTCTCACCCCTTTTCCGTCTTCCTCTTTCTCTTGTCTTTCTCCAGCTCTGTCTCACCCTTTCCTTGTCTCTTTCGGTTTCTAGCTGTCTCTCTCCCTCTCCTCCCACAATGTTTCCTCCACTCACCTGGCCTGGGCTCTTTGGACCCAGAGTTTCTCCTCTCTCCATCCCTCCCTTCCTTATTGTAAGGAGTATTTATAAGGGGGAGCCCCCCTACATCTTTTGCCTTTCTCTTTCATCCCCCCTCCCTCCCACCCCTCGTCCCTACTCGTGTGGCGTCTGGTGTGAGGAGGGCTCCCTTCCCCCTTCCTTGCTGTGGTG
This sequence comes from Miniopterus schreibersii, assembly GCF_964146895.1. Classification (NCBI taxonomy): domain Eukaryota; kingdom Metazoa; phylum Chordata; class Mammalia; order Chiroptera; family Miniopteridae; genus Miniopterus; species Miniopterus schreibersii. Next base: position 72,318,954 of record NC_138104.1, read on the forward strand.
TGCCAGTGTCTCCGTGGCCAAGGTCCTCACGGAGTCACCTGGAACACAGGAGGCCCAGCCCGGCTCTTTTGTCTCTGCTGCCCCCTGTTGTCGTTGTGTTCTGTTTGTGGTTCGAGTGCCGTCCTCTCTTTCTTGACTTTGTGGTTTTTTCTTTTTTTCTTCCTTCTTTCCTTCCTTCCCTCCCTCTCTCCGGTTCCTCCCTCCTTTCCCTCCTTCTTGCCTCCCTGCCTCCCACCCCTCCTCTTCCATTCCGTCTCCTCCCCCACCCATTCCTCTCATCTTCCCTTCCTCCCTCCCCCACTCACTCTCATCTCATTGTCCCCATTCCCCACCCTGCCTCTTCCCTCCCTCCCTGTCTCTCTCTCTGTCTCTCTTTCTCTGTCTCTCACTGTCTCTCAGGTCCACAGCGTCTCATACTCTACACCAGTATTGCTGTCCTACTCAGGTCCTTGACTCCATGAAGCTTACCCCCTCAGGCAGGCTGGCAGAGAGCAGGTAAGAGCTAGACCCATCCCTCCTCCCATCCCTCACCCACCCAGACATATAAATATGCAAGAGCATTGCCAGACCCTCCCCCCATCTCCCTCTAGCCCCTGGAGTGACTGTGGAATGGGTGTCTGAGCGCATGAGCAGAATGACTGGAGGACCAGGTCAGGAGACCAAAGAGGACCTTCAGAACCTGTTTGTAGCTTGTCCTTCCTTAAAAATTCTTCCCTAGATACCTGTTGCCAAAAGCGGGAGTTTGGCCCTAGAATATGTAGCATCTGAACTGTTTTAATGGATGAGTAAGAGTCTGCCAGTTGGATAGGATGGGGAAGGGCATTCAGGCAGAGGGAATAATCTGCCCACACCTTTGAGGAACAGCATTATTTCCAAGTTAATTGGAAAACACATTTTACATTTTCTGATTATGATGCAATAAAATGAAATATTAATAGCAATGGCAGAAAAGGCTAGGCCCATTTGAAAATTTAAAAATACTTATGTTAAAAAGGAAAGAAGAATGGAATTTATGGACTATTTAGAATAAATGTCAATGAGAATACTATGCATAAAAACCTATGGGATGTGACCATGGGGTTCCCAGAGGAAAATTTGTTGTCTTAAATGCTTTTGCTAGAGAACAAGACAGTTTAAATGAAATGAACTTACCATTCCATTCAAGATTGTAGAAAAATAACAACCAAAAGAAAGCAGAATAAAGTAATTACTGTAGATAAAACCAGAAATTAATGCACTAGAAAACAAAAGATTTGATAAACTAAGAGGTAGGTTTTAAAGTGACCAGTAAACTGGACAGACCCCCCTCTGCCAGATATGTCTGAGAAAAAGGCAAGAAAACATAAATAAAATAAGGTTCGATGAGAGAGATTTAACCACAGATTCTGAGGAGACAGAAAATGTCATAAGAAAATGATTTCTGTAATTTTATACCAATAAATGTGAAAATCTAGGTGAAATGGGTAGTTTTCTAGGAAGATATGAATTACCAAATGTCTTAAGAAGTGGCAGAAAACCTAATCAGAATAGAACAGTATAGAATAAGTTTAAAAGATGGCCCAAGTTTTCTCCTGAGAAACAGTACCAAGCCCAGTTGGTAATTATGGAAGTTCTGATTATGAAAGGTCTACTGAATTTTTTTTTAATATGTCTTTACTGATTTTAGAGAGAGGAAAGGAGAGGGGGAGAGAGATAGAAACATCAATGATGAGACAGTCATTGATCGGCTGCCTCCTGCACGTCCCCGAGCCCGCAACCTGGGCATGTGCCCTGACTGGGAATCGAACCCTGATCTCCTGGATCTTAGGTCGATGCTTAACCTCTGAGCCATGCTGGTTGAATGATCAGATAGTAGGAAAAGGTCGACAGCTTCCCAGTTCATTCCAGAAAGCTAGTATAACTGGACAAGTTTAGACACACACAAAAAAGGAAAACTATAGCCTAATCTCAAGTATTAATAGAGTAACAAATATTTTAATTACCAAGCTGAATCCATCAATGTACTAAAAGAAGAATGTGTCATGACAAATGAAGGTTTGTCCCAGTAGTGCAGGGATTGTTCAACATTAGGAAAGATGTTATTGTAATTAATTGCATTAATAGATTAAAGAGAAAAGAGTGTGTGTGTGTGTGTGTGTGTGTGTATATATATATATATATATATATATATATATATATACACTGAGAGACAAGACCTCAGTTTTTATCTATGTTTAATTGCCTATAACTATCTCTATAAATGCTGAAAAAAATCAAGTGATAAAGTTATATATTCATTCTTGATTTAAAAACTCTTAGTCTTAGTTATCTCTTGGAGCATTGGGGTAATTTGTTACATAGCAATAGATAATTAGTACAGTAAGCTAGGGATCAATTAAAACTTCCTTAACTTGGTAAAGAATTTTTGTCAGTGCCCGACCAGCGTGGCTCAGTGGTTGAGCATCGACCTATGATCCAGGAGATTGTGGGCAGTTCAAGGTTCGATTCCCAATCAGGGCACAAGCCTGGGCTGCGGGCTCGATCCCCAATGGGGGACGTGCAAGAGGCAGCCGATCAATGACGACTCTCTCATCATTGATTTCTCTCTCTCTCTCCCTCTCCCTTCCTCTCTCTGAAATCAATAAAGACATTTTTAAAAAAAAAAAAATTTGTCATAAACCAAAGACAACCTTCAAATGTAACAGAGAAGTACTAGATAAATTTCCATTAAATTCAGGAACAAAATGAGGGTGACTGCTATCACTGTCATTAACCATTTTTTTTCTGGAAGTTTAACCAATGGGATTTTTTAAAAAAAGAAATAAGTGGTATAAATATCAGAAAGAGTCAGAGTTAGCATGATTTGAAGATGATATGGGTGTCTATATAGATAATCAAGCAGAATAAAAGAAAAAATTATTAGAATTAATAAGAAAATTTGGTGAGATGGGTAAATACAAGATAAATATACACCTAAACTATTAGCTTCTCTGAATACTAGCAATAACTAATTAGAAGACATAATAGAAAAAGATTTCATTCACAATAGCAAAAAAATTTGCAAAATTCCTAGGAATTTACAAGAAATGTGAAATAGTTTTCTATAGAAAACTAAAATTTCATCAAAGGCTGTAAGGAGACTTGAGTAAATCAAGAGCCCTCTCCTAGTCCTGGACAGGAGCATTCAACATGGTAAAAGTGACATTCCCCCCACCCCCCTTTCGGTCAAAAGGTTCACTGCATTTCTCATTAAAATTTCAGTGTTATTTTCTTTGAGAATTGGGCAATTCGATTTTGAAGTTCGTGAATTAACAAGAAAATTTTTAAAAAGAACAAACGGGGGGCTTGCCCTATTAGATACAAAAATTTACCATAAAACTGCAGTAATTAGAAATATTACATCATCACAGAAATAGAAGAATACATAAACAGAACAAAATAAAGAGTTTAAAAACAAATCCATGTATTCATATGGGAATTTATGATAAAGAACACATTTCAAATCAGTGGGGAGTCAGTAAATGGGATGGGACTATTGCCTACCAGTTGGGAAAAAATAAGTTAAATCCTTACCTCATGTATAACCGAATACAAAAAAATAAAGCTGTAAAACTGCCAAAGGAAAGTCCAGAATTTTTTTTCACTTTTTGTCAATGTAGGGGTTTTATTTTTTGCTTCCATGTATTCTTTTGCCTTTATTTTTGTTGACTATATTACAGATGTCTCCCATTTTACACACCCCCCCCCTTGGCGCCCTCCACCTGGCCTCCACCCCACCCCCTCACCCCAGGCCTTCACCACACTATTGTCTGAGTCCCTGGGCTATGCATATATGCATATAAATTCTTTGGTTAATCTCTTCCCGTCTCCCCTCCCCCCTTCCCTCTGAGATCTGTCACAGAATATTTAGCATTAGGGTAGCCTTTCTGAGCATGACTTAAAAACCCATAAGCCACAAAGGAAAGGCAACTAATTTTGACTACATTAAGGTTAAGAACTTTTGTGTGAAGATACTATATACAAAGTTGAAACGTAAACAGTAGGCTAGGAGAAAGTATTTGTTACCTAGATATCAGGCAACGGTTCCTATCTCTGTCTGCATCTACATCGTCTCCTGGAAATCAAGAAGAAAAAGGTGTGCAACCCATTTAAACTGGAGAAATAACCCAGCCGGTGTGGCTTAGCGGTTGAGCACCAACCTAGGATCCAGGAGATCCTGGTTCGACTCCCAGTCAGGGCACATGCCCAGGTTGTGGGCTTGATCCCCAGCAGGGGACGTGCAGGAGGCAGCCAATCAATGACTCTCCCTCATCATGGATGTTTCTATCTCTCTCCCTCTCCCTTTTTCTCTCTGAAATCAATAAAGACATATTTTTTAAAAATGGAGAAATAACATGATTTGACAACTCCAGGAAGAAATAGACAATTAGTTAATGAATGAGAAAGGATGCTCAAGCTTACTAATAGCTAAAGAAATGTAACTAAAACAACAATGTAATGATTCGAAAGTATAAAAATTTAACATATTGAAAGGGTTGTGAGGAAACAGAACCTCTCACCTTGATTGGAGTGCAAATTGGTACCATTTTTTAATTTAATTGTATTTTTTGGTTAATCCGCACCTGAGGATATTTTCTCCATTGATTTTAGAGAGAGTGGAAAGGAGTGGGGCAGGGGAGAGAGAGAGAAACATCGATATGAGAGAAACATCGATTGGCTGCCTCCCACATGCAACCCAGGTACTTGCCCTTGACCTCTATTTATTGAACCCGAGACCCTTCAATGTGCAGGCCGACACTCTAACCAGGGAGCCAGACCAGCCAGGGCAGTACCATTTTTTTAATGGGACAATTCATTGGTTGCCACCAGAATCTTAAATGTCATATACTTCCAAGCTGGGAACCATGTCTTAAAGCTAGATTTCTCTGAGGATTTACTACTAGATGGACCCCAATTTGGCCAGCAGAGGCCTCTTCTGAAATACCTCAATCCCAACTGCAAACATAAGTCATACTGTGCAACTGTTTATCATATGCCCTTGTAGTGTAGCATTCTCAACCAACTCTTAATGAAAAGGTTGCATATAATCAGTCTGTAAAAATGATAAAGAATTAACTTTTATCTACATTTTAAACAAAATGCATTCCTTTGGCCCAGCAATTCAATTTTTAGGAACCTGTCCTTCAAAATACTTCCAGACATATGCAAAGATATTCATTGCAGCATTGTTTGTAATAGAGAAAAATTTAAATGACCTAAATGTCCATCAGTAAGGAACAGCTTTTCCTTCGTGATCCATCCATACTATGGATTACTCTATAGCAGATCAAAAGAAAAAGATTTTTCTCCGTGTACTGGTATGGAAAGATCTCCAAGACTTCTTGTTATATGAAAAAAGCAAGTTGCAGAGCAGGGCTTATTGGAATGATCCCATTCTTATAAGGAAAACAAAATCTCCATAACAACAATAACATGTTATACACACCCTGTCACAATTTTAAAAGTACTGGCCTTTTTCTTTGGTCCCATTTCCTTGCTTTCACTAACTCATTTCCCTCCTCCTCTATATCTTTTTCCTGTATCCACTGTTCAGATCTTGCTTTTCCTTTTAATAACTAACTCAGAGACTACCCCATTCATTTAGCAAGCATTTGTCCTGCCTGCTCTTGGTTAGGCCTTGTGCTGAACCTTGGTGGGATATAGGAAAGAACTGTATCTGATTCCACCATTAGGGAGCTCAAGTTTAGAAGGGAGAAAGACAGATAGACAATGGCAGTGTAGTGTGGTTTGAGATGAGACAGAAGTAGGCTCAGAGGACTGCCAGAGGAGGGACCCCTAGCCCAATCTGTCCCCTATAGGAGGGAACATGTGTATTGAGTGTTGAAAGAATAATAGCTTTCCTTCCTCCCCCAACCCTGCCAGAAATAGTTGCCCACTTTTGGCTCTTCCAGGAGGGATGACCTAATGGGGAAAAAATTATTGAGTCAGTACCTTTATTCAAGTCCAGGTTTGGCCATTTACCAACTCTATGATTTTGAGCAAGACATTTAACCTCTGAGCCTGTCTCCTCATCTGTGTAAAGAGGATAATGCTTACTTACCTCCTCAGGGCTGACTTTAGGATTGGAGATGACACAGGTTAAATGTCTGGGTGACTATCAACTCTTGAAGGGCAGGGGCTATCTGGGTCTTGCTTTCCTCAGGGCCAAGCGTGTAGCCTTAGATTAGGTTGGATCTAAAAACTGTATGTGTCTGGGGATGGTTCTGGGGAAAAGGATGGGCCTGACCATAGTGGGACTTTGGGATGAGGAGGCTGAGAGCAGTGCATGGGATGGAGGGGATTGCACCAAAAGAGAGAGACCAGGTGCCTGGTTTTGCATGGTGACACAGGGAGGGAAAGTCAAAGTAGGTAGCTCTGGGAAATGGAGCTCAGGCAGGGCATTCTGACCTTGGTTCTCGGCCCTGTTTTTTGGCTGATGCAATCTCTCAATCTCACAGTCCAGGGCAGGGAAGCATGGTGGACCAATACTTGCATTGGTGCAAACACATTGGGTTTTCAATCCCAACTCTGTCCTTCACTAGCTGAGTGACCTTAAACTACTCACTTAACATCTCTTAGCCTAGCTCCTTATCTGTTAAAAAGGACACCATATCACCAGCATCATGGGGTTTGTTTATTGAGGAGTAGATGAGATCATAAATAGAATTCACCTCGCTGAGTGCCTGGCACACAAGGGGTACTCAAAAAAGTGTAGCAGTTGTTAGTATTCATTTCAGTAGACAATGGAGTTCTGCTGTGGCCACGGCCTATGTGGGGTAATGGTTCTTATCTTCCACAAGTTCCAGTCAACTGGGGAGACTGACAAGGGCTAAAATAGAAGAGAGCACAGAGGGCTGTGGAAGCCCAGAGGAAGGGAGCTGGCCCCATCTAGGTCTGGCGCAGGTCAATGCAGCCTAAAAGCTGAGCCTTAGAAGATGATTAAGAGTTAGGGACATAAAGGCGAAGTGTAGAAGAACATTGCAGGCAGAAGGAACAGTGTGTGCAAAAGAACCTGATGTTACTGGGTAGAGCCAGAGGTTCTTAACCTGGAGTGTATGGGCCCCAGATGGGTTCAAGTGGCCCATGAACCTCCTGAAATTGAGAAATGTTGTGTGTGTATACCTATCTGTATTTTTCATCAGGGAAATGGTTAATGACTTTCATTAAATGCATAAAGGATTTGTGTTTCTCCCAAAAGGTTAAGAACCAGTGTTTCTGGTGACCAACTGTCATGTGAATGGATTATAAATAGGAGAGAAATTTGGTAAAATTTGTGATTTAGAAACATCATATTAGCAGTATGAGAAATGGATTCTCTGCATGGAGGCCAGCTGGAAGGCCCAAACTGGAGTGCTAGCATAGAAGAAATGGATTTGAGCAGGGCTGCTCTTGCACTACTCTAGTGGGCACCATTCACATAGCAGCATTTTAACTTCAAATTATGGAATCTAAGTCCTTTGAGAGTTATTAATGAGGTAGGCTCAATAGAAGGTGAGGGAAAGGGAGGAGTCAAGGATGAGTCCGGTGTTAGCAGAGGTCTGGGGGACAGGAGTCCAGGGTAATAGTGCAGGAGGAAAAGGGAACCTCTATTAGTGCTAACCCAGTACCCAAAGTCTTTGGTCCTAGACATAATTACTGTCTTCCATCCTACTCCTGATACTCAGAGATCCTGAGGGATATTGGAGACACTTATTTCTCTAAGGATTTCAGAGAGGGATTCTGGTTTGTGAATTTTCTGAAGAAAGTAGTGTTTGAGCCAGTCATTCGAAGTCCATAAAGATTCTGAGATGTAGAAATGGGAGAGAATGCTCTGAGAGTGTAAACCAAGGCCTGGAGGTGAGAAATGGTGAAACTAAACATTGGAGTGTGCAAAGATTAGATATGCTTCAAACAGCTGTCTGGGGAGTTCAGGCTCCTTTTTTGTGGTAGGCAGCTGGAGAGCCATGAGCAGTTCTTGAGTAGGGAAAATGACATGATCAAATTAGAATGAAGGGAAGCTAGGGAGGAGGTTGTTGTAGTAATCCAAGAGAGAGGTAAGCTAAGGTAGTGGCCATGGGGATGGAGCAGAGGGGATGGATTTGAGAGGTGATTGGGAGGAAGAGAGGACTGGAGTTAAAGACTAAAATGATAATAGGTGGGGCAGGGAGGTGCAGATGACTGAGGGTGGAGTTCATAGTAAATTGTAGTGTTCAGACCTGGCAATGCACTCATTCATTCAACAAATATTTATTGGGTCCCAGGCACTGTGCCGAGGATTAGGGATATAGCACTGAACAAAACAGATGCCTGCCCTGATAGATCTTACAGTGGGTGAGACAGATAATCAATCAATAAATAACTAAATAAATATACTGTGTCTGGTGCCACACCTATCGGCAGAAGGAACATCAGTGCAAGAGCTCTGGGGCAAGAGTGTGCTCTTTATGTTTGAGGGACACCGGAGAGACCAGTATGACTGGAGAGTGAACAAGGGGCAAGAAGAGTAGAAAATGAGGTAGTAGGGGCCAGATGACATATATATAGCCTTTGGGAGCTATTTAGCGGGCAGAATCAGCAGGAATTGGTAGCTGGAATTGCTAAGGAAGCAGGAAGAATCTAGGATGCCTCTGAGGTGTGTCTCAGGCTTGGGTGACTGGGTGGATGGTGGTGCCTTTCTCTAAGGTGGGAAATGTAGGAGAATAGGTTCGCAGTGTTAAGATGGTGAGTTAGAGTTTCCTGTGAGCTCTGGAAGCCCTAAGGGGCATCCTGGTGGAGCCTCCAGAAAGGATTAGGCATGATGAGGCTGGGACCCAGGAGAGAGACCATGCTAGAGAGAGAGCTGCAGGGGTCCTCAGCCATTCCCGAAGCTATGGAATGGAATGAAGTCAATGACAGCGTGTGGAATGAAAGAGAAGAGCACCAGAGCAGAGCTGGGTAAGAGGTACTGGCACATAAGGAATGGGGAGAGGAAGAAGAGCTGGGGGTGGGCAGAGAAGTAGGAGGAAAACCAGCAGGGAGTGGGCTCACTGAAGCAGAGGAAGGAAAGAGCCCTCGTGCACAGGAGGGGCTTGTTAAGAGTGGCAAATGTTACAGTTGGGGAAGTAAGATGAGGGTGGAAGGGAGTCTATTGGCTTTAACCACTAGGAGGTCCTGGACGACCTTACTAAGAGCAGTTTCTGTGGCGTGGTGGGCGCATGAGGCAGATTGCAGTGGGTTGAAGAGCTTGTGGGAGGTACTGAAATGGAGATGGCCAGTGTAGACAAATTTCTCAAGAAGCTTAGCTGTGAAGAGGAGAGAGGGGCAGTAAGTGCTAGAGGGAGATGTGGGGGCAGATAGAGGGTTTTTTATTCCCAGATGGGAGAGACTTGAGCTTCTATAAATGTTGGTAGGAAGGAGGCACCAAGAGGGAGAGGTTGAAACACAGGAGGGAGAGGGGATGATTGCTGTGGAGGAGGTAGCAGGGGTGGGCTACAGAGCCCAGGTGGAGGGACTCGCCTTAAATAGCATAGGGAAGGAAAGCACAGGAGGTGGTGGTAGTGAGGGGTGGGGGAGAGAATACAAGGGCATTAAGAGACTTGGTGAAGGAAATGCTTCAGGAAAGTTCAAAACAATAAATGGATATCTCTGACCGACGGCATGGATGCTGGAGCTAGGAGGAAGCAAAGAATACTTCTGGTTGGGAGTCAGGGAGGGCTTCCTGCATGAAGCAGCATTTGAGCTGGGCCATGAAGTTCAGACCAGATTTCAATAGGCAAAGATCTGTGCAGAAGGAAGAAACAGAATTAGCAAAGGCATAGAGGCGTGAAAAGGCTGGACATGCTGATGGAATCAGGAGCAGCTAGTGTGATGAAGGCTGGGCATGAGTGAGCAGGATAGCGTTGATGCCACTGATAATGACAGTAATAAGTTATCCTGTGTGAGGCATCAAGCCTACCCTGTGGTAGGTAGGTGCTTTACATACTTGAATTTATTTAATCCCACCAAGCCCTGCAGGATAGGTATTTCTTCTTCGTTTTATCAGACAAGGAAAATAAGTCCTAGAGGTGAAGAGATGGGCCCAAATTCATCCAGGTCGTAGGTAGTGGGGGCTGATCATTCAAACCCACATCTATCTGACTCTAAAGCCCTTGCCTTTTCCACCTGACAGGAAAGGCCAAGTGAAGCCATAATGTGGGGGAAACTTGAATGCCAAATTGGGGAGTCTGAACTTTATCCAGGAAGCAATGGGGAGCCAAGGTGGGTGTCTGATTCCACCAAGGAGAGATTCATGGTTAAAGGTGGGCTTTAGGAAGGCTAACGTGGTTCAAGAGGGTAGAAAGAAGAAATCAGCAAGTGGCTGCGGTGTCAGGGTGAAGGGTAGCAGGGGCCTGGCCTGGATATGAGGGAAGTGAGCAGTGAGCCTGGACGATTATTTGTTCCTCATGACAGCCTTGAGAAGTGTGGAGTTTTCTTCTCCTTTTATAGATGAAGAATGGGAGACTCAGAAAGGGAGAGCTACTTGCTCAGGACTTGAGCCCTGGTTCATGTGATTTTGTTGACTCAGGGGCTCTGTGGAACAATGTGTCAGAGGGAACTCTGAGCAGGAGGAGGGTGTGCGTGCCTGCGTGCGCGTGTGTGCTGCCTGTGCGTGCCTGTCTGTCTGTGAGATGGACAGCAGTGCCTTCCCTTGCCTATCCTCTTTCCTTCCCACCTCTCCCAGGTTCCTGGATTCCATACTTACCGCCTCCCCCAAGCCAAGGGGTCTGGGAGTGGGGTGATACTGTTTCATTGGCTCTCCCCGGAAGATCAGGCTCTTCACTCCCAAGGCACCCGGTGTGTGTCCCCCGCCCACTGTCTGTCCATCCACCCCATGAAACTGTAGTGCAGCTCCAGTGACTGCCACATGCAGTATGGCCCCTGGTACCCCTCCGCAGTGCCCTAGGGACAGGCGTTTGTGCCTTCCATGACTCCTCCCTGCCTCTGTGTGCTTGCAAATGGCTACCTTGGGAATTAGATTCAGCTCATGAGCAGTGAACAAGAACCACCACCATATTCCCATTGCTCGTATTTGTCAGGCACTTGACATATGTTCCAGTCCTTTCAACAATCCAGTGGGGTTGTCATATAAGTCCCATTTTTACAGATGAGAAAACTGAGGCTCCAAGAGGGGTGATAATATGCCTAGGGACATACCCTGGAAGCACTTGTAGAGCTAGCATTGGAACCCAGGTCTGTTTGAGTCCAAGGCTGTGGGCTTTCCACACTCCAATTTTAAGCATTTCCTATTTTCCCAACCCTGAGCCTTCAGGAAATACAAATCTTTGTCCTTCAAGGGCAGGGTGGATTTTTGGAGTCAGTGCCAAGTTCACCCAAAGACTCTGGTCAGATGAGTCTGAGACTTGGAACTCCAGGGATTCCAGGTTTAACTCTTGACTCTTAACACTCATCCAGATATGTGACCTGGGGCAGTTAACCTACCCTCACCGAGCTTCAATTCCCTCATCTCTAAAATATTGCAGAGTTGTTGTGAGGTTGGGGGAGAGGGGAGTTAAATGAGATGATGTATATGCAAAGTGCCCCAGAGAGCAATTTGCTACTATTTATATTCAAATGAAGGTTGGGCGCCAGTCTGGTCTGAATTGGAGTTTGTACTTTCTCCCTAAGACCTGAAGACTGAGCCTTGCCTGGGTGTGGGGGAGGGTTGTCCTAGGAGGGGACCAGCCTCAGGCTCCTTTGACCTAGTAGGGTGTGGCCCTGGATAATCAATCACACTAGCCTCCCCATATGACCCCCATCCTAGCCCCACCTCCCTGGTTCCAGCCCTTCATGTATCTCCCCTGCTCTGCAAACTAATGCCTCTGCCTCTCTCTGTCACCCGCCGCCTGTGGCCTCTACCCTGCCCTTCCTGGTCCCAGGGAAGAGGAGGAGGAGGAGACTGAGGAAGAGGAAGAGGAAGACGCTCATCAGTTCTGCTGTCCAGCCTCCGAGTGCAGCAGTCCCTCCTCTCGGTAACTGAGAGGACAAGGGCCATTTTCTATGCAGAAGCAAAAGCCTTAACCAGCCCCCTTTCCCCCCTCCCCGCAATCCTCCATGGGACCCCATCCCTGCTTCAAGAACCAGATGGGCAAGCATCGTGCCCCTTCCTCCCCTACCTCCTTCTTGGAATTTTTACCCCCACTGCTGCCTCCCCTGGACTCCAGCCCCCAATTCTAAAGGCTGGAGCCCTAGGTCTGACTAAAATGTGGGAGCAGCAGAGCTTGGAGCTTGGAACCTGGATCGTCCCTCACCTGCACCCCACTTCCCAGGCACCCTGGAGCCTGCCACTCCTGGAGAGGTCTCCAAATGACATCCCAAGGACCTACCTCTGTCCTCTGTGAGCACAAACAGAGATGCAGGGTGCCTAGGGCTCAGAGGACCAGACGGGGGTCGGGGGGACGGGACCCAGCCTGCCTAGTTCCTGGTCACTCTCCCTTCCTGTGGCCATCGCTGCCATCTCTGCCACTGCTTGAGGGCCTTGTCCCATGCCCCGTGCCACTCCCATAGTGCTCTGTAAATATTATCAGGAGGAAAAGGCCTATCAGAGTGCTTGTCGCTGTGTACAAAGGAATTTCCATCAATAAAAGCTGATCTCTTCTCTCTGTCTGATGTATATTCCACCCCACCCCTGCTTCCCTCTCCCTATCCTCACCAGGGCCTTATCTGCTTTGCTATCCAGGGCTGGGAACAGTGGTTGGGAAAGAGAGTAGGGTTTAATTTTCAACACCCCAAAGGCACCCAATAAATGAATGAATTTTGTGGCGTTCTCACCATGTTTTCAAGCCTGGTGCCTTCTCCAGCCGGTCAGCCTTGAGGAAGCTCGAGCTGGCCAACTTGGACATGTCACTTGGCCTCTCTGCTGCCTGGTTTCCCCGTGTGTAAAAAGAGGAGGGAGGCTTGACCAGAGGGCCTCCAAGGGCTTCTCCAACTCTGACATTCTGTCAAACTGAGATGCTACAATTACAAGAAACTATGAATTTAAGATGTAATTCAGTGATGCATTTCATGCAATCCTGTGGCTTCTAATTCTACAATAATTTTGGATTCTCCAATCCCGTGGTTTTAAGATTTTATGGCTGTGCCATTTCAAAAATGTTCTGATGGTATGAATTAAATATTCTGAGATATTAAGAGTCCTTGATTCTGCACTTTCAAGATTTTGATTCTACAGTTTTAGGGATCTCTGAATCTGAGGGGAAGCCATTTGCCCCAGATGCAATGACCCTAAATGTTTCCTGCACCTGCCAGAAGCTGGTTCTAAGAATCCCTGGGGGCTGTCAGCAGGGGGATAAAAGGGGTCCTTTATGGGCTCTAGGACCCACATCTTTATGGGCTGTAGGACCCACATCTTCTGTCATGTGTCTGTTAGGAGCAAAGCCAGGAGACTCCCAAGTGAGTTCATACCCCGACTTTCCCTTTCTATGCCTTTGGCATTAGACAAATCTGAGTTTACCTCTGGTCTGCCTCTCGCTCTCTATGTAAACTGGAGCAAGGGTTTTATTCTTATGCTTCATTTTCCTCCAAGTACAGTGAGAATATATCTACTTCTCTGGGTTGTCATGCGAATTAGCAAGAAAACACAAGAAACCCAGTATAGGGTCTGGTGCTCTGTGGGCAGGTGGGCAGTGATCAGTGGCCCTTGTTTTGATTAAGGCCCAGGTGAGCGTCCTTCCTCTCCTTTCTTTGCTCTTTGCCTTCAGCATCTCCATCACATTGACCCCGTAGGTTTTCCAGAGGCTCACCTCATTCTCACTCACTGTTTCACTCAGTCAGTTCATCTACTCATTTACTCGTTCATGCTCTCATTTCTTTTCCTCCTCTCCCTTACTTACTCCTTCAGAAGGCATTGCTTGAGCACCTATTCTGTGCAAGACTCCAAGCTAAGTACTGTGAGGGACCAAAAGTAAGACAGCGGCTGTGTTCTCCATAAGTTCTCTGTCTCCCAGGGGAGATGAGAAATCTCTGAGGAAAGTAGGCAGGGTGTGGAGGGTTGAAATGATTGAGCAGATATGGCTTCAGTACGGAGCAAAATATATTCTTGACCCAAAAGGAGGGAGATGTCAAGGTGGGCTGAAGGGTGCTGTCCAAGAGGGCTTGCTGGAGGAGGAGGGCAAGAATGGAAGGCTGGGAAGGGTTTGAATAGGTGTCGAGAGGTGAGAAGGCATTACAGGAGAGAGAAAATGGACAAAAACCTGGTGGAGAGCTCTAGGGTCATGTTGAGGAATGGTGCGTAGACTGTTCTGTTTGGCTCTGCAGGGCATGTGGGTCTAGGTGACCGATGTCTGGGATGCGGAAGAACATTCTACCCTGCATTTGACTGGAGACAGAAGGAAGTAGGGGGAACAGGGATCCAACTAAATGGAGAGACAAGGCAAGTCAAGGTCAGATGGCCATCGTGGGAGCTGTGGTGTAGACTCCTGTGTAGGCAACTGAATTGGCTGAGGGTCTGTACTGCGGAAAGGGGGCAGGTTTCTATCAGCTGTGACGGAAGCGTTTGTGCCTATGCGCATGTGTGGGTGTGTTTGCATGAGGCAGCCAGTCTAACAGGAGCAAGAGACTGTGCACTGGCATGTATCTGAGGGAATGTGATTGTGTGAGGCTGGGTGCGAGGAATTCTGAGTGTGCATGGTCAATTGTGGGACATGGTGACTTTCTGTGCCTGGTGGAGATCATCACAAGACTGGATGTGGGTGGCTTTTGTGCATAGGGGGCTGCGGCTTCTAGAGTGATAGTTGTCAGGCAGGATGGTCACATAGACACGCATGGCTCTTAGGGTACCAAGATGGCTGCTGAGCACCTGCTGTGTGTTGGGCCTGGAGGATCCACAGAGATGAATCACACCAGCCACTGCTCTTGGGAAACAGGGGTGGGGGATGGACACTTTAATAGATAATTACAAGTTAGCTGGAGATGAGGACCACCTGTGACATGAATGTCAGGTTCGGAGTCAGAACCGACTTCCCAGGAGGGCTTTCCTGCCCAGGGTGCTGCAAGATGCAGATGAGCTTCCCCAGACAGAAGGAGTCTGCGGGTGAAGGGGAGAGAGAGGGAGGGCATCCTGAGCGGAAGAAACCAAGGAAGAACATAAGCACAGGCATGGGTGATGCATATCAGCTCGCCATGGCCTAGGAAGTGCAAGTAGCCGTCTGTTGCCTACTCTAGGAGCTTAAATGTGGGGGAGACACTAAAAAAAGCTAAAAGGGGGACACTGGCCTGGAAGGTAGGGGACTTGGATTCTTGGGCAGCAGAAACAGTTTGCAGAAGAGCTGTGGGAGAAGAGGGAGGTGACTGGAGTCCCTCCACCTCCCGAGGGGTCTGGTCTCCTTGCCCAGTCTTTCTCCAGAGCCCACAGCCCCTGGCCTCATCAAGGTGCACTGACCTCCTCATCTTGTTTTCTTGTCTCTCACTTCTGGTCCCCTGCTTCCAGCCCAAGTTGTCATGGGGATAGTCCTCAGCATCCCTGGCTTCCTCTTGCCCTCATCTTATGGTATCTATAGCAACAGCCCCCATTCATTTCCATGGCAACTGCATCCTGATCCCATCCCCTGCTGGCTGCTTGGCTCGGGCAGTGCCAGTAAAGGGAAGGAGGGAGAGAGACCTCCTATTAGGAGCAGCAACCGGGAGGGTTGGCGTCTCTGCCATGGGCAGGCTACCAGGAATCCATACAGAACGTCCTGCCCTGCTTCTCCCCATCTTAGAGCCTTGACTCACAAGGTCTTTCACTCCTCAACTCCTCTTATCCAAGGCCCCATTCAATAGCTTCCTCACTTAGGAAGCCTTCAGGCGACAGAGGAACTAACAGGGCTCTGGGCTTTGAGTCCCTGTTCTGCCACTTGCTGAGACCTTTGGCAGTTGTTTCCCCCTTCAGAGCCTTTTTCCTCACATTCAGAATAGGAATCCTAATTCTTCCCTCACATTTGCCATGTGGATTAAATAATGTGCAGAAAATGCCTGACACAGGGAAGGTGCACTGTAAGTGCGAGTTTATTTTTATTCTGCTCAGCCACCCCCAAGCAGAAGGAATCTCTCTCCTGAGCTCCCCCAGCACTTCCTCTGTTTCCCAGCCCTGAGAACTTTCAGCTTTGTACTGTGGTTATTTGTGAAACATGGTTTGCTTCCCCCGATGCAGAGGACGCTCTCAGTTCCCCCACAGAATAGCCCAGCAGAGAGTGCACCCAAGGGTGTGTGTGGTGGGGGTCCACCTGATCAGCATGTCCCTGAGTGTTTTGGGGACTCTGAGTTAAGGGATTTCACATCCCCAGGTCTCATTTCTTCAGCCCATAGGTCTGACTTCTGGAGTAATGCCCTCAAGCATTGTCCTTTTTGCCAGGCCCTCTAGGAGGGAGCCTGAGCTGACAGCCTGACCTCCCTGCCACTATTCCCTTTGCAACCAAAAGAGGGTGTCGAGAGCTCTGGGGGCTGGAAGGTTGGGGCTGAAATAAATGTCAATGAGAGGAGAGCCAGGGGCACCAAGGAGCCAGAAGTGGGGAAAGGCAGAGAGATGTCACGAAAAGACAGCTTGGGCCCTAGATTTGCATCCTCACTTTCTCACTTTATGGCTGTGTGGCCTTGAGCCAGTTTACATCACCTCTCTGAGCCTTAGTGTCCTCATCTGTAGAATGGTGCTAATGATGCCTGCCTCAGTAAGTTGCAAGGCTTCGATGAACTAACTAATGCCCTTGCCTTAAGGATCGTGGTGACTAGAGGGCCCTATGGCAGCACAGAGAAGGGCCCTGTAAGCCAACCTGTGTGGAGGGGACAGGCAGGCATGGAAGGGCACAACTAAGCTAACTGTTCAAAGGTGAGCAGGAGGTTGCCAGGTTGGGGTATTGGAGCAGTGGGTATAAGAGGCAGAGATCAGGTCAGGAGAGCATTGCATGGATATGGGGAAGAAGCTGGAGGTTATCCCACGGGTGATAATTCCTCAAACACCTGTTAGATCGTGTTCCCCCTCCACTCATCTCAATCAGAGTAAAAGCCAGTCTTTATTACCCTGGCCAGTGTGGTTGAATGGTTGAGCATCGGCTCACGCACCTAAGAGTCAAGGGTTCGATTCTCCATCAAGAGCACGTATCTGAGTTCCACGTTCAATCCCTAGCCCCGGTCGGGGCACATGCAGGAGGCAACCGATCGATGTGTCTCTCTCACATCGATGTTTCTCTCTGTCTCCCTGTCTGTCTCTCTCTCCCTCTCCCTCCACTCTGTCTAAAAAAATCAATGGAAAAAAATATCCTCCGGTGAGGATTAACAAACAAACAAAAGAAAGCCAGTCTTTATTGTGGGCTCAACGCCTTTCATGATTTGGCCCCTTATTACCTCTGATCTTATCACTTTCCTTCCTGTCACTCTGCTCCAGCTACATCTCCTTGCTATTCTTCAGTCACACCAGGCACAGTTCTACCTCAGGGCCTTTGCACCGGCTCTACCCTCTATCTGCACTGTTCTTGCCTCGGATAACCACACAGCTTACTCTTTCACTTCCATCAGGGCTCTGCTTATATGCCATTTCTTCAAAAAGCTCTCCCCTGACCACCACATCTAAAACAGCACCTTTTATTATTGTGCTGCAATTTCCTTCCTAGTCCTTATCTCTACCCGAAATGATAGTATATATTTATAGTCCGCTTCTTCCGCTAGAATGTCACCTCCCTGACGGAACAAATCTTATGTGTCTTGTTCACTATTACATTTTCAGCTCCCAGCACTGTGCCTGACACAGAGAAAGTACTCTATTGTTGTTTGCTGGTTGAGTCATGAGAAGCCATGGAAGGATTTTAGTAGGAGAGCAAAAGAGTCAAATTTATACTTTGCAAAGCTCTCTCTGGCCAAAGGATGGAGAATGGATTGGATGCTGTGGTCAAAATTTATCTGTCCTCTTACCTAATAAGCCTACCAGAGCTCATTCATTGACTCCCTTCCTCTGGAAGTTTTTCTTTTCTTTTCTTTTCTTTTCTTTTCTTTTCTTTTCTTTTCTTTTCTTTTCTTTTCTTTTCTTTTCTTTTCTTTTCTTTTCAATATATCTTTATTGGTTTCAGAGAGGAAAGGAGAGGGAGAGAGAGAGAAACATCAATGATGAGAGGGTCATTGATCAGCTGCCTCCTGCAGGCCCTTGAGTGGGGATCGAGCCTGCAACCCGGGCATGTGCCCTGACCGGGAATCGAACCCCGATCGCCTGGATCCTAGGTCGATGCTCAACCGCTGAGCCACGCCCGGCTGGGCTGGGAGTTTTTCTTGAGCACTTACTCTGCTTCAGGCCTTGTACTCTGTGTTAGTTAGGAGATTACTGAATTCTCTTCTTGTGCTGGGATTCTGGGAGTCATGACCACAAATAGCTGTCACACTTTGCCAAAGCTGTACCATAAAAAGGACAGACGTGCTGTGTGGGGGAGCTCAAAACAGGATCAGGCATGATTTCTGGCTGGAGGCGGGCTTCGGGAGGGCTTCTTAATGGTGGCATCTGACCTGAATCTTGATGGAACTAGGGTGTGGGGGGATTTCTCAGATTGCAGATGGCAGAGATGATAGGGACTGTATTCCAGGTGAAAGGTATTGTGTGAGCAGCTTTGGAGGTAGAAAGCAGAGGAGTATTGGGGAGAAACAGGGTCTGGGCCAGGCTGGAGAGAGGGGTGGGTGGGGTGCGGGACTGGCAGCCAATCCTGCAGCATGGCTTAATGTTGAAGAGTGTGAGCTCTGGAGTCAGGCTGCCTGGATTTGGATCCTGGTTCTGTTGTTAATAGCTGTGTGTGATCATAGATATGTTCCTTAACCTCTCTGGGCCTTGGTTTCTTTATGTGTAAAGTAAAGATAATAACAATACCTATCTTATGGGGTTGTTTTGAAGAGTAAACAAGCTATTAAATGTGAAGTGGTAAGAATGGTGCCAGGACATGCTGCGTGCTCTCTAAGCATTAGCTATTGTTACCTTGGAGAGGCCTCAAATGCCACAATAAGGAACTGGGGTGTCTCTTGTGGGCAATGGGAGCTATGGATGGTTCATGAACAGGGAGACTATTGATTAAAAATTGAGCAGGAGCTGTGTACTGAGAGAGAGGTTTGAGAGGTGGTAGGCAAGATCCTGCTGTCCTGAAGGGGAGGAAAGGTGCATATTAAATGCCTGGGGTAAGGGTAGGGGTAGGGGCAAGGGGCTAGGCTGAGTCTGACTCCTGAAGGGGGACTTCACAGGCCCCTGAGGCCCATGAGGAGAGAGAATTTGGGGTAAAGAGCAGCCCCCCAGTTTGTTTCTGCCTAGCTTCTGGTAGTGTTGCAGGCTGATACTTGGAAGGGTAGAATACGAACAGTGGGCGGGAGCTCCACCCCTGCAGCCCAGGACCCGCCTTGTGGGTGCAGCTTCGCTGCAGAGCCCAGCACCCAGCCCAAAGTGCTCTTCTGCAAAGGCTGGCAGGTCTGCTGCAGCTCAAGCTCCTGCACTGGTAGGGAGCCCCACCTCAGCTCTCCTCCGCCTTGCACCCTGGCCTTTGCCAAGTGGGAGCTGAGGAGTGGCTCCTTAACCCTTTCACCAGCCAAGAGCCCCCTCAACCCTGTGCCTACCCAAAAGAGACCATTACCTGGGCCCAGCCACACCCATCTCCCCCCTCTCCCCAGGCATCACTAGACCTCCCTCTTAATTCCCTCTCCTGTTCGCCCACCTCCGTGCTCCTCACCATGCCCTCTGGGCTCAGGGCGTCTGGGCTCAGGGCGTCTGGGCTGTGTCGCCACCTGGGTTCCCTGGTAGCCTGGTTGCCATGGCACCATGGGAGCAGGTCTGGTGGAACAACAGCTCTGGGTAACCAGGGCAGGCAAGGCCTAGGGCCCAGCTCTTACCACTCTTCAGCCTTGAGACCCTTGTCTCCCTCCCCCAGCCGAGCAGAGGAGGCCATGAGGAGAAAAAGGAAGCTGCCCCGCAGGGCAGCTCTTTACCTGTGAGGATGCTGGATGGGAGGCACCTCCCACTGCCTCTGAGCCCTGTGCCCGGGCAGCCAGGGAACCCTGGGAACTGTCCAGGCCCAAGTCCAGGCCTCTAAGGGCAGGGCTGGGGCTGCAGGGAACAGGACTGGGCAGGGAGGGGAGAGTTTGGATGCCCAGGATGCCAGGAGTGGGCCTCGGGCCTGGGGACAGGGCTGATCTGAGGTGGTGCTGGGGATCAGGCAGGGAAGGAAACCACAGCACAGGTTGTGTGGGGGAACAGAGCCAGGAGGGAATGGAGCTTTGAGGGGAAGAGGCCTGGGGGGAGGGGGGAGCTATAAGGGAAATGGCCCATCAAGGGAAGGTGGATTTGGAGGCGGACCTATTAGGACAGGATTATCAGAAAAAAATCAGACTTGGGACAAGACCGGGAGGAAACTAGTCTGGAGACAAGTTTGTAAGGGGATGTGGCCATGAGGGAACCAGGCAGTGAAGGATGAATAGGACTGCAGACAAAACTGAGAAGACCAAGCCTCAAGTGTAGAGGATGGAGCTGGGAGGGGATAGGGTCTGGGGGGGAGGGTGCAGAGGGCTGGGGGCGGGGTGCAGAGGGCACTGGAGGATGGGGCTGGGAGGGGATAGGGTCTGCGGGGGCAGAGGGCACTGGAGGATGGGGCTGGGAGGGGTGAGGCTGACGTGGCATGAAGATCGGGCTGTAGGGCAAAGGGACCTGAAGGCAAGGGACCATGAGGGCAGCGAGGAGACAGCTTGGGGGGTAGGATTCCTTTCTGGCCTTGGAGTATTGGGGTCCCTGTAACTGTGAGGAAGCTGAGGGGGATGGGGTTTCGGAAGGGATTTGGTCCACATACTCAGTCTGGCCCAGCAGGCGTCCTTTGTTCCCACATCCTGGCTTATCTTATCTAATCCCCACAGTGTGGAGGGTGATGCCCCAGGCAGTGACCTGAGCACAGCGGTTGATAGTCCTGGGAGCCAACCCCCCTACCGGCTGAGCCAGCTGCCCCCCAGCAGCAGCCATATGGGGGGTCCCCCTGCTGGGGTGGGCCTTCCCTGGGCTCAGCGGGCTCGCCTCCAGCCAGCCAGTGTTGCCCTGAGGAAGCAGGAGGAGGAGGAGATTAAGCGCTCCAAGGCCCTGTCGGACAGCTACGAACTCTCCACGGACCTGCAGGACAAGAAGGTACAGGGGAGATGGCTGTGGTTGGGGGTAGGAGTAGAGATGGGGGTATGCGGGAACTGGGGGGGATTGGGACGTGGCACTTGAGGGTTGTCTGCATAGTCGGCTAGTGAGGCTGGAATGGGAGAAGACTGGCTCCAGGACCCTTCACCCTATGGGGACTCATTCACCACTGATTCAAGTCTCACTTCCCTCAGCAAACGCGATTCAGCTCTATACTGGGCACTGGAGGTGCAAAAATGAATGAGACCTGGACCCCGTCCTCAAAAATCTCAGTTTAATGGGAGAAACACACACTTAAGTTGACAATTTCAGAAGAGTGTGCTACAGTATATCACAAGATATTGTTTAGCTAAAGGGGAGGGCACAAAATACTAAGTATAGAAAAATAACTGGAAGGATATATACCAAAATTTTGATTGTGGTTATGCCTAGGTGTTGGGACTTTAAGTGAACCAAATTTTTTCCCTTCCTTCTTTCCTCCCCTCTCTCCCCTTCCACACCCTCCTTCCCTCTCTTACCCTCTCTCCCTCTCCTTCCTTCCTCACCTCCTTCTTGCTCTCAATTTCATTCTTTCTTTTTTCACTTTTATTGAATTCATTGGAGTTACATTAGTTAATAAAATTATATAGGTTTCAAGTGCACAATTCTAAAATATATCACCTGTATACTGTATTGTGTGTTCACCACCCCAAGTCAAGTCTCCTTCCATCACTATTTATCCCCCCTATACCCTCTTCCACCTCCCCCCACCCGCCCCCTTCCCCTCTGGTAATCACCAGACTGTTGTCTGTGTCTGAATTTTTTGGTTTTGTTTTTTGCTTAATTCTTTCACTTTTTTCTTTCTTTCTTAAAAAAAAAATTTTTTTTATTTCAGGGAGAGGGAGAGAGAGATAGAAACATCAATGATGAGAGAGTCATTGATCGACTGCCTCCTGCACGCCCCCCACTGGGGATCGAGCTGCAACCCTGGCATGTGCCCTGACCAGGAATCAAGCTGTGACCTCCTGGATCATAGGTCGTCGCTCAACCACTGAGCCATGGCAGTCAGGCACCTTCCTTCCTTCCTTCCTTCCTTCCTTCCTTCCTTCCTTCCTTCCTTCCTTCCTTCCTTCCTTCCTCCCTCCCTCCCTCCCTCCCTCCCTCCCTCCCTCCCTCCCTTCCTTCCTTCCTTCCCTGTTTTTTCTAACTTTTTTGGAATACTGACTGTCTACTTCTCATAAATAATAAAAGAAAACCACAATCCAGTCCCGTGTGACAAGTGCTGTCTGAGATTAGAAAGAAAAGACAGTACTGAGAGCGAGGCCTGGCGCATTCAGGTGGCTGTAAACCGTTAGCGGTTACTCGGTGGTAGTGTGGTTGAGGTCCAGGGAGGTGAGGCCGTAGTGAGTGTCTGACCTTGTTCCCCTCGCCCCTCCCTGCCAGGTGGAAATGCTGGAGAGGAAGTATGGGGGCTCCTTCCTGAGCCGGAGGGCTGCCAGGACCATCCAGACGGCCTTCCGCCAGTACCGCATGAACAAGAACTTTGAGCGGCTCCGCAGCTCAGCTTCGGAAAGCCGCATGTCCCGACGCATCATCCTTTCCAACATGCGGATGCAGTTCTCCTTTGAGGAATACGAGAAAGCACAGAACCCCGCGTACTTCGAGGGCAAGCCTGCCTCGCTGGACGAGGGTGCCATGGCCGGTGTCCGGAGCCACCGGCTTGACCGGGGGCTCCCATATGGAGGCTCCTGTGGAGGGGGCATCGATGGTGGGGGAAGCTCTGTCACCACATCGGGAGAATTTTCCAATGACATCACAGAGCTCGAGGACTCCTTCTCCAAACAGGTCAGCATCCCTGAAAAGGGCCTTTCTGCCCCATCCCTATGCTCTGGTTACTCCTATGATTTTTTACCTAAAAGGTGTTGCCCGACAAACATTTAAGCTACCATGAGTAGGGACTGTGAGAACAGTGAGAAAGAATTGGCAAGACAAAAAATTATATTGTTAAAATCTGGGTGTATGGAATACATAAGAAAATTGAAGTTCTCACTCTTTGGAACTTGATCAACTATCAAATTAAGGCCTAACTAACAGGCAATGAGCCCCTGGTGTATGCACCACATAGTGACCTGTGAGATAGGGGTCCAACTTTACAGAGGAGGCGACTGAGACCCTGAAAGCTGAAGTGACTTTTCCAAAATGGATTGGAACTCAGCTCTGTGTTTCCAGAGCCCATGCCCTTTCACTTACACCACAGAGCTCCCCCTATGCTGGGCGCCATGGGGGAGACGGGTGAACCGCCAGGTTCCCTGTTCTCAAAGATCTCCCAGATCAGTAGCTCTCAAGGATCTAATGGCCGACACATGTGTATGTGACTGTCTCCTGAAATAGAGGTGTGCTCAGAGCCATGAGAAAGGATCACATATAGTAACCTGAGAACCCAGAAGAAGGAGAAGAAACTTTCTGGGAGGACCAGGGAAGGCTTCTTTGTCAAGATTTTGCAAGTTAGAGCTAGTTGGCAGGGTGTTGCTTGCATAGACATTTCATCAGCAAAAGCTTGGAAGGGTGGGAATGTAGCAGGCACTGATAGTGGGGCATCATTCTAGGCTTGGGTATGTCAGCACAGCTGCTTGGGTGCAGATTCCAGTCCTGCCACTTCCCAGCTATGTGACCTTGGGCAAACTGTTTAACCTTACTGGAACATGATGAATAAAATGGAGATAGCCCTAGCTAGTTTGGCTCAGTGGCCTGTGGACTGAAGGGTCCTGGGTTCAATTCCAGCCAAGGGCATGTACCTCGGTTGTAGGCTCGATCCCCGGCCCTGGTCAGGGCCTGTGCAGGAGGCAACCAATCGATGTGTCTCTCTCACATCGATGTTTCTCCTCCTCTCTCTCTCTCTCCCTTCCACTCTCTCTAAAAAGCAATGGGAAAAATATCCTCAGGTCAGAATTAAAAAGAATAATGATAAAATGGAGATAAAACTTTCCTTTTAGAGTTGTTTTGGAGATTCAGTTCAGCTGGGTAATGTATAGAAAAACACCTAGTATGTGGTCGGTACTAAGCACATGTTAGTTTCCTCCTTAAAGCCAAGAAGGTAAATTGTTGAATGAATGAATGAATGAAGCTTTATAAGAGAAGAAATCACTCTGCCTAACTTCTGTGATCTGGCCCTGCCATCAGCCTAGACATGCCTCCCTGAAGCTTGTGAAGGGGTATGTGGGGTGAGAGGTAGAGGGGAGGAAAGAAGTATTAAAGAAAAATCTAAATCATTCATCTATTCACTCATACAACCAACATTAGTTGAACATCTCTTCTGCATCAAGAAATGTGTTGAGCTGAGTTAGAAAGAGAGAAACTGGGCCTGGAACTATCCTTCAAGGGGGAGTAGAGGGAAGAAGCTCAGAGTCTGGTAGAGAGATCAAAGAACCAGGCCTAGGCCAAGCTCTCAGTGCTATCCAAGTCTGATGAGGAAGTGTATTAGTTATCTATTGCTGCATAACAAATGACTCCAAAAGTTAGTAGCTTAAAACTATATTTAAAGAGTGAGCTGAAACAACAAATATTTATTATCTCTGAGGGCCAGGTATCTGGGAGTGGCTTGGCTGGTGGTTCTGGCTCAAGGTCTCTCATGAGCCTGTAATCAAGCTGTAAGGTGGGATGGCAATCTCAGAAGACTTGACTGGGGCTGACAAGTCTGCTTCCAAGCTCAGTCGCTTGGCTCTTGGCAGGAGGATTCATGTTGTCACTACGTGGGCCTCTCCATAGGACTGCTTATGCCATGGCTTCCCGTAGAGCAAAGGGTCTGAGAGAGAGAAAGCACAAGCAAGCGAAAGCTCTCAGGACAGAAGCTGTAGTCTTTCATAACCTAATCTTATCTTAAGAAGTGATATCTTATCACTTCTGCCATATGCTACCAGTCCCACAGAATGGCTCCTGGGAGTTATTTTATATATTGCAGAGAGCCTGTGGAGGTGGGGGAGGGGAATCCCTTTTCTTGGCTGACCTTTCCCTCCTCCCTCATTCTCATCCTTCTTCCATCCCACCAACCTTCCCTTCATATTCCTTTTCTTTTTCTCCCTTTCCCTCCTCCCCTTTCTCTCCAAACACAGGTAAAGTCTTTGGCTGAATCCATCGACGAGGCCTTGAACTGCCACCCATCGGGGCCCATGTCTGAGGAGGCAGGGTCAGCCCAACTGGAGAAACGAGAGTCAAAGGAGCAGCAAGAGGACAGCTCAGCCACATCCTTCAGTGACCTTCCCCTCTACTTGGATGACCCAGTTCCCCCACCATCCCCTGAACGACTGCCCAGCACAGAGCCCCCACCCCAGGGCCGGCCTGAGTTCTGGGCACCAGCCCCTCTCCCGCCAGTTCCTCCACCAGGGCCACCAGGGACCCGGGAAGATGGTAGCCGTGAGGAAGGCCCTCGAAGGGGGCCTGGGTGCTTGGAGTGTCGGGATTTCCGGCTGCGAGCTGCTCACCTTCCCCTGCTCACCATTGAGCCTCCTAGTGACAGCTCTGTGGACCTGAGTGACCGCTCAGATCGCGGCTCTGTCCACCGCCAGCTGGTGTATGAGGCTGATGGCTGTAGCCCCCATGGGACCCTGAAGCACAAAGGGCCACCAGGCAGGGCCCCGATCCCACATCGCCACTACCCAGCCCCAGAGGGCCCAGCCCCAGCCCCACCAGGGCCCCTGCCACCAGCCCCCAACAGTGGCACTGGGCCCAGTGGTGTGGCTGGGGCTCGGAGGATGGGGAAGTGCGAGGCAGCAGGCGAGAACTCTGATGGTGGAGATAATGAGAGCCTTGAGAGCTCCAGCAATTCCAACGAGACCATCAACTGCAGCTCTGGCTCCTCTTCGAGGGACAGCCTGAGGGAGCCTCCAGCCACTGGCCTGTGCAAGCAGACTTACCAGCGAGAGACGAGGCATAGCTGGGACTCTCCAGCCTTCAACAATGATGTGGTGCAGAGGCGGCATTACAGAATCGGCCTCAACCTCTTCAATAAGTATGTGCTTCCCATTTCTGCCCCCCTTGCTCCTTCCTACCCTGCCACTAGGCGCTTTGACCCCTGGGGCTGAACTCCAAGCACTAATTTGCTTCTGCCAGCTTCTCATTTTGTGGATGTTGTTTCTCCCCAGCCGTTCAGTAAAGAGGATTGGCAACAGGGTGGCAGAGTAGAAATTCCCCCAACACACCCATAAGAGGTGCTGCTAGTCCTAGCACTGCCTCTGGCTGACTGTGTGATCTTGGGTGAGATGCTCCCCTCTCGGAGCCCCAGTTCACTATATATAGAATGGATTCTGATCCTGGGGTCCCCAACCTCCCTTTTTGGCGGGGAGCAAATGTGGTATATAAAGAGCTCTGTTCTGAGAAACAGGAGACTTGGACCCTATCCTCACTTTGGCCAGACTCGCTGTGTAGCTCTGGGCAAAGTGGGTTCCTTCCTTGGGCTTCAGTGTTTCCATCTATCAACTAGCAGGATGTGTATGTTTGAGGTATTGGGGGCAGGGTGGAGTGCTGGACTAGTCAGTAACCAGGACCAAGCTCTTTCTAGATGCCTGGTCCTGGGCCAGGTGCTTAGGAGTGGGGTGGGAGTGTGACATTTGATTTGAAAATAGAAAACAAATGCCTTACATCTGTAGCCTATCAGACACTGCCATCTATGTTTAGTTCTCAGAATAACTCAGCAAGGTGGGTGGTAGTGTCCCTATTTTATAGACAAGGAACTGAGGCATGGAGAAGTAAAGGGAATTGTCCCGAGTCATGCAAGGTAAGTGATGGGCCTGAGGCTCCAGTTGCACCAAAGTCTCTTCCAAATTTTAGCCTCATGGGGTCTTAAGGCTCTGGGATTCTGAATATGGGATAGCTCAACCCAGATTTGGCCTAGTGGAAAGTAGGGAGCGCCTCATCTATGGAAACGCTCAGAGGCTGGGTGATACCTGTATAGGTGGGATGTGAGATAAAGAACAAAGTCACCTCTTTACTTCTTTCCTACTTTGAGGGTCTGGGACTTGGAAAGAAGGGCTTAGCCTGAAGCTCAGGCCCTCTCCCAGGACTCCTCAGTGCCTGCTGGGAAAATCAAAGCTCTTGGCACAGAGTAGGCTCTCACTAAATCTCAGTTTTCTTTCCATTGTAGTGGCTCCAGTGAAGGAGGAAGTTGGGTTGAGGATGCCTTGGAATTTTGAAACTGTGAAATAAGAAAGTGGCTTCCTCTGCTTGGGCCTCAGTTTTCTGAAGGGACTGGACCAAATTATGTATTTGACTTCCTTGGTTCTCTGAGATCAGTTTTGGGCCCAAAATTAGTTCAGGCAATGGGACAGAGGGCAGAGGACAGTCATCTCACCTACCTCCCCTCTTTCTGCAGGAAACCAGAGAAGGGTATCCAGTATCTGATCGAGCGGGGCTTCCTGTCAGACACACCGGTGGGAGTGGCTCACTTCATCCTGGAACGGAAAGGCCTCAGCCGGCAGATGATAGGGGAATTCCTAGGGAACCGGCAGAAGCAGTTCAACAGAGACGTGTTGGAGTGAGGACCCCAGGATGGGGCAGGCTGGGCCAGGGATTCCTGGAAAAGGAGGGCAGGAGGAAGGGAGGGGGCAGCCTGTCCTTTCTGCTCAGATAAACTTGCTCCCATACCCCTCTGCACCAAAGAGGTCTGATCTCTCTTGGCCCTATTCCCAAAGTCTTCTGGGTGGCCCCAGGTAAGGCATGCTTATCCTATGGCCTTCCTTGGGCCTCAGTTTTCCCATCTCTGAAATGAGTGGGTAATGGAAAGGACTCTTAGTAACCATGTGTCTGGACCGGATTTTCTAGGGTGGATTCAATTTCAAATGCTCTGTCCTCATCTGTACTTACTTGGGCCATGGGTCCATATTTTGTGGACATCTGTCAGTGGAGGAGTTTGTCCATTTGAGCAGGTCAGGGTGGGTCAGAGGTTTTCTGCAGAGGAATTGAGAGTGCCACACCCCCTCCTTTGTTCCTCAGCTGTGTAGTGGATGAGATGGATTTCTCCTCCATGGATTTGGATGATGCACTCCGGAAGTTCCAGTCCCATATCCGGGTTCAGGGTGAGGCCCAGAAAGTGGAGCGACTCATCGAAGCATTCAGGTGCGCCAGCTTCCCACTGCTGAAGCTGCCTTTCCCTATTTCGGGGGGGAACATAGTGTGTCTTCAGATCACCTCTCTGAGCCTCACACTTTCCTCATCAGAAAATGGCACTTATAAATCTTATCTTGCAAGACAGTTAAGCTGTGAGGATCAGACGTAATGCACATAAAGTATCTAGCTTTGTATCTGGGACATGGGCCTCCAATAAGTGATGACGATGACATCAGCAACAGTAGCTAATGTTCGTTAAGCACTTACCAGGTATCAGGTGCTGAGCTGGGCACTTTACATGATTATTTTGCCGAATACTCACAACAACCCTATAAGGTAGGTGTTTGTATTATTATTTCCATTTTGCAGATGAGAAATTGGAAGTTTAGAGAGGTTAAGTAACTTGTCCAGAGTCATGCAGTGAGTAAGCAGTGGAACCAGGATTTGAACTCAAATATGTCTGACTCCATGTCCCTTAAACTCTTTTTTTAATCCTCACCCAAGGATATGTTTTTAGAGTGAGAGGAAGGGAGAAAGAAAGAGAGGGATATTGATGTGAGAAACATTAATCAATCTGTTGTTTCCTGTACGCTCCCCGACTGGGGATCGAACTCGCAACCTGGGCATGTGCCCTGACCGGGAATTGAAACTGTGAACTTCAGTGTTCGGGACAACGATCCGACCAACTGACCACACTGGCCAGAGCATGACTCTTCTTTTTTTTTTTTTTTTAATTGATTTCCAGAGAGGAAGAGAGAGAGAGAGATAGAAACATCAATGATGAGAGAGTCATTGATCGGCTGCCTCCTGCACGTCCCCTGCTGGGGATCAAGCCTCCAACCCGGGCATGTGCCCTGACCGGGAGTCGAACTGCGATCTCCTGGATCATAGGTCGATGCTCAACCAGTGAGCCATGCTGGCCAGGCTATAACAGAGCATGACTTTTAACTCCTATCCGCTCCTATGAGTGCTGTGGGGATTAGGCAGACCTGGGTTTAAATCCTGGCCCCACAACTTTGGGAGTATTTAGCTGAGAACTTGTTTCCCATAATGGGAGCATTTGCTTTGCAGTCAGAAAGATCTAGATTTTCATCCTGGCGTCCCCATTTACCAGCTCTATTACTTTGGGCAAGTTACCTTATCACTTGGGGTCTCAGTCACTTCATCTGTAAAATGGGGCTGTAATAGCTACCTTGCAGGACTGTGATAGGACTACATAAGACATATACATAAATCCTCTGGCAGAGTTCAGTAGAAGTTAGTGATTGCGAATTTTGCATGCTAGTCTTGGCGAAACTGAAGGAAAAAGACAGATCCAAAGGGCTTGGGAGTGCTTCTCGAAGGAGAGGGTTGGTGGTGCCAAACTGGGAGGATGGTGGGTCGGTGGAGATTACTGGTTCCTGACCCTGGCCCTGACCCCTCCTGCCCTGCAGCCAGCGGTACTGTGTGTGTAACCCTGCCCTCGTGCGCCAGTTCCGGAACCCAGACACCATCTTCATCCTTGCTTTTGCCATCATCCTCCTCAATACTGACATGTACAGTCCCAGCGTCAAGGCTGAACGCAAGATGAAGCTAGATGACTTCATCAAGAACCTGAGAGGTGACCCCACACGTCCCTATCAGCTTTTCCTGTCCTTCCTCTGGGAAGGGGAAGGGGAAGAGGCAGGGTGGAGGGTGGGGTAGGAAAGGCTCCCTGGAAATTAACCTGTGATGTTCTCACTTTCTGCTAGGACTGGGTGTTCCTGGGGCATTCGCTTATTAATTCATTCACTCGTTTGTCCATCTACTCATTCCCTCACTGAATATTGAC
Source organism: Miniopterus schreibersii (assembly GCF_964146895.1). Lineage (NCBI taxonomy): Eukaryota > Metazoa > Chordata > Mammalia > Chiroptera > Miniopteridae > Miniopterus > Miniopterus schreibersii. The sequence goes on from NC_138104.1 coordinate 72,348,950, forward strand.
TGAGCAGGTCCTAGACAAGAGAAAGAAAAGGCCTGACTCTTACAGAGCTTATACTATTCCACCCAATCATTCATGTGTCTGTTCAGTCATCACTCCCTCCTTTTCTCTCTTCATTTGTGCCCATAAATACTTACTTAATTATTAGTACTCTTTCCTCTCTTTATGCATTTATTTTTTAACTCAACTATTCAGCCAGTCAGTTGACACAAACCGAGTTTCTCGTGTGTTAGGAGCTATGATGGGTGCTAAGGACAGTGGAAGGGTGTCTGCCATAGTTCTTGCCCCAAGAGAGCTCCCTGTGTGTGGGAGAGACTGACTTATAATACCAGAGACACAACACAAGGCAGAAAGTGAACGGTGATGTCAGACCATGATGTCAGGCAGGCCAAAAGGACATCAGTGCTCAGAGGAGGGAGAACCCACCTCCAAAGCCATCCCTGGAGGAAGCAGTATTCATTTTAAGGTGGATCTTGAAGGCACAGATAAAGTAGGGCTTACCTGGTAGTAAGAATAACAAAGGCACAGAAGTAGGAAAATGCGAAGTTGTTTGGAAAACAGTCAAGATGGGGTAGATGATCCAGTTGGAAAGGTCAGTTGGAAACAATATGCGAGGGCCTTGAGTGCCAGATTAAAGGTGTCGCCTTGACCTTTTTTCTTGTTTTATTGTATTGATGTCAGGCCTGCTTCTCACCAAAGAGCAACCTCCTAAAAATGGCACAGATGTTACGATTACTGAAACAGAAACCAAAGAAGGAAATAGAATTGCAGAAAAGCAAGCAGACAAGACAAATTTGCTGACCTTCAGGGTTTGCACAGTCAATGAGCTTAAGCACCCTGACAGCTGAGGTCGAAAGGCAGTGTGATGAAGGATGTTTCTTTAGCACCTGTCCAAGGAAGAGGCATGGCATTTCCAAAGGAGAAGACATTTTCTCCAACAGAAGGTTTAGAGAGGAGTGAGTGGGTTTGCTTAGCAGACAGTCAGGAGTGGAGAAGGATGGTAGACGGGAGGAGGGAGGCAGATCAGAGGCCATCTGGAGCTGTCTCCCAGAATCCTGTCATTAGTCATTCATTCGTTCATTCATTCATTTCATTCATTCTCTCCCCTCCCCCCACATGTATATGTATGTTTATATGTTTTTTACGTGTGTGTATATATGTGTATCTTTCCCTTTCCACTTATTAAGTGGAATAAACAAATGAAAGGAATACCTGCTCACTCCTGAACTTTTGGAAATATAGAAAATTAGCGTATTTCTTTTAATCACCCAAAATTCTGCCCCCTGGAGGCAATCATGGTTGACATTTTGGGGTGTTCTAGTCTTTTTTGCTAGCTTATATACCTTTTCATAAAGTAAGGATCATATATCCAATTTATCCCGCTCTTTTCACTTAACTTGCTACAGGAATTTTCTTATGCTTTTTGTAAATGTCAGGTTCTTAATAGCTATAAATTATTTTATTAAACAGATGTACTCACCTTTACTTAGCTATTCCTCTACTGTTAGAACTTAGGTTGTTTCAAAAATGTCCCCAGTAGCACTTGTACATATGTCTTTGTACATATTTCTGAGTAGTTCCTTAGGGCAGATTCCTAGAAGAGGAATCGCTGAATATTTAGGTTCTTCCCAAATTACCTTCCATAGTTATGTTAACACATGTGCCCACTTCTTTGCACTCTTACTAACACTGGATATTATTTAACATTATTTTTGCTAGTTCGAAAGGCAAAAAAAAGTATCTGATTGTTTTAATCACAGTGTGATCTGAGTTGTTTAGACAAAATCTTCACACTGGGGGGAAAGCAACTGACTATCTGGGTGAAAGATGCCTTTCCTGGCTTATCCTAACAGAGGGGTCGAGGGTGCCTACTCCTTCTAGTCCTGGCCATTGTTGTGGCCCAGGCCTGCATGTGGGGTGCTGTGGAGAACCCCTGCCACCCATTCCCAACATTTATGCCATATATCTATTTGTTACTCCCCCCACCCAGGGGTTGACAATGGTGAAGACATCCCTCGAGACCTCCTGGTGGGCATCTACCAGCGAATCCAGGGCCGTGAACTTCGGACCAATGATGACCATGTGTCCCAGGTGCAAGCTGTGGAGCGCATGATTGTGGGCAAGAAGCCGGTAAGTGACTTGTGAAGCTTCAGAAGAGACAGGGTTTGGGTCAGCTTCTGCCACCAAGTGGAGTCAGTGCTGCTCTCTGAGCCCTAGGCCTACCTCACTTGCCGAACAGAGTGGGTGCTAATGCATTCCTTGGGGGTCACAGCGCACACTGAGTGAGACACTCTATGGGGATGCATCTAGCACACTGTGAGGCACACAGTGGGTGCTGTGTAAATCTTAGCCTCCTTCCCACCTTTGGTTTTGCCTATGCATCCCAAGTAAGGAGCCAAGCCAATAGTTGATAACCAAAGTCAAGAACATACTCTAGTCTTTTAGTCAACAAACTTTGACAGATGCCTTTCCACAGAGCCCAGCATTTCACTGGGCACCAGGAATGCAGATATGAATCAGACGTGGTGGTCTCTGTCCCTGGGGGCACTCACAGAACCTGGGGAGGGGAGTGTCAGACAAAGACAATATTCTGCTTTACAGTTAGTTTAAGGGATCACAGAGGAGGGAGAGGTCATTTTCAGTCCATGGAAAACAGGAATGGCTTCTTGGAAGAGATGACACTGGAACGTGTCCAAGTGACAATAATATGCATCAGAGGTAAATGTCCTCTTGTAGTCAGTGTTAAGGTGCCTAAAGCTGCCATGCTGGTCTTGCTGACACCTATTTCTTCACGCCTGTCTAGGTCCTGTCTCTTCCTCACCGTCGACTGGTTTGCTGCTGCCAGCTCTATGAGGTGCCAGATCCAAACCGCCCCCAGAGGCTAGGGTTGCATCAGAGGGAGGTCTTCCTCTTCAATGACCTCCTCGTGGTAAGAGCACTGTGAGGGAGGAGATGGAGAGGAGGTGGTGAGCTGGGCTCCCGTGAGCTGTGAACCATGTTAACATCAGTGGTGGAGATATGGTGGATGAGGTGTTCTGCCATGTGATCTGTGCAGTCTTGGATAAGGTGTAGGCCACCCCTGCCCTCTTTTACCTCCTGGATCCATTTGGAGGTAGTGACAGCCACATGGGGGCAGAAAATATGAGGAACAAGAGAGATGATAGGCTCACAGCCTGGGAAGTGATAGGAAATGTCCTGGTCCACGTCAGTAGCCTGGAGGGCTGGGTAGAGGGAGGTGACCCTGTGACCCTGGGGTCAGTCTGGAACCTTCAGGTGGTCAGGGTGCTTGAAGTGGTTCTTAAAACCGAGCTTGTGCCTGGCTGGTGTGGCTAAGCGGTTGAGCATCAACCTATGATCCAGGAGATCATGGTTCGATTCCCGGTCAGGGCACATGCCTGGGTTGCAGGCTCGATCCCCCAGTGGGGGCGTGCAAGAGGCAGCTTATCAATGACTCTCATCATTGATGTTTCTATCTCTCTCTCCCTTTCCCTTCCTCTCTCTGAAATCAATAAAATATATTTAAAAACAAAACAGAAATAAAACGAGCTCATCGCCATGCTGACCTGCATGTTTCAGAGCTGGGACTCTGAGGACTCTACAGGTGGGAAGGGAATTTCAGGGTCTCCTGCCCAGCATCTTACTCAGGGCCCCCTGCTTGTGTGACTGTGAGGACAGAAGGCTGCTAAAATCTGTCTCCCAATGGGTTTCCTCTGATAGTCACTCAACCCTTGGGATCACAGAGAACAAGTTCTCTCTCTGCTCAGGGATTTGAGGACAGTGACTTGTGCCCCTTGATCTTTCCTCCTTTAGAGCAGGTCTCTCAATTTGGCACTATTGATATTTGAGGCAGGATAATTTTTTGTTTTGAGTGCCGTTCTGTGCATTGTAGGATATTTAGCAGCAGCCTGGTCTCTACCTACTAGATGTCTGTCGCACTTTTCAACCAAAAATGTCTCCAGACATTGCTAAATGTCCCCTGGGGGGAAAAGTCACTCCCAGTTGAGAATCACTGCTTTAGATGAAGCCCCTTCAGTGCCCTCTCTGGGCCTTAATTTCCTACTCTGTGAAATGGGGCTGGCTGCTCCCTATCACGTAGGTTGTCCTAAGGATGAAATAAGAGGTCAGATGTGGAATACCCTAACCCAGAGGAGTGCCTGGCCCATATAGTTGTTGAGTAAATGTTTCAACATTCGCCATGCACTGACCCCTGTGTGTGTCCAGCCCTATGCTAGGCACTGAGTACACAGAGATGACTGAGACTCAGTCCTTGTTTTTTGGGGAGCTCACAGTCTGAAGGACTAAAAAAATATTTTGCCTAACTACACTGTAACCCTCCTAAAATCAAATAATTTGCTTTAAAACTTTTCTTAATCCTTACCTAAGGGTATGTTTTTATTGATTTTAGAGATAAAGGAAGGGAGAGAGAGGGAGAGAGAGAGAGAGAGAACGAAACATCAATGTGAGAGAGAAATATTGATTGGTTGCTTCCTGTATACCTGACTAGGGATGGAACCCACAACCTTTTGGTGTATGGGACAACTCTCCAACCACCTTGCCAGGGCCAAATAATTTGCTTTTAAATGCAAATTACAGACTGGTCTACTTGCAGACTGTCTGAGGTGTTCATAGCCTATGCTAGTTGGGTCCAGAGTGTCCAAGTACTTGATAAAGACCTTGGGTTGTTGAGAGGAAGACATTAACTGCATACATTGGTTCAGCGGAGATTACCATTGTGTGCTGGGACCCTTGAGGGTGGGTGAGATGCATGAAAACCAGACTCCCGCCTCCTCTGGTACGGCAGGGGGCGATCACACACTCAGAGCACACTCCTCAAGCCTGATTATGGTGAAAAGCACTGAACCAGCACTCTGGGAGGTGGGGGTGGATCTGTGTGGGGTGTTAGGACAGGCTTCCTGGGGGGGGCATTCAGTTACTTCCTGTGAAAACTATAAACGCCTGTTTGTGCATAGTCATTACTTCAGGGACTTGCATTTTCTCCTGTTGTGCTCCTCAAGCTTCAGCTCTCCCCAATTTGTGGGTATGTGTGTTTGTGTGTGTATATATGTCTGTGAGTGGCAGTGGGAGGAGAGGGAGGTGATGAGAAATAGGTGCCATTTGGAAATTCCCCACCCCAAACCCTGCCTCTTGTCTTTTTCCCACCCTGTGAAAGGTCACCAAAATTTTCCAGAAGAAGAAGATCTTGGTGACGTACAGCTTCCGTCAGTCTTTTCCCCTAGTGGAAATGCACATGCAGCTCTTCCAGAATTCATGTGAGTCCCTTCTTGGATCCCATCATCCCAAGAGTCTATGCCATGGCCCCCGTGCTCATCCTTCATCCACACCAACCTCCAGTTTGGGGAGTCATTTATAACTGGGCTAAGGTCACCTACTTGGTCCCAGGATGTAGGGCAGGCCAAGGTGAAGTATGGTTTGAGTCTGTGCCTGGGGAGCTCATGGTCCCACAGTGTGTATGTTTTCTGGTGGGCCGAAGAGATGGTAATAACACTGCTGTTTGAAGGACTGAGCCAGAGGAGCTTTGTTGGGTGGCATTCTGGGCAGAAAAAGCGATGTGAGTGGAGGTAGAGGTGTAAAGGAAGGGGTCCCAGAGGGCAGCCAGAGTTCGGTTTGTTGCTACATCCCAGAGTAGAGGGAGTAATAGGTCTATGACTCCCAGGAGGCTTTTGGGAATAAAGGAGAGCCACTGAAGATGCTTGAGCAGAGAAGAGGCTCAATCAGAGTTGACATTAGAAATATATTTTGCATATGAACCACCTTGCTTCAGTTCTGACAGAGGGGCCCCGCCTCCCCTTGCCCCACAGATTACCAGTTTGGAATTAAGTTACTGTCTGCAGTACCTGGTGGGGAGCGAAAAGTCCTCATCATCTTCAACGCCCCCAGCCTCCAGGATAGGCTGCGCTTCACGTCTGACTTGCGTGAGTCCATCGCTGAGGTGCAGGAGATGGAGAAATACCGCGTGGAGTGTGAGTAGCCCCACCGTGTCTCCTTCCCCCCATCCTGATACGGTGCCTTGGGGACACCAAGAATCCTGTCCTCTAAAAGTCTCAGAGCTGAGGGTTAGCTTGCCCAACCTTCCTACCCTCATTCCAGGAACCCTCCAGCCTCTGCTTGAATACCTTCAGTGACAAGGGGCTCATTACCTGTCAACCTTTGATTATCAATCCAAGGCCTAATTATGAGCAACTCTTCTTTCTAACGAAAAGCATCAGGGAGGTGAATCAGGGTATTGGAGGTGGCCTCTAGTTTCAGATCCCAGGTATGCTACTTATTATCTGGGTAAGCTGGAGCAACTTGACTCTCTGAGTCTCAATTTCTTCCTACATAAATCTGGATAATGAAATCTCTTTTATAGGATTGAGGCGATTCAATGAGATAAGGCCAACATAGTGCCCTCCGTGCTAGTAGGACATTCGTGTTGAACATCCTAGGTGACCAGCAAATGTCATTGTCCTTCCCACCCACTCCTCTCCTCTCCCCACATGACAGTGCCTCAGCTGAGTCCTGGCGGCCCATCCTCCCAGCCCCCAGCGAGCGCACCAAGTCATTTTGATCATATATGATGGGAAATAGTGATTACAACTCATCCTTCTCAATGCCGTCCAAGTTTTTTCTATTACAGACTAAGCAGTTACAGTTAAGTAACATAGTGTTAAGGACAGAAAGAGAGAGAGGTGGCTGACAGCTCCTCCGCCAGACCTTCACAGTTCCAGGGTCCACTCTACTCCTCAGCAAAGCAGGTCCCACATTTTCGTTCACCAGATCCTTGACATTCAGGGAGAGGGGCAAGCGTGCCAAGATGAGGGGAGGGGGATAGATGGCCCCATGACTTCCGCAGGGTGGTGGGGGTATAAGGAGGCCGAAGAGCACAGGCTCTGGACTCAGGCAGACCTGCCTCCAGATTGTCGGCTCCCCCGTTTGCAGCTGTATGGCCCTGGGCAAGCTCTGTGACTTCTCGAATTCTCAGCTTCTTCCTCTGAAAAATGTGGATGATAACACTGGCCTCGGAACTCTTGTGAGGATTGAGAGAGAGCAAGGGCGCACAGCACCCAGCCTACTGCGGCACATACTAGAGGGCGCAGTTCCCGTCCATTTCCTGCTCCTGCCCTTCCAGGAGCTCTCTGCTCTGGAGCAAAGTATCTGAGAGCCGAGCGGGCTCTGGAACGATTGCCCTTTGCCATAGTCTAGCGGGGCATTCGTGCCCCTACTGTGAGCCAGCCACTGTGAAGCTGTTTTGAAGGGCAGGGCCGGATTAGGAGACCAAACTGAGGGTGGGCAGCGGCAGGGGAAAGCAAGAGAGGCAAGAGGAGGCAGGGCAGGCACTGAGAGAGGAAGCCAGAGGAGATGGTGTGAGGAGGGGCTGGGGGCTGCAGGGGCTTTAGGAGATGTAGCTGAGAGTGGGGACGTGCTGGAGGTCCAAGGGGCAAAGCCAGAGCCCTGGAGACAGGGTGGAAAGGCCCATAGAGGCCTGGGGTCAATCAGGTGTCCTCTCACTCCTGTTCCTGACCTTGGATCCCTGTCTCCTCCCCCTGCCACCCAGCGGAGCTAGAGAAGCAGAAAGGTATGATGCGGCCTAACGCTTCACAGCCCGGAGGGGCCAAGGACTCAGTGAATGGCACGCTGGCCCGCAGCAGCCTGGAGGACACCTACGGAGCCGGTGATGGGCTCAAAAGGGGCGCGCTCAGCAGTTCCCTGCGAGACCTCTCAGACGCAGGCAAGCCTCCTGGGCCCCTGCCCTAGCTGGGGAGACGTGGGACCCGGTGTCCTCTTTGCCTCCTTGCACTGACTGGCTGCCCTCCCTGCACCTGCCACACACGCAGCCCCCTGCCTTCATCCAGAACCCGGGGTGCTGCGCTGCAGGGGGCCCCCGGAGCCAGGTCAGAACAGGTGGAGCCCAGGGTTGGGGCCAGGGCATGAAGCGGGGCCACAGTCTTCGCCCCTCTCTGTGGCTCCACCTCCTCTCTCTTCTATTTCTCCCGCTCCAGCTCTCCTCCTCCATCTCTTCCTCCTCTTGCTCCTCCTTCTACAGCTCTCCTCCTCCCCCCCCCTTCAGCGGGGGAAAGGGAATAGGGGTGTCCGTCCCCGGGAGGGGCCCAGGCTGGCGCCCAGCTCAAGAGCCCAGCGGAGTGGGGAGGGGGGCTGCCACTCTGACGTTGGGCTCCTTGCTTGTGGGCGCAGGGAAGCGGGGGCGGCGTAACAGCGTGGGATCGCTGGACAGCACCATCGAAGTAAGTGCCAGCTCCTGCCCAACTCGTCTCTGCATGAGCCCAGCCCTGCCCTGCGTGGACCCCCGAGGAGGAGGGGCCCTGTTGCTCCGCCCTCTTCCCTGCTGGGAACCCTGCGGCTACCTCTCCCAGCCAACCACTCTCTCCATCTGTCCTCAACTCTTGTCTGTCTTCACTCTGCCTGTCTCTCAGTCTGTCTTCCGCTCTCCCGAGCCCCCCGTCAACCCCTGGGCCACTCTGAGTAGTGAAGCCCTTGGAGTTGGGCCTCGAGGAGCTGTTGCCTCCAAGTCCTGCTCTTGGAGCCTGGGCGAGTCACTCTGTCTCTCTGGGCCTAACATTCTGCCTGCCTGCAAAATGGGGGTGAGGAGGAGGGACCGCTAATTTGTCTTCTCCCAGCTGAGGCTCAGATGAGATAGTGGATGTGACAGCACAGCTCTGCGAGCTGGGGAGCTTCATGCACAAGTACAGGACTGTTTTCATGATGCTGTGGGGCTTCCCGTCTCCCCAGCTCTAGCCTTCAGGGCCTGGGGGGGAGCTTAGGTTTGGGGATTTAGGATGTCCAGGCTGGCCTGACTCCCCCCCCTCCCCCTTCCAGGGGTCCGTTATTAGCAGTCCACGCCCTCACCAGAGGATGCCACCTCCGCCCCCACCCCCGCCGCCAGAGGAGTACAAGAGCCAGAGGCCGGTGTCCAACTCCTCATCCTTCCTGGGCTCCCTATTTGGAAGCAAGCGGGGCAAGGGGCCCTTCCAGATGCCACCGCAACCAACAGGCCAGGCCTCTGCCTCCTCTTCATCTGCTTCTTCCACCCACCACCACCACCACCACCACCACCATGGTCACAGCCACGGTGGCCTGGGGGCTCTGCCCGATGGGCAGTCCAAGCTCCAGGCCCTGCATGCCCAGTATTGCCAAGGACCAGGCCCTGCTCCGCCACCCTACCTTCCACCCCAGCAACCCCCTCTCCCCCCACCTCCTCAGCAGCCCCCACCCCTGCCTCAACTGGGTTCCATTCCACCACCTCCCGCCTCAGCCCCACCTGTGGGGCCGCATCGCCACTTCCACGCCCATGGCCCAGTTCCAGGCCCCCAACACTATACCTTGGGCCGGCCGGGCAGAGCTCCCAGACGGGGCGCTGGAGGACACCCTCAGTTTGCTCCACATGGCCGCCACCCCCTGCACCAGCCCACATCCCCATTGCCCCTGTACAGTCCTGCCCCCCAGCACCCTCCAGCTCACAAACAGGGCCCCAAGCACTTCATCTTCAGCCACCACCCACAGATGATGCCAGCAGCAGGGGCCTCTGGGGGGCCAGGATCCCGGCCACCAGGGGGCTCCTACTCCCACCCCCACCACCCCCAGTCACCATTGTCACCACACTCACCCATCCCACCGCACCCCTCCTACCCACCCCTACCCCCACCCTCACCCCATACCCCGCACTCGCCCCTGCCGCCCACCTCCCCCCATGGCCCACTGCACGCCTCTGGGCCCCCTGGCACAGCCAACCAACCCACTGGAAACCCTAAGGCCAAGCCAAGTCGGATCAGCACCGTGGTCTGATGAATGGAGAGCGTGAGCTGGGGCCCAGGGAGGTCTGGGGACTCCACAGGCGAGGGGCCTTGCACCCTCTCAGCTTCCTCAGTTTTCCCAAAATATATATACACATAGAAATGTCCTCCTCCCCACTTCCTCCCTACCTCGGCACCCCTCCTCTAACCCCCAACAGTTGCCATGGGGTTTCCTCCCAGATTCGAGGATCCTTGCCACTTGAAACCTGGACACAGCTCGAGCCCTGGGGAGTGTTGAGGACCTTTGGGGGAGCCTCATCCTCTTTTTCCTCTGCTCATCCTCCCTGCCTCCAGGTCTAGCTGGGTGGCCTCAGACCTCCCGGCCAGTGTGAGCTTCCTGTGGGCTCTGGCCGGTTTGGAAGGGCAGGTGTCAGGAAGGGTGAAGGTAAAGGCTTCCCCAGGGCGCCCCTGGCCACGAGTGGCTAGGAGGGAGCTCCGTAGAGTTGTGGCCAGACCTTCGGGCTCGGCTCTCTCTCTGACCTCAGGGCCTGGCTCCACATTTTCATGTGTCTCTCCGCCTGCCAGAGACATAGACTGTCCTCGCACTGGGTGGGTGGGCCCCCACTTATGCTGCCCCCAGATGAGGCAGTGCTGCCCTTGCAAAGCCAGTCCCCGCCCCAGCCCAGACCCCTCAGCTTCAGGACCTTGCCTCTCCTTGCAACGTTGTTGTCCTGATCAAAGTCCAGACAGGTTGGGGGGGGCTCAGGTCTGGGATGAGAAGGGCACTGCCCTCCTTCACCCATATTGCATGCCCTCCCCTTACACCTCCCCCACCTACAACGGAAGACAGTGCACTTTACAGATGTTACCCACACACACCTCGCTGGGGCAGGGCACCCAGCATCAGCCCTGGGGAAAGAGGCTCCCAGAGGGCCACCATGAGCCCAAGATGTCCCTCCCGAGGGAAAGATTGAAGCCATCAGAGCAGGGGCTGGGAGCCAAGATGCCTGAGTCCTTCTGTCCATCAAAATCTCTGCTGCCTCTCCAGCCCCTTTACAGCCCTGTTTATTTATTATAAATATATTTTTTACAAACTCCAGCTCCTCTTCTTGCCCCGTATTTCCAGCTCCTTTCTCAGCTCCTGCCTCCCTCTCCCCTCTCCACCATGGGCTGCAGTAAGGACAGACAGACCTGGCTGGCTGAAGGGCCAGGGACCGTGGGGCCTGGGCTCAGGGGAGGGCGGCAGCGGGAGGGGCTGTATGGACAGGAGCTGGGGCTCAGGCATTGTCTTTTTTCCTCCTTGTATATAAGAATGTATATTTGATGCCTCATAAAAGACCTTGTGCTCACCTCCGGCCTCTGCCTCCTCCTTATGCCCCCTCCCCCACAGTGCAGCCCATAGAGAGAGAGGCCTTAGCCCTGGGAGGTGAGGGTCTAATGGAGAAGCTCAGGAAACTGGGTGGGTGACATGCTTTGATTGGGTAGGAGGTTAGGGTGAGGGAAGTTTTCCTCTCTCATTTAATGGTCTGCATGAGAGAGTAACAAGCTCTGGGCAGTGGAGTTGGTCCAGTTCAAATGCTGGGGGGTTTTCTTGCTAGGTATGTGCACTTGGGAAACATACCCTCTCTCAGTGAGTGTCTCAGTTTAAAACGAGGTGATGAGCCATTGCCACACAGAGGTAACAAATGTCAAGCAGCCAGCGTGGAGTAGGTGCTCAGCAAGTTAGTTCCCTTCTCTTCCTTTCACTGGCTGGATACTTACCTTTCCTGTGGCAGGAATCCTCTCCCCTCCCCACAGCTGCCTACATCTCTGTCCTTGAGCAGAGTAGTGACTTGGGCGAGGAAGCCAGGGGCTAGATACGTTAGAAGAGCTCTGTGTATATACTTAGAATGTGAGATAACAAATAGCTGGGCTCCCTTTGGTTTACCGAGGAGGGGACAGGCCCAGACAGGGAAGGACCTTTCCCAAGGCCACAGACAGTCCTCCAAACAGCCTCCCTATGAAATGGACACGTGTCCAGCAACTGCTTATGTCCTGGGCCTCGGCACAGCCCAGGAGGAATGGGGCAAAGCAATGGCTCTTGGTTTGGGTCAGCAGGGTCCCCGGAGATAGCAGTCAGTAAATATTTTTGGTTCCTTTTTAGGTGCCTGGAATGGCTTCTAAGAGGGCATGGTTTGGATGACCCTACTCTTTAGCGTCGTGAACCAATACCTGTTTTCTTCCTCATATGCACATTTAAACAAAAGCAGCAGTTGAGGCCATCTAAGCATTTAATGCCTCCCAGAGGACCAGACAGACCTAAGTGTTTGCAGAGCTTAGACCCAGAGGGTTAGGAATTCAGTCCAATCAGCCCTTTTTTGTTTCTTCCCTGGTACACCAAGCTGCACTTGTCCCCCTCTTCTCCCACCTTCAATTTGATGCTGGCTTGTCTTTCCAAAGCTCAGTTTTAGCACTCAAATCCTGGCTCACTCACAGACTTGACTGTTGCTTTTGACAAGTCACCTAGCCCATCAGAGCTTGGTGTTTTACCTGTAAAATAGGGACAATAATCTCACAGGGCAATTGTTAATAGGTACATGTGAAATGCCTACCTCCTGCCAGACACAGTGAGCTGTTTTCGGCCACCTACAGAAACAAGCGTAAACTCCTTGTCTTGATGTTGGAGGTTCTCCACCACTTGGCCCCAGCTGATCTCTAGTCCTAACTCTCATTCCTCGCCCACATTTTGGACATCCATTCACTGTTCCCTGAAAAGGCCTGCGTGTAATTTATAAACTCAGTACAGTTGACTCTTGAACAACACAGGTTTGAACTGAACGGGTCCATTTATATGTGGATTTCTTTTTTTTTTTTTCTATTTTTTCCCTCCCTCACCCGAGGATATTTTTTCCATTGCTTTTCAGAGAGTGTATGGGAGAGAGAGAGAAACATCAATGTGAGAGAGACACATCAATTGGTTGCCTTCCACGTGTTCCCCAACCAGGGCTGACCAGGGCTGAGGATCGAGCCTGCAACTGAAGTACGTGCCCTTGGCCAGAATCAAACCTGGGACCCTTCAGTCTATGGGCTGATGCTCTAACTACTGAGCAAAACCGGCCAGGGCTATATGAGGATTTCTGATCTGCAGTGGGTCAGCACCCTTACCCCTCCCCCCCCCATTGTTCAAGGGTTAACTGCAATTTATTTTATTTTATTTTATTATTTTGTTATTAGTGTTTGCCCTGTAGATTATGACTAACATCTTACTAATGAAGTTAGTTGAATTTAATACCAACTTAGTTTTATTTATTTTATTTATTTTTAAAAATATGTCTTTATTGACTTCCGAGAGAGAGGAAGGGAAAGGGAGAGACAGAAACATCAATGATGAGTCACTGATCAGCTGCCTCCTGCACGCCCCCTGCTGGGGATCGAGCCCGAAACCTGGGCATCTGCCCTGACCAGACTCCAAAGTGACTTCCAGTTTCATGGGTTGATGCTCAACCACTGAGCCAAGCTGGCCAGGCGAGGGTTAACTGTATTTTACCTGTGCCTTTCCCCTGCCATACATGCTCTCCCCAACATCCCTGTGAGATGGGCTTAAAGGACCCATCCCTCACAAAAGGGCCTTTGGTCACATTTTTTGGAGATCTTCACATCATTATCTCTACCACCAGGCTATAAGTGGTTATGGAGTGACACTGGTCTGAATGATATCTGTCCACAGCATTGCCCAGCACAGTACTTGGTACATCACAGATAACACTAAAGTTTGGCTGATTTCAATGAATGAATGAATGAATGGTTCTTTCTAAGCTAAATCTTAGAGTAAGTTATCTTTGGTTGATTTATTGATTGATGTTCCTTTTGTAGGAAGCTTTTGGGTCTCTTTGGAACATCCTCACGTTTCCTTTAGCACTTTCTGATGTTCTCCTCCCCTCCTCATTGCAGTCTCAGCACTGGGTTGTCCTTGCCCCACCTTCCCCCTCTCCCTTGGAGGTTCACTCATCAGACTGTGGAGGGGGTAGTTCAGCTCCTCCCCTGATTTCTTTGAGGACCTGAACATAAGCCCTTTGGCTGTCCTCATATCAAAGGTTCTACTGCCAGTCACTTTAAAGATGGAGATGGGGAGGGACTACACATAACAAAGGACAAAGGTCCTAGAATATCTTACAGAGTTCTTACCTTTGTCCTAGACCTGTGCTGTCCAATAGGTCTTTCTGTGATGGTGGAAATGTCCTGTAACTGCGCTATCTGGTGCAGTAACTCTACCCACATGTGGCTACTTGAAACATGGTTAGTGCCACTGAGGAACCAAATTTTTACATGTAAATTTAAATAGCCACATGTGGGTAGTGGCTACCATATTGAACAGTGCAGGACAAGACCTTGAGGAGTGGACAGCCTGGTGGGGCTATGTCAATACAATATAATAAGTACAGGCCTAGAAGGAAGCACTGCATGGGGGCACAAAGAAGAGGAAACCCCAACTTGGGATGGGGTGGGGTAGGGCAGGGAAGTGTTTCTGGAACTGTGCCTTTCACTGAGTCTTGAAGGGTCAGTACAAATTGGCCTGATAAAGAAGGGCATTTGTCAGAGGGAGCAGCTTATGAAAAGGCATGGAGGTGTGGGAGTCTGTAATGTGTTTGTGGAATAATAAGAAAGGAACAGAAGAAGGCAACCCAGGGGTGACAGCACAGAGGGAGGCAGCCCAAGTATCCTCATACCTCTGTTGTCACAGGATTGTCTCACCTGGGCCTCAGTAGGAGCTAAAGTAAGACCAGGTGGAACATTGGGCCATATAGTGTCTCCACTGTAAAGTTACTATTTTTCCCTTCGTAATTAATGAGTATCTTGTGGAGTGATGCATTGACACTGTAAATATCCTAGTACTCCTCACACTTGCACCCACCAGCTTTAGCATTCACTGATGATTCTCCAGGTAGCCAAATAGTGGTTTTCAAATGCCATCACTCTTTTGACTTGTACTAACTGGCTTTCCACTATAAGGGAGAGCTCTCCCCTCTCCTACATTTATTTACTTATTTATATCCTGTCATGGACTCTTGGTTGCCTATTTTATTAATATCATTCTTTATTTTGATGCTCATAAGTCCCAGATTTGGCCATCCAGAGGTGCTCCAAGTTGGCGCCTGTGTTCTTTTGGCAAGTCCCCATCTTTCCTTGAACATTTGCTTGTTTTCTGGCACCATGAGATGTTCCAGGCCCATCTTATACTTTCCCTGCCCCAGCCCTGGCATCAGCCATTTTTTCCAAGAAGTCCTGGTTCTTTTGGATTGAGAATGGCACTTAGGAACCAAGATTTGGGCACTAGGTGTTGCAGCTGCTTGAAGAGTTTGCTTTTTTTTTTTTTTTTTTTTTTGAGAGTGGAAGGGAGGGAGGGAGAGAGAGAAAGAGGGAGAGAAAGATGGATGTGAGAGAGACACATTGATTGGCTGCCTCCTGCATGAGCCCTGACCAGGGCCAGGGATCAAGCTTGCAACCAAGGTACACGCCCTTGACTGGAATTGAACCCAGGACCCTTCAGTCCACAGGCCAACGCTCTAACCACTGAACCAAACCAGCTAGGGCAGGAGTTTGCTTTTTTATTTGAAAAAAGTTTGAGTATCTATTGATGATTTTCTAACTCCATCATTCCTTTAAGAAAGAGCTTTCACTTTTCACTCATTTTATTTATTTATATCAATGTGGAGTTATGGATTTTTATTTTATTCAATAAGTTATAATCCACTACTATTATAATTCATTTAGAATTATTATTTTGAATATATCTTTTTATTGTTAAACGTATGTACTGAGCACATAATATATATCTATATTTCTCTCTCTCCATATATATATATCCATGAGTTTCACACCTTGATACCTTGAGGAGGCTCTTTTAATACAGGCTAGAGATAGTAACTGGCTCTCAAAGGGGTAGATTAGAAAATGGCATGGCAGGAGGGATGGATTCCAGAACTCTAGGAGTCAGAACTCACAGCTGACACCTACTTCAGAACTAGGAGGGACATTATTTTACAAATAAAAAGGGAGGTACAATGTCACACTCACCCAGTTCATCCAGAAAACAAGGACGGGGTGAGTGTGATCAAGAGCCCACCAAGACTTCTAATCACAGCTCTGCACCAGCTCCATGCCAGACCCTCTCTCTCAGGGGATGCCCAGCCCCTAGTCCAAGGTGAGCTCCCTGGTGCTTGCCAGTTCTTAGCTCAGCAGTGCCCAGACTCAGGTTGGTCCTCAGCAAGACCTGAGACTTGGAAAAGGAACCCATTTCCTGAGCACCTTACTGTGTGTGTTGGGGGGGGGCTGTCTGAGACTTTTACAGGTAGAACTGTACGGCAGTCAGACTTGTGTTTGAATTCTGGTTCTGCCACTTACTAGCCATGTGACTTGGGTAATTTATACTTCCCAGAGCTTCAGTCTCCTCATCTGTAAAACACGGATAACAATACCTATTTCATAGCGCCTGGTCCTTGATGAACAGCAGTTATCATTATCACTAATCTTCGTAACTACCCTGTGAGGAAGGAATTCTAGCGCCACTGGATAGATCTGAAAATCAAGGCTCAGGGAGGTGAGGCACTTGGCAGATCTCAGTGGGTGAATTTCAGCTTCAGGAAAGCAGGGACCATGACTGTCCTGGTCACCATTATACTCCCAGGTCCCGGGAAAATGCCTGGTGCATAATAGGAATTTAATAAATATTTGTGAATGAATGAACTGGATGGAACCTGGTCCCCCAACTCCTGATTCATGCTCTTTGTCCTTCGCTGCGCTGCCTTCAGAAGAAGGGGCCGAACTTCCCCCAGCCTAGGATTCGGCATGTTCTCCCACCTTCTTCATCCTCCTCACCCTTCCCCTGCCCAGGTCTATTCCTGGTAAGAGCAAATGACGGGAAGCATTTGACCAGGAGTCAGCAACTTCCTGTGTAACAGCAGGCAAATTGTTTGATCTTTCTGGAACATGGTTTCTCATCTACAAAATGGGTAAATTGACCTGCATCTTTCCCAAGACTGCTGCAAACATTAAGGGAAATGATTGGTATGAAAGAGCTATGTGGGCTGTTCAATATTACACATATGAGAGGCTAGTGATTTTGCTGTTATTAGCATCACCTCGCCTAGCTTTCTGTTTTCCATCCAGACAGTTGTTCATTTGGGTTATTCACCTGTGTTTCTGATGGAAAGGGGCTGAGGTTTCTCTTGACACCTAGAAAACTGGAAAGATGTCACTTACTATGTGTATTACTTGGGACAAGTTTCTTCACAAGCCAAGTGAGGATAAAGATTCCAAACATTCAAGGTAGTATAAGGATTCAGGAGATAAAACAAAAATATATGAAATCACTAGGCACAGTGCCTGGAACAAAGGAGATTCTTAATGAGATTTGACATATTGGTTGTTGACTCTCAGAAATAAAAATAACAGTTAACAGATACCAAGGAACTTCTACGTGCCAGGTGGTATACAACAGCCCTGAACGGTAGGTATTATAATCCTCATTTGTTTCAGAAGTTAGGACTTGCTCAAGGTCACATAATTAGGAAATGGCAGAGAGCTGGTGGGACTAGAAGTTGGGCCTGTCTGACCACAGATTGTGAGCTCCTACCAGTGTGCTCTACTCCCACAGATAGGCTGTCAGCTCAGCCCTGAAGCAGGCAGAATGATGTAGCTAACTGGGACACAGTATGAGATTAGGAACAATTAATTGAATGAAGGAATGACACCCCCTACCCCTTCAAGCATATTCAAGCTTATAGCAGATGCTCAATACAGTATACACAAAATGTTTGCAAAGAGTTTATATTATCTTCAGTCAGTATACACTAAGGCTGCTCAAAAATATACGTTCATTTTTCTTTTGTTCACTCAACATTAATTTACTGCTTACCATGCCAAGTGCTAAGAATGTATAAAGCCACATTGTCCCTGCCTTAAGGAATTCAGTCTGATGGGGTGGGGGTGGGGGTAGGGGTAGGGCTGGGAGGGGACACAAAAAATAAGTACTTAATCAGCATTTATACAAGTACTCTATTATGTGCACAACAGATGTTGAAACTGTATGCAGTAGGCACACAACTGTTGAATAATAAAGATGACCCTTAAATGCAGTAGATACCTGTCTGGGTAAAGTACTGGTTTGATACTCATTTGAAATAGTTTCGATAAACCTATTCAGTAACTGCTCAATGAACATGTACACGAGTAGTAGATGTACACACAGTAGGTACTCAAATGCATAAGGCAGGGGCTATACACAATACAATCCATGTACACAGATGTTTGGTAAGTTCACTGTAGGCTCACAAATGTGCAGTGTTTCATATGAGAGGGACTAATAGGTGATAAGTATGCTGCTGCTAAACATCCAATAGTTAAAATATATACACTTAAGCTTATTTTGTAGGAGTACCTGCCACAAATGTGCACACAATAAAAGTGCATACAGAACAGTTGAAAGTGTGCATTAAAATGCTAATCGACAATGTCTCTTTGGGGTTAAGAATGGAAGCCCTTTGTGAGGCCTCTACGCATAACCTTGGATGAAATAAATATTTCTTCCTTTCATTGGGTCTTAAGATTCTAAAAATCCATAACCCCCTGAGAAGCCTCCTGCCTGTCTTCCTTCAAAGCACCAAAGGTGTCAAGGCGTAGAGCTGGGAGCTCCTTACACCTCCCCCAAACCTGCGGGCTAGCAAGACGGGTCGCTCGCAAAGGCCCACAACCGAAAGACCCAGGAGGAGAGAATGTTGGGGCGGGGCTCCCACCAGGGCTGAGGTCATGGGGGGGGCTGCCAGTTTCGGCCTACCGCCCACCAACCCCTGCTCCTCTTCCGGTCTGTCTTCATAATGCGCATGCGCACCACTGGCCTTTAAACGTGCACCGCTGGTCCATCCGGAAAAAGGATCCGGCATTTTAATTACAATTTTGCTCCTCCGCCACTGAGCAGAACTATTTGATCTCAGTCTGAGAGCTACTTTTGAGTTCCCGCTTCCAAATAGGGAACCCACGCCTTCGATTCTTCTCGATCCTCACTGAGTGAAGGCTTCCTAGGGCTTGGGCTCACATAAGATATACAAGGCTCGGAGGAACACCCCGCGGAGGGATCCGGTTTGTTGTGGTGTGGGAGGGGGGTGGGAGGACGCTGACAAACCAAGATGGCGGCGGCGGCGGTGAAGGCCGCGGCGGTTGGGAGGTAACTGTGGTGGTGAAGGCTGCGGGAGTTGGGAGGCAGCGGCAGAGTTTGGAAGGAACGGAGCAGGATTAAGAGGCGGCAGCATTAGGGTCAGCCTTTGCCTCTCAGAGCTCGGCACTCAACACGCCCCCTTGGCCCCCGGCGGGCGGCGGCCGCCCCGCTTAGGGCCTAGTCTCCGAGCTGTGCCTCGGTTTCATACAGCGGCATCCGCCATGAGCCCTTAAGGGCTGTCCGAGCCCTCCAGTTCTAGGGTCCACCATGGAGCCGGGGTCTGACGACTTTCTGCCGCCGCCGGAGTGCCCGGTGTTCGAACCTAGCTGGGCCGAGTTCCGAGACCCTCTTGGCTACATCGCGAAAATCAGGCCCATCGCGGAGAAGTCCGGCATTTGCAAGATCCGCCCACCCGCGGTAAGGCCGCGGGCCGGTGGTCCCTGACAGTATGGCCGGGGATGAGAAACTAGGGTAGCCGGAGGGGGAGTCATGGGCTCAGGGCAGCTCGAGATGTGGGGAAATGGGGTGGCTGGGACAGCGCGGGTCGGAGAAAGGATGCTGGGGCCAGGGGTCCTCGTGATGTGAGGCCCCCAAGTGACCTGGGCTCAGAAATCCACCCCCACTCCCACCTCCCCTTTCAGAATCATTCCTGGTAAGGGTCCAGACAGGGATGCCTGATGGGCAGGAGAGAGTTTACAGAGAAGCACACGCACAGTCTCTTAGTTACCCCGGACCACCTAGGCCAAGGCTGCACTAACTAAGGCCTTTCTGCCATCTACTGTCATCACTTCTCTTAAGGCAGATGGTTTGTGGTAGTGGGAAGATCACAGCTCTGAAAGGAGAGAGACCTGAGTTCAAAACCCCACTCTGCAGCTTCCCAGCTGTGTGACCTTGGACAAGTAATATAACCTCCCCAAGCCTGTGAAAGGGGTCCAATGAATAGTTATTTCAAAAATTCCATTAAACTAGATAGCGTCTGTGTGTAGTAGGCAGTAGATAAGTGGTAATTATTGTGACTGCGAAGGTGTTTGATGTAGTCATTGGTTTGCTCCTATGTGAGTTGACTCATATTTACTCACACCCTGCCAGGCCAATTCATCTATGATAATATCCTAGCCTGGTAGATCAGTCAGGAAATCAGTCTCACAGGGGATGCTCTATCTGTCTCCCCTGAGGTAGGTTCAGGGAATTGTCCCCTTCTTTTCCTAGTTGGACAGTATCAGTATCTCGGCCTTTCCTGCACATCACCCCTCCCTGCACATCACCCCCCCCCAGACTTGACTTCTGTGTAGAGGCTTGGACCAGTCGGCTTGGGGGTGGGGTATGAGTCCTCAGAGGATCTCTGCTCTGTCCCAGGATATAGGAGGTCCCAGAGGGTAGGGTATTCTTGGACTCCCAGAAACAGAATGGAACTATGGAAGTCTGCCTCCTTTGGAACACTTGATTCCCAGAGGTCAGGGACAAAGGGCATATCTTTGCTCCTAGGCCTGGCTTCAGGCCAAGAGAAGTCCCCCAAGGGCCAGGATAGTCTGTCATGGAGGAGAAATGATGATATGTGTATTCAGTCATCACTTGGGATTCTAAGGGCAGGAATTGAGTTTGTCTGGAATAGCTTGTTTTTGAGTATGTGTCTGGCTGAAACGGGTTGGGAAGCCTCACTGCCACCTGAGGAGGGCACCGCAGGCCTTCTTGTTCAACTTGGTGCTTTCTGGTGCTCTGCCACAGATCTAGGCTGGTTTCAAATGGATCCTCTGGGAGGTGTTGGGTAAACTAATTTCTTCCTTGTTGGAGCCTGGCCACAGATCTCTGAGGTATCCTTGTCCATGGTGAGGGAGTGGCCGTGGGTAGTGAAAGGTCAGGAAGGCTAGCAGAAAGGAGAAGTGAGAGTCCTGCGCAGCCTCAAGGAAGTAGTGTCTGACATAGGGGGTAGTTGAGGCCTGAATTTCCATTTTTCTATCTTGGATTTATCTGGGAAGCCTGGCCTTGTGCAAGTGTTACCTTCCGGGGGGGGGGAGTTAGGAGGGGGAAAAGTGACATGTCCCTAGTGCGTGTGACATGGGGGGGGCCATCGTCCTTTGTTATGCTTATCTTCTCAACCTCAACAGTGTATTTCTCTCCAATTCAGGAGACCTGACTCTGTGGTTTTGTTCTGTTTTTTCCTTATGTACGGCTGCTCCTACGCCAGCTTTAGGCAGCTAAGCCTTCAGGCTGGAATTTGAAGCACTCACCCAAGTGGTGCTTGGGCCCAGGGTGGGAACCTGTGTATGGGTGGGTTCTTGGAAATGAAGATTTGCCTGAGGAAGGACGATTTGGGTTCTGAATTGCTAGACAGGTAACTAGTACTCTTGGAGACGTTGGAGGCAAGTGTTGGTACCCTGGAGTAGACCCAGGGGAGCTTGAAAGTGCCCTGCTTCTTGCATCAGGTAGCCAACCTTTTTAGCACTGTCCTAATAATACTGACATACTGAGTGTTTGGCATATAGGAGTGTGAGACTGAAGGCAGGATGAGGGCGCTCATAGGTTGCAGGAAGAGCCAAGCAGGGAGGTTTGCTGGACCTCCCACGGCTATCTGTTGCACCCACAGCTCCTGCTCTAGGATTTCGGTTCTGCCATTTCCTGTCAGTTTGCTTGATGGTGCTTATTCTTATCTAGAACTCGATTCAGCAGGAAAGAAGGGTGCCTGGAGTTTGGGGTTTGAGCACCTTTCTACCTGGGTTACCTGCACTGAGAGGAATGTCCTATTAATGGGGAGTTTGTCTAGGCTTGAGCTGTAACATTTTAGCCTTTTTTTTTTTTTTTTTTTGTGCCTCTGCTTTACTGAGCCCCAAGTGTTTGCTACCTGCTTGGGGACTGGGGGGAGCATGTGTGGATACAAGTATGAATCCTCTGGCCTCTTTTCTAAAAATGTATGTGCAGTAGAGGCCAACAGCTCTTTCTCTTCTTTTACTGCCCCCCCCCCCCCATATGTATGCATGTGTATATGAACACAGGTAGCCTGGTAGAATGCAAAGAGCTTTGGACTGGCAGTCAGAGTCAGAAAACATGGGTTCTAGTCTTCACTCTACCACTAATTCAGCATGTGATTTTGGAGAAATCACATTTCTTTCCCATTCGTAAAATGAGGGCATTGGTTTAGGCTCCTCTAAGTTTTTTCACCACCCCAGCAGGAGCCAGGGCTTTGGGGTGGAGAAGACTGTATGGGAGGGCATTGGGGAGAGGATTCTCCCTAGCCACTCTTTGGGCAGGACGCAGCAAGCTCCAACTTGGCAGGACAGAGCCTTCCCCAGTTTTATTATCTTTCTCTGACTTCCCTCCTCCTCCCTAAAACCTTCCATTATCAGCCACGATAGTTGGACATCTCTGCCCTCTCAGCCCTGGGGCTTCCTCCCCTGCCTCTTCCTGTACCAGGCAGATGTTTGATAGAGGACCCAAGGAGCCTTCTAGGTGAATGATGGAGGTTCTTGCTCCCTTTTCGTTGCAGTGTCTGTCTCAGGCCCTGTAAACTAAGAGAACAGACATTAAGGCCAAGACCTTTAAATCCTGCCAGAATCAGAGCTGAGGTGGGGGTCAGTCTTAGATGTGAAATCTTAATGATGGCACCTTTGAATAACATTTTCATTTGAAAAACAGTTTAATTTTCCATATTGGTCTTGTGAGGGAGCTAGGGCAAGAGTTCATATTCCTGCTTTACAGATACGAAAGCATGTATAGAAAGGTAAAATCCTATAGCCAGTAAGTAGTGGAGCTAGAACATGAACCCAGGTCTTCTGACTTCAGGTCCTGTGTGATTTCCAGTAGTTTCAGACTGTGTGTCCTACGGTACATGTCTGGGGGGCAAAGGGTTAATGTGGGTATAGGGAGAGTTTGGGGTCAACTGTTTTGGGTCCCATCTCTATTTCTTGAAATCCTAGCACATTGTACTGTTGGGAGGGACTTGGGAGAAGTTTCCCAGGGCCTGTGCATAGGGCATTAGATGTGAACTTGAGGGGCTGCTACGGCCTTGTTGTGAGTTCTATATGTGGTGGTGTGGGTCGGGTGTTTGCCAGGTTAAAAGGTATCTAAGGGTCTGGGAAGGTGTGGATGGGGTATTGAGCTGCTTTTGGTGCCCTCTGGTCTTGCACTATGCTCGAATAACCCAACTCCCTTTCCCCTTTGTACCTCCTCAGGACTGGCAGCCACCCTTTGCTGTAGAGGTCGACAACTTCAGATTTACTCCTCGAATCCAGAGGCTGAATGAACTAGAGGTGAGAAGACTAAGAGCTGGTGGCAGGATTGGGAGAATGGATACCTGAGCTCTGGCCCCTCTTCCCTCATTCCTTCTCTAAGATACTTTACTGACTAGGCCTTTATTCTCTCTTCTCTGAAGTTACATGGAGGGCATGGAGGAAGCTTTAGGGCTCTGAATATAACCAAGAACATGAGCATTTAGCATTTCTGATCTGATGGTCCAAAGTCTGAGGATATCCCTTTCCCATAAAGGTTTACTACTGCTGAAGTTCCCCTGTCAACTAACCTACCCTATGTGGCTCAACAGAAGGGAAGTATGGAGCTGGCTGAATGTGGCCTCAGTATCCAATTCTTCCACCTCCCTGTGCTTCCTATCTTCCTTCCATGGTGCTTGATGATGCAAATGTGTGGGAGCAACACAAAAACTTATCTGTGTGGAGGCTGGAATGGTTACAAATTTGGGCACTGTGTCAGACAGGTAGTCTTCCCTCTCCCTTTTGTTCTGTACAGGAAGTCCAGGCCCTTTGCATGGGTAGGTGAGGTTTTCCACTGAGGGCTTGAGACTGTCCTGGGGTAAATGAGAATGGGTACCCTGAAGCCAGTTCCAGGTAAGATCCTGGAGTTTCCCAGGGAAGGTGGAGATTAGAAGTATGCTACCACCCCCCTCCCTCATTATTATGTGTCCACAGGCCTTTCTAAATGTCCTGGGGGGATATTAGACCCAACCGAATACCCATGACCTAAAAGCTTACTTGTTTCCTAGACCTTAGTTCCTCAACCTTGGCACTATTGACATTTTGGCCCAGATCATTTTTTGTCGTGGGAGGGCTGTCCTATGCATTGCAAGATGTTTATCAGCACCCCTGGCTTCTACCCATTGATGCCAGTAGTACCCTTTCCCAGTTGCAGCAACCAAAAATATCTCCAGGCATTGCTACATGTCCTTGGGGGCAGAATTGCCTCTCATTGAGAACCAGTGCTCTAGGATCAGTCTTGGTGCTGTTCAGATCAGGGCAAAAATCATCTCTTGTAAGGGTACAAATTTCTTAGAGAAATGGATCTGACAGATCTGTGGGGGTACAGCTAGGGCAAGGTGTTGCCTAATATGGGATGGGCAGGTTTTCTAAAAAGGTAGTGCTGGCTAATGAGGGGGAGGAGCAAGGATGAGGCCAAGGTTGGAAAGCTAAGGGGTTGAGCTGGAGGGAGTAGAGTTCCCGGCCCCTTAGGGGTTCTGACATCTGAGGAGCCATACGTTGTTTCTCTCTACAAATATTTCGTAGTTTTCCTCATTTATGAAATAGACCTGTCCCTGTTCCCCCCTAATAGGATCAGAGCAAGGTAGTAAATAGTAGTGACTTATCTAGGTCTCCCTAGAATCACGCCCTCTGACCAGGGTGAGGTGTTCTATAGACTTGCATCATGCTTTATTCCTTGGATCTTTGGCCCATATCCAGTCCTGGGTTGGCCAGGTGCCAGCGCTGCTTTGGTATACCATATCGTAGCTCTTCAGGCCATTCTGTCACTAACATGCACTCTCACCCTTCGGCTGCCATGGAACAAGTTTCATGGTACATAAGGAGATGAATGTGCTCTTTTGGAGCCTTCATTCTCTGAAACATGCCTAGAGCTTTAGATGAAATTCTGGAGTTTCCAGAGGGCCTCGTTGTTCCTCTCATAAGTCCACCCTTCTGGGGTAAGTGGACTGGGCACTTATTTTATTTCCCTTTTATAATTAGAAAATAGGGATCCAGAGAGTAAAATTGATTTGCTTGAGGCTGTTCAGCATATCAGTAGCAGAGGAAAAGCTGAAATTTATTATTTGACATTCAGATCTATCTCTCTTTTAGTAAATTTGACATTACAGTGTCATTGTGTAAGTTTCAAGTAACACAGCATATTAGTTTGATACATTTATGTATTATAATGTGATTGCTGATGTAGCAGTATTTATCACATTACATATTGTAGTGTTATATCATTATACTGACATTCTGATCTCTTGGTACCTGCTGTGTGACTTTTGAGGAAACCAGTTCTCTGTAAAAGAGATGATACTTATCCACCCCTGTCAGGGAGATTGAGAAAAGGAGTATATGTAAAGCTTTGGCTCTTGTGACCCGACCCTCTCCATTTTGGGACCTTGGGCTTGTCCTGTTGACCAGAAGGTGGCAGAGATGAGAGGTAGGCTAACCACTGCTTAGAGTTGGAGATCCATTTTGTTGGGAAAGGCCCTGAATAGTGGGCCACTTTGTACCCTTCCTCCTCCCCTAAGATTAGGCCAGAAGACAGGAGTTGAGTGGAAGGGTCAGCCTCAGTTATTTCTTTTCCAGGCCCAGACGAGAGTGAAATTGAACTACTTGGACCAGATTGCCAAATTCTGGGAAATCCAGGGCTCCTCCTTAAAGATTCCTAATGTCGAGCGGCGGATCTTGGACCTCTACAGCCTCAGCAAAGTAAGAACAGATTTTTCTCAAACCCCTCCTCACCCTACACCTTAATATCCTTGGTATTCTGGGCACTCTTTTGGTTTGGATATTGGATCTCTAGGCTGCAGTGGAAGGGGGACAGCCTGGTAGCACACATCAGAACTTCTGGGCATGTCTTGCTGCAGTTTGAGTCTTCGTGGTGGTGGTAGGAGGAGAGGGTAGACCCAGGTGCAGTGAGGGGCTGGAGTTGTCCTCATTGCCCTTCCTGCAGGCCTACTCCCTCATGTACATACATACACACAGCGCATCCACGTCCCTTCCTGCTTGTCCTTGCAGATCGTGGTGGAGGAAGGTGGCTATGAAGCCATCTGCAAGGACCGTCGGTGGGCCCGGGTGGCCCAGCGCCTCAACTACCCACCAGGCAAAAACATTGGCTCCCTGCTACGCTCCCACTATGAACGCATCGTTTACCCCTATGAGATGTACCAGTCTGGAGCCAACCTGGTGGTAAGGATGCCAGCCCGGGGTGGAAGGAGGCTTCCCCACCCCAGACACAGATTTTCACACTTGCTCTTAATGAAACTGGTTCAGTGGACTAGAGTCCTGGAATCTAGACTCCACCTTTTTCTAGCGGTGCACATTCTCTTTCCACACTGCCCAGGGTCAGAGGTCCTGCAGTTATCCGCAGGGCCAATGTACTATCTGTTATGCGACAAGGTTTTAACTTGATTAGAGGAATTCAGAGGAAGGAGAGATCTTTTGGGCTCGAGAGGTCTGGGAAGAGATGGAGTCTGATTTAGTTGGGGAGATGGTTGTGGGGAGGTGGTTGGAAGGAGGAACGGTATAAGCAAAGGAAGGAGAATTCCCAAAGTGTATGCTGGTGTCAATGGTAAAGATCAGTTGAGCAGGGCCTATTGGTGTGGGTCACGGAGGTGCAACCACAGCTTTGGTTGCCACTGGGTGAGGGTAGAGGAAGTCCTTGCTGTTGGGGACTGGGACTCCATGCCCTGACCTCTATCCCTTACTTCTCCCCAGCAGTGCAACACACGTCCATTTGATAATGAGGAGAAGGACAAGGAGTACAAACCACACAGCATCCCCCTGCGGCAGTCTGTGCAGCCTTCCAAGTTCAACAGCTACGGCCGGCGGGCCAAGAGACTGCAACCTGATGTGAGTATTTCCCTTCTGACTCAGGGCTTTGGAATGGAGAGAGTCCTCTCCCTCCCTCTGGCCAAGGCTCTGTTACCTGTTCCACTCTTCCTTCTCTCAGTTCTCTAGTTCTGAATAGTAGTGTGCCTCTCTGAATTCACTCTTGCTCTTCCCTTCACTCTCCACTGAGCTTCCGAGTTGGGTCTTGATCTGTTTATACAGTATCTTTTCTATAGCTGATCTTCTCGCCTGCCTTGTTTTTTTCCTGACTCACTCTGCTTATAGGGACAAAACTCTTCTTTCTCCTTTTACCTGTATCCTAGCTTCAGGCAGAAGCTTATATGCCAGGCATTCTTCTAGGTGCTGGGAATATGACAACAAGATAGACACTGTCCCTGGACTCATCAAAGCATGTAGTTTAGCACATCATTAGTCACTGCCATTTATTGGTAGTGCTAAACACTGATAGATTTCTTTATTTATGTAACCCCCAAACCTTCTTGTAACTTTAAGGTAAGAGTTAATATTCTCAATTTTAGAGTTGAGAAAATTGGGATCCTGTCTTAATTCATTTCCAAGAGAGGGCTGAGGAGAGAGCTCACTTACTCCCTGTCTCCAAAAAGCACCTCTGAATTCTTGTCCTGGCCCACCCATGCTTCAGCCCCTGGCAGTAGCTCAGTACTCTAAGCTATTGTTCTTTTAGGATAGGGCAATCTGCCCCAGTAGCAGTCTTGATTCATTTCCTTCTTTCTTTCAGCCTGAACCCACAGAGGAAGACATTGAAAAGAATCCGGAGCTGAAGAAGCTACAGATCTATGGGGCAGGCCCCAAGATGATGGGCCTAGGCCTCATGGCCAAGGATAAGACTCTGCGGAAGAAAGGTGAGTCTTGAAAGGCTGGGACAGTGTGAAGGATCGCCTCACCTGGAGATAGGAGGCAAGGCCCTAATTGTTCCAGACCTGTGCTTTAGAGCTGTTCTGCTTTCTCCCAGATAAGGAAGGGCCTGAGTGTCCCCCCACCGTAGTGGTGAAGGAGGACTCAGGTGGGGACATGAAGGTGGAGTCAACATCACCCAAGGCCTTCCTGGAGAGCAAGGAGGAGCTGAGTCACAGCCCAGAGCCCTGTACCAAGATGACCATGAGGCTGCGGAGGAACCACAGCAATGCCCAGTTTGTAAGGACCCAGTCCTGACTTCATAATGCTTTGCTTCTTATGCCTTCAGCAAGCATTTCCCCAGCATGGCACAGGACCTGATTGCATTAAGCAGAAAAGTGGGCCTGGTGGGCCCTGCCCTCAGGTAGCTTATTTAATTGGGGAAACAAGATGAACTGACATAGAACAGAGAACAAGAAAGGGTGATCAAATACTATCAACATGAAGTGCAGCAGGGGTCCACAGAAGGAGACTCCATCTCCATTGTTTCAGGATAAAGGCTAAGCTTCCAGTCCCTGCTGCTGTCTAGCCTCATTCCCCAACACCGCCCCCTCACACTGAACTACTTGTAGGTGTGTTCGTTTTTTTCCCCTGACACACCATGTTCTTTCCTTCCCCATCCTTTGCACATGCTGTTTCTTCTGCCTGGAAGAGTTTCCTATGCACTCTGCCCCATTGCAGTTTGCTCTCAGGTTTCGGTTTCAGGTGTTACCTTTTCAGTGAAGTCCTTAAGACTGTCTCTCCTTATGTCCAGCTGATTCGAGTGCTTTCTTCTCTAAGCTTTCACAGTACCCTTTATAGGCCACTCTTGGGAGTTTCTGCACTGCCCTTTATTATTATTTTTTAATGCGTCTATTGATTTCAGAGAGGAAGGGAGAGGGGAAGAGAGAGATAGAAACATCAGTGATGAGAGAATCATTGATTGACTGACTGCCTCCTGTAGGCCCCCTGCTGGGAATCGAGCCTGCAACCCAGGCATGTGCCCTGACTGGGAATTGAACCTTGATCTCCTGGATCATAGGTCAGTGCTCAACCTCTGAGCCATGCTGGTCGGGCTACACTGCCCTTTAATTTTTATGAACCTGTGTCTCTGGAGTACTGTATGCCTCTAGAAGGCAGATGCCATGTCATATTTCTCACTGTCCTGCAGAGTCCTTCCTACTGTAGAACATACAAGTATTCTGTAAGTGTTTATTGAATGAATAAAAGGGGGGAGTTCAAGATAGAATGATAAAGACTGCTTTCACAACTCTACCAGTGTGTCGGGAGATGTTGAGTGTATGCAATTAAACTCTAGACCTAGCATGACTAGCCTGTACAGGGCCATGAATGGTCCAGCTAACAAGCACTGTGGCTTTCTCATGGAGAGCTCTGTGGACCTGGGTCCTTTCTGGAGGAGTCTTCTGTATGAAGGCTGGATAGGGCTTAGGTGGATGAACTGTTTCCTCCCTCCCCTGGCAGATTGAGTCATATGTATGTCGGATGTGTTCCCGAGGGGATGAGGACGACAAACTCCTGCTATGTGATGGCTGTGATGACAACTACCACATCTTTTGCCTGCTGCCGCCTCTGCCTGAGATTCCCAAGGGTGTGTGGCGGTGCCCAAAGTGTGTCATGGCGGTAAGGCCTTCCCAGCCGTAGTCCATATCTGTCTCATAGGGTATCCTTGCTTTCCTTCATCTGGCTTTATTGTGAGCAGCCTCCTGGCTCAGCCACAGTCTTATGTTTTGGGTCCCTGGGGTGGGGCTGGGCTGTGCAGAACTCTGGGACAAAAAGGAGGAGGAGACTCAGCCTTTGCTTGTGTCCTCTGGGAGCTCTTAGACCACTTGGGGAGGTAAGAGTCCTGATTAGACACACTGTATGTAATGGCGTATAATCAAATGCTAAATTATGTTTTAGAAACTCGGCGTAGAAGTTCTAAGGAGAAGAAAATGACTAAGGGTAGATGTTGGGATTGACATTTGGAGGACAGGAATATGAAGAAAAAATTGTTCTTTTTATTTCCAAGTTTTTTATTACTTGTTTTTTAAGAAAGCTTGGAAAATAGACAAATTACCTATCATCTCACCACCTAGAGACAGCCATTGTTAATAGTCTGGTATATTTTCTTCTCATCTTTTTGTTGTTGCATTGGGGATCTTACTGTATATTTTCATTTGTCACTTTGTAATCATTTTTCTATACTATTAAATTTATTCATGGGTATAATTTGTTTTTCTTATAGGGGGTCCATCATATGGGTAATAATGTTTGTGTCCTTCTGTTGTGATAATGAAATTGGTTTGCGGTGATGTAGACTCACTAGAAAAGGTGGGCAGGAATTCTAGACTGGGGAATGGAGGACATGTGGAAGCAAGGGTATAGGGGGAGAATGTACCTAGTGCAAGAGGGGCAGTAACGAGAGCAGCTGAAGCAGCAGTAAAGGCTAAGTGGCCTGGAAAGTCCTCCAGGTCTGTTCCATGAGCTTCCTATCTTCATCCAAATTCTCGGTGCTCATTTACATTTCTCTCTGGTTTTCTGGAGAGCAGATGTTGATAATCTATCCTTATCGTAGGGACTCAGCTGTGGTCATAGACTAGGTGTGTATGTGCGCGCGCGCACACACACAAACGTGCGTAGAGATGAGGAAAGAGACCAGGGCAGTGCATAATGAATGGCCTTGGTAGTGGTGGAGATTCCTTTGGGGAGGAGTTTGGATACAAACAGTATCATAGACGGCAAAGACTGTCAGCTCTGCTTGGCTCTCTAAGTGATTGTGGGCCAGTGGACCAGATTGACATTTATTTTTCAGGCATGTAAAGAGTGTGTGTCTGACTCTGGGGTACATATACCTCTCATCTAAAACCATGACTGTAGGTACAAAGTGAGGTCGACCCGCATCCAGTCTTTGAGACAATCTAAGGAACAGGAACAATGTAGAGTTTGGCACTAAAAAATTGGTGCCTTTGTTTCCCATCCTCCACGCTACTGGAATATTCACTGCTGGTTTCCCAGGCCTGTAGTTCTAGTCTGGGCATAAAAAAGCTTCCCTAAGCACCCTGTGCAGAAGAGCATAGGATAGCATATTTAAGTCAGGGTCCATGGTTTAGATCAGGAGCAGGGAACCTTTTTTCTGCCAAGGGCCATTTGGATATTTATAACATCATTTATGGGCCATACAAAATTATCAACTTAAAAATTAGCTATGAAAAAAACTCCTAGATTTATTGAATTTTGAGTCCTGCCTGTGGTTGCCTTGGCAGGGCCAGACCAAATGATTTTGCGGCTGTATTCGGCCTGCGAGTGAGCATTCCCCACCCCTGGTTTAGCTTGTAAAGTCCTACAGGAAGAAAAGAACAGAAGCCTGTGGAAAGAGTGAGGTGGGAAATGAAGAGGCTAAGCTAAAGTGCTAGGAGAAAAGGTGGAGCTATTAAATGAGGCCTGCCTTGGGGACCTTGAGTGCAGACCTAGGGCTACTTTCCCTCCCTACTCCTACCCATATTCCAGCTCCGATTTTGAGGCTTCTCCACCTCTTTGCCTCTGCCTTGGTGACATGTTCTCCTTTGGGTTTCAGGAGTGTAAGCGCCCCCCCGAAGCCTTTGGCTTTGAGCAGGCTACCCGGGAATACACTCTGCAGAGCTTTGGCGAGATGGCCGACTCCTTTAAAGCCGATTACTTCAACATGCCCGTGCACGTAGGTGATGGAGGGCTGGGGTAGTGTCAGGGCTAGGGTCATAGGTGTTGGTGTCTGAGAGTCTTAGCTCTCCTGGGTCAGTGGGGCTAGGTTATGATGGGCCACAGTCATTTGCTACCCCTGTTCTCCAGATGGTGCCCACAGAACTTGTGGAGAAGGAGTTCTGGCGGCTAGTGAATAGCATTGAGGAAGATGTGACGGTTGAGTATGGGGCTGACATCCATTCCAAAGAATTTGGCAGCGGTTTCCCTGTCAGCGACAATAAGCGTCACCTAACCCCTGAGGAGGAGGTGAGTGGATGATTCATTGTTATACGTCAGCTCTGTGACCTTAGGCAAGTCATTCAGTGTCTGAAAGACTCACTGGCTATGTGGGGCTTAGGTGAGACGATACATGTGTAAAGAACAGCCTGGTATTGGCATGGCATCTCTAGTCATGAGATTGACTATTTCCTTGTCTGTAGAATGGGGATAGTATCTAACTTACAAATTTGTGATAAGAATTAAATGAGAAGATGTGTGAAATGCCTAGCAGAGTGCCTGACTTGTTCATAAAACGTTCAGGGACAGAAAAAAGTGAGGGCCCAAGCCTGCCTCAAGGGAAGGGTGCATTTTGGTTCAGAGCAGAGGTTTTTAACTTGCAGGTATTTTGGTGGGTGGATATATCTGTCAACGTCCCTGAAATTGAATTGAATTGAATCGAATCAAAATTTTATGCGTATGCATTTTGCGGGGAGAATACCTATACTATTTCTTAGATGTTTCAGAGAGGTCTGTGATCTCAAAATTAACATTCCCTGGGCTCAAGATCTCAGTTCCTTATTATAACCCTCATCCCCTTTCCACAAATATTTGACCTGGCAGGAGTATGCTACCAGTGGCTGGAACCTGAATGTGATGCCAGTATTGGAGCAGTCCGTACTGTGCCACATCAATGCTGATATCTCTGGCATGAAGGTGCCCTGGCTCTACGTAGGGATGGTCTTCTCAGCCTTTTGCTGGCACATTGAGGATCACTGGAGTTACTCCATTAACTACCTCCACTGGTGAGTTGGGGCCCTGGGGAGCTAGGAAAGCAGAGCAGACTCCCTGAGGACCACAGGTGTGACCATTCTATATGTCCCCTTTCCACTTGGACAGGGGTGAACCGAAGACATGGTATGGGGTACCCTCGCTTGCAGCAGAACATTTGGAGGAGGTAATGAAGAAGCTGACACCTGAGCTGTTTGATAGCCAGCCTGACCTCCTGCACCAACTTGTCACCCTCATGAATCCCAATACCCTCATGTCCCATGGCGTGCCGGTGAGTGCCCAGGAAACAGGGAAACGGGTAGGAATGACTTAGTGATGTCCTTTGTAGTGGTGGTGGTCATTGTCTGGAATCTACCCCTCCACCTTTCTTATTCCTGTTGGGTTATCAGTTTGATAACTCTAATAGAGACCCAAAATAATAGTGGTTAGAGATACAATGTGATGGTGAGCCTTCTGGGCTGCATGTTTGAGGGCAATACCTTAGGGATAGCTTCTTATCACATCACATCTACATTCCAGCAGTGCAAGAGGGAAATTGGGGAAGAACAGGGCAAGACAAGTCTCTTTACTTTTAAGGGCAGACGTCATTTCCTGTTAGTCACAACTTAGTCACATGGCCACATTTAGCTGCAGGGAAAACTGGGAAATGTGTTTTTGTTCTGGATGGTTATGTACCAGCTACAATTTGGAGGTCATGTTATTATGAAAGAAAGTGAAAGAATATCAGGGAGCAATTAGCAGTTCTCTGCCATACTTTCCATACCGTAACCCTTGGAGCAGTCTTTTTACTTATTTAACAGGTCTGAAGTTCAATCGTGGTAATTATTTTGCAATATATAAGTCTATCAAATCAATATGTTATACATTTTAAATTTACATGATGTTTTATATCTCAATAAAGCCTGGGGAAGGGGCGGGTAACCTTAAAAAAAAAGTACTAATATCTTTCAACATTTTGAAAAAAAGTTGAACACAGAGTCCTGGCTTATGCTGTCTCTGTGTACCTCTCCCGCCCTATAAAACGTTTTGCTGGGCATACAACCTGGCTTACCTATAAGAGACTTTATATTCCTGAGAATTTCCAGCATCAGTTAGCATCAGCTAGTTTTCTGGCGTGGATCTTAAAACAACCTGATCAACAGTCCTGTAGGAACATGGCTTAGTACGTTCACCACCTCTGCTTTGAGTCTTATTCTGTACTCCTCCTCACTCCCTTCTACCCCCCACCCTTATCTGCCCTGACAGTCTAATGCATGGGGTCATGTACGTATTGAGGTAGGCAGTCAGTACGTATTGAATTAATGTCTCCTCGAGATCCCTGGACATTTGTACAGTAGGGCTTTGGACTGGGTCACTGGTTCTCACCCAAATTTCTCCTTGCCTTCACCTTGTTTTAATATACTACATACCCTTTGAGTAATATTTTGTGTTATACATTTTTGTGATACTTAACCAAGGACTGAGATGTCTAGGAAATTAGAGGGAGCATTCTGCAGCAGTTCAGGCAGCCTTCCTCCATTTAAAGGTAGAGTACCCTTTTCCGTCTCCACCTCGCCCCATTTAAGAATTATTGGAGTTGAGATGCTGAGATGATCAAGGGCCCTTCCAGTTCTCTTCACAACTAGACATTGTGTCTGACCTTTCCTCAAACCTTGCCTACAATGTCAAGGAAAATTATAAGAGTAGAGGAGGAATCTCCTTAAGAATTCAGACAACTAAGATGTATATATAGCTCAACCGAGCGTGGCTCAGCAGTTGAGCATCAACCTAGGATCCAGGCAATTGGGGTTCGATTCCCGGTCAGGGCACATGCCTGGGTTGCGGGCTTGATCCCCAGTCGGGGGTGTGCAGGAGGCAGCCGATCAGTGACTCTCTTGTCATTAATGTTTCTTTCTCTCTCCCTCCCTCTCCTCTCTCTGAAGTCAATAAAGATATATTTTTTAAAAACAGAAAAAGATGCATATATAGCCCTGGCCAATGTGGTTCAGTGGGTTGGGCATCGTCCTGTGCATCAAAAGGTTGCTGGTCAGGGCACGTGCCTGAGTTGTGGGCTCGATCCCCAGTAGAAGGCATGCAGGAGGTAGTTGATTGATGTTGCACTCTCACATCAATGTTTCTCTTTCTCTCCGTCTCCCTCTCCCTTTCTCCTCTCTAAAAAAAATAAATAAAAAATGTTAAAAAAAAAAAAAAAAGATGCATATATCTGTAGCTGTTTAGTCCTTACCTCTTTTTTAAAAACTTTATTACAGACTTTTAAACATGTGCTCTTCCACAGCATTTCTCTTGCTCATGGCAGTATCCCTCAATCCAAGGCATCTGTGATTTTCATATTCTCGTGTTGGCAGGCTGTAGTTTAGCCAGTTGGAGCTCCCTCAGAGCTATCTTTAGCCTGCCCCCTCCTTCCTCTTTGGTGAGAAAAGGCCATTTCTTTTTATAGATACATAGTATAATTTTCATTATAAAAGAAATATGCCCCCTTCCCAAAAAATGGAAATAGGTCATCTTTATTTCCTTCACATTTTTTGTTTCCACCTGTTGTTTTTCTATGTAAATTTTGACGTAGCAGTAATCAGTGTATGGATTTAAAATCTTTTTTGTAAATTTAATCTAGGATGGCACTGTCCAGTTTGGTAGCCACTAGCCACATGTGGCTACTGAGCACTTGAAGTGTGGCTAATCCTAACTGAAATGTGCTGACAGAACACATGTTGGATTTCAAGACTTAGTACAAAACAAACAATATAAAATATCTCACTAATACTTTTATTTACCCATTACACATTGAAATAATATTGCAGCTATATTAAGTTAAATAAAATATATTGAAATTAATTCCACCTGTTTTACTTTTTTAATGTGACTACTAGAGAATTTAAAAGAGCATATGTGACTGGCATTATATTGGACAGTGCTGGACTGGGATGATTTTTGCTTCCTTACTATGAGCTGTTTATAGCCACCTTTTTAAAAATACCAAGTCTTGCCCTGGCTAGTGTGGCTTAGTTGGTTGGGCCTCGTTCCGTGCACCAAAAGGTTGCCTGTTTGATTCCCAGTCAGGGCACATGCCCAGGTTGCAGACTCATCCCCAGTAGGGGGCGTGCAGGAGGCAGCCAATCAATATTACACTCTCACATCGATGTTTCGCTCTCCCTCCTTTCCTCTCTCTTTAAAAATCAATAAAAATATTTAAAAGTAAAAATACCAAGTCTTTTTAAAAAGCAGCTTTATTGCAGTATAATTTACATACAATAAAATTCATACATTTTGAGTATACAGTTGAGCAAATTTACAGAATTGTGCTACTATGACCACAATCCAGTTTTAGAACATTTTTATCACTCCAAAAAGGTATTTCATGCCCTTTTGCAGTCACTCTCCATTCCAACCCCTAGTCCCAGACAACCACTAATCTGCCTTCTGTCTCTACAGATTTGCCTTTTGAAGACAGTTCATATAAATATAATAATATTTGGTCTTTTGTGTCTGGCTTCTTTCACTTAGCATAATGTTTTCCAAGTTCATATTGTAGCCTGTGTCAGAACGTCATTCCTTTTTATAATGGAATCATTTTCCATTGTATGAGTATACTATGTTTTGTTTATACATTCACCATTTGATGGACATTTGGGTCTTTTTTTTAACAGTTGCAGAAAGTGAGGAGAGCTTTTTAAAATAACTACATAGGAAACAGTAAAGTGACACTGCCAAAATGAGGGGGTAGGTTGAGACAAAGAGTCAGGAACATTAGTTTCTATTTCTGGCTCTGCTACTTGAGACTTCTCTGGGACTCAGTTTTCACATCTATAAAATTAAAGCTAGAACTGGATCATTCAACATGTATTGCTAGAACTCCCTCTATGTGCAAGGCCTCTGGTCATCACCCCGAAGGTAAATAAACCAGTCCCTGCCTATGGGTATGCACAGATGGGTGGAGGACAGAGGTGAGTAAACAAGTAGAATAAAATGTTAGAAGTGCTACAAAAGAACAACAGACTGGGTCCTTAGGAAGCAAGGTGAGATGATCAAGAAAGCATTTGTGCCTGGCCAGCATGGCTCAGCGGTTGAGCATCGACCTATGATCCAGGAGATCTAGGTTCGATTTCTGGTCAGGGCACATGCCCCGGTTGCAGGCTTGATCTCCAGTAGGGGGCATGCAGGAGGCAGCTAATCAATGACTCATCATTGGTGTTTCTATCTTTCTCCCTCTCTCTTCCTCTCTCTGAAGTCAATAAAGACATTTTTTAAAAAAGAAGAAGAAAGCATTTGTAGAAATGACTCTGGAAGGAAGAGGAAGAGTTTACCTGTCTGGCTGGGGCTTTATCATGTGGACATGGGGATTCAAGTGAGGGCTTCTCAGTAGGGTCAGATTTGCATTTTTTGGAAAACAATTCTAGTGGTTGGTAATGTGGCCCGGTGCAATAATACAGGCAAGAAATGCTAATGTTGCCTCTTAGTAGACATTTGAGAAGAAAGTGCGTTGGAGGCAGGAGTTGATGCATGACCCGAATAAACGTGTAGATGTTTTCACATGTGGGAAGATTCAGTATTTTTAGAATGTTAGTTCTCTCCACATTAATCTAGAATCCTAGCAGGGGAATCATTGGGTTGAAGGGTATAAGCATCTTAGGTTCTTGATATGTATTAGCAATTTTGCTTTCTAGAGAGTAGAAATTATTGATCCCCTTATTGACACTGTACCTATTTCACTTTGTCTTCATCAGCAATGAATATTGATCTTAGAAAATTTTATGAGGTTTCTCAGTAAAAATGGAGAATTAAACATACACATGGACACTTCCATTGTATACCGAAACTCCACTGAAATGGCACAAGGGTTTTTTATTTAAGGTAAAAGAACAGAGATGGATAAACGAGAGAACACAGTGATAAAATGGTTGAAACTAGAAAACATAAGAAACTCAACCTTAAGCCAGTACTGGTACATCTGATTTATACCTCACAGTCCCCTAAAGGTTTAATAGTTGGTGGCACCAGGCATTTTGGGGATAAAGAAAAATGAGATGAAAATCAGGATTGATTTGTATCTATATAAGAAGCTCTGAGATAACCCTCCTGTGCTGGGCAGCTGGAAATGTGCCCTCCCTCACTTTAGCAAAAGACTGGAAATTGACTTTTGAAGAGGTTAAAATAGAAGATGTCTGGATTGAGGTGTTCCAGGTACAGTTGAGGGTGGAGGTACAGTGAACATAGTCGGCTTTGTTACTGTATACAGACCGGAAGCTGAGGTTCCCAGCCACATTCCTCCACTTGGCTCTCAGAATACGGGCAGTGATGCTTTTCCTTCAGGAATCGCCCAAGAGGGAAGACCTAGAGTTTCCCAAGCTAAATGGCTCAGCCAGATCACCCTACAGTGAAGCTTACAGTTGACAGACTTTACCTATGCATTCAGAATTTCTCTTTACTCTTAAATATAAGTAGCCACAAATTAACATACAACCAAGGAACCTATAAAAAAACAAAATAGAACCAAACAGGAAAAAAAACAACTTGGAGAAACAGAGCATAGCCAGGGAGAAGTAAACTTTTAAAAGGAAAGGAAAAGCCTCAGTAATATCTTCAAAGATGAGCATATATTGCAAACATAAGAACAAATACTATTTTAAAAGCATACAGAGCACAAAAAAGAGCTCTTGGAAATTAAAATTATGCTAGCAAAGCTAAAAAATTTAAAAAACAAAAAGTTAGAAAATGAATAGCTATGGAAATCAGAATGAGTATAATAGAGGTAAAAATATAATAAACTCAATTTTATCATTAACTTTTAAATCACATTTGATAGTTGAAGCAAAAATTATAATTTAATATGCTCAATGTAGGTTGAGGAAATATGTAGGATAACTATTTTTTAAAGTGGGGATATTAAAAGGACCTAAAAATATGTAGGGTTTCTACATGTCATTAGGTTTGATATATTGTTGGTACCAGTATAATTTGATAAGTGATATTTGTATATTATGATATCTAGAACAACTACTAAGAAAATTATTCAAAGGGCTAGACTAAAAAATATAAATAAATCAAGATTGAACCTTAAAAAAAAATAGTTACGGAAATCTCCCACAAAAAAATAGGATAAAAAGATAAAGATGGGAAAACATAGAGAAAATTAGAGAATTTGTTTAGGAGGTTCAATATTTAAATACTAGGAGTTCTGAAAAGAAAATAGATAAAAATGGAAAGGATCAAATAATTAATGAAATCATTCAAGAAAATGTCCCTGAATCGAAAGACTGAGTTTCTAGAATCAAAGGGCCTACCCAGTACATGAATGAAAGTAGATCCACACCAAGATATATTTGGTGGATTTTCATATCAAACACTGGGACCAGAAAAATCCTACAAGCTTCCTGAGAGAGAAAACAGGTTTAAGTCAAAGTATTAGAAATCAGAATGGCTTCAGACTTTTCAAAAGCAACACTAGAATCTAGAAGACCAGAGCCATGCCTTCAAATCATTTTCAGCTTAGAATTCTATATGCAATTAAAAAAAAAAAAAAGTTCTTCCCATCATTTCTCAGGAAGCTATAGGAGAAATGTGCCCAAGCACAGCAAAGGAGTAAACCAACAAAGAGGAAACCATGGGATCTGGGACACAGGTGACCTGTCACAGGAGAGTGATAATCCAGGAAGGACATCTGGCACTGATTGGTCCAGATTGGAACAGATCGTAAGGCTCCATGAGCGACTTACAGAAATGTGAAAACTGATAGAGTTGGACACTTGTCCCAAGGGCGGGGATTAAATTTCTAATAACATTCGTAGAAAATTAGGCAAATTGAGAAGTAGGCTGTTTTTAACATAGTCTAGAGGCATGTTATTCAGTATTAATGTAAATGCCAAAATAATAAGAGGTGAAAGCATTTGGCTCTGGGGAGTGGAGAATGGCAGGGCCTGCTGATTTTATAATAAACCTTGTAGAACCATTTGGCTCTTGAAACTGCATATATAACTGATAAAAAGAATTATTAATGAAAAAACCTTGATTAGCTTAATGAAAGGTGATATTTTAAATTTTTATAAAAATTACTAGTGAGGTTGAAATATTTTCGTATGTACTGTCTTTCTTTTGACTAATTTTCCTGTCATCTATCAACACAAAACCTTGAGAACTAGAGACCATGGTCGTTCCTTTCAGAGTTTGAAGGTCTGGGAGTCTGTTGTCACTGTGTTCCCTGAGGCTTTCCTTTCTCTGTTAGAACCCTGCACTTAGACCAACTTTCTGCAGATTGTGAAAGTCTGTCTCAGTGACTTGGGCCTTTCTTCCTCAGGTTGTCCGCACAAACCAGTGTGCAGGAGAATTCGTCATTACCTTTCCTCGTGCTTACCACAGTGGCTTCAACCAAGGCTACAATTTTGCCGAGGCTGTCAACTTTTGCACTGCTGACTGGGTGAGTCTGGAGTATGGTGGGCTGGAAGGGAGAAGCAGGAGGGTTATGGGGAAGCTGAGGCACCATGGCCTCCAGACTTTGGCCAAACTCAACTTTGAACCTGTCCACAGTTGCCAGCTGGGCGCCAGTGCATTGAGCACTACCGCCGGCTCCGTAGATACTGCGTCTTCTCCCATGAGGAGCTCATATGCAAGATGGCTGCCTGCCCAGAGAAGCTGGACCTGAACCTGGCGGCAGCTGTGCATAAGGAAATGTTCATCATGGTTCAGGAGGAGCGGCGCTTACGGAAGGCTCTGCTGGAGAAGGTGAGTGGTGGGGAGAGTGCCCTGGGTCAGGCACCCTAGCATGGCAGAGGTGAGGGGAGGAAGGGACAGCCCCAAGAAGTAGATGTAGCTTCTACTTTGGGGGAGTGGTGAAAAGAACCAGATGCATCTTGATGGGGAACCATATTCCATTCCCTGCTCTTCCATTTACTAACAACCACGAGTAAGTTAATTTACTTCACTGAATATCGGTATCCCTGTCTGAAAATTTGGGATTATAATAAGGCTTATCTTTTTGAATAGTTGGGTAGATTAAGATGTTTATTAAGTAACTGAGCCATAGCAGGTGCTAGTATAGCTGCTGTTCATTATTATTTAAATAACGCAACTAGGCAGACTGGCATATACCGATTAGCTGGATGACCTTTTCAAGTCCCTTAACCTCTCATAGTCTCACTTTCCCACTCTGTAAAATGGAAATAAATACTTAACTTGCAAGGAGGTAAAGGTTGCGTAAGGTGGTTTATGTCAAAGCATCTATCAACTGCACTTGCAGTGTAACAGCTGCTATTAATACATGAAGAAAATGATTGAAATCGGAAACATTTCTTAGGAAATGCCATTTTATTCAGATGGTTTAGCAGCTCACACTGAGGTAATATCACCAAGTAGAGGGCAGCCCTCCTTTAATAGATTTCTCATAAGCATGTCAGTTGTGTGTGTGTAGGTGAGTGTAGTTCAGCTGCCCTCTTAAAGCATCACACTTGCCCAATTAAGGAATTAACTTCAGGTCCTCCATAGGATTACAAAGGAATGCTAGTTCTGAGGGATCCCTTGCTGCCCACTTTAGGTAACACTTTATTTTAAAGCTCCTTTATAATTTTTCCTATGAGCGTGGGCTTCAAGGAGAATTGTAGTAACAGTAAGAGTTGGAAGTGTGGGGCCTGTCAGTCTGTGGCATTAGTTGGTGGGCCCCTGGGTGTTGTCAGGCATCATTGTCTCTCTTTGTTCAGTACTGTTATTAAATGATGACCCTGCGGCCATGCCAGACTACAGGACAAAGCCAAAGCAAGGTGGGAGAACTAGCCGTTCTCATCCTGCCTTTCAGATTTCTTTACACTGGGCCCTTACCTTAGAGAACTGTTCTGGACCCTAAGTCTTGAAATTCTATAGAAGACTCGTGTCTGTGTGTGTGTGTGTGTGTGTATACGTACATACGTATGTGTGTATACATACATACGTACATGTGTACGCTTTTCTGGGGAGAGGGCTCATAGATGGCATCCAATTTTCAGAGGAGTCCATGATCCAAAAATACCTAGGGGGTTTCATCTTTAAAGCATTCTCTGACTGCAGAGTCAAAATTAACTGCAGTCAGATTCTCACATTGGGTAACTTAGTAACTCTGTCTCTGGGACTTACCTTCCTCCTTAGTAAAATGAGATAGTCCTGTGAAATAGGTATCCTATCTGAAAAGTAGAGTTAATAACAGTAAATATTTGTTGAGCACTTCTTCCCCCCCCGTAGTCACCATGCTGTACATTAGATCCCCCAAACTTACTTATAACTTTGACCAACATCTTCCCATTTCTTCTACCTCCCAGCTCCTGGCAACCACCAATCTACTCTTTGTTTCTATGAGTTCAGCTTTTTAAAATTCCACATATAAGTGATATCCTAGTAGTATTTCTGTGTCTAATTTCATTTAGTATAATGCTCTCAATGTCTATGTTGTCACAAATGGCAGGATTTCCTTCTTTCTCATAGCTGAATAATATTCCAGTGTGTGTATCACGTTTTCTTTCTTTTTAAACATTTTTTATTTTATTTTTTATAACTTATTTTTTAAAAAGTTGACAATTATGATATTAGTTTCAGGTGTACAACATAGTAATTAGGCATTTATATATGTTATGAAGTGATCACTGTAAATCTAGTACCTATCTGTTACCATACACAGTCACTGTATTATTGACTGTACAGGGTGAGCAAAAGTAGGTTTATAGTTGTGAGAACATGGAAGAGTTTTTCTTGTATTATTTATTAATTACTGTATTATTTATTTGTATTAAAACTGTAAGCCTGCTTTTGCCCACCCCTGTAACCTGTGCTATACAGTACATCCCTATGACTTACTCTGTAAGTGGCCATTTGCACCCATCCCCCATACCTGCCCCTCTCTGGCAACCATCAGTTTGTTCTCTGTATCTGTGAGTTTGTTTCTGTGTTGTTTTGTTGGTTGGTTTGTTTTGTTTTTTTAGATTCCACATATAAGTGAAATCATATGGTATTTGTCTTTCTCTAACTTACTTCATTTAGCATAGTACCCTCTAGGTTCATCCATGTTGTTGCAAATGGCAAGATTTCATTCTTTTTTATGACTGAGTAATATTTTATTGAATATACAGCTGACCCTTGAACTACACAGGGGATAGGGATGCCAACTGCACACCCTGCCCCCCAACACCCCATGCAGTTGAAAACTTATATCAAACGTTTGACCTTGAAGGATTGGTTCCAGGACGCCTGGCAGACACCAGAATCCACAGATACTCAAGTCCCTTATATAAAATGGTATAGAACAATGCATACAGCTGGCCTTCACATCTGCAGATCAGAAATACTGTTTATGATCTGCAGTTCGTTGAATCTGTGGATGCAAAATCCAGGGATACAGAGGGCTTACTGTGTATTTATTGAGAAGCATCAACATATAAGTGAACCTGTGCAGTTCAAACCCATGTTGTTGAAAGGTCAACTATATATACACCTTCTTTATCCATTCATCATTTGAAGGTTGCTTCCATATGTTGGTTATTGTAAAGAATGCTTGATGAACACACAGGTGTACAGATATCTTTTTGAATTAGTGTGTTTTATTTCTTTGGATAAGTACCCAGAAGTGGGATTGCTGGATCATAGGATAGTTCTATTTTTAATTTTCTGAGGAATTTTCATACTGTTTCCCATAGTAGCTGCACCATTTTATATTCCCACCAACAGTGCACAGAGGTTTTCTTTTCCCCTTGTCTTTACCAACACTTATCTTTTTTAGATAGTCATCCTAACAGATGTGAGGTCTCATTGTGGTTTTGATTTGCATTTCCCTGAAGATTAGTGATGTGCATCTTTTTATGTATCTGTTGGCTATTTGTATGACTTCTAAAAAATGTCTATTCAGGTCCTTTGTCCAGAATTGTTTGTTGTTTGCCATTGAGTTATATATTTATATCCTTGTATATTTTAGATATTAACCCTTTATTAGATATATGGTTTGCAAATATTTTCTCCCATTCCATAGTTGGCTTTTTATTTTGTTGATTGTTGGGATTTTTTGTGTGTGTTTTTTTGCTACATAGAACCTTTTTAGTTTGATTTAGTCCCACTTATTTTTGCTTTTTGCTTGTGCTTTCGGTGCCAGGAAGAAAAATTGTTGCCAAGACCAATGTCAAGGAGATTTTTTTCTTATGTTTTCTTCTAGAAGTTTTATGGTTTTGGGTCTTATGTTTACATCTTTAATCTAATTCAAGTTAATTTTTGTGAGTGGTATAAGATAGGGGTCCAATTTCATTCTTTTGCATGTGGTTATCTAGTTTTCCAAGCACCATTTATTGAAGAGACTATCCTTTCCCCATTAAATAGCCTGAGCTACCTTGCCAAATATTAGTTGACCCATATATATATAGGGGTTTATTTCTGGGCTCTCAATTCTGTTCTATTGGTCTATGTGTCTAAGTATTAAGATACTTTTCTAAGTCCTTAGTTGCTTTATCTTTGTTAATCCTCATAACACAATGAGGATGGTACCATTATCTCCATTTTACAAGATAGGGAGACTGAAACCTAAGAGGTTTAAATAATTTATTCAAGATCACACAACTATTAAGTGGCCAAGTAGGATTTGTAATATGCACTGGACTCATATCTTACGTAGAAGTTAGTTGTTAAAGTTAAAGAAACAGAAGATAAAAACTGTTAAGAATCAAAATGTCCTTTTAAAATCCCTAAAATTTCCCATAATGGTGGCATTGTATTATCTTTCAATTCCTCCCACAAAGCCAACTTGTCCTCCGTTTTTGGAATGGATTGCCTTTTCTTCATCTGTGCACCAGATGAAGTCATTGCTTAGGTTTGGAGGCCATGTTGTTAAAAAAATATATTGTATTTTTAAACAGTGGACACGGGCACATAGTTTTATTTCTGTAACTTAGGTATGTGCACATAGTGTGTCCTGTCTGCTAAACAGCAAGCATGGTGCCTGGAGCACAGTGGGTGCTGAGTGACTAGAAGCCATCATTGTTCTGCAGCATATGGCCTTTCTCCTGCCCACTGCCACACCTTGCCACCTCTCTGGTGCCTTGATCACCACTTTTCTTACCTTCTCCCACCCAAAAGGCCCTTTTAGCTGATCTGAATCTTACCTAATTTTTCTTCCGCTCAGCCCACTC
This sequence comes from Miniopterus schreibersii, assembly GCF_964146895.1. Lineage (NCBI taxonomy): Eukaryota > Metazoa > Chordata > Mammalia > Chiroptera > Miniopteridae > Miniopterus > Miniopterus schreibersii. The sequence continues at coordinate 72,393,444 of NC_138104.1, forward strand.
TGATTCTTCCCCTGGTTCATCTCATTCACCCAGCTGTGCGAGTCTGGACTTCATACAGGCAGTGTGCTCCTTGAAGTTTGGTCTCCCTCACAGCTCTGCACAGATTTGTTTCTAACACAGGGCTCAGTAGTGCCTGAGGTGTGGGCCCTGTTCTGGTCCTATATAATGTGCATGGGTCAAACCGCTCCTAGGGCATCACAGAAGCTGAGCGAGAGGCTTTTGAGCTGCTCCCGGATGATGAGCGCCAGTGCATCAAGTGTAAGACCACATGCTTCCTATCAGCCCTGGCCTGCTATGACTGCCCAGACGGCCTTGTCTGCCTTTCCCACATCAATGACCTCTGCAAGTGTTCCAGTAGCCGGCAGTACCTGCGGTGAGCAGGGGGGCCTACCTGGAGGAAGTGGGCCGAGGAGGGAGATGCGGAGCTGGGCCAGAGTGCTCTTCCCTGCCCTCTTCCTCCAGGTATCGCTACACCTTGGATGAGCTCCCTGCCATGCTACATAAGCTGAAGGTTCGGGCTGAGTCCTTTGACACCTGGGCCAACAAAGTGCGAGTGGCCCTGGAGGTGGAGGATGGGCGGAAGCGCAGTGAGTGATGGGGGGGACGGAGGGACTCCACAGGCAAGTTCTACTCCCTTTTCTTCTGTGCCCCCCACCCTCTCCCTCTGCCTTTACTCAATACTGCATACTCCTTGCTGCTCTCATTTTTTCTCCAGGCCTTGAAGAGCTGAGAGCACTAGAGTCTGAGGCCCGTGAACGGAGGTTTCCTAACAGTGAGTTGCTGCAGCGACTGAAGAACTGCCTGAGTGAGGCAGAGGCTTGCGTGTCCCGGGCTCTGGGACTGGTCAGCGGCCAGGAAGCTGGGTATGGCAGCATGAGGTGTTGGGCACAGGTAGCCTGTTGAGACAGCACCTGGGAAAAGTGCTACAAGGGATGGACTCTGACCATTGGGCAGATGACATCAGTAGGAAGCTGAGAAGCACTGCAGTGCGAGGTGGCATGGGAGGTGGTGTGGGAGGGCAGAGAGACCAGGCAACTAGGATGGAGAAGCATCTCGGTTCGAGGAAAGCTAGAAATGCTTCATTTTGTCAGTTCCTGGAGGAGTTTGCAGATAGGCCGAGGGAATTTGTGTGCAGGACAGAGGTGTGGAAGTTTAAGGGCAAGAAAAGGACACAGAAGCATAACCCTTGACCATAGATCACAGTAGAGGATGGATTGGAAAGTCCAGCTTCTGTTACCATCAATTTCTAACCCCCCCCCTTCCCAAATATATCCTGTATCCCCTCTTCTAATTTTTCTCCCTCATCATTGGATGTGCCTATATCTGAGAGCCTCCCCCTACCCTGGGCAGCTGGGGAAGCTGACGCATGAGAGATCAAGGTGGGAAGGTGTGAGGAAAGGTGTTGTCTCAGCACAGACATGGAAGGAGGGGACTGGCTTTTGACCTGAAACCCCACATCTGAAACTTCACAGTCCCCACAGGGTAGCTGGTCTGCAGATGACCCTGGCTGAGCTCCGGACCTTTCTGGACCAGATGAACAACCTGCCGTGTGCCATGCACCAGATTGGGGATGTTAAGGTAAGTAGAGGAGGTCTTGGAGTGCTACTGAGTGCTCACGGGGATTGGGGGACCTGAACAGCAGGCCACGCTTGGCTCCCTTAAAAAGCATCAGTTATTTAGGCAAGACATGTGAGAAAATAATGGGAGATAGGAGGCAAAGGGTCTTGTGACTGTCCCTTAGAAATGGGATTTGAGAGACCGCCGGCAAGGGCATGAGTACAGGATGCAGAGTCAAGGGAAGGTTTTCTGGCGGAGCTAAAAGAGGAAAAGGAGGAAGTAAGGAGGGTGTTTGTGGGCCTGAGAAGCTGAGTCAAGTTCAGAAAGGTAGAGAAGTGGGATGGAGAAGCTGTGGACACTGGTGTGAGTGGAGGGGTTTGTGAGAAGGCGGAGCATGGAGCATGGTGGGTGTCCTGGTGCTGTACATCAGAATCCTCTGGGACTTAAACAAAGCAGAGACTCCTGACTGACCCCCTATTAATCTCTAGGGGTTGGGCCCAGGGATCTGCATTTTTAACAAATTCCCCAGAGTATTCAAATAGGCAGTGAGGGTTAGGAACCACTGGCCATGGTGAAGGAGGAGAGGCCAGCCCATGTTAGGTTCTCTTCCCAAATACTGAAGGGTGAGAAGGTCGGTGGGCAAGGGGATCTGGTGGTGGGACCTCTAAGTGAGCCCAGCTGAAGAGTTTGTTCTTCGTCTGTGTCCTGGTAGGGTATTCTGGAACAGGTGGAGGCCTACCAGGCTGAGGCCCGTGAGGCCTTGGCCTCACTGCCCTCCAGCCCAGGGCTACTGCAGTCCTTGTTGGAGAGGGGGCGGCAGCTGGGGGTTGAGGTGCCTGAGGCCCAGCAGCTCCAGCGGCAGGTGGAACAGGCGCGATGGCTGGATGAGGTGAAACGCACGTTGGCTCCCTCAGCCCGAAGGGGCACCCTGGCTGTCATGAGAGGACTGTTGGCCGCAGGTGCCAGCGTAGCACCTAGCCCTGCTGTGGATAAGGCCCGGGCCGAGCTGCAGGAGCTGCTGACCATTGCCGAACGCTGGGAGGAAAAGGCCCACCTCTGCCTGGAGGCCAGGTAAGTCCAGCCTCTTCCCTTCTCCACCCTACCCCACCTTCAGATTTAGTGAAGAAGCTGAAGATGACTCCCATGGGTGGCCTTGGGCACCAGACTCCTGTGTTGGTGTATTGACTCTCCTTCCCTTTTTTTAAAACTCCGTGTACACATAGAAGCAGAGACAAGCTTGTGGGGAAGCAGAGATGGACAGATACAGAGGCTTATAGAAGAGCTCTGCAGCTGACACATGTGCACACACACAAGCATGAGTACCAACAGGCAGATGGACACACGTTGGTAGAAAGACATTACGCACAGGGCAATCTGACAAACTACAGCACAAGAGTAATACCTCAGATTGTGTGTGTAGGCACTGCCAGCAGGCTGACAGACTGGCGGACATGCTGAGGCACGAGGGCTCTGGCAGAAGTTGGGTGCATACAGTCTGGAGCAAGCAGTGACTGGCAGCCACCCGTAGGCAGAATACATGCAAGTAGGCCCACGTGGCAGCCCCAAGGGCTCACGCCAATATACCTGGTGGCCAGGCTGGGTTTCTGGTCAGGCAGACCACCCCAGACTGAGGCCTCTTTTTCCCTACCTTTAGGCAGAAGCATCCACCAGCCACACTCGAGGCCATAATCCATGAGGCAGAAAACATCCCTGTTCACCTGCCCAACATCCAGGCTCTCAAGGAGGCTCTTGCTAAGGCCCGGGCCTGGATTGCTGATGTGGATGAGATCCAAGTGAGGACCCTGTCGCCCCCCTCCCTCCACCCCAAACCTTCAGTCTAACCAGCAGAGATGACATACATTGGGTTGTGGATTGGCTTGGCTTGGCCAGAGAGGGGCACGGCACATTGTGAAGAGGCAAAATGTGCTTAGTGAGTAGCATGAAGAGGGGTTGCGAGGCTGGCCTGAGAGAAGAGAGGAGGCTGGTGAGAGTGAGAATGGTGGGGGCAGGGAGGGTAGAAGAGGCAAACCACAACAAAATAGCTCGTCTGGTGGTCCTGGGGACTGACTGGATATCTGGGGGCTGAGCCTATGGCTGTAGGAGTTGTGAGGGAGAGCCACGTGGGTGTGCTTGTCTTAGAATGAGCCCTGTTTTATTCTGCCTCAATATTGCGAGTCCAATCCGTCTTCCCAGCTCAGGGCCGGGCACAGAGCATCAGTGGATGTTGGCATGTTGAATTGAGCTTTTTCTTGCCCCTGTCCCAGAATGGTGACCACTACCCCTGCTTGGATGACTTGGAGGGCCTGGTGGCCGTGGGTCGAGACCTACCTGTGGGATTGGAGGAACTGAGACAGCTAGAGCTGCAGGTACTGACAGCGCACTCCTGGAGGGAGAAGGCTTCTAAGACCTTCCTCAAGAAGAACTCATGCTACACGCTCCTGGAGGTGAGGCTGGAACCTGACCCACAGCTTCTCCAGCTTCGGGCCTGGCTGTCGTAGGATGGCTCATATAAGGACATGGGGGTTTAGGGGTGCTGGGGAGGGGAGGAGAGAGGGTGGGTGGCAGGGGAAGCCCATCATCCCTCCTCTGTGTGCCTCCCTCAGGTGCTCTGCCCATGCGCAGATGCCGGCTCAGACAGCACCAAGCGCAGCCGGTGGATGGAGAAGGAGCTGGGGTTGTACAAGTCTGACACAGAGCTGCTGGGGCTATCTGCGCAGGACCTCAGGGACCCAGGCTCTGTGGTAAGGAACTTGGGCCACATGGGGAGAAGAGCCTGGCGACCAGAGTGTCTGAGCTGGGTGACCACAGGCAGACCACTTGCTTGCTGGGCCTAGTTCTCCTGGTTTGGGGGTGGGGTGTTTATGACACCATACAAGGGAGGCTGACCTCCTCTCCCCTGCCCTGGGCATGGCAGATCGTGGCCTTCAAGGAGGGGGAACAGAAGGAGAAGGAGGGTATCCTGCAGCTACGACGCACCAACTCTGCCAAGCCCAGTCCACTGGCATCATCGACCACGGCTGCCTCTGCAAACTCCATCTGTGTGTGTGGGCAGGTTCCTGCCGGGGTGGGAGCCCTGCAGTGTGACTTGTGTCAGGACTGGTTCCATGGGAGATGTGTGTCGGTACCCCGCCTCCTTAGCTCCCCGAGGCCCAATCCCACCTCATCCCCACTGCTGGCCTGGTGGGAGTGGGACACCAAATTCTTATGTCCGCTGTGTATGCGCTCACGGCGCCCGCGCCTGGAGACCATCCTGGCACTGCTGGTAGCCCTGCAGAGACTGCCCGTGCGGCTGCCCGAGGGTGAGGCCTTACAGTGCCTCACAGAGAGGGCCATCAGCTGGCAAGGTCGTGCCAGGCAGGCTCTGGCCTCTGAGGATGTGACTGCTCTGTTGGGACGGCTGGCTGAACTTCGCCAGCGGCTGCAGGCTGAACCCAGGCCGGAGGAACCCCCTACCTACCCTTCAGCCCCTGCCTCTGATCCTCTCAGAGAAGGCAATGGCAAGGATATGCCCAAGGTGAGCTGCCCATTTATTGTCCTCAAATTCCTGTCACCCAGCTCCCTCCCTGTTTAGGCTCCGGCCCTGTCCCTGATCTCTGACCTTCCATCTCCTTTGGCCCACCCTCCCTGCCCATTCTGTATCTTGTCCAGATTCCTTAGACTGTTCCCTGCTGGTAGTCTGTGTCTGCCCTTCTCCTGGGGCGTTGGGGAGGGAGGAGTGTCGGATTGTGGGGAAGAACAGAGCCTGGTTCTTCAGTCCCCACTCCCCATTCTTGCCCTCCTTAGCAGGCCCAGGGGTTGGAGAACGGAGACAGCGTGACCAGTCCTGAGAAGGTAGCCCTGGGAGAAGGCTCAGGTAAGAGGCAGGTGTAGATGTGGGCAGGCTGTTTATTGGGTATCAGCAGACTTGACCCATGTGGTCGTTGGCTCTGTCGTAGTGGGGAAGTGGTCAGGGGCTGCCTCTAACACAACCCGTCTCTGCAAACCCCCAGACCTGGAGCTGCTGTCGTCACTGTTGCCACAGTTGACTGGCCCCATGTTGGAGCTGCCTGAGGCAACCCGGGCCCCCTTGGAGGAGCTCATGTTGGAGGGGGACCTGCTTGAGGTGACCCTGGATGAAAACCACAGCATCTGGCAGCTGCTGCAGGCTGGGCAGCCTCCAGACCTGGAGCGGATCCGCACACTTCTAGAGGTGAGGAAGGGATTGTGGGCAGGGCCAGGAGGTCAGGCCAAGCAGGCGGGAGCCCAGGCCTGACCACTGGCCCACGCCTCTTTCTGCCCCTCTGTGATCACAGCTGGAGAAGGCAGAGCGCCATGGGAGCCGGGCCCGGGGCCGGGCGTTGGAGAGGCGGCGGCGGCGGAAGGTGGATCGGGGTGGGGAGGGTGATGACCCAGCCCGAGAGGAGCTAGAGCCAAAGAGGGTCCGGAGCTCTGGGCCAGAGGGCGAGGAGGCCCAGGAGGAGGAGGAGCTGGAGGAGGAGACTGGGGCTGAGGGTCCTCCCCAACCCCTGCCCACCACTGGCAGCCCCAGCACCCAGGAGAACCAGAATGGCTTGGAGCCGGCCCTAGGGGCCAGTTCAGGCTCCTCAGCCCCTTTATCCACTCTGACTCCCCGGCTGCACGTGCCCTGCCCACAGCAGCCACCTCAGCAGCAGTTGTGACAGTGGCTGAGCCTGGCACAGACCCCGACAGAGACCCCCCCTTGGCCTCAAGGATCCTCTTTCTGACCATCAAGCCTGCTTCTTGGGAGGTGGGCAAGTAGGGGGGATGGCCACTCCCCCCCACCCCAGCCCACCCCTGAGTCCCTTGACTTTTATATTCTGACTCCAAGGTATTGTTCAGACCTCAGCTCCTGGGGGCCGGCCCCTGGAGTCCCCCTCCCTGGTAGCCTCTAACCAGCATTCCCAGACACCTGAGGCAGATAGACAGACGGATGGGCAGGGGGGCAAGGGGCAGGGTGTGGCTGGGGCTGGGCCAGCACCATTCCAGAGACAAGGCCAGTGCGTATGCAAACTGGGGGACTCTCCTCTCCCTGCCCCAGTTCCAGCCCTGGCCAGACCAGGCTACACTAACCTCACCTCCTCCCTCATCTCCTCACTCTCCCCGTGTCCCTCCTCCCTTTCCCCTTCGTCTTCCTCTCCCTTCTCCTGATTGATCCACCCAGGAGGAGGAAACTTCACACAGCTGTGCTCACAGTTCCTTTTAAATGATTCGGTTGGGGAGCTGACCAGGGCTCCCTGCAATCTGAAGAAAGCTTTTTTGGTGCTTGTCCTCACAGCCACCTGTACCTTCCCTCCCTGTCCACCCCGTCTCCTTTCCTCCTCCTGGGTTCATGTTGTAATAAAACAAGATTGTTGGTGTGTAATTAATTTGTTCAAAAGAAAAAAAAAAAAGCAAAACAAGAAACTTGGTTCCAGCTGAAGCCTATTTTAATTTTATTTTATTATTTTCCTCTTGTTAGAAATAAAACCCTTAGCAACATTTTTTGGAAACTTGTTTCTGAAGTGCTTTCTCTTCAAAGGGGAGAACAGGGAGTCTGCTATCACCCGTCAGTGGAGTGGCTGGTGGGGGTGCTCAGGCGGGAGCCCGCCAGCTCTGGCCTCTGGAACTGAATTCCACCAGGTTCTCCTGAACTGGAGCAGGACATTCTGAGTCCCCCACTCCCCAACGCAGTTTTCTCCACCTCCCAACAGATGGCCCTGCACCTCTCACTTAACTCCTCCAGTAGCCTTTGTCTGTCTTATTCAAGCCCCAGAGTGCTTTTTTGCTTTATTGAGGTATAATTTAGTCACTGTAAAATTTACCTGTTTTAAATGTACAGTTCAGTAGATCAGAGGGATATTTCTAAAGCTCAGATATGATCATGTCACTCTACTGCTTAAAACTGTCTGTGATGCTTCATTCCCCTCAAGACCAAGATTATATATATAATCTCACTCTGGAATGTTCTCTGGCCAATCCATGTGCCAGTCAGGGACCCTTCCCTGGTTTTTCTCCACCCTCAAGGGTTCTTTCTGCTCTATGAATGGGGACTGAAGCTCAGATGTGTGGTCATTTACAACCTGAGTTCACTTTTGAAAAACAGCTTTATTGCAATGTCATTTACATACCGTGCAGCTTGCCCACTTCAAGTATACAGTTCAGTGGCTTACATTCTAGTGCAACCATCTCCACAAAAGATTTTAGAATTTTTTCCATCATTTTAAAAAGAAATTACATACACCTTAGGCATCACTCTCCTCCCTCCAGTTCCCCATTCCAAGGCCACCAGTAATCTATATGGATTTGCCTATTTTGAATATTTTATATAAGTGGAATCATGCAATACATTACCCTTTGTGACTGTTCTTTTATAATGGTAATGGTTTCCAGCCCAATTTCCTTTTAAATGTAGGTATTAATGCTGTGTTTATATTACGCAGATTTTTTCCTCATCTGGGCACCAAAGTGAAGGTGTTGGACTAGCTCAGAGATCATCACAGGAGGTCGTTTACATATTTTTGGAGGGTTTGCATGCATGTTTTTCTGGCAAGAAGACTATCCAGCTTGCATCAGATTCATAAGGGGGTCCTTGTTCCTCCAAATGCAAGAACCACTCTTTGTGGTCGAATATTCTGTGTTCAGTCTGCCTGTGAGGATACAGACGAGGAAGCAAGAGCATTGAAGCTGCTTCAGTGGGGCAGCCCACCAGCTTCCCATCATGCCTGGTTCCACAAGGGGTGTTCCTCCTTGGGAGCTGGGCACTGCACCAAGGGCTTAAAGGCTAAAAGACAGGCCCTGATGCCTACAGGAGCCCAGCAACTGCCTCTGGCCTTTCTCATGTGAATGCTCAGTGGGTTCATTTTGCTCCACCCCATTCCCAAGATTGCCAGTTGATAGAAGCCTAGTGAAGACAGAAAGCACCTTTTCTGGCAGCTTTGATTGATGGGAGGGTTGGGCTCTGCAGTCTCCAACTTTTTTTTAAAATACATTTTTATTGATCTCAGAGGGAGAGAAACATCAATGATGAGAGGGTCATTGATTGGCTCCCTCCTGCACGCCCCCTGCTGGGGATTGAGCCCAAACCTGGGCATGTGCCCTGACGGAATCAAACCACGATCTCCTGGATCCTAGGTCGGCGCTCAACTGCTGAGCCACGCCGGCCAGGCTCCCTTCATCTTATAATTGGGATGCCCTGGATTGTAAAAGTAAGGGAAGTAGAGACCCCTGCCCAGTTTGACCCCAAGCCCCAATCCAGGGGAAAAGGCTGACCTTTTGTCTGCCCATCTATGTGGAATTGATCCTGAAAAGAGGATTGGAGGAGATGACTTCAAAAGAGATGGGCATAAGAGCAGGGATGGGGACAGGAAGGAGCTCAGGCTCAGCATTTCACTATCACTCCCCACCCCAAGGCAGCTCCCAGAAGAAGTAGCCTGACAAGAGGATGCCTACGACCTGTAGACCTGTAGCAGCTCCCAAGATGGGGAACTGTTAGGCTCAAGCTGGGGTCCTCCAGGGTATGGACCCAGCCCTCAGCAGTTTCCAACCTTTCCCATCTTGGCAACACCCGTGTCCCAACCCTCACGGTGGATATACATCCCACAAACTCTGCAGGAGAGACCCTACCCCCATCCTGCAAGACCCAGATCAAATGTGACCTCTTACAGCCCTGGCCAGGTGGTTCAGTTGGAGTGTCATCCTGTACACCAAAAGATTATGGGTTTGATCCCCAGTTGGGGTGCTTACAGGAGGCAACTGGTGTTTCTCACATCAATGTTTCTCATTAATTTTTTTAAAAATTAAAAACATGACCCTTAAGGGGGGACATATGTACTACTTTGAACAATAAAGATTTTTTAAAATGGACCAAAAAAAAAAAAGGTCACCCCTTCCAGAGAGCTTGCTCTGGTTGCAAATCTGTTTGTCTTTCCCAGATGCCCCTAGAAAGAGAGGAGTGACTGATTGGGGGTGGGGGGGAACAGATGAGTGGGAGATGGAGAGAAAGGATAGGGGAAACAGGGTATCTTCACTTCAAAGTCATTTTCTACCATAGACACCATCTTGCTGCTGTGTTCTCCCAGGTTGCCACATCCCCCAGGATAGCTCCTGAGTCTGCAGGAGACAAGGAGATGGGAACAGACATCACTTCTAACGACTTACCCCAACCCCTTCTCTCAGGCCCAGCCATTCCCTACCTTCCCCCTCTCTAGTGCCTCCACTGTGCCTCATGTAGCATCTGAAACACTCTAGGATTAATAGGTCTCTCTGTCCTATCCCCAAGCTCCCCATACTGAGAGCTGCTAGAGGGAAGGCAAGGCCCAGGCTTGAGTCCTCTGGCCTCACTTCCAGTCAGGGGCCTGCAGAGTCTAGGCTTGCAAGGGGCAGACGGGAGCAGCAGCTGGAACCCCACACTGTGCATGTGAACCCTGTTCCCTTTGCATCGCATAAAGCTCATTGGTAAGGGTGCTACCCCATGAGAGTGGGGTCTAAGGTCTGAGGTACATGGTCACTGGGGTTCTGAAGGGCCAGATAATGACCGTGCTTCCCAGAAGTCCTGAAATTGTTGAGATGAAAGGAGGGATTGGGAGGCAGAGAGATGGGCCCCTGCTCCTGGGACACTCATATTCCAGGAAAGGGAAGAGAGCAGCCCCTTGTGAAGCTCCTCCTGGGTGCCAAGTTCCATGTGAGATACTTGACAAAGTTCCTGGCAGACATGCAGGAAACAGACTCCTCGAAGAACTGGGCTGGCCCAGGCATATCAGCCTGGCAGAGCTGGGATTCCCACCAAGTCTCTGAACCTAGTCTGTGCTGCATGACAGAGGGGCCCAAGGTAATTAGCTTGCACCCAGGAAGTTGTTCACAGCAGGGCCCAGTGCTGATCTCTGTTGTGGTAGGTGGGAACTCAGTAGTGCTATAGCCAGATTGGCCTTGATAATCAGAAGTCTGTATTGTTGAACTTGTGCATAACCTCCGTGCTGGCCTATACTACTTACAGTATTGCTGCAGAATAGATTACTCCAAAAACTTAGTGGCACAAAACAACTATCCCACAGCTCCTGTAGGTCACAAATCAGGGCACAACTTAGCTGGGTTTCTATTTCAGGGTCTCTCACAGGCTGCAATCAAGGCATCAGCTGGGGCTGCATCATCTCAAGGCTTGACTGGGGAAGGATCTGCTTCCAAGCTCACTCATGTGGCTGTTGGCAGAATTCAGTTCCCTGTGGGTTGGACTGAGGACCTCAGTTTTTTTCTAGCTGTTGGTGGGAGGTCACCTTCAGTTTCCTTGTAGTGTGGACCTTTTCATAGGGCAGCTCACAACATGGTTGCATGCTTCATCACACCAATCAAGGGAGGAGAGGGGGTGGGAAGGAAAAGGGAATTGTGAGCGTGCAAGGTGGAAGTCACAGTCTTTATAACCCAATCACTGAAATGGCGTCTCATCACTTCTGCAAATATTCTACTCATTAGAATCAAGTCACTAGGTCCAGAGCACACTCGAGGGGAGATTACACATGGGTGTGAATACCAGGAGATGGGGATCATTGGGGGCCATGCTGGGGACTGACTACTGTAGTTCATTCTCTGGCCCCCAATGATTCACATCCTTCCCACATGCAAAATACATTGACTCCTTCCCAAGGTCTGTAAAAGTCGCATTCTGTTTCAGCGTTGCTTCAAAATCCAGAATCTTGGGTGTGAATAAGGATCCTTGGGTGTTGGGCTCCTTAAGTACTATTTTTCTCCATCTCTAGACCTATGAAACTTAGAGACAAATTATCTGTCCCCAACACATCCAACATACGATGATGGAACAGGCAGAGGATAGCTGCTCCAGCCATTCCAGTTCAAAAGGGGGGGATATGGGAGACACAAAGGAGTCACTGGTCTATAGCAATTCTGAAATCCAGCTGGGCAAATGGATGTTCCTTGATTAGGTTTCAAGGCCTGGGAATAATTCTCCATGGCTCTTGGCTCTGGTCTGGGGGCTCTTGGTTCCACCCTCAGTGCCCTTCTTCCTTTTTCATGTTTGCAGCTGAGTAATTTTCCCAGTCTGCTTCCTGCCGGTAGAAACTTGGGGGTCCAATGTACTGTCTCTGTAATTAGCTGCCACTGGGCAGTTATTCCATAGAGGGGTCTGGTGCTTCTGTGCTGATGGCAGGTTGGACACTCAGCGGTGGCTATAGCCAGATTGGCCTCTGTGTAAGCTCATACTGTGGAGCCCATACATCAACTCCATGCCTGCCACCACGGTGATTTTGTTCAGGAGTCCATTGAGTAAGGAAAGGGGTAACAGAGATAGAGGTTGACTGGGATCCACAGAATGGGACGCCTTGTCCATCTGATTGAGATCCCCACTCACAGTGGATTCACTCTGGTGCTCATTCACGTGGGATGTGAATATCCTCACACTCTGTGCTCATCCCAAGAGGGATACCCATATGCCCCTTCCCCAGGCCTTACTGACAATATTTCGATCCTGTTCTCTCCAAGTCCTTGACAATCTAACCAAATCATTGGAAACTACATGAATCGGTGGAGATCTATACCTCTGACCATCTTTGTGGCCAGCCAATCTTCCTATGGGAGAATTTCCCTTGTCACTGTCCTCAGGATCAACCCTAAGTGGGGCTGCAACACTGCAGCTAGCCACTTCCAGCTGGTGCCAGCATATCGTGCAGAACCACCCGTAAACCAAGCTTAAATATCGGATCCCTTAGTCATCTGGTCACAGGGAAAGCCCCAGGAGGCCTCGGGTGTGAGTGAGAAAGGGATGGCAGTGCACCCAGTGGGAGTAGGATCCACCTGTGAGGCAACGCATTTGTGTTTTCTAGACCTGCTTGTATAAACCTATTCTATTTGGTGGTGGGGTGCTGCTGCGGAGGCGACCTCACGGCTTGTGGGAACAGTAACGCAGCTCACATGGCGTCCTGCGCTCAGGCTTTCAGTCACCGAACACAGCTGCTTTTCCACTTTTGTCTCTGCTTCAGAGACTCCTGTTATCACGACGTGGCCACTTCTCATTTTATCCTCCACTTCTTTAGTCTTTTAAAAATATTTTGGCCCGGCCGGGCGTGGCTCAGCGGTTGAGTGTCGACCTAGGATCCAGGCGATCGGGGTTCGATTCCCGGTCAGGGCAACATGCCCGGGTTGCGGGCTCGATCCCCAGTGGGGGGCCTGCAGGAGGCAGCTGATCAATGACTCTCTCATCATTTATGTTTCTGCCTCTCTCTCTCCCTCTCCTTTCCTCTCTCTGAAATCAATAAAGATATATTTTTTAAAAAATAAAATAAAAATAAAAAATAAATAAAAATATCTTGTATCTCTTTATACTTTCCTGTTGCTCTTGCCGCTCGCTAATTCGTCCTTCAGCTGTAGTCCTCCCACCCTCTATCCCATCTAGACAGTGTCTACTCCAATAATGTGTCCGGGAACGAGGGAAATCACCCACAGGATGGGATTTAGGATTTCCTGGGCCCAATGTGAGAAGGACTTAGGCCGTCACTTAGGTGGACCACAGTGACAGTCTAGGTCACCCGAGATTAACAGTAACTCAGAACCAGTATCCAGTCTCTTTTAAAACGTATGGATATTTCCCTGTTCCCAGGGAGCAATTACGCTGGATGCAAGTCCCTATGGGAGGAGCACGGAGGGAGACTTTACCATATACACTTGTGACAAGTGTAGCAAGGTCCCTCTTCAAATGGACCCTCCCCTTCATTCAAGGGGCTCTAGTCCATGAACTGGGGGAGAGGCTGGGACTCTACATCTTGAGGACTAGATCAGGACTCTATTTGCTAGACTAAATTTTGTTGGTCATATGAATCAAATAGGACCTTAGTAGGTTGTTCATCTCTTTTGGAACTAGGGGAACCATGGTAATTAGCAACCACTGCAGATCCCCACAAGTCAAATCATTCTGATCACTGCCATGGCTCTGCTGTCTGTTTTAGGAACCAGACCCAGCATGTCTTTGGAGGTGACCCTTTCATCCCCATTGAAATCAGGGGCCCATTATCGTGGCTGCTCACCATGACCATGACTTCCAGAAAAAGGACACTGCAATGCTTTTTAAGAATACTGAAGGTTCAGACTGACGAATGTCAGAGGGATGGAGGAGGGCGGGGGTGTGGAAGGGGAGAGAGTAACCAAAGAATTTATATGCACAACCCAAGGACAGGGACAATGGTGGGGAGAGGGACTGGGGAGGGGGATGGGACTGGGTGGAATGGGCCATTGGAGAGAAAAAGGGACATCTGCAATATTTTAAACAAAAATAAAGTTTAAAAAAAAAAAAGAATACTGAAGGTCACTCATGTTAGTTAAGGTGAAGTTAGCTTCTGAGACAAAGAAAAACCAAGTCTGCGATTTAAGACAATAAAAGTTCTTGCTCCTTTAATATTCCGAAAGAGGTGTTAATAGTTGAGCTTCCCTCTTCTAAGCGATGATTCAGGGGCCTGGGCACCTTCTGTCTAGAAGGTCAGCTGTCTTCAAAATGTGATCACCATTGTACTTTTGTCAGCTCTATCTCAGAAAACCAGAAGAGGTGGAGACCACATGGGAGATTTTTATGAGCTAGGCCTGGGTGTAGTAGGAATTACTTCTGTTCACATTCTATTAGCTAGAACTCAGAGAGTGGTTATACCCAACTGCCAGGGACACTGGAAAATGTAGTCTGATTTGTCCCGAGGAGGAAAAGGAAACAGGCTAATGACCACCTAGCTAGTCTCTGCCACACTGCATAAGGTATTTCTCAAAACCCTGGTGAAAAGAATGTCCACATAGTTGGGAGTGAGTTATATGGGTTGCACGTGATAAATTGATTCCAACATTCTTATTGCCCTAAACATTTGGAAGGCAGCTGTGCCCACCACTATCCCACCACCACTAGCATTTGGATTCCTCCCTCTACAATGTACATCTAGCATTTTTAACACAGGCTGCTGTTGAGTCCAGGTTTCAATCAGTCAATAGAATAAATTTATAAATACCCTTAGCTGCTTCAGCTAACTACACCAAGGATCGCTGATAAGAGCACCCATATTGAAAAGTTTGGCCCTCCCCAAACCAAATAAAGACATCACAAGAAAAGAAAATCGCAGAGCAATATCCCTTATGAATATAGACGCAAAAATCCTCAACAAAATTCCAGCAAACTGAACCCAACAGTATATTAAAAGGATTATACACCGTGATCAAATGGGATTTATTCCAGGAATGCAAGAATGGTCCAACATCAGAAAACCGATCAAGGTTATACATCACATTAATAGAACAAAGGGAAAAACCTGCAAGATCACCTCAATTGATGCAGAAAACACACTTCAGACACAGAAAAAGCATAGAGCAAAGTTGCAGAGTACAAGAACAACACATAAAAATCAGTTGTATTTTTATTTACTAGTAATGAACAATTGAAATTAAGAAAGCAATTCTGTTTACAATAGCACCTAAAAAAGAAATACTTAAGAATAAATTTAACCAAGGGGGTGAAAGACTAGTTCTGTATATTGAAAACTATAAAACATTGCTGAAAGAAATTAAAGGACACCTAAATAAATGGAAAGACATCTTGTGTTTATGGATTGGTATTTTACATTGTTAACATGTCAAAACCGCGCAAAGCAATCTACAGGTTAACACGATTGCTATCAAAATTCCAACAGCCCTTTTGCAGAAGTGTGGGGATGCCAATCTTCAAATTCATATGGAATTTCAAGGGGCCCTGAATAACCAAAACAATCTTGAAATGAACAAAGTCCAACAGCCAAGTGGTTTTTGACAAGAGCACCAATACCATTTAATGGCAAAAAGATAGTCTCTTCAACAGATGGTGCTGGTACAGCTGTATTTCCATACGCAAAAAAAAGGAAGTTGGACCCCTACCTCACACTATGTACTATTAACTCAAAATGGATCAACAACCTAAATACAAGAGCTAAACCCATAAAACTCTTAGAGGTTGAAACCATAAGGGTAAGTCTTCATGGCCTTGGATTTGGCAACAGATACTTAAGTATGACTCCAAAAGCATGCGCAACAAAAGAAAAAAATAGATAAATTGGACACCATCAAAATGAAAAACTTTGTGTATCAAAGGACATTATCACTCAAGTAAAAAGATAACCTACAGAAGGGAAGAAAATATTGCAAATAATATACCTGATAAGGGTTTAAAGTCCAGAATATATAAAGAACTAGAACTCAATGACAGAAGACTAATAATCCAATTAAAAATGAACAAAAGATTTGAAAAGACATTTCTCCAAAAAAATATACAAATGGCCAACAGGCGCGTGAAAAATTGCTCAACGTCATCAGTTATAGGAAAATCAAAATCAAAACCACAGTGCGATACCACTTTATACCCACTAGATGGCAATAGCAACAAAAACAACACTGGGAAGGACGGGGAGAAACCGGCCCGGTTCCACACTGATGGTGGGAATGTACAGCCGCTGTGTAAACATTTCGGCAGTTTCCCAAAGAGTTAAACAGAGAGCTACCATATGATCCAGCAATTCCACTCCTAGGTACATACCCAAGAAAACTGAAAACAAGTACTCAAACAGATACTTGTACAGCAATGTGCATGGCGGCATTATTTGCAATAGCCAAAAGGTGGAGATGACCCATGCTCATCACCAGATGAATAAACAAAATGTGGTATATATGCATGCTGAGGTGCTCTTCTGCCATGGAAAGGAATAAAGTTCCGACACGTTACAACATGGGTGAACCTAAGTGAAATAATCCAAACAAAAGGACAAACACTGTAGGATTCCACTTACATGAAATATCTAGAATTGGCAAGTTCATAGCTATAGCAAGTAGGTTAAAAGTTACCAGGAGCGGGAGGAGGGGCAATAGGGAGCCATTGCGTCATGAGTACAGAGCTTCTGTTGGGCAGATGAAAAAGTTTTGGAGCTAGACAATAGCGATGGCCGCGGAGCGCTGTGAATGTACTTAATGCCACCTAATTGTACACTCAAAAATGGTTAAAATGGCAAATTTTATGTTACATATATGCTACCACAATTTAAAAGCTTGCCCCAATCTAAAGTTACATTCATTTTTTTTATTATTATTTTTTAAAAATATGTCTTGCCTGGCCGAGCATGGCTTAGCAGTTGAGCATCAACCTAGGATCCAGGAGACTGTGGTTCGATTCCCGGTCAGGGCACATGCCCGGGTTGCGGGCTCGATCCCCAGCAGGGGGCGTGCGGGAGGCAGCTGATCAATGACTCTTCATTGGTGTTTCTATCTGTCTCTCCCCCCTCTCCCTTCCTCTCTCTGAAATCAATAAAGATATGTTTTAAAAAATAAATAAATAAAATAAAATTTAAAATATGTCTATTGATTTCAGAGAGAGGAAGGGAGAGGGACAGATAGAAACATCAATGATGAGAGTCACTAATCATCTGCTTCCTGCACTCCCCCCCTGCTGGGGATCGAGCCCGCAACCCAGGCATGTGCCCTGGCCAGGAATAGAACCACAATCTCCTGGATTCTAGGTCCATGCTCAACCGCTGAGCCACGCGGCCGGGCTAAAGTTACATTTCATTTCTCTCTAATCTATCATACATAGAAGCAATTTGTACACATATTACTGAGGTTTCTGCCAATATAAATTAGTTACATCTTGTCATTTTGTATATATGTAGGCTTTCTCCTCAGAGGTCCAGTTCTACTTCCCCTGGGACATGTAGGAATCTGAATGAATCCAGTAATGGGTATGGAAGCACCAAGGGGTGATATGGGTGGAACTTGAGAATGGTTAGCCAAGTCATTGGAGGGTCCCCAGTCATTGGAGGGTCCCCAGGTTATGCGGGCCTGGCCCCATTAGTCTGGGGAAGAAGGGCTGCGGTTTAGGGAACTCAGATCTATCCCCAATCAACCCTGATGTTCCTGTTCCAGATGTTCCCATTCCAGTTCCCAAGGGCTCACTTGTCCCCCAATCAGTGGCATGTTGATTTCACATAAGAGACCTGGAGATCATGTGAATTCAACCTGCAGAACTTGCTTTCATATCTGATTTCAAACTACATCAGTCCTGTAACTAGAAAAGATGAAGCCTGGCCGGGCGTGGCTCAGCGGCTGAGCGTCGACCTGGGATCCAGGCGATCAGGGTTCGATTCCCGGTCAGGGCACATCCCCGGGTTGTGGGCTCGATCAACGAATCTCTCATCATTGATGTTTCTCTCTCTCTCTCTCCCTTTCCTTTCCTCTCTCTGGAATCAATAAAGATACATTTTAAAAAAAAAAAAAAAAGAAGAGATAAAGAGATTTCTTGTTTTTTAATACAGACTTAATTTTTTTAGAGCAATTTTAGGTTCAGCAGAGTATGAGAGGCCCTGTTGTTCCACATCCTTCCCAATCCTCAGTACAGTCAATTTTGAACTTTGCCAATCTGAAGAAAAAAAGATAAAAGTATGAATAACAAAATGGCAATAAATACATATCTATCAACTAGTACTTTCCATGCAAATGGATTAAATGCTCCAATCAAAAGACATACGGTGGCTGAATGGATAACAAAACAAGTCCCTCACATATTCTATCTACAAAAGACTCATTTGAGATTGAAAGACACACGCAGACTGAAAGTAAAGGGATGGAAAAAGGTATTTCATGAAAATGGAAACACAAAAAGGCTGGGGTAGCAGTACTTATATCAGACAAAAACAGACTTTAAAACAAAGGCTATAACAAGAGACAAAGAAGGGCCCAGCAATTCCACCTCTGGGTATTTATTAGAAGAAACACAAAACACTAATTTGAAAAGACGTGGGCATCCATATGTTCATGGCAGCATTATTTACAAATGCCAGGATATGGAGGCAAGATAAGTGCCCATCAATAGGCCAGTGGATAAAGATGTGGCACATATATTATGTGCCATACAAAAGAACGAAATCTTGCCATTTGCGACAACATGGATGGACCTAGAGGGTATTGTGCTGAGTGAAATAAGTCAGACAGAGAAAGACAAATACCACATGATTTCATTTATATGCAGAATCTAAAGAACAAAATTAACAAACTAAACAGAAACAGATTCATAGATGCGGAGAACATTTTGACAGTTGCCAGACGGGAGGGGGTTGGGGGGCTGGGTGATAAAGATGAAGAGATTAAGAAGCACAAATTGTTAGTTAAAAAATAGTCACAGGGATGTAGTATTGCATAGGGAATATAGTCAATAATATTGCAATAACTATGTATAGTGTCAGATGGGTATTAGATTTATTGGAGTGATCACTTTGTAGGTTATATGAGTGTCTGATCATGGGGTTGTACATCTGAAACTAATATAATATTGCAGGTCACCTATAATTGAAAAATAAAAATATTTGAAAATTTGTGATGGCAAAGAATTGGAAGTAATCTGGGTGGCCATCCTTGGTGAGTAGACAAGAAAAATGAGTTTGCACACCATGGAGTGCTGAGGTACTTGAGGTTGATGGAAAACCTATACATAGCCTCTTGAATATATCTTACGATATAGTGCTGCCATTATTCATGATAGCCAAAAAGTGGGAACAGCCCAAATGTCCATCACTGATGGAGAGATAAATAAGAGGTGGTATATCCATACAATGGACTATTATTAAGCAGTAAAAGGGGTGAAGTGCTGCCTCATGCTATAACATGAATGAAACTTGAAAATATTATGCAAAAGGAGAGAAGCCAGACACAAAAGCCCACATATTGTATGATTACATTTATATGAAATGTCCAGAGCAGGAAATCTATAAAGACAGAAAGGAGATTAGTGGTTGCCTGGGGAGGCAGTGGGAGGAGGTCACAGGGAAATGGAGAGTGAGTGGACTGCTAATGGGAACAGGGTTACTTTTGGGGGTGATAAAAATATTTTAAACTTAAATTGTGATACTGATTGAACAACACTGTGAATATGCAAAAAGACACTGAATTGTACCTTTAAATGGGTGAACTGTGGGCATATGAATTATATTTCAATAAAGCTGTTGTATGTACATATATCTTAATAAAACTGGTATATATATAAATGTATTACTGATATATAAAACATCTATCAATCTCTTATCTAAACATGTTGCTGCCTCTTTGGATAAATAGTTGATTCCAGGGATGGGGCCAGAGAGCTAGGAAGGGCTTAGAAAGGAAAAGAGCATGTCAAAAGCACGCAGAGGCCAACCTGAAGGACCTCCCAATGGGCAAACCTGGGGCACCTTAAGGACAACAAAATAGGGAATGGGTGTTATAAGTTATAGCCCATAAAATAAAATAAGAATTCATGAGCACATACAGCTATAAACAAATGAATGAATGAGTGAATGAATGAGGGAGAATATAAAGTCTTCTTTATAGTCGAAGTTTAACTAATAAAGTCTAATAAATGTAGAAGAAATGGTGGAAATAGAAAATCACTATTCGGCAAACACCACAGTAATAATTGTGTGAAGCATGAATCATCTGTGGATGCTAAAATTAGTGGGTAAAAGCTTGATGAAAAACAGGATGTTTGCTTAGGTACTTTGAGTACCTCCTCACAATTTAGTTACTAATTACAAAAAGTAAAAATAGCAACTTTACAGTGGCAACACCACCTTAACCAAGTGATGAGAATTAACGTCATCACTAACACATATAGACATCATATAACCCCTGTTATAATGGACTGAGTGCATTGTTTCTGTGGTTTTCTTGCCAAAAATGCATAGCCTAAATCTGATCATGAGAGAACATCAGCAAAACCCAATTGAGAGATATTCTACAAAATAACTTACCAGTCTCCTCCAAAAGTATCAAGGTCATAAAAGACAGGGAAGGACTGAGGAACCGTCACAGATGAGAAGATACTGAGGAGGCACGACAAGTAATTGTAATGTGGGCTCCTAGAACAGAAGAAGGACAGTAGGGGGAAATCTGGTAAAAAAATCTGAATAGAGTCACAGGTGAAATTTGAATAGATTAATTAACAGCATTGTATCCAAGTTAACTTCTTGGTCTTGGTAATTGCACTGTGATTGTGTAATATGGTAACATTTGGGGAAGCTGGGTGAAGGGTATATGAGAATTCTTTGTATTAGTTTTGTAACCTTTTATGTCTGAAATTACTACAAAACAAAAAGTTTTTAAAAATTAAAAAATTAAAAGCACATATTGGGCTCCCGCCCAGGCGGCAGCCTACGAGACTCCAGGAGCACTCAGCCCGCTTGGGCCCGCAGCAGCCCCCAGGTCCCCCACTGTACGTTTCGATTCGCCCACAGTTCTTCCCACTGTGAGTCTTCTGTTTGGAGCTGTGAACCCCTCTGCCTGCGGCTCCCTCACTGCTTGGTGGGCCTCAGAGCAAGTCTACACCTGTTAAACCAAACTATGCTCTAAAATTCCCCCCGGGCTGGCCACACAAAAGCTGTGTCCTCTGTGAAATTCAGCCCGAATGGGGAGTGGCTGGCAAGTTCCTCTGCAGATAAACTCATTAAAATTTGTCACACCTATGATGGAAAATTTGAGAAAACCATATCTGGTCACAAGCTGGGAACAACAGATGTGGCCTGGTCATCGGATTCTAACCTCCTTGCTTCTGCCTCAGATGATAAAACCCTAAAGATATGGGATGTGAGCTCGGGAAAGTGTTTGAAAACCCGGAGGGGACACAGACTTTTGTTGTAATTTCAACCGCAGTCCAGCCTCATTGTCTCAGGCTCCTTTGATGAGAGTATGAAGATGTGGGACTTGAAAAGGGGCAAGTGCCTCAAGACCGTCTGCACACTCGAACCCAGTCTCTGCTGTTCATTTTAATCGCGATGGATCTCTGATAGTGTCAAGTAGCCACGATGGGCTCTGTTGGATCTGGGCCACTGCCTCAGGCCAGTGCCTGAGGACCCTGATGGATGGCGACAACCCCCCTGTCCTCTGTGAAGTTCTCTCCAAATAAGTACATCCTCGCCGTGATCTTGGTCAACAGGCGAAACTCTGGGACTACAGAAAAGGGAAGTGCCTGAAGACGTTGTACTGGTCACAAGAACAAGAAATACTGCATATTTGCAAATTTCTGTGACTGGTGGGAAGTGGATTGTGTCTGGCTCAGAAGATAACCTAGTGTACACCTGGAACCTTCAGACAAAGGAGACTGTGCAGAAACTACAGGGCCGCACAGATGTGATCTCGACACCATGCCACCCGACAGAGAACATCATTGCCTCGGTCACCCTGGAGAACGACAAGGCCATTAAGCTCTGGAAGAGTGACTGCGCCCAGTCAGGCATGGCTCAGCGGTTGAGCGTTGACCTAGGATCCAGGCGATCGAGGTTCGATTCCCGGTCAGGGCACATGCCCGGGTTGCGGGCTAGATCAGTGATTCTCATCATTGATGTTTCTATCTCTCTCTCTCTCCCTCTCCTGTCCTCTCTCTGAAATCAATAAAGATTTATTTTAAAAAAAAAAAAAGAGTGACTGCTAGGCTCTTGGGTGCCATGTGTTGGGGGTGGGGGGAGTGAATGTCAGGAAGCTGGCCCGGATTGGCAAGGATCGAGGTGTCTGGGAGGGGTTCCTCTGGGCCTGGGCCTGGGGACCTGGGGGGGCCTCGACTTGAGCTGCCTTTGAAGACCCTTTGGCTAAGGTAGAGTGTTACCACCAGATAGTTCTAGAAGGTGACATTTCCTGCCAATCCTCTCACACTGACTGTCTGGGGAAGAATTCCTAGTCTGTATTGTGTTCAGTCAACAACAAAATTTAAGTTTTTATTACAAAAGGCTGAGGTGAAATTCAGTTTATCAAGAGTTGTGTTTTCCCCAGTAGACATTCTGTGCTGTTTTGATGTTTTATTACCCCGTGTAAGCGCTGTGACCAGTTGCCACTCAGCCTCTCGCAGCCGGGCTTCCGCAGGGTCCCCCTGGTCTGGCCAGTAGATGCTGTTGCGACATGATCCCTACTGCCACCCATTCCTGCCTGTAGTAGTTCCCAGTGGGTTTCAAAGTCTGGAAAACACAGACCCTGTGAGGCTGTGTATGTGTAAAACCCTGTGTGTTCAGGAGTCTGTGTACCTATGCTGATGGCAAAGTGGTGGCACTCAGTGATCCCTGTTTGTGTCCCCTGTGTTCACGTAACAAGCGGCGAGGCTGTAAGAAAAGGTGGGACCTGCGCACGGCGTGGCAGCTGACGCCTCGTGCAAAGCCTGTCTCCACTGCTTTGGTACAAAAGCCTCACGGCTGGCAGCAGGCGAAAGGACTTGGTCAAGGACAGGTGCCCCCAATGGCGCATCATTCTGTCCTTGTCCTCCAGAAGTGTGCAGCTGCAGAGGACAACCCCCTGCACATTAATATCGTGTAAGCGAGGGGGCAGGGGACGCTGTCAGGAGAGGGTCTTAGTTGAAAGGAGCCCACGGCCCTGAAACGTCCTGTTGAACGTTGCAGGCGGCTCTCGGGGACGGCTGGGGTGCAGGAGGCCCGGGTACCTCAGTTTCAGGTTTAGGCTCTGCTCTGAGGGGCACAGGCTGGTGACCGTCCTCCACTGCCGGCCTGAGGGCCAGCAGGCTTCTTGGAGTCCTCAGCGCCAGGGCGTTGGGTGTCACGCACCTGCCTGGCCCTCCCGCCCACCGAGCCTGTGCAGCAGTGAGCACGGGGCCAGGACTGCAGAGCACAGTTTTGTGGCTGCTGCTGGTCCATGGGGACCCTCAGGTGCAGCAAGGCCCGCCCTGGGGTTTGAACCCAGTCTGCCAGGACTGAGACCTCAGGTGGAGGCGGGGGGTGGGGTGCGTTCCCACGTGGGGCTGCGTGTGCAGGTGGCTGACATCGACGGTCTGGGTCTCAGCCCTCTCTGTATTTCCTAAGGCCCAAGTACCCCAGTTCTGGGGTTCTGGACGGTACCAAGTGGTGGATGAAGCCTGTAGGCCTTCAGTTGGATGGGCTGGCGAGGAAGTGGGGGCCGCTCTCAGACAGGCCTCCTGGGAACCCTCTGGTGGCCACTGTTGCACAGGGTGGGCATGACAATTCTGAAGGCATCTGGGAATCGGGTCCCATCCTCCTTTGGAAGTAGAAGTGCTCGTGGGTTGCCCGTCCTCGGGGATGAACTGCTGCAGGAAATGGGTAAAACGCTCAGGGGCTGGGACCCACACTCGTAGAGCGTCTTGATAGAAAAAGCTAAGGTGCCCCGGCCGGGCGTGGCTCAACGGTTGAGCGTCGACCTAGGATCCAGGCGATCGGGGTTCGATTCCCAGTCAGGGCACATGCCCGGGTTGCGGGTTCAATCAATGACTCTCATCATTGATGTTTCTATCTCTCTCTCTCCCTCTCATTTCCTCTCTCTGAAATCAATAAAGATGTATTTAAAATATATATATATTAATACTGACATTATTGCAGGTGTCCCCCTTACCCCCTTTTGCCCACCTCCACCCACCCCTGCATTCCCCTCTCCTGGCCTTAACCAAACTATTGTCCATGTCCATGGGGTATGTATATATGTTTTTTTTAAACTATAGAGGCAATTTCCAAGACACAGTCCAACATGGGACTGTACTTCTTTTGAGGTGTGAGGGTTGGTTTTTTTCCTTTTGTAGGGACACCAATTTAATCTCCTGCTTTCTCCTGTTTTGTTTTGTTTTTACTAAATTTATCGGGGTGACACTGGTTAATAAGATTATATGTTTCAAGTGTACAATTCTCTAATACATCATCTGTGTATTGCATTGTGTCCCCACCACCCAAAGTTTAGTCTCCTTCCATCACGATATATTTGACCCCTTTACCCTCTTCAACCTCCCCCGACCCCCTTGCCCTCTGGTAACCTCTCTCCAGTGGTTTTCAAGTTTTATTGTCAAATGGGCTCATAAGCCAAGGCTGCATCTGGAATCCTTCAGGAACACGGGGCAACAGTCCACAGATGAAACTTTGGAGAAATGACCATTCAGAGGGACCTTCAGAATCCTCCACCTTGGAAAACCTTCTGTAGCAACCATTTACTTGATTATAATAATCTTTAAAGTATTCATGTGATTTGGTTTTGTACCTATTGGTTTTGGACCAATCAGATTTAATAAGGCTCAGCTTCTTTATAACATTCAATACCAGGTGCAGAAGATAGAGGTAACTGTACCCCATGGTCACATTATTACATCTGATAAGTAGAATGTATGTATATTTTTTATTTATTTGTTCATTCTGTTTTCTCACCCTCTACTCCCATTTCCAACCCTCTCCCTCCAGAGGCAGATATTCTGGTGTTTTTATTGTGATTCCCTTTGATTCTATGTGCTCAGTCAGTTGTACATGTTATTTGGTTTGAAAACTGTGTTTCTTTTAAAATTTTAAATGCATTCAATATATGGGACAGTTTCTAAAACTGGTAGTTTAAGGATGAATAATAAAACTCCGGTATACCTACCAACCAAGTTAAGAACTAGAGCGTTAAAGTATTTTTTGTTTGTTTTTAAACTGATCTTTATTGTTGAGAGTATTACAGATGACCCCTTTTTCCCATTGACCCCCTCCACTCCGCCCCCACCCCCGCCCCAGGCCTTCCCCACACTATGGTCTGTGGAATGTTAAAGTATTTTAGACGCCTCCAGTTGCCCTTCACATACCACCTTCCCGTGCCCCAGAGGAAAGCACTATCCTGACCTTGATGTTCTCATTGTTTTTGCTTTCCTTGAAAGTTTTGCCTCCTGTGTATGGATCCCTAAACAATACATGCTTTTGTTTTGGAAGCCTGAGTGGCGAGCACACACCCTGCCGGTTACTGACGTTACTCTTAGGTGAAGATGCCCAGGAGAGGCTGAGCTGAACAGAGCCTCTCAGTCACTGTCAGGCTTCAGCTTCCCGAAGGCTTTACAAGAGCTGCTTCCGGGGAAGCCAGTGGATGAGGCCCTGCGCGAGTCCAGGGAACCGAACACGCGGCTCCCCTCAGTCAGTGCACTGTCGTGTGGGCCAGAAATTAGCTGTCTGGTAACAATAATGGTTGGAGAGGGAGTGGGCCCCTCTATCTACTTTTCATCTCCCCATGGCCCCGTGGCCCCCAAGAGTAGATGACAGCGGATAGCTTCTGCGGGGTGCAGTGCGTGTCCACCCCCGATCTGGGCTGTTGCGGTGCTTAAAGGGAGGGCTCGCGGGAGCTTCATTCGGCAGCACATGGTCCAGGTTAGTGTAGTACAGATGCAGTGACGCAGGCGCACCTGGGCCTTCTGTCCTCAGGTTAACAGACGACAAGTGGGGCTGTTTCCTGCTTAGTGAAGAGCAGATACTAAGGGGCGGATGTCACGGAGTGGGTAACCTAAGACAAGGGAACATACACTTGATTTTTCTTTCTCCCTTTCATGCTTATTCCGTGTTATCCACACTCCCATCCTTCCCCACGCCCTGCCATACAGGTATGTCTTTCATGTGTTTAACCTGTACCCTTTTGTTTGAGTTCTTGCAAGATGCATATTTGGTGTGTATATGCGTGCACTTGTAACTCCTGTGAACAGTGTTTTGTTATATGGCTTATTCTTTTTTGCTCAGTGCTATGTGCTGAAGATCATCAGTGTTGCTTTTGTAGGTTTTTTTATCCTTATTGGAGGATATGTTTATGATTCTAGATAGAGAGGAAGGGATGGGGGGAAAGGGGGAGGGAAGGAAGGAGGGAGGGAGAGAGGAGAGAGAGAGAGAGAGAGAGAGAGATCGATGTGAGAAACATGCCCCCTACCAGGATTGAACCCGCCACCTTTTGGTGCATGTAACCATGCTCCCGGCCAGGGCATTCTGTGTACATTTAATTCACTAATCTAAGTGCTGAAAGGCTGATTATGGAGCGCATCCCTTGCTATTTCCCTGTGCACAGCCCCAAATGATAGGCACCCAAAATGCCTTTAAGTCCCCATTGTTGCAAACCACACCATAGCCAACATTCTCCTACATGGCCGTTTCTGGACCTGTGTGAGAATTTCCTCAGAAGGCCCATGGGGATACTGAATGTGACTCATCTCTGGGATGGCTGCCAAAGTCCCTGCTACCACTAGAAGTTCATGAGGCTCCCTATGTCCCCCCCCCCATTGCCACTACAGGATTTGACATGATTCAACTTTTAAAATTTTGCTTATCTATGAGATTTAAAGTGAAATCTCATTGTAGTTTTCTTTTGTATTTTTTCTGACAAGTAATGCATTTGAGCACCTTTTCTTATGCCTGTTAGCTTTTTGGGTTTTCCACTTCAGGAAATTGCTCGTTCATATCTTTTCAGACCTGTTTGTGGAGGTCCCCCCCCCCCACTGTTTTTCCTGTCTATGTGGGCTCCACTGATGGTCCTGATTCTGTAGGAAGGCTGCACCCTAACCAGGGCTTCCCTACTCTGTATCAGGCACTATTATTTCCATATAAATTTTAGGATCAGCTGGTCAGGTTTCTTTTTGCCATATTTATTCCTAACTCACATTTTTAGATGTTATTGTAGCTGGCATTAAAAATTTTTCTATGTCTAATTTTTCATTGCTGTATACAGTTGGTATATACAATTGTTTTGTGCATATCGATCTTGTACATTGCAACTTGCTGGATTTACTTATTAGATGTAGTAGTGTTTTTGTTGTTGCTGTTGTTTTTGGTAGATTCAAACTGGATTTTCTATATAGACAACCATGTCATCTTCAAATACAGTTTTACTTCCTCCTTACCAATCCGGATGCCTTTTATTTCCTTTTCTTGCCTGATTGGACTTGTAAGAACCTCCAGTACAATGCTGAAGTGGTGAGAGCAGACAGGCCTGTTTTGTTTCTGATCTTGGGCAGCGGAACATTCAGTTCAGCACCATTAAATATGTTAGCCGTGGGGTCTGGGTATGCCCTGTGTCAGGTCAGGAAGTTCCCTTCTATTCCTAGTTTGCCAAGACATCCTTTGGTTTTTTTTAAATCAGGAATGAGTGTTGAATTTTGTCAAATGCTTTTCTGCATTTATTGCAATATCATATGAATTGTGTCTGTGATGGTTACTGAGGCTGGGAATGTTCTCAAACTCAGAGAGGACCCAAGGGAATTTAGAACAGAGATTGAAAGCAGTTTTGATAGGGTCAGTCCTACCTGTGAGACTGTGAATCAACTCCTGGCAGCAGCCTTGCCCCTCAACAGATATATGTCCCCAGCCTAAAAACCCATCACACCCTTTAAAGTCTCTTAGTACCTGGCAGGTTTGTTCTGAAGAGAAAAGCATTACTAAATGCTTAGGAAATCACTTACCCTCGTTTAACCCCTCACTGTCACTGCTCCCCCATTTGGTATCACTCTTTTCCAACAAGGAAACAGCCAACACTGGTCACCTCTCAAGAGGAGTCCACCCTTAAACACTGCTTCTTACTTCCCACTGACAAATCCTACCCCATTCTGACTACCTAATGCACTTGATACCTCATACCCTAAGGTGCCCAAATAATTGCTTCAGATTCCTGACTTTGTGCTGTTTTTTTTGTGTTTTGTTTTTTTAATCCTCACCCGAGGATATTTTTTCCATTGCTTTTCAGAGAGAGTGGAAGGGAGGGAGAGAGACAGAGAGAGAGAAACATCAATGTGAGAGAGAGACATTGACTGGTTGCCTCCCGCACAAGCCCTGACCGGGTTCGGGATCGAGCCTGCAACCAATGTACGTGCCCTTGGCCAGAATCGAACCTGAGGCCCTTCAGTCCACGGGCCGATGCTCTAACCACTGAGCTAAACAAGCCAGGGCCTTGTGTTTTTTTGTGAAGGGCTTTTGTTTCCAAGATACTGGGGGAAGACACAGGGCAGGACATACTTACTCTGTGCTCTCCTCATGGCACCACAGAAACTCTTCTCCTTTCAGTTCCCTCAGTACAAAAGTAATAATGGTAATAACAACACATATAGAGTGCTTACTATGCGCCAGACACTATTCTAAACATATTATATATATCAACTCATTTAATATCCTCAGTCATCCTATGAAATAAGTACTGCTGTTATCGTCATTTTTACAGAAGATGAAACTAAAGAATTGTAGAGGTTAAGTGACTTGCCCAGTAGCTATAAAATGGGATTTGAACCCAGGCAGTCCGGCTCCAGAGTCTACTGCACTATCATGCTTCAAGTGACAGAACTGTGGCACTGACCCATGCTTACACACTAGTACAGGGGCCCCTTCCCCCTCACCCTCACCCCCACTATCTATACAAACTCAGAATATGTTGTGTCTTTGGAATCTGTGGTGCCTTTGGCCAAATCTGGCACCAGTGAGAGTTCTCACTGATGCTGACACCCAAATATACATATTTGGAAACAAAAACTATGCAGGGAAGAGAACACTGGAAAAAAAAAAAGACACTTATTTAATGTCCTCAGAATGACCAAAAAAAATTGCATTCATGAAGCAAGATCAGGAAGCTATAAAAAGGAACATTCAGAAAACAACAAAATCTTAGAGTCAAGCAATAATCAAAGAAGGATCTTCAAAGCAGCCAGACAAAAAGGAAACCTAAAAAACCAAAAGAACAAGATGACAGCAGAGTCCTCAACAGCAATAATAAAAACCAGAAGATAGTGCCATAGTATCTTGTAATTGTTAAGAGAAAGGGGGTAATTTAGAACTGAGTACGCAGCAAACCTATCTTTCAAGAAGAATTAAGTGAAATAAAGGCATTTACAGATAAATACAGATTTGAGACAGTTTCCTCTTAAGAGATCTGTACCAAAGAATCTTCTAAAGTATATATTTCAAGAAGGAAAACCATCCCCCAAAATGAGGTCTGAGGTATAAGAAGGAAGGTGAACAAATAAAATAGTAAACAAGTATTTAAATCTAAACCAATGCTGTCTACATAAAATAATATTATTAATGTCTATTTTGTGTGTATGTTAATGACTTCCTTGGAAAAGAAAGAACTGAAATGGTAGACAACAATAACATGTAAATTGGAAGACAATGTTTTATAAAGCCCTTATTTTGTTTGTGTAGGGGATTATAATGTTGAACTTTAGACCTTAGGTTAAATATGTGTGGTAAGATTTCAAGAAAAACCACTAAAAAAATCTCTGGAGGGACTAATTAAGAAAAAAGAAAAAAGGCACAAGTAATCAGTATGAGCAACGTAAAATATAGAGAAGAAATTAAAAAATAAGAGGATATAATTAATTTTAAAATTTAGATGAACTGGACCAATTCCTATAAAATTCACTTATTTATTGGATGAGCCAACTATAATCTTGACCAAATATGGTATATGACCACAGATGCAAAAATCCTAAACAATTCATTAGTAAACCAAATCCAGGATGAATAGAAAAAGATTTAATATAACATGAAAATGTTGGGTCTAATTCTAGAGCTACAAGAGCTAACATTAGAAAGCTCCTATAACAAGGTGGCTCTGTGACTCTCAGTCCTCTTTGTCAGCCTTACAGAGAGGAGGAGGCTGGGAGAGGGGTAGGTCCCCTGGGGAAAGGGGACTCTGGAGAGGGCAGGCTGGGGAGGGGCCTGAGGCCTATGAACGCCCCCACCTTACATATTATACATTGCTATAATAATACACACAACTCTGAGGTAGGCACATTAACCTCATTTTACAGATGTTCAAACAAGGGCTAAAAGTGATTAGGAAACTTGACCAAGGTTACAATAGTAGTAAGTAGTTTAGCTGCCATCCAAATTGAGGTTGATCTGGATCTACAGCTCATGTTCTCAGCCACTAGGCTGTTCTCCCCTTAAAAGTGTGAACAGTAGGTGTTCGGTAAATGGTGGCCAGGTGCCAGGTACTTTACAAATACTCTAACACCCACAACAACTCTCTGAGTGGGCATTACTGATGAGACAACTGATGCTTAGAGAGGACAGGTGTAAGGTCACACAACCAAGACATGGGGGTGCCATGCTTTGAAAACAGTCCTGCCAGACTCCACAGCTCACTTGTCCTAGATTATTACAGGTGTGAATGAAGCCCAAGAGGAGATGAACACCAGTGCCTGAGGACAAGATGGGCAGGTCCATTCCTCGAAAGATGAGGTTCTCTGGCCCGGCCGGGCGTCGCTCAGCGGTTGAGCGTCAACCTGGGATCCAGACGATCGGGGTTCGATTCCCGGTCAGGGCCCATGCCCGGGTTGCGGGCTCGATCAATGACTCTCTCATCATTGATGTTTCTGTCTCTCTCTTTCTCCCTCTCCTTTCCTCTCTCTGAAATCAATAAAGATATATAAGAAAGAAAGAAAGAAAGAAAGAAAGAAAGAAAGAAAGAAAGAAAGAAAGAAAGAAAGAAAGAAGAAAGAAAGAGAAAGAAAGAAAGAAAGAAAGAAAGAAAGAAAGAAAGAAAGAAAGAAAGAAAGAAAGAAAGAAAGAAAGAAAGAAAGAAGAAAGAAAGAGAAAGAAAGAAAGAAAGAAGAGGTTCTCTGTACCATGGCTGGTGTCGAGAGTCAGAGAAACATCTCTCCACAAGGAGATCGTCACACATGGGACTGAGGGAAACTCCATAACCTACGGAACAGTGGGAATGACCCTAACCCCAGGGAGGTCTAAAGGGTGTGGTCACATAAACACCATGGTCCAGATAAGGAAGCCAAGGACATTGAAAGCTGGTGTGGACAAGCTCATAGACAATCATGTCTGACCAACTTTTCATTACCTTTCTGAAGAATTACCAGATTAGCATGTTAGCAGAGGCCACAGACTCCTCATGTTTGGATTTTGGTATGTGCCAGAGTCTCCCAGGATGATCTCATAGAAAGACAGGTGAATGGTGAGTGCAGTTAGGCAGGGTGGTGTACCCCCTGCTGCTTCTCATCTCTGGGATTTTGCTCATGCTATACCCTTTGCCTGGACTGCCATCCTCTCCCCTTGTTAGTCATTCAGAAGACTCATCATATTTTAAGCCTAAGTTCATATGTCATCTCTTCTAAGAAAACTTCCCTGGCCCCTTGACCTGGGTTGTATGTTGGATCCCACAGCCTATAGTGCCCACCACTGTTCCTGCACTAGCCACACCAAAGTTATGGTTTTGTGTCTGGGAACATACCTTGTTCATCAATGAGTACTCAGTGGAGAGCAGGAGGCCTGACACACAATAGGTGGTCAATTAATTCTGCTCAACTGAACTTACAGCTAGCTGGATTATACTAGGAATGATGAATGAATTGATGTTGGCCTGGAGAGGGAGATCTACTGGTGTGCCACAGGGCCCTGTGTATATTGGTGGCATTCTGATAAAATCAGTAGATGACAAAAAACTATGGGAGTAGGTTACACATTAGACAACAGAATTAACATCAAAACAGTCATGGAGCCCGGCCGGGCGTGGCTCAGAGGTAGAGCGTTGACCTAGGATCCAGGCGATGGGGATTCGATTCCCGGTCAGGGCACATGCCTGGGTTGCGGGCTCAATCGATGACTTTCTCATCATTGATGTTTCTATCTCTCTCTTTCCCTCTCCTTTCCTCTATCTGAAATCAATAAGGATATATTAAAAAACAAAAACAAAAACACACAGTCATGAGCAGGCAGAAACATTGGAGCCATGCTGGTCCAGAAGGACCTTTGGGGAAAAGTTGGGACTGAAACCTCACAGCCTTTTGGAGCCTTAACAGTGGAAAAAGTATTTTTTTGACCTAAAATTTACTTCCCTGTGGTGTCCACCATTATAACAGCACTTACTATGTGCCAGGCTTTGTACCAGCTCCTGTATTCCACCCCCACCAAGTACCACAGAAAAAGTCTAATGGGGTGATCTGCTTGGCCTGGGAACCAAGAAACAGTTCCTCATAGGGCAAGAGAAAGGGGGATCCTAGCTGTGATCAGAAGGCCCAGTGAGAACTGGCTCTTTCTTTGGTTTTCACCAAGTAATGGGCAGGCACTACAACACGGCAGCTTGAGGGCTGTTTGAGAAAGAGGCAGGTCCGCCTTCAGGAGCTCCAGTCATAGAGAACAGGGGGCCCTGTTACCACCCTCCCTACTGTGAACTTGCTTCTCAAAAGAACTCAAGAGCAATTCTCACTGCTTCTTCACAGTCCCCTTCCTTCTGATTGATGGCATCTAATCTCCTTAGCATGGCAGGAAAGGCCTTCATGCCTAGCCTAGTTCTCAAAGCATTCCTCTATCATCCCCATTAATTCATTCATTCAGTTTATTCCACAAATATTTATTGAGCATCTGTAAATATCACTATGCACTGTTCTTGGCACTGGGGATACAAAAGTGAACAAACAAAAATCCCTGCTTTGTGGAGCTTACAGTCTATTGGAGAGAGAAAAACACTAATCACAATAAATAAATATGAACTATTTCACGTGGCGATCAGTGCTTTGTAGAAAAACATAAAACAAAAAGTGAGATAAGGGAATGGAAAGCGCTGGTGAATGGGACTAATAGAGATATGCCCATCAGGGGATGCTTCTCCAAGGAGGTGATACTTCAGCATCCTGGAAGTGCGTGGGCACGTCACCAGATTATCTGGGACACATGTTCCAGGCAGTGAGAACAAGTACAAAGCCTCTGTGAAGGGAGGGTCCTTGACAGGTGTAAGAGCAAGGAGACCAGGGTGTCCAGAGGGCAGTGAGTGATGGGGAGAAGGGCAGGAAATGAAACCCGAGAGGGAATGGGACTGGACTGGACAGAGACTTTGGGCCATGGTGAGGGCTATGGCTTTTATTCTGAGAGAGCTGGGAGCCATGGGAGAATTTTGAGCAGAGGAGGGACATTATCTGATAGGGATTTTAAAAAGACTTTCAGAGAAGAATTAGTAATAGGTATTACAACACTAGGCAAGGGAAAAAACCCAGACAATTACTAGGAAAATGAAAAGGCATACAATAAAAAACATGTAATCAGAGTATGCTGCATGGTGGATGTGAAGAGTATTCAGTGTCGTCCTTATGCAAACAGTGATTACTGGTTGAACAAAAATTGTACAAAATGCTTAAAGAAATAACAGATGCAACCATAAAGATGAGCAAGCAACAAGGGATTATTAGGGATGACTAAGCAGATTAGAAAGTGAGATATATGGAGCTTATACAAATTAAAAATACAACTGTTGAAATTAAAAACTCAGTAGACAGATTAAACAGCAGATCAGCCATAGCTGAAGAGTGAAACAGTAAAAATCTGAAGAAATTTCCCAGAATGAAGTGCAGGAAGACAAAGAGATGGAAAATATCAAAAAGATGTTATAAGATACAGAAGATATAATGAGGAGGTCAAAAATATGACTAACTGGATTCTGAGAAAGAAAATATATAAATAATGGGAGAAGGCAACATTTGAAGAGATAATGGCTGAGAATTCTCTAGAAATTATGAAAAAAAAAACAAATCTAGAGGCATGAAGCAAGTGCATTTCCAAAGTAGAATAAAGGAAAAAGAAATGCATGCCTAACATCTTAGAATGACACTGTCGAGCCCCCATACATACCCCTCCAAAAGAGAAAGATAGAGAAAAGATTTTAAAGGTAGCCAAACACAAGAAAACAAAAACACCTACAAAAACAGCAATTAGACTGATAGCAGAATTCTAAATACCTATAACAAACTATCTTTTAAGATGAAGATGAAATGACATTTACACATAACAAAGACTGGGACGAGTTAACACCAAGAGAACTATACTAAAAGGGCATCTAAACACTGTATTCGTAATGAAGGAAAGTGATCTCAGAATGATGGTCTGAGATGCAAGAATGTAAATCCAAACAAAAGCTGTGCATATAAAATAATATTAACGATCATGTAGAATTTATGAGGCTAGAAAAAAAGAACTAACATATTTAACACAATAGCATGTGGTCAAGAGAGAAATGCCTACAATTGAAGGCTCCTGTGTTTCTGAAGAGGGAGGTTAAAATACTGCTTAACTTTAGACCTTATAAATTAAACACGCATGGTAAAATGTCAAGGATAACCACAGGAAGAACAGAAAAAAATGAAAATTCCAAACCGTAGGGAGGAAAGAAATTGAATAAGAAAGCAAACAAATTTCAAAACGAAAAAAGCAACAAGAGAAAAATGAAGCATAGAAGAGATGGTGGGAGGAAGTAGAAATAAAAAAGTATGATGGTAGAAACAAGTCCAAATATATCATAGTAAATGTAAACAGATTAAATTGCCCATTGAAAAACAGAGATCAGCCCAGCCAGGCATGGCTCAGCGGTTGAGCATTGACCTAGGATCCAGGAGATCGCGGTTCGATTCCCAGTCAGGGCGCATGCCCGGGTTGCGGGCTCGATCCCCAGTCGGGGGCGTGCAGGAGGCAGCCGATCAATGACTCTCTCGTCATTGATGTTTCTGTGTGTCTCCCTCTCTCTCCCTCTCCCTTCCTCTCTCTGAAATCAATAAAGATATTTTAAAAAACAAACAAACAAAAATAACCAGAGATCATCAGATTAGCTTTTTAAAAAAGGTCCAGCTAGCCCTAGCCAGTTTTGCTCAGTGGTTAGAGCGTCAGCCTGCAGACTGAAGAGTCTCAGGTTCGATTCTGGCCAAGGGCATGTACCTCGGTTGTAGGCTCGATCCCTGGCCCCTCTCTCATATCAAAGTTTCTCTCTCTCTCTCTCTCTCTCTCTCTCTCCCCACCCCCCTTCCACTCTTCCTGAAAAGCAATGGGGAAAATATCCTCAGGTAAGGATTAAAATTAAAAAAATAAATAAAAGGTCCAGCTATATGCCATTCCCAAGAGATATAATTACAGCATAAGAGCATGAAAATGTTGAAAAGTAAAAGGATGGGAAATTGTATGCCACATGAATCCTAACAAGAAAAAAAATCTTGTGTTGTTATATTAATGTAAGGTAAAATAGACTTCAAGGAAAAATGCATTATCAAGAATAGAGAAGGTCATTACATATTTACCAGGAATATATAACAACTCTTAATTTGAATACTCTTAATAAAATATTCTCAAAATATATAAAAATTTTAAAAAGAACTACAAGGAGAAACAGACAAATCCACCATCACAGTTGAATATTAATACACCTCTTACAATTATTGGTATATCATGACCAAAAAATCAGTATAGATATAGAAAATTTGAACAACATAACTAACAAGCTTGATAACAGACATATGTAGAACTCTGTATTCAACAATTAGAGAACATACATTTTTATAAAGCACATAGGAAACATTCAAAAATATTGATCATGTACTAAGTTATAATCAAGTCTCAATAAATTTCAGAATTGTTATCACACAGACAACATCCTCTGACCATAATGCAATTAAGACAGATTTCAGTAACAAAGAGATAAATCACCAAACATTTAGAAATTTTAAAACACACTTTGATATAACTCACAGGTTCAAAGAAGTAACCATGATGGAAATGTTGAAGTACTCGGAACCAAACAATTAATGAAATAGGACATGTCTGAACTTATAGAAAATCAGTATTTAGAAGGCAATTTATATCCTTAAATGTACAAATAAAAAAACAAGAAAGGCTGAAAATTAATGAGCTCAGTATCCATTTTAAGAAATTAGAAAAACAACAACAAAATAAATCCAAAAAATGTGGAAGGAAGGAGATCAAAAAAGATAAGAGCAGAAATTAAAGAAATAGAAAACAAAGACATAATAGAGAGAAGCAACAAAGCCAAAAGTTGGTTCTTTGAAAAGACTAATAAAATAGATAAACCTCTGGTGAGATTGATCATGAAAAAAAGTGAGAAGGCACAAATAACCAATATTAGCAATGAAAAAGGAGACATAACTACAGATTATATACAGCAGAGAATAAAAAAATAGGGGAAGTTGATGCCAATAAATTTGAGAATGCAGACAAAATGGACCAATTCTTAGAAAACTTTAACTTACCAAAACTGACTCAAGAAAAAGAAATCCTGAATAGTCCTCTAACTACTAAAAGAATTGAAGCAGCAGTTAAAACTCTTCCTACCAAAAATAAATGAATGAATGAATAAACAAACAAACAACAAATAGCAGGAGGCAGAATTTTCTAGTTGACATGTGGATTACAGGTAGATAAAGAGATACTGATTCCCTCGGCCCTAAAGGTGTCCATGTAGAACCTAATGCAGTGGAGACCCTAGGCAGGCTGCCTCTCTCTACGGGAAGCCTCCTGTGGAGATCCTTAGAGGCTGTCCCTTAGTGAAGCAGGGTCTGACAGATCCCTCTCCCTTAACTGCAGGTGGTGAGCACCAATGAGTAACATCCAGCACTCAGTTACTGCTCTGTGGTAAGTGTGCTAAGCAGGGCCAAGGAGGAGCTCAATCACTTGGACAGCCTCTTCAGTAGCAGCTTCTGTAGTCTTCTTCTCATTGAGGACAAGGGGCCTGTGGAGCTGCTGGAGGAGTCTATTCCAGTTGCCAAGAAACACCATACACAGCCACGTTGTGACTAGTTGGGGTGTGGTTGGGTGCAGGAAGGCCAAGCAGGGGCTTCTAGACAATGTAGCTTCAGGTAGAAGTCCTGAAACTGTCTTCACGAATATCAGATACTTTTATCCATTTGCAGCAGATGAGCCCTTTTAATGGTATCCAAGCTAGCTGCAGGGTGATGGTTCTAACAATGATGCATGTTCTGCAAATAAGAGCTTCATCATTATTTTGAAATCATTTATATGAAAGAGTTCAATTGGTTTGAAATCTAATCACATTATCACAAGAAATTTTAACAATATATTTGTTAATAAAACAAAGAGAAAAGCTCTCAGATACCATTTCAGTTTTTAAACATTTTTGAAGAATTTAACAACTGGTTTTCAATACTTTATCACCTACTTGTACATAGATTTTTGTTGATTGTGACTATTGAAAATTTGAAAGAACACATCGTTAAAAAGTCTTGATCAGAATTTGGGTGTATCCATTTCGGTAAAACAATATAAAATAAACATGTTATGCAAGCAGTTTTCAAATTTCTCATTTAAAAATCTGAAAAGACTTTATTCAGAAATTTAATATTAATTCAATATTAAAAAACACCAAACCAAGATGGTTTTACAGAAAAATTCTACCGGATAGACCATTCTAAAGCCATATAGCATCTTGCGGAATTCTGCAAAAGAGGGAAAACTTACTCATTCTATGACACCAGCAGAACTTGAGGTGAAAAGCAAATAAGGATGGTATGAAAAAGGAAAATTAAAGACCAGTTTTACTCATGGATACAGACACAACAATCCTAAACAAATATTAACAAACTAAACCTAGTACTGTATAAAAAGGAAAGATCAGAACCAAGTTGTGTTATACCAGAAATGCAAAGGTGGTCTAACATGAGGAAAATCTATAAATGGCACTTAACATATTATCACATTATTAAAGAAAAAAACAAAATCATCCTAAGAAACAGAAAAGGTATTTGATAAAAAAATTCAATACCCTTTCATGATCTAAAAACAATAATAAAGACTTCACAGCATAGAGTAACAGGATAGAACTTGTCATTCTGAATAGAGAAAGGTTAGTGGTGTTTCCTCTAAAATATCCAACAAGCTAAGGATGCCCACTATCCCCTTTTCTATTCAACACTGTCTTTTTTTTTTTTTTTAAATATATCTTTATTGATTTCAGAGAGAGGAAAGGAGAGGAAGAGAGAGAAAGATAGAAACATCAATGATGAGAGAGTCATTGATCGAGCCCACAACCCGGGCATGTGCCCTGACCAGGAATCAAACCCTGATCGCCTGGATCCTAGGTCGACGCTCAACCACTGAGCCACGCCCGGCCAGGCTATTCAACACTGTCTTATCTTACTAAGAAGTCCTGGCCATCTTAGTAAGGCAAGAAAAATAAATTAAAGGCATAAAGATTGGAAAGGAAAGAACAAAACTATCAATATTTATAGATGATATAGTTGTCAACATAGAAAACACAAAAGAATATACAGACATCTTAAAAGGAACCGTGGTTCCTTGAGAAATGATCAATTCTAGGGTTGGGGCAGGAAAATACAAGGTGAGTAGGAAGCACCTTGTAGTTCCAGCGAGTAAGGAAGTACTCAAAAACAAAAGGATGGGAGCATGTCACAAGGACACAGGAGCCAACCTGAAAGAGTGCCTAGTGGCCAAAGCTGGAGCAACTTGAGTAACAAGACAAATAACACACAGTAGTTTTGGATTTATAACTCAAATTATTAAATAAACATGCATGAGTTCATACTGATATAAACAAGTGACCAAATAAATAAGCACATAAATATATAAATAAGGAAATACGGAAAAAGAAACAAATCTTTTTTTAACAAAAGAATTCCAAATAATATATGTAAATATACCCCCTTCCAGAAGTGGAGCTTAATTCCTCTCCATCTCCTTGAGGTTGGGCTAGATTCTTCCAAAGAACAAAGAATGAAAAGAGAAAAATAGCAGCTGTACAGTGGAGGAACCTGGCAACCACCTTAACCAACTGATGAAGGTCAGTATCACCAGTGATGTCATGGAGATATCACATACCCCTGATACGATGTGATGCAAAGGCCACTTAAACTCTGTGGTATTTTTTCAAAAAGAAAACAATAAACCCCAGTCTAATTATGAGGAAAGCTTCAGACAAATCCAAATTGAGGGACATTCTATAGTACACCTCAAAAGTGTTAAGGTCGTGAAAAACAAGGAAAGGCTGAGAAACTGCCATAGACCAGAGGACACTAAAGAAACCTGACAACTTAAATACAATGTAGTATTTTGAATTGGATCCTAGAACAGAAAGAAGACATTAGTGGGAAAACTGATAAATCCATATAAAGTCTGAAGTTTAGTTAATAGAAACATACCAATATTGCTTTCTCAGTTTTGACAATATACTATGGTGAGGAGTATACAGTAACTCTCCAAACTATCTCTTTATTTACTTTTCTATTACTGTAAAATTATTCTAAAATAAAAAGTTTGCTTAAAAATATTTAGCAAGGTGAGTGGCTATCATATCAATATTTAAAAATCAACTTCAATAAGCCAGTCAGAGAAAGACAAGTATCACATGATCTCACTTATATGTGGAACCTAAGGAACAAAATAAACTGATGAACAAGATAGGACCACAGACATGGAAGCATGGAACAGACTGACAGATCTCAGAGGGAAGGCGGGAAGGAGGGCGGGAAGAGATTGACCAAAGAACTTACAAGCATATATGCACAGCTCGTGGACACAGACAATAGACAGGCGAAGGCCTGGGGGGGATGGGGGGGGCAAAGGGGGGGAAATGGGGCACATCTGTAATACTCTCAACAATAAAATAAATTTTTTAAAAATCAACTTCATTTCAATACCCCTGCAAAAGAAAACACATAACAAGATCTCACTTATAATAGTAGCAAAACCCACAAATACAAGGGAATAAATCTAATACAAGACATGCAAGACCTGTGTTACAGAAGTGTACACCTGAAACCTATGTAGTTTTATTAACCAATGCCACCCCAATACATTCAATAAATAAATAAAAAATAAAACCAGTGAAAGAAAGAAAAAAGATATGCAAGACCTTACGCAGAAAATTATAAAGCTCTACCAAAAGACATTCAAGAATTTACTTAAAATGAAAGGATACATCATATTCATAGCTAGGATATGAATTCTCTTCAAACTCATCTATAGATCACTGCAATTCCAATATTTTTGTAGGACATAAACTTATTCTGAAATGTGTTTGAAATAACAAAGGGCCAAGAATATATGATGCTCCTGAAAACTACAATGGGAAGATTTTCCTATCAGGTATCAAGGTTCTTTATGAAGCTAAGGTAACTATGGTAGTGTGGTACTGGTTTAGAGACAAAAAGCCAATAGCAGAGCTCTCAGAAACAGACCTATACAGATATAGAATTCAGATGTATGTCAGAGGTGGCACTTCAGATCACAGGCTATCCAAGTGGCAAATAATAAAACTGGCTCCCTACCTTATACCCTTATACCACACAAACATCAATTCCAGTTAGATTAAGGACTTACATGTGAGAGGCAAACTTTTCAACTTTTATTAGAAGAAAATAAAGAATATCTTTAAGACCATAGGTTAGGGAAGACAACACACAAAAAGTGCTGTCTACAGAGAAAAGATTAATTTCAAGTCAATTAAAATTAGGAAAGTCTTCTCATGCAAAGACACCATAAAGAAAAAAAACAAGCCACAGAGGGAAAATATTCAAGACATGTAACTGACAAATGATGAGTATCCAGGTAATTAAACAGTTCCTACAAATCAATAAAAATGATGAAAATAACAATCTCAAAAATGGGCAAAAGATGTTAATAGTCATTTCCCAGAAGAAGAAACATGTGTAGCCAGTAAACATGAAAAGATGCTCAATCACATTAGTGAGTGGGAAAATGTTAATATAGCACACAATGAGGTATCACCTTATATTCACTAGAATGACAAAAATTAAAAGGTGGGACAATATCAAGTATTGATTAGGGTGTAGGTCAACAGGGTTGCTTATAAATTGCTGAAAGGTATATAAATTGTTACCATCAGTTTAAAATACATTTTGGCACAATCTTGTTGAGCTGAATATTTCCATGTCCTATTAACCAGCAATTCTATTCCTAGGTACATACCTCAGAAAAATGGGTGTGCACATGTACCAGGAGACATGTATACGAATGTTCATAAGAACAAAATGCTGTAAATGACCCAAATGTCCATCAACAGATAAATGAATAATTTGTTTTACCATCACCCAATAAAATATTATACAGCATTGAGAAAGAACAGGCTATAGCTACATAATAAAACACAAGTGAATCTTGGAAACACAATAATGAGTGAAAAAGTCACAGAAGACCACATACAGTATGATACTATTTCTCACAAAGCTCACACAAGCCAAATAACCAATGCATTGGTTAAGCATCTCCACAAATATGAAAAAATATGCATATATCAAAAGAGCAAGGGAATGTTAAACACAAGACTTAGGAGAGTAGTAATTTCTGGCAGGGGGATGGGGAATGGGGCAGAAAATGACACAGGGATGGATGTTATTATTAATGTTGTTCTTGGTTAAGGCTGTGAGTTCTTGGGTTTTCATTATATTATTATCTTTATACATTATGTACATAATATATATATATTCTTTTTATTATATATCTAATATATTTCATAAGAACAGACAGAATGGGAGGAGAGCAGGAAGAGGTGAAAAATGACAACTCTTTCAAAGGGTGTTGCTGCTAGGGAAACAGAAAAATTAAGCCATAGCTGTAAGCGGATGTGATACAAAGAGGGTTGTTTTTGTTTTTCTAAAGATGGGAGCAATAGGAGATAGATACAATGGCAGAGTGAGGACTTTGGTGAACTAACTATCCCACTAAAACAATGAAAATATGGGTGAACCAACTAAAGTCAACCATCTCAAAACTCTGGCAATTAACCAAAGACACAGACAAAATGAAAATAATCTAGGCCAGCCAGGTATGGCTCAGCAGTTGAGCATCGACCTAGGATCCAGGAGATCAAAGTTCGATTCCCGGTCAGAGCACGTGCCTGGGTTGTGGGCTCGATCCCCAGTCGGAGGCATGCAGGAGGCAGCCGATCAATGACTCTCATCATTGATGTTTCTATCTCTCTCTTTCCCTCTCCCTTCTTCTCTCTGAAATCAATAAAGACATATTTTTTTAAAAAGAAAGAAAATAATCTATCCAAGACAAACTACTGAATCTTGGTAAGACAACAGATTCTGTGACATTTTAACTTGTGACTATTCCCATCCTCTCTCCTTTCTCAACTCAGTGGTTCAGTAGCCAAAAGCTGACTAAATTCTAGACGACAGAGAGAGATGACAGCTTTGGCTGGGAATTTAAAAAGCAATCCTGGAGATGAGACAACTATAGGAAACTTTGAAAAGCTCTGACATTTTCCTGGGGACCTAAAGGGATCACATTATATGAATGTCCAAGAAAGAAATGAAAAAGGAGAGAGCCCAAGTCACTCATGCCGGCTGACTGTGAGTCCCTGTGCAAGCAGAAAGTGGAAGCTAAGGCTGCCTTGTAAACTGACTGGAGTCTGAAGGCATGCCTTCTCACACAGGTCTCTTTGGCAAAGGGTAGGAGACATACAGACAAGGCATTTAAGGAAATGTATTTGACCAATCACTGGGTGGCCACCAAATTATACTTAACAGATGTAACCCCTGGGAATCTAAGCTTAAAAATAAAAACAAGCCTGGCCCAAGTGGCTCAGTTGGTTGGGTGTCATCCTGTGCACCAAAGGGTTTCTGGTTTGATTCCTGGTCAGGGCATGTGCCTGAGTTTCGGGTTCGATCCATGGTGAGGGTGAATGCAGGGGGTGGGGATACACTGATTGATGTTTCTCTCTCATATCAATGTTTCTCTCTCTCCCCTCCTTCCTCTCTCTAAGCATGTCCTCAGGTGAGGATTTAAAAATAAATAAATAAAAACAAGAACTTAAAAAAATTGGCAGAGAACTCAGGGGCCACATACAGTGTGGGGCAAAAGTAGCTTTACAGCTGCAAGTACTTGAAACAGTTTATTTTTGTATTATTACATTATTTTCCATATGAACAACTGTAAACCTACTTTTGCACCACCCTGTAATACAGGGAATAAAGAATTCACAAGTAAACAGCAATAAGAAAAATAACAATAACAACAACCACACATGCACAACCCAGAACAACAACAAACCTTGAGGATGGAAGAGTCTGATACTAGAGTTGAGTAGAGTATCTAAAATGCCCAGTTTTTGACAAAAATTGTGAGACATTCAAAGAAACAGTAAATTATGTTACATATATAGGGGGGAAAGCAGCCAAAAGAACATTTGGGACTTAATAGACAAAAACTTTAAATTAGCTATTATAAATATTTTCAAAGAACTAAAGGAAACTATATCTACAGAATTAAAGGAAAGCATGAGAACAATGTCTCACAAAATAGAAATCATAACAAAGAATCAAATAGAAAATCTGGAGTTGAAACATATAACAACTGAAGTGAAAAATACACTTTGAGGGGCTCAACAACAGACTTGATCTGGCAGAAGAGAAGGGTAAAATTGATAATATGCCAATAGAGATTATCCATTATGAAAAGCAGAAAGAAAAAAGAATGAAGAGAAAGAAACAAAGTCTCACAGACCTGTGAGATCACATCAGTGTACCAACATACGCATAACGGGAGTCTCAGAAGGACAACAGGAAGAGAAAGGGGCCAAAACATTACAAATTTGATGAAAAATATTAATCTATACATTCAAGAAGCTCAAGTAGAATAAACTCAAAGAGATCCATACCTAGATACATAGTGAAACTGATAAAAATCAGACAGAAAGAAAATTTTAGAGGCAGCAAGAGGAAAATGACATTGCATATAAAG
This sequence comes from Miniopterus schreibersii, assembly GCF_964146895.1. NCBI lineage: Eukaryota > Metazoa > Chordata > Mammalia > Chiroptera > Miniopteridae > Miniopterus > Miniopterus schreibersii. The sequence continues at coordinate 72,437,216 of NC_138104.1, forward strand.
GATCCTCAATAACATTAATAGCTGATTTCTCATCAGAAAATATAGAGGCCAGAAGACAGTGTGATGACATCTTCAAAATGTTGAAAGAAAAAGACTGTCAAAGGAGAATTCCACATCTAATTAATTGTCCTTCAAACATGAAAGAGAAGTTACGATAACAAAAACTGAAAAGACAACTACTTAAAGCAATAATAATAAAACTTTGTTGATGGGCTTATAATGTATAAAGAAGTAATTTGTATGACAGTACTACAAAGGAGGGGAGAGGAAACTGAGGTCTATTTGAGCAAAGTTTTTCACACATTATTGAAAGTAAGGTAGAATTAATTCAAAGTAGAATGTTTCAAGTTAAGATGTTAATTGTAATCCCCAGAACAACCACTAAGAAATTAACTCAAAAAATGTATAGTTAATAAATAAATGAAAAAGTTAAAGTAGAAAACATGTACTGAAAAAAAGGAAAAAAAGAAAGTATCTACTGAATGCAAAAGAGAGGAATTAAAGAACAAAGGAACAGAAAAGATTTAAGACATACACAAAGCAAATATCAATCCTCCACAAACTCATCCAAAAAGAAAACCAGAAAAAACAGTTCCCAATTCATTCTATGCAGCCAGTATTACACTAACACCAAAACCAGACAAAGACATCACAAGAAAACTACAGATTAATATCCCTTATGAATATATGGTAGGTATAAAAGTCCTCAGCAAAATACTAGCAAACCAGGTGCAGCAACACATAAAAAGTATTATATAACATGATCAACTAGGCTTTATTTCAGGAATGCAAGGTTGGCTTATCATCTGAAAATTAATCAATATAATACACCATATTAATAGAATAAAGCATAAACTCCACATGATCATCTCAATAGATGCAGAAAAGGCATTTGACAAAACCCAACAGCCGTTCATGACAAAAACACTCAGAGAACTAAGAGTAGAAGGGAACTTCCTCAACTTGATAATAGGTATCTATGTAAAACCCACAGCTAACATCACACTTAACGGAGAAAGACTCAGTACTTTCCCCCTAAGATCAGGAACAAGATAAGGATACCTGCCATTATTACTTCCAGTTAGCACTGTACTGGAAAGTCTAGCCAGGGCAATTAGTCAAGGGAAAAAAAAACATCAAGGCCTTGGCCGGGTTGCTCAGTTGGTGCGAGCGTCATCCTGATATGCCAAGGTTGAAGGTTCGATCCCCAGTCAGAGCACATGCAAGAATCAACCAATAAATGCATAAATAAGTGGAACAACAAATCGATGTCTCTCTCTCAGATTAAAAAAAAATTTAAAGCATCCAGATTAGAAAGGAAAAGTAAAACTATCTCCATTTGTAGATTACATGATCTAGTATACAGAAAATCCTAAGGACTCCACTAAAAAACTATTTTAACTAATAAACAAGTTCAGCAATGTGGCAGAATAGAGGATCAATAAACAAAAATCAATTGTATTTCTACACACTAGTAATGGACAATTAGCAAGTGAAATTAAGAAAATAATCCCATTTATAACAGCAAGAAGAATAAAATACCTAGGAATAAATTTAACAAAAGAAGTGCAAAACTTGTATACTGAAAACTACAAAACACTTCTGAAAGAAATTAAAGGCAATCTAAATGGAAAAAATTCTCATGTTCATTAACAGGAAGACGTAATATTGTTAAATGGCAATAATTCTAAATTGATCTATAGATACAATCTTGAAAAACAACAAAGGTGAAGACTCCATTTCCTGATTTCAAAACTTACTACACAACTACAATAATCAAGACAGTGTAGTCTGGCATAATGATAGATACATAGATCAATAGAATGGAATTCAGAGTCCAGAAATAAACCTTTAAATTTATTATTTATGGCCAATTGATTTTCACAAGGTTGCCAAGACTATTCATTGGGGGATAGAATACTGCTTCAACAAAAGGTGCTGGGACAACTAGATGTGCACATGTAGAAGAATAAAATTTGAACCCCTACCTTACACCACACACAAAAATGAACTCAAAATGGATCATCAACCTAAATGTAAGAGCTAAAAACCATACAATTCCTGGAAGAAAACACAGGAATAAATCTTTGTGACCTTGGGTTATAGAATGGTTTCTTGGATATGACATGAAAAACTCAAGTGACAAAAGAAAAAGTAGATAAATTTGACTTTGAAATTTAAAACTTTTGTGCATCAAAGAATTCCATCAAGAAAGTGAAAAGATACCCCACAGAATGAGAGAAAAGATTTGCATTTCATATATCTGACAAGAGACTTGTATCTAAAATACAAAAAGAATTCTCACAATTCAACAATAAGACAAATAATCTAATTTTTAAAGGGCTAGGAATTTGAATAGACATTTATCCAAAGAAGATGTACAAGTAGCCAATAAGCACATGAAAAGATGCTCAACATTGTTATTAGGGAGATGCAAATAAAAACCACAATGAGATACCACTTCATACTCACTAGGATGGCTTTAATAAAAAAGACAAACAATAAAAAGTGTTGGTGAGGCTATGGAGAAACTGGAACTTTCATACATTGCTGATGGGAATGTAAAATGGTGCAGCCACTTTCCCAAATGGTTTGGTAGTTTCTCAAAAAGTTAAACGTAGAGTTACCATATGACCAAGCAAACCCACTCCTAGGTATCTACCCAAGAAAAAAGAAAACATATATACATCTACACTAAAACTTGTACAGAAATGTTCAGAGCAACATTATTTATAATCGCCAAACATGAAAACAACTGAAATGTTCATCAACTGACAAGTGGATAAACAAAATGTGGAATACCCATACAATGGAATATTATTTAGCAATAAAAGGGAGTGCTACATACAACAACATGGATGAACCTCAAAACCATTATGTTAAGTGAAAGAAGCCACTCATAATGACCAACATAGCATATAATCCCACTTATCTGAAATGTCTAGACTAGACAAATCAATGGATAGAGACCAAAAGTAGATTAGTGGTTGCCTAGGGCTGGGGGGAGAGGAGTCATGGGAAGTAACTGCTAATGAGTATAAAGCTTCTTTAGAGGGAGTTAAAAATGTTCTAAAATTGATTATGGTCATAGTTGCACAATTCTGTGAATATACTAAAAACCCTTTAAAAGGGTGAATTTTATGGTATATAAAATATATCTCAATGAAGCTGTAACAAAAAGGTGAAAGCAATAACAATGTCTGTGTGCTAATGAGAATGATCTTGTAGAGAGGGGGACAATGATTCAGGAAAGAGAGGGGAAAACTGTTGGAACCACGTTCTCAAGTAGGTAAGAGAGGGTGGGATCTAGTGCCAAGGGGGAGGGACTAGATTTTGATGACAACAAAAATAGTTTATCCATAAGAACAGGAAAGAAGGCAAAGTATTTGAGTACAGATGCTGTTTGTGGTTGGATGTGGTGGTGGGAATCTGTACAGATTTCCTTCTGATGGTTTTAATTTTTCAGTCAAGTAGGCAGCCTGAGCATAGGGTGGGAGAGGAGGTGCTGGAGATTTGAGGAAAGAGAAGGTACAAAGTAGTCATCTAGGAGGGTGGGAAAGTGAGTGGCCTAGGGAAGTACAGTAGAGCAGGCAGTATTTAATTTAGCCAGGGCTGAGGGACTGCCCTATGAGTATGCTGAAGTGACAGAGGGCAAGGGAAGAGAGGATGTATGTAAGGGAATAACTATGATGATGGAGCATGGAATCTAAGCTGATTAAAGGGAGGACAAGGGAACATGGAGGAAGTAAAGGGTAGTGAAAGCGTTCCACCCTAGTGGCGCTGAAGGACTATTAAAGCTGGGGTGCTAGAGGGAGTGAACCAGAAGGGTAAGAGGTACTGGATGGATAGCAGGATGCCTGAAACTGAGATTATGGAGGCGATGTTGTCACAGGTACTGATAAGGGTATGGCTATTGGAGTGTGTGGCTGAGGTGGGGTTGAAAGGCAAGACATTGCAGGAGTGCAGATCACAGAAATGAGAGACAGGAACACTGGAAGGGCCACCTATGAGGATAATAAAATCACCAAGAAGCAGGACTGGGGCAGCGTTATACAGAGTGACAGAAAGCCGGTAACTAAATTCTCCCAGGAATGAGGGGTGAGACGGGCAGGTATGTGTGTGTTTGTACCTGACTATAACACAGATGGCTGGGTGATGGTATAGTCTGATGATGAGAGATTTCAAACAAGGTGGTTGATATTTACATAATCTTAAGGTATCTATCTACAAATTACTTATTAATTATAAAGAAAAAAATAACTATAGTGGAGAAATCTGGCAACATCACCTAAAACAAATAGTCAAAGTGACCCTGGCCAGTGTGGCTCAGTTGGTTGAGCATCCTCTCAGGCACCAAAAGGTCACCAGTTCAATTCCTAGTCAGGGTGCATGTCTCGGTTTCGGGCTCTATCCCCTGTAGGGGGCTTGTAGGGAGGGGGCAGCTGATCAATGTATCACTCTCACATCGATGTTTCTCTCTCTCCCTCGTCCTTCCTCTCTCTGTAAAATCAATAAAAACATATTTTAAAAAAATAGTCAAAGTGAAAAAACCAGTATTAGGACAAACTAATATCATATGCTTCCTGGTACAAAGCACTAGAGACACATCTCTTTTGTGGTATTCTTCCCCAAATTCCATAACTTTACTATAATCACAAGGAAACATCAGACAATCTGGGGAAATTCTCTAAAATAACTGGCCAGGACTCTTCAAAAGTATCAAAGTTGCCCTAGCCGGTTTGGCTCAGTGGTTAAAGCGTCGGCCCGTGGACTGAAGGGTTCCAGGATCGATTCTGGCCAAGGGCACGTACCTCAGTTGCAGGCTAGATCCCTGGCCTCGGTCCAGACGAGTGCAGAAGGCAACCAATCAATGTGTCTCTCTCACATCGATGTTCCTCTCTCCCTCTCTCCCTCCCCCTCCCACCTTCCACTGTCCCTGAAAAGCAATGGGAAAAATATATATATACTCAGGCGAGGATTAAAAAAAAAGTATCAAAGTCATGAAAGACAAAGAAAGACTAAAGGCCTGTCCCAGATTGGAAGAGCCTAAATGACAACTAAATGCAATGAATTCTATCCTAAAAGAGAAATATGATATTACTAAAAAAACCCTGATGAAATCTGATTAAGTTCTGCCATTAATAGTATTGTGCCAATGTTAATTTCCTAATTTTGATAACTGAACTGTAGTTGTATAATTTCTTAATACTTGGGGAATCTGAGTGAAGGATAAATGGGAATTCTTTGCATTACTTTTACATTTTAAAAGTCTAAAATTAGGCTGAGAAACAAGATGGCGTCATAGGAAACAGCTGCACCCGCCGCCTCCCGCAACCACATCAAAATTACAACTAAAATACAGAACCACCCTCACTCAGAGCCTCCTGAGATCTGGCTGAACAGAAGCCCTACAACCAGGGAGCTGAAGAAGCACCGAGACCGGCAGGAGGGGCGGAGACCGGGCGGATCGGGGCTGAATCGAGGAAACTCGGCCCCGGGCCCACACCCGGTGTCCGGGTTGAAACCCGAAGGGAATCTCGGCGGCAAAGGTTTCCCAGAGGAGCGAGGGGTCCCAGCCCCACAGCAGGCCCCCAGCCCAGGGCTCCAGGCCGGGAAGAGAAGTCCCCACAACTCCGGGCTGTGAAACCAACGGGGACTGTCCCTGAGGGTTGCAGAGGCTGCGGGAGCCCCAGCAGCTCCTCTCAAAGGGCCCGCGCACGGACTCACTCGGACGCGCTCCCTCTGAGCCCAGCGCTGGGCAGCAGCCTGAAAGGACCTGGGACACTCGGGGAGGAACTAACCTGCCTGAAATCCGGGCAAGAGGTGGCGGGGGCAGCTTTCTCCCAGGCAGAAGAGCTGGTAGACACCATTGCTCCTTTGGTGAGCCTTCCCCATACACTGCCGGCAGGCAGGCGCCATATTTGAAATCCAGCACCTAAATCACACCTTTGGCCCCTCCATGTGATTCCTGGAGACCCCGCCCCTCCCCACCTGCAGCTCATCCAGGCCATTTCCGTGCAAGTGGCCTCTTGAGCTTCATGCTTAGGACTTTCCTAAAATCTCTCAAACAAGCAGCAGAGGGCCCCATAGGGCTTGATAAGTGGCCCCAGGCTGGCACTAGCGGCAGCCTCCACTGGGTCATGGTTTGGCCTCTCCTGGGAACCTCCAAGCCCAGCACAAGCAGCAGCCATCTACGGTTTGCTGTGTAGCTCATGCTGGGTGGCCCTGGGCAAGGCACTGGCACAGGCTGACTTTCCACCTCCCCCAGGAGGCCCCAGAGACAGTGCACCTGGTGGTCATACTCGACCACGATGGATTACAACCCTACCACATCCACGAGTGACACTCAACGGGCGCACTTGGTGAACACCAAAGCTCCACTGGAGTAAATCCTGATCCATAGGGGTGTCTCCAGCACAGCAGCTCTTTGGCTGTAGTTGCAGCTGGTCCTCACAGCTGATTGGCCTGGGGGTCAGTTCCTCCCAGGGATGCCAACAGCAACCAAGGCTCAACTACAACAGGACAGTGCACACAGCCCACACAGGGGAGCACCTAGAAGGCCCAGCTCAGGTGACTCGGGAGGCTGAGCCACTGGACCCTGCAGGACACTTACTATACAAAGCCACTCTACAAATTCCAGAAGACATAGCAGCTCTACCTAATACATAGAAACAAACACCAGGAAGCAGCCAAAATGTGGAGGCAAAGAAACATGTCACAAAGGAAAGAACAGAAGAAATCTCTAGAAGAGGAACTAAATGAAACAGATCCAAGCAAGCTAACAGATACAGAGTTCAGAATTTTGTTTATAAGGATGTTTAAGCAGACTGTTAGGGAAATAACTGAGAAAATTGATAACATAATAAAGTACCAATTTGAAATGAAGGCTACAGGAACTGAAATGAAGAATAATTTACAGGGAATCAACAGTAGAGTAGAGGACACTGAGAATCAAATCAGCAGTTTGGAACATGAGGAAACAAAAGCACCCAACCAGAAGAGCAAAAAGAAAAAAGAATCCAGAAATATGAAAATAGTATAAGGAGCCTCTGGGACAACTTCAAGAGGCCCAACATTCGTATTATTGGGGTGCCAGAAGGGGAAGAAAGAGGCCAAGGAATTGAAAACCTATTTGAAAAAATAATTACAGAACACTTCCCATACCTGGGGAAAGAAATCAACTTACAAGTCCAGGAAGCACAGAGGGTCCCAAACAAGAGGAACCCAAAGAGGCCCACAGCAAGACACATCATAATTAAAATGCCAAAGGTTATAGACAAAGAGAGAATCTTAAAAGCAGCAAGAGAAAAGCAGTTTATTACCTACAAGGGAGCACCCATACAACTGTCAGCTGATTTTTCAACAGAAAATTTGCAGGCCAGAAGGGAATGGCAAGAAATATTCAAAGTGATGAAAAACATGGAACTACAATCAAGATTGCTCTACCCAGCAAAGCTATCATTTAGAATTGAAGGTCAAATAAAGAGCTTCACAGATAAGAAAAAGCTAAAGGAGTTCATCACCACCAGACCAGCACTACAGGAAAAGTTGAAGGGTCTTCTTTAAGAAGCTAATGAACAAAAGAATCTGATGAACTAAATAGATCCAGAGACATTGATGCATGCAACAGATAATCATATTTCAGAGGAAAGAGGGAAGGGGGTGGAGGGTGGGGAGAGATTAACCTAAGAAGTTATATGCACAACCCATGGACACAGTTAATAATGGGGTGAAGGCCTTGGAAGGGGGTGGGAGGGAAGTGGAGGGGATCAATTGGGGGGAAAAATGGGATACCTGTAATACTCTCAACAATAAAGATAAATTTAAAAAAATATAATAAAAAAGTCTAAAATTATTTTTAAATAAAAATTTAATTCTAAAAAAAAAAAGGTAGCTTAAGGAGGAGGAATAGAAAATGTCTGGGAAGGGCAATTAGAGTGAGGACACCTACCCCCATCTCCTGGACTCTTGGTAAGAGGAGTATGAGGAGGTTGCTGGAGCAGCAAAGTGCTCAGGGGAAAGCCAGATTTCTATTCAAGCAGTGGTTTTCAGTAGGGGGGTGGACAATCAGGGTGTTTCGGGGCATTTTTGATTGTCACAATAATTGGAGATCACTGGTGACATTTAGTGGGCATGGATCAGGGATGCTCAGCCGCACAACACAGCTCCATACAGCGAAGAATTGTACCACATTCCATACAACTTTAGAATGCCCCACCAGACAATCATGTATGTAAAAACAAACAAACAAAACCTCTTCATTCATTCATTTATTCATTCAGCATTTACTGAGAGAGCCTACTATGTGCCAGGCACTGTTTTAGGTAATAAGGATGCATCAGGGTGTGTGCGTGCACACACACACACACACACACACACACACACAAATGTCTGCCCTTCTAGAGCTAACAATCGAGTGGGAGTCAAACAATAAATAGCAAACATAATAAAAATGTGAATTTTATATTCCATAAGAGGGTGAGGAACACTATGAGAAAAATAGATCAGGGTATGTGCTAGGAGAGAGCTGCAATTTTACAAAGGATGGTCAAGGTAGGCCTCATTGAGAAAGTGACGCCTGAGTAGAGGCCTGAATGAAGCGAGGGCATGAGCGTTGTGTGAGAAAAGCATTTTAGATACAGATAATGCCCCAGTACAAATACTTGAGATGGAAGTGTGCCTAATATAACCAAGTATTGCAAAGGAGGCAAGGATAGATAGCATAGAGTGAACAAGTGGGGAGAATGGTAGGAGATCAGGTCAGAGAGGTTATTAAGGCCAGATCATAGATTTTTTAATATATACAACTACATAAATTCAGGAAAGATTGCACTATGTTTTATTTAGAACTTTATGAAGAACTGCTCATGATCTAGGAAAATTGCATCACCTTGCCTGTGGTTTCTAAGTCACCAATCAACACACATGTAGCTGTCACATTCCCAAGTTCAAGAATTATATGCAAGACCATTTCATTATGTCTTTTAGTGGAATTACATCCCAGCCTTTACATACTAAAATATATGTTCTTTTATTATAAGTTTCTCTTCCTTTACTTTTCATTTATATTACAATTAGGACATTATATTGGTTTGGGGGAATTATGTGTGTAGAGAGATCCTATTATCTATGCACTTCATTTCAGAATAGTGAAGGGGGCATTTCAAAATATACATTGTAAAAATGGAGTGTTGGGTCCAATAGCTGTGAGAACCACTAAGGATGGCAAGAAAACTAAGAGACTATTCAGAAGCCAGGGTAAGAATGGAGGGGATTTTGCTGATGATTGAAGGTGAGTTCCAGAAGGCCTAGTCAAAGGATTTCAGGATGGGGACAGAAGGATTGTATGGGGATGTAACTAGGAGATCCCTGGTCTTCTGTGGTGACTAACATGATATAGGATAAAGGACCTGATCCACTTTTTCATCTAAGTTGCTCCTCATCCCGGGGGTCTTTATCTGTTTAACACAGGAGGCTGGGGAACAAAGAGGCCAGAGGCAGCCAAAGTCCAGGTCCATTTTTTATCCATAGAAAGGTCTAGAGCCCCAGGCAAAGTTCACAGATGCTCTCAGGCCAAACTCACTGCTATAAAGAATGCACCTTTAATCTATTTAGGGATGGACAAGAGACAGGTAGAAAGACGAAAAACAGTAACAGAGAAAGAGAGAGCACACAGGAAGAAGAACCAATGGGGGTAGAGTCAGAGACAGATAAGGAGAAAATAAAGCCAAAGACCAAGAGATAATATTTTTTAAAATCACGACCGTCATTATTTATTGAATATTTTCTAGAGGCCGGGCGCTGGGCAAAGTGATGCTCATGTATTGTCTCAGACGGAGATTATTAGACTTCCATTTGACAGATGAGGAAACTGAGGCCCACCTGGGTGAAGTAGATGGCTCAAGGTCTCAAGGCTAGTTTTAACAGGATTCAGCCTTCTAGATCTGGGTTGTCCAGTATGTGTCAGGGAGGGAGAGAAACAGAAAGAGACAGAAAGATGGATAGACTGCGAGAGGGAAAGGCGGGAGAGAGAGAGATTGGGGGCGGGGAGAGAAGACTTACAAACACGCACGTAGACGACGACCATGTGAGCTGCAGACCTGCACAGAACCGTTTTCCAAGAGATTTGGGGGGGGGGGCGGGGGGCGGGCATGGGAGGTAGGCTCGGCAGGGCACTCACCTGGTCGCAGTCTGGGGCCACAGGGACGCTCGCCCTCCCTTTGCCACCCGCAGGATCCTCCGCAACCGGCTGACCTAGGGTTGAGAGGCCGCCCAAGTAAAACCTCGCCCAGGCCCCACCCCTCACGCGCTCCGGCCGGGCCTCGCTCCCCCACGGCCCCCGACCTCAGTCCTTACAGCCTTTCACTGGACACTTCCCGCCGTTCGCGCCACGCCGGAGCGGATTCCAGGAACAGGGAGCTGGATCTGGAGAATACCCAGGAGGCGTCCCTCCCGCTCGCTGGACCCCGGGCTCCACCGCTACTTACGGCCCCTGGGCTCCCATTGGAGGAGTGCCCTCCTGTCTTCCCTGGGATTGGCTGGAGATGGAAACACTTTATTTTTACCAACCCCCGCCCCCCAGCCAGGGTCCTGGAGGAAGAAAACTCCGCCCCTTTGGGGGTCTTTGATTGGCTGACGAGCCAAGCCCACCCGTTAGTAGGATTGGCCAGGAGAGGAGGACTCACCATTCTGTCTGTGGGTCCATTCGACTAGGCTTCAGGGGGTTCACTGGGAGCACTCAGGCGCTAAGCCCAGAGTGGGGCCTGGCGCGAGTCACCAAATGATCAGAGATCCTGGTTTCTTGACGTCTTAGTCTGTAAGCCCCTTTGCGTAAGCTACTTCCCAGCTAAGAGACGTGGCTCTGCCCTCAATTTCCTATAGCTCTACCCTCACTGCAGGGATTTCTGAGCTAGGTTTCTCTCGCTCAAATTGAGTGTCGTTTTTAATTTCATCCAAGGAAGACTAGGGGGTTATGGGAGTGTGGCCAGTCACCTACCAGCCACTGCTTACTTACTCAGACATTGGTCAGGTGGCAACCTCACTAGGAGCCTCAGTTTATCTGTGAAATGGGAAGACAATTTAAAAATCTCACCTGACACTATCGTGAGGATTAAATGAGAGAACATAAATTAATTGCCCGGAACGTTAATAGTTAAGGTCTCCCGTACCAATTCTTGCTTTCCCCATTGTTTCAGACTGAGGGAACTATGGCCCAGAGAGGCAAACTGATTGGCTTGCAGTTACACAGCAGTAAGACCTAGAATAAAACTCAGGCTTCTGTCCTCCAAATGACAGCTGTTTAAGAAGGCAGGAGACAGGAGGGACCTTCCTGTTACCTGGAGTTCTTAATTTGGGTTCACAGACCTCCAGTCCAGTCTGGGGACAGGGTTTGGAGGGGTCCATGAACTTGCATGGGAAAGAGAATTACATCTTTATTTTTCACTCTCCTCTAGTTGAAATTTAGCATTTTCTTCAATAAAGAATGTAACTAACCACAGTAGTAGTGCCTGTGATGCTGTCACCAATATAAGTCACAGAGATTTTCTTATCACATTATAGATGTTGCAGAACTCTTGAATTATCATGTAATCTCATCTCTATTTTAAAATAAAGATAGTTATTAGACCCTCCATTGGATCTTATAATTTAATAAATTAATGAGGAGCACATATATTACTAAAGCACACATTTGTTTTTCCATATTTTAATAACTATATTTCAATATAATGTTTCTTTTTTAACTAAAGGTTTTTTATGCATTTAAAAGATAGTATTTTCTGAAGAAAGGTTAATAGACTTCATCAGACCATCAAACAGATCAGTGGCATAAAAAGTGTTGAGAATATTTGTCTTGCACAGAGAGAGAACTGGTGGTTGCTGGAGGGGCGGGAGGTTAGAGGACTGGGTTTTCAAAAGATGGGAGGAGGGTTGGGGGGATGGGTGAAAAAGGTGAAGGAATTAAGAACACATTGGTAGTCACAGAACAGCATAGGGAATATTGTCAATAATATTATGATAACTATGTATAGTGTCAGATGAGTACAAGATTTATCAGGGTTGCCCTAGCCTGTGTAGTTCAGTTGGTTGGGCATGGTCCCATGCAACCAAAAGGTTGCCAGTTTGATTCAGGGCATGTTTCCCTCTCACATCCATGTTTCTCTCTCTCTCCCTTTCCCTTCATCTCTCTCTAAAAATCAACTTTAAAAATCTTTTAAAAAATGTATTAGGTGATCTCTTAGTTATATAATGTTCAATCACTGGGTTATACACCTGAAACTAATATAATACTGTATGTCAACTGTAATTTAAAACTTTTTAAAGAATTTTTTTAAAAGAAAGTAAAAAAAAAAAAAATAGTCACAGCAAAAATAATTAAAATAAAAATACTTGTCTTAAACTCTGGGCTCCAGGAGAGCAAAGACTTGGTATATTCTTGTTATATTCTTATCACCCAGTTTAGTACCAGGCACACAGTAGGTGCTCAATAAATGTTTACTGAATGAATAATAGGATTCCTTCCTAACATACCCCCAACTGAGGGAGTCAGTGCTGGCCCTTTTGGTGACCTAAGAAGGAGGGATAGTCCTGAATCTAGTTTTGGTTTAATTTTGCCAATCTTTGGTTCACAGAAGTGGGTAACATTTTAATAGTCTAGCCCCAGGAGATTCTGAGAACCTCACCCCCGGGAGCAGGGCCTTCTGTTGCAGAGGAATGGAGTGAGCTGTGAAGGACACAAAGACAATTAGCTTCAGCATGGGGACAGGCTCTGGGTGCACTGGGTCCATGACTTCTCCTCCTCCTCCTGGTCTTCCTCCTGGTTTCTGTTTAGGGTCCCAGCAAATGGGGCCCATCTTCTCTGGTCTTCAGCAAAGACTATACTTTGGAGTTGGATGTGACCTTAAAGACCTTCTAGCACAGTCCATTCCTTTTGGAGACCAGACATGGCAGGAATTGAAGCCACACCATACACTAAGGAGAGAGGGCACACGGAACAAGATGTCACTCTAGGCAAAGAACATTCTCTCCTCCCATGCCTCAGGCCAGGACATGAGCACCCTGGCTAACTATATTAGAATCCCATACTTAGCTCCTAACAGCGTCCCTGAAGCCAAAGGCCCTTTTTGACAGGGTGGGTGAAGAGGAGCCTCAAATACCAGAATGAGGGGCTGGGGATTTGATTAGGAAGACAGAGAGGAATCAGGGAAGAGCATGATGAAGGCCAGGCTTCAGAGGTCTACTTCAAGGCTGGATGCCATCTTGGGAACTTAGGCAGGTTGCTTCTCCTGGGCTAATGCTCAAGCATGATTAGCCTAAGTTTGCAAATGGGAAAACTGAGGCCCTCTAGAGAGGGTGAGAGGGCCACATTGTGAGGTAGAGCAGATTGAGGCAAGGATACCCAGGCCATTTGTCTCTCAGACTGGCTGGGATCCTCTTCTCCAGCTGACCTCTTCCTGGCCCACCCCAGGCCCTTTGCCCCTGCTGCTCTCTCCTCCCCTTCACTTCACCACCTGCTCATTGGGACTGGCTCCAGACATTGCACATAGTTGTCTCTTCCCTGTGCATAGGATCCCTTGACTCAGGATCTTGCACTCTCAGCTCTGGCAAAATGTTCCCCTTTCTGGGCCAGAGTCTCCTCTACCCACTTCTGACAGTGTGGCCCCAGGTCAGAACTAGAGGCATCCAAGCCTCCATGCTCTCCCCAAAACATTTATCAAAATCATGCAGTATGTCCAAGATCTGGTATTCCAACCATTTCACAGAGGAGGCCCAGAGAGAAAGGGGCCTTGCCAAAGGTTCCACAGCAACTGGTAGTCATGCCTGACTTCTCTCAGTCCTTCTTTTCCCATATCTAAAGTCTGTCAGTTTCTGCCACTCCTGGTGCTGCTTGTGTGCTTGTTTGGTGTGGGCCTGGTACCTCTTTTGTGAAGCTGATGCTGAGGAGACTCCAGCACTTGCCATGGCTGACAAAAAGCCCAAGGAAGGAATCAAGATTGAGAACACCAATCATATTAATTTGAAAGTGGTGGGATAGGACGGTTCTGTGGTGCAGTATGAGATTAAGAGGCATACGCCACTTAGTAAACTAATGAAAGCCTACTGTGAACGACAGGGTTTGTCAATGAGGCAGATCAGATCCCGATTTGATGGGCAGTCAATCAGTGACCCAGGCACACCTGCACAGTTGGAAATGGAGGCTGAAGATACAATTGATGTGTTCCAGCAGCAGACAGGAGGTATCTACTAAAAGGGGAACCTGCTACTTTACTCCAGAACTCAGTTCCTCCAGATCAAGAAGACAATCTCAATAAAACCACAATTTGGATCCACTACATCCTGACTACTACAGTAAAGTTTTCTTTATTCTTTCATTTCCTCCTTTCCCATTCCTTTATTGTACATAAAGTAACTGATGTGTGTGCACAAGAATTTGCATTTTTAACTAAATAGCCGATGGTATGTTTTGATGGACATCAAATGGAGATGGGATGGGGGGAAATACTGGTTCTATAAAAATACCCCCTTTCTCCATTAGTGGCATGCTCATTCAGCTCTTTACATTCCAACAAGTTATTCTGCTCTCACTGTTTAACAAAAAAAGAACATAAAAATCCTTGCATAATTTGCTCAATTGGAGAATTTTAATGTTTTTCATTTATCATTGTAAAACCAAGGACAATTTTATAACTATTTTATACATAGCTGTTACATGTAGGGCAATCTGTCTTTAAGTAGGGGTAAATTACTCTGAAGGAAATGAATCCTAGATAGTTTTCCCTTCATGTCCAGCATCTTATTGTTTAAATAAACTTCTTGTTTAAAATGGAAAAAAATAGAGCCTGCCAATTCCAGCATCTTAAAAGCTCTCATAGAATAGACACATTTCTAGTGCAGGACAATTCCAATAAATTTATGTAGATACTTTGCCCTGAGGAGAAGGAGCAGAGCCCTCCACTCCCTAAGCATGAGCTACACTTAGTGGCTTCCTTAAAAAACAGTATGGAAAGGGGGGGAGTAACTTTGCAGTGGAGAAACCTGACATACGCTACCTCAGCCAGGAGAGCAAGGTTAACATCAACAGTAATAAGGCATATTGATAGCACGTACCCTTATATGATGCAATGAGAATAACACTTTATTTCCATAGTCTTTCTTCCCCAAACCCATAGCCCCACACTAATCATGAGAAAAACATCAGGCAAATCTCAATTGAGGAAAATTCTACAAAATACCTGGCCAGTACTCCTCAAATGTTGATTACTCCAGGTCATCAAAAACAAGGGAAGTCTGAGAAACTGTCACAGCCAAGAGGAGCTTATGGAGACATTATGACTAAATGTAATGTGGCATCCTGGAACAAAGTAAATTAGATAAAAACTAATAACATATGAATGAAGTATGGACTTTAGTTAACAATATGGTATTAATACTGGTTCATTAACTGTGACAGATGTGCCATACTAATGTAAGATGTTAACACTAGGAGAAACTGGCTGTAGGGTATATGGGAACTCTCTGTATTATCTTCGCAGTAAGTCTGTAAATCTAAAACTTCTAAAAAACATTTTATTTTTAAAACCTCCTATATCCACCCCCATCACGCCCCTCTCAACCTGAGGTATTTGTAGCTTTGCTCACTGCTCTCCCTTCCTCCAATCCATTCTTCTGGCAACCAGCAGAGGGCACTCTCTAAAACGCAAATCTGAATCCTTCCAGCAAAATAAGGGTGTTGGATGGTAAGTTCTGGAGGTGTATGGCAGAAGACCGACCCAGATGGCTACATAAATTGTCATTATGATCCAGAAAGAATCTGGGTGGTATTTCTGGTGTACCTTGAAATAAAGTTACTGTATCCAAAATTTAAAACCTCTCAGCCTTTCCAAGGTCTCCCAGATAGAGCCTGCCTTTCAGGCCCCTGGCCCCATCACACAGCTACATAGTAATTTCCCTTTGCTTTGCCCTTATCTCTATGTAAATCCTCGGCCTGAGCCTTCTTTTCTTGCGTTCTTTCCCAGGCCCAGCTTCAGGGACCCTGCACCCCATCCCTAAGACAAGAGAGCACTCCTGCATTTTTGTGTTATGTCCCAATTGATATTTTTTTCTACTACATGCGCGCGAGAAAAATGGATTTCTCTGGCTCCCCTCTCCCCCGCCTAGCTCACACTAGGCCCGAGGAAAGGTTTGACGCATGATAAATTAAAAGATGAATCACTGAATAAAAGGATGTTCTAGGGCGCAGAGCATTTCTGCGCGTGTGCAAGGGGAAGGCGTGGGAAGCTGTTTGATACCTGGCTGAGTCCACTGCAGCCGCTGGGAGAGGGAGGGGCTTCCTCAGTCTCATCTTGCCATTGGTCAGAAAGGTCCGCATTGGCCTGACGCCACACCTCTGTGGCCTGCAGACCTGGACCCTGGCCAGCCAAATCCCCCCATCCCAACTCCTCGCAACTACCATCTTACTGGCCAGTGTGTATAGGAGCCAGCTGCTTGCGGGCCTATAGCAAGGGAGACTGGCTGCTGGGGACAGCGCACCAGGCGGAACAAAAGACTCGAAGCAGCACTTTGAATTTGCTCTGAATTTTATTAGGATTACCGGGGTTCACAGGGAATGAGGCAGGGCTTCTGGGGGTGGGGGGCAGGAATACCGCAATGGCGAAGCGGCCTTGCATAGACACCGATGCGGGCTAGCGGGCACAGCGGGGAAAGGTGAGGGAAAGAGAGAGACTTAGGACAACAGGGTGGCAGCAGAGCCCCCCAAGGCCACAGCAGCCCTCCCCGCTTCGGGATCAAGGGTGTCCACTCCATACAGCACGAGGAGGGGGAAAGAGGGGCCCTGGCCAAGGCATCACAATAAATACGTAGCAGCACACAGAAGCCTGCGAGGGAGGAGGGCCAAAAGGAAGGGGGAATCCCCCTTTCCCTTCCCCCAAAATAAGAACTCTGCAATTACTAAACCATAAAAATAAACTTCAAACCCGTGTACGAAGTCGGTCACCCCCCAGAAGTGCAATGTGGGGCCTCAAGGCCCTAGCTGAGGGGGAGGGCAAATGGGGCAGAGGGAGAGGAATACAGAGGCAGCGCCACAAGGGCAAGGGTGAGATGTTTATCCAGTTTTGCCTCTCTTCCCTGGGTTGGCCCAAGGGTTTTGGACCTGAAGCACTTCCTCCATGTCAGAGTCTTCCCAGTCTTCTTCGATTCCTTCCTCCTCCTCACTTCCTTCCTCATCATCGCTGTCCTCACCTCCTGGCAGCACAGAGGACAGACAGGAAAAAATCAGAAAATGAGGACGGTTAGATGGGCAAGTAGATGTCACTCTTGATGAAACAAAGCCCACAACCAGGGCTGTTGGAGGCCAGGGACCACTTGCCAAGCACCTATGCTTGGAACAAGCAGCCAAGTGTGGGGGGGGGGGCTAGTGGGGGCTAGTGGGAAGGAAGCAGAAAGGTAGGGTGGGCTCCTTGCCTCTGTCCTATCAAAATTGATACATCTCTGAAAGTAGCTTTTTCTCCTCCTGTATGTACCAATGTGTGTCTCTACCTGAGCTGTGACCTTAGCTGAAAAAACCTATTCATCCTCAGGCAGCTCCCTCACTCCTTCTCCATAGTCTGATCCAAACAGGCCCCAGTCTGTCTCCTTCAACTCAATTCCCCACCCCCTCTCCCACCCCAGGGCTGGGCTGATAGCTCTGCCTCTCTTCCAAAAGAAGAGGTGTCATCCAGGGGAAGGGGATGGGGCCAGCAACTCCCTCATTTTCCCTAGTCAACCTGAAATGTCTAGATTGAGTCTACTCACTCATTCAATGTCTCCTTCCTTGGTCCCCTAACCCTGCCCTCAATGGAACTTTTTGACTGCATGGCCAAAACCCCCAGGAGTGGTTGGTCTTCCCCCAGGGGCCCACTTTATGTCCACCAAGCCCTTCCAACTCCGTGTTTCTCCCTGCATCCCATCAATCTCACCACCATGCCCTTCCCCATCCCAGGAAATGGCACTTCCTTCTCCAGTCATCCAAGGCCAGAACCAAACCTGGGAGTCACCTTAAATACCACCATTTCCCTCAAACCCCATATGCATTTCCCAAAAGGCGTTCTTTGGTGAGCAGTGAACAATGGCTTGTGGTCAAGAAGCTTGAAAAATGCTGGGTTCCACAAAGTTTAAATAGGTTTCTTACAGCAGTACTTCTCAGAGCCTTTAAGGTGCTAGTGTACATGTGACTCTACATGAAGATATTACTGTATGTACTATTTTCCCCAACATATTCAACCACTGAACCTTTTTGTGAGAAGCAGCTTTCAGAACTGGTGAAGGGTCCTCGGAAGACAATTTGGGAAACTGTGTCCAACATACCACGCATTTTCACCCTTCCAGGTCCTTGTTCAAGTGAGCCCTTCTACCAAGAATGCCCCATAACACTCCTTAAGACGAATGCAGCCTCCAATTCAAATGTCACTTCTTCCTCTAGTTCTCCCCTTCCTCATTCTTGAGGTAGAATTAGCTGTTCCCTTCTCTGGGCTCACAGAGCACAACCTCCTCTAGGCTCACAGAGCATGATGTTCACTTTGCCCCCAGCTCCCCAAACAGGACTGGGAGTTCCCAGAAGGCTAGGGCTGGGTACAAAGTGTACCGAATTACAATGTGTTTGCTCCTTTTTTCCCCTGCGTGCGTGCGCGTGTGTGTGCGCGCGCACGTGAGCGCGGGCGCGCGCGCGGACACACACACACACACACACACACACACACACTAACCAGTCCTTAATTTTCCACCCACTCTCTCCTATCTTTTCCCTCCTCTTTGCTTTTGCTGTTACAACCTATCTATCCATCACCTAGAACTGAAATATGTTTCTTTGGTTTTGTTACAATTTGTAAGTTTAATATTCCCTGGCCTTGCTTTGTTTTAGAAGTTGCACAGATGTTTTTTTCTTTTCACCACAAGGGCAGATTGTGCTCATGCCTTGATTCCCTGATCCTGGCCAGCTTTTCTCTGAGGAAAGAGAAAAGAGGGAAGACAAGAGGGGGTCTAGCTCACCTTCCTCACTGCCCTCCTCTTCTTCCTCCATTGATGATTCTTCTTCAAAGATGTTCTCTACCTCATCCTCATAGTCATCCAGGTTGTTGCTATTCACCTGATCCTTCTCAGGTTCTTCAATGTCACGCTCATAGTAATCAATGTCTCTGTCATCATCATCACTGCTTTCATTGTCACCTTCATTGCCGTCATCATCACTGTATTCACTGTCATCATCATCACTGCCTTCATTGTCACCTTCATTGCCATCATCTTCATCATCACTGGTCTCGTCTCCATCGTCAATGTCGCTGCTGTCTAGGTTGTTGCCATAGCTGCCATCTTTAAGGTTCTTGTCATCACCATCAGTGTTCTCACTGTTGTAATCAGGATTCTCATTGTCATCGGCACTCTCACTGTCGGTGGTCTCACTGCGGTCTGGGCTCTCACTGTCACAGAGGCTCTCACTGATGTCAGTTATCTCGTTGTCAGTGGTCTCGAAGCAGTCGGTGGTATCCATGAAGTCAGAGATCTTGATGTCATGAATGGTCTCATTGTCGCTGATAACATCACTGTCTGAGGTCTCGCCAATAATGTCTTTCATCACTTGATAGTCATCAAAGTCATCCATGATCACCACCTCATATTTGTCCCTCTTTTTATTGTGGGAAAGCCTGCAGTTGAATATATGGTGGGAGGTGGTGTACCCAAGACAGACACTAAAAGGTGGTAAATAACTTGGGAGGCAGTAGGCTATAAGGGCTCCCAGGGACAAAGCTAGGGTGGGGAGAGTCCCATTTCTGCCCCTGAGTGTGTAAACTAAGGCCAATCACACCCCATTTGTGGGCACCATTCCCCGCTTGTAAAACATATTGGACTGAATTATCTCCAAGGTCCCTTTTGGTTTTATAAATCCAGTGTGACACTAACACATCACCTCTCAGCCTCTAATCCCCCATCACCTTTCTTTCTTTTCTAGCTTCTTTCTGTTTGCCCTGTAGCCGCTTTCTCCCATCATGTAGTAGCGCACAGGGTTAACCCACAGATCATTCTTGATAATCTGTTGAAAGAGAGAAGAGAAGGGAGAGAACAGAGCTATGAGTACAAGCCCCAGAACCTACTCCCAATTCCCCAGGCACCCAGAGGCAAGCCTAGCAAGACCTTCTCTGATAATACCAGGAGGGGCCTCACCTCAGCAATCCTGTCAGCCTCTGGGAGGCTGTGATTTGAGAACCAGGTGAAGAAGCTTTGTTTGGTGTTTTGGTTCCTGTGCCTCTGAGCCTGGGGTTCCTGGCCTCGGTGCCAGCGGATTGGGGTGGAGTGAGACACTAGCCGGCCTGGGGAAAAAGGAGGCTGTGGAGAGGGCACTGGACAAGGGTAGGTGGGGGTTCCACGGATTAGCCCCAGGACTGCCTCTTACCTGATCGGTTGCACTGGAACTCCTTGACAATCACCATGTTTGTGAAATAGGGGTTTGTCTGGAAGTACAGCTTCATTTTGTAGCCCATGGAGATATGTCTGAGATCCTGTACCTGCTCAGGGTGGGGGTAATGATGCAATCCCCACCCCACCATGCCCCCCCTCACCTCCAAGGATCAGATTCCTTGCCTGGCCTTAGTAAAAAAATCTCTTTGGCCTGACCTGCAGATTGGTCAAGTAGCGGAAAATGTCTTCATCACGTTGGTTGATCAAGATTGAAATTTTGGGGTGGTTGAGGAACTGAGGGAGGGAGCAGTTTAGGTCAAGGAGTGACTATTCTTTGAGAGAAGGAGGGAGGGAAGGCCAGGCAGGGCAGGGCAGGCAGGGCAAAGCAAAAGAGAAGCTGGAGCAGAATTCCTTCTGTGTGCATTTGATATGTGTGGAACAAGTGGGTCATGAGACATGACCTGTACTTTATTTCCATGATACTATGTAGTGAGAGCCTGTGTTTATGCTTTGTAAAACCTCTGCATTAGGTGGCCTTGCCATGGTTCTTATTTGTTGTGTCTGGGTACTGAGGGTCTATGTCCATGTGATATGTCTCCGGATGCTTGAGGGCTTCTGTTTGTAAGACATTGTGTGTCTGGGGGCTGAAGGCCAATGTCCAAGTAATGCTATATCTGCTTGCTGAGGGCCTATAGTCACATGATATTCTATATTTGGATGTTATGGGTCTTTGTCCAAGTGAAGTTATGTGTCTGGGTCTGAGGGTTTGTGTCGAAATGACACTGGGTACTAGGGTCTGTGATCATGGATACTTTATATGAGAGTGCCAAGGGTCTGTAGCTATGTACTTCTGTTAGGACAACCCATGTGTTCCTAACATGTTGCACGTCTATATGTGTGTCCTACAGAGATGAGCTTGTCACCAGTAGTGAATGGGATTTTCTTACTCTCCCCTTTCCTTCCTTTAACTCCTTGATATCCATTCCTAGGTACTCCTTCTTCTGACCCATTAGGGGCTCTAGTCCCTTTCTAGCCCCTTTTTCTCCAGCCAGGATTAGGGTTTCCCTAGTATCTAAGCAGACACCTAGGCTTGCAGAGCCATGTGTGAGTTGGGGCATCCATTCTGGGCAATTTCTCTGCTCTGATGCCCTTCCCGTCCCTCTTCACTGTCTCTGAGTCAGTTCATTTTCTGTGTGCCCCTCCCTCCTCTTTTCACCGTCTTTGGTCCAATTTTTCTATGTGCCCCTCTACTACCCACCCCCTTTCACTGTCTGTGATCCATTTTTTTATGTTATGCTCTTCATCTTCACCCTTTCCCACCTGTGGTCCAGTTTTTATGTTGTGTGCCCCCTCTCCCCTTCACCATCTCTAGTTCAGTTTCTCCAATGTTTTGCCCTCCTCCTTCCATCCCTCCTCCACCAAACCTAGTCGTTCTTTCAATAGAGGCCCGCCCCCACACCCTTTCACCCTGTCTGTCCCTGCCCCCACCCCCCTTTCTGTCATGGACTCTTGGCCCATGAATATAGATGACAAGGATACTGCTTTGACCCAGAAGCCTGGGATATTCTGGATGATAAGGTCTCTGCGCTCAAGGAAGGGTCTCCGCATCTGGATGAACTTGCGCTTGAGACGGAGAAAGGCCTTGCCTGCCTTGATGTTCACTGCCTCCAGGTCCAGCTGAATGTTTTCCAGTGCCTGCAGGACGTACTCTATCTTCTCGGGATTCATCTTTTTGCTTGCCTTCTTCACCTTCCTCTGCCTCCTCTTCCTCCTCCTCCTCCTCTTCCTCACACTTTCCTTTACCTCCTCCTCGTCGTCTTCCACTATGATGATGGCCTCTTCCTTCCCCTGTAGACCGGCTACCATCTGGTACTCCCGTCCCCCTATGCTACAGGTTTCTAGGGCCTTCTCTTCATCAAAGCCGCTGGGCTCCGGAACCTGAATGTCGATTTCCAGGCTTCCCCCAGAAACCTCCTCAGGAGAGAATGTTTCCAGGCTCTCCGTGGGAGGGGGCGCCCCCCCATACCCAGGCTCGAATTCAGGGGGCGCCCCTCCATACCCAGACTCAAAATCGGGGTCCCAGCAGGAACACCCAGCACCCAGGGCGAAGTACGCGCGGACTCCCCCCTCCTCCAGAATGACATAGGGGGGTGGCGGGGGCAGAGAGGGGCCCAGTCCCACCCCCCTCATGTCAGCCAGCACCTGTGCCGCCTCGGTTTCCTCCCGGAGCCTCGGGCGCTGCTCGGGTGGAGGCAGGGGCAGTCGCAGGAGTGGCGGTGGCGGCGGCGGCGGCGGCGGCGGAGGCACGTCGTCTTGAGGGGGCTCTGAGCTGCTGAGGCGGCGGGCCTTGGCCGGAGGCCCCTCATCCTGGCGGTCCATGGTGACCGCGCTCACACCGCTCAGGGAACCGCGCCCGCCCCTTCAGTCTCAGCCAGGTCGCTGCTGCCCGTCACACCTGAAGCGGAGCCGCCGCGCCTAAACGCGACCAGCTCCGCTCACAGCCCGGCTCTGGCGCTCCCTCCCCCGGCGCCTGCTCTACTCCCTCCGCGCCAAGTGCCCAGGCCCCGTCCCTCCCTGACGTCAAGGGCCCCTTCTGCCTTGCCATTGGCTGCCGGCCCCAGAGGCGGCACCCGGTTCCCAAGACCGCTGCCCGCTCTCACGCAATCTGCTTGCCAACGCCCCACCTCACCACTTTCCCATTGGCTCCCCTCGAGTCCACCAATCACCGGGCTGACTCCCCCGCGCGACCGGAGGGAAACTGCGGGGCAATTGGCTGTGAGAAAAGCAAGGGAAAGAAGCCCCTCTCCCTCACCCTTTCAACGTTTTATCCAATGGGAAAAGTACCAGTGGTTCTTTTTTCTTTCTTTCTTTCTTTTTATTGAATTAGAGGGTGTGGGGATAAATGGTGATGGAAGGAGACTTGGCTTGGGGTGGTGAACACAATACAATATACAGGTGATGTATTATAGAACTGTACCCCTGAAACCTATATAATTTTATTAACCAATGTTACCAGTGGTTCTTAAGACCAAAAAACAAAACAAAAAACGAACGCAGGCGCTGAGCACGACGTGCTCAGATCAAATTGGAGAGCTTCGCTGTAGTTCATTCCCCTCCTCCGCTTCCCTCCCCTCCCTTTCCCTTCGGCAGCTACGCACTTCTTAAATCTGCCGGGGCCCCAGCCCCAGCGCCCAGCTTTTGCCAAGCAGCAAACTCTGATGAGGCCCCTGAGGGCTCAGGTTGCTCTAAAGGAGCCTGGAGTTCAGTAGAGACCTAGGGCCTTTGGTTTGGGGCCAGGTTTTGACGTGGCGTTGCCCATCTCTGCAAAACGGCTCTAGAAATAATAATCATGAAGAAAAAAAAGTAACTTCCTATGCGTCATTAAAATGATGTGATTCAGTTCGTATGCTAGATTTTTCTAGGACTTTCTCTCTGTTCATCTATTCAATACTTCTCTCCCCCCGCCTTCTCTCCCTTTCCTCAGTGTATACTGTTCTTAATTGTATTTGAAACAGTTTTTTTGGCCAGATGGACGATCTCCAGTGAGGCATGGTGGTGGGGTTCTGCCTTTGGTAGGGATTCAAATCTCGGGTCTATTCTTCGCTTTGTAACTCTCTGAGCTTCAGTTCTTCCCAAGTTGGATCCCTAATTCCCAGTCCCCATTCTCTAAATGAGGTATCTTTAAAAAGAAGTATAGGAAACTGCCCATTGCCGCCTTGTTGTAGCAGAGAACTGGAAGCAACCTAGAGACCCATCTCCAGGGGAATGGGTAAGGAAAATGTGATATATGTGTATAAGATGACCACTAGGATGAATTAGATCTACATACGGCAACATGGCTGGATCGCTCAAAAACATAATGTTGAGTGAAAAAAGAAACAGAACAAGATTTATAGTACAATACTGTTTATGTAACTTAAAACACATAACAATACCATATATTTTTTCACAGATACACATATATGTAAATAAACACATGAATGGTGGATTGGAAGGACGTATGTTAAATACACGAGAGTGGGTGCCTATGTGGAAGGGGTGATGGGATCAGAGATGGGTGATAAAGGGGACAAAACAAAACAAAATAAAGAATAAAAGGGCTTCACATGAATCAATGATAATATAATTGTGCCAAGAACTGAGGAGTGTGGTCAACTCAATTCTGTGCACCTGAGAGAATAAGTAAATAAATAATAAAGTAATTGGGTGCCCAGGCAACAGGCTGGCTGTGTAGACTCCCAGGCTTGGGTTCCCTCCTGTGACATCCCTCCCTCTGAATTTAGCCAAAACTTACCAAAGTTCCAGCTGTATAAAGTGGATCCTTCAGCAGATCTCCCATCCCAGGCTGAGCAGTTGCTCCAGAAGCCATTACTTTGCGGGGGACATTTCCCAACCCCATCAGTTCTCCCCAAGTTGGATCCCTAATTCCCAGTCCCCATTCTCCATGGTGGTCCAGTTTCAGGAACACCTTGTTTGGGTTTTGGAGAGGAGACTGATCAGGATTTGAAAGTGGTACCTGGGGGCTCCAGGCTTTGGGAAGAGATGGGGTTCCCAAGTATTCTGTCTGCCATGTTCAGAGCCTGGGCCAGAGGAGGAAGATCTGATGAGATGGGAGTCTCCCTCTTGCTATGTACATACGTACAGTTTTCAAGTTCCATCTCTCCGACCACTCTACTTCCTGCTGCAGGCACATACTCTAGTTTGTCTCCTCTCAATTAGGTGCATACATGTACGTGTGTGTGCATGCCATATATGTCTCCACATACAGGCATTTACTCACATGTGTGTACCAGGCAGGGGTGCCTCCCCACACAAAGTCACACAGACACACTGTCTCACTCGATCATACCTCCCCACATGTGGTCATGCAGACAGGACACACAGACACACAGACGCACACAGACAGACACATACACACACACACACAGTCAGAAAGAGAAAACATCCAATATAGCATTGTTCATTTCAGTTTTCCATTTACAAAATCCAATGGTGAATCCAGGCAGTTAGAAAAAAGAAATGGAGGAAAACCCTCCTGAATGTACCCTATCTACCCCCACCCCTGTGGTCCCCCCACCCCACCCCCTGGAAAAGGCACCCCCATCACTATCACTGAGAGAACAGGTACCCCACCACCACCAGCCTCTCAGCCACTCTGGCCTGCCTTTCCAGGGCAACTCCACACCCAGGCTCATTAATGTCTCTCCTGCCTAGAGTGCCCTCCCCATTCTTCTGGGGTCAAGGCTTAGGACAAGGGTTTCAATAGGGAAGGGAAAGAGGGTGGATAAATACAGATCTCCCCCTCACACAGAGAACCTGGGCAAGACCAGGCAAAGAAATGCCAGCTTGGACTCCCAGTCCATAAGAATTGGCCTTGGTGTGATCCCAGAGAGGACTCTGCCCTGGGAGGGAAGCTTGGGATCAAACACCTGGGAATCTGGCTACAGTCTGTTCCACTTTGGGAGGAGGTAAGGGTGGAGGGAGGCAAGTTGGGGGCTGAGGGCCCAGAAGACCAAGGGCTACCACAGAGGGGCATGAGGCCCCTGAGGCTTGAGGAGGACATAAGGAGGTCAGATAGGAATGGACTCAAATCCAAAGTGCCTTGGAGCTTATCCACTATGAGATACCAAGGACCCAAAGAATTTTCACCTTTGGGAGAGTAGAATGAACGCAGGAGGCAATTGTGGGGTTGAATTCCGCTCTGATGCCAGGTTCTGGGATCCAGCTACTCTGGGGAGTTTGGCTCTCTCCCTACACTTCCCCTGGGGAGCTGCTCCTGCCTGTATGGCACCCACATCAGCCTTAGTGGGGCTGGAGTGGATTTCCATCTTCAGAAAGAAGAGTTGGGGGCTGGGGATCCAGGAGGCAGCTCGAGAGAATACAGTCAAGCTTATGTATCTTCAGCTCCAGGTGTGCAGCTCACATCCTGCTCTTCACCTAGCCCAGGCCCATCCTGGGGGCCCTTTTCCTTCCCCTCCTGGCTTCTCAAACAGATGCTCAAGAAACACTTGGGATGTCTGGACATGGTGGGAAGCAAGAAGAGATTGGGCTTGGGACCAGGGTTAACCTAAAACAACATTGCACACAACATAGCAATTAAACATCCCTGCCCCCTGGGGACCCTGCACCCCCTTTGGTCCCTCTTGTCAACAGATCAGTTTCTCCCTAAACATCCAGGCCTTGCTAAAGGACTTGGAAGAGGAGGGTGCACGGGAGCAGAGGGGGCCAGAAGAGCTCTGAAAGTCTATTTTACAGGACAAATTTCCCCATTCTGGACAGTGTCAGAAGGAGAGACATTAAAGCAAGAAAGCCTGATTCCTCAGCTGTTAGTAGAAAAACCTGCATTTTCAGTTTTGTTTTCTTTTTCTGAATTAGAAAGAAAGAAGAGAGAGAGAAGAGAGAGAGAGAATGAGAAAGAGAGAAGGAGAGAGATTGTAGGAGTGGAAAAGGAGGCAGCAGAGACAGGCCCTAGAACTAGAAACATCTCTTTCCCAGTCTCCCACCCCTGGGAGGTGTTGGCAAAGGTGCCTAGATTCTGGGTGGTTGGTTTGAGGGGCTGGGGCTGGAGCTCAGAAAGAAAGGCTCCTTTATGGGGCCCTACCCCTCCCTTACTGTTGGCCCCATCATGGTGGCCATGACCTCCCTGTCTGTCTGCCTACCAGCCTGCTTCACATGACACAGTAGGGTTCTCTGGGAGCCGGGGCACCTCCTGTGCCCCAGCAGGGGGCGTGAGTCCTCAGGCACTTCTTGAGGTCCTTGTTGAGCAGGAAGCAGACGATCGGGTTGACGGCAGCCTGGGCGAAGCTCATCCAAACAGCAGTGGCCAGGTAACGGTGGGGCACAGCGCAGGCCTTAACAAACACTCGCCAGTAGCAGGCCACGATGTAAGGTGACCAGAGGAGCAGGAAGAGCAGTGTGATCGCGTAGAACATGCGGCCCAGCTGCTTTTCACCCTTGACCTCGTCCATGCCCAGCAGCCGCCGGCTGGCTGCATGCCCATTCTGCCGGATACCCAGCAGGGTTGGTGGCATGGGCCCACGGCCAAAGCCAGCGATCCAGTTGGCAGCAGCCTGGCCGGTGGCCCCAGGGCCATGGAATGTCCAGTTCTGACTGATGGCCGGCACCATCTGCACTGGCTTCATCTTGCGGTGACGATACTCAAAGAGGAGCAGTTTGCCATAGACAGCATGTGTGGCTGCCATGAGCACAGCCAACATAAGCATGAAACCCAGCGTGTCATTGGCCTTGAAATAGCGGTGCTCAAAGATGCACTGGTCCTCCTCACGGATAAACTTGTAGGTGCCCACATCGAAGACAGGTGGGAAGGCCATGGCCACAGACAGGGTCCAGGCCATGCAGATGACGGCCGCGCATGTCCAGAGTGTCATGCGTTTGGCGTAGAAGCGGTGGTGGGCGATGGCCATGTAGCGGGTGACGCTGATGCAGAACAGCATGAAGGCCGCATGGAAGCAAAAGAGCACAGCCATGAAGGCCACAATCTTGCAGCTGAGCGCACTGAAGGTCCATGAGGAGCCGTGGCGCACAGAAGCCAGCACAAAGGGAAAGCAGACGGCAGAGCGGATGCCGTCGGCTAGGCACAGGTCCAGTAGAAAGTAGTAAGGAGCCTTGTGCAGGGCACGCTCCTTGAGCACCAGCAGGGACAAGATGGCGTTGCCCGCCAGGCTCACGCACATGATCAGTCCCAGCAGCACCAGCTTTACATAAGCCGATGCAGACGGCGGAGACAGTGCACCGCTCACCTCCTCGGGCTCCCCGGTGGTGTTGGCCATAATGAAGGGCAGGGGCTGCTCCCAACCCTACGGAGTCAGCCAGTCCAGTACTCGATGGGCTACGGGGGACTCCATCAGTTGTTCTGCTGGGCTGCGCCTGCGAACGGGAGCATGAGAGACACAGACATGCGGAGAGATGGGGCAAGAGAGAGAGAGGAAAACGCACACGGGGGCACAGAGAAAGAGTGAGAGAGGATAGACCAAAGAGAGGAAAATGGCGACAAGGATATAAACAGATAAAAAGGGGAGACAGAAATGGAGGGGATGAAAAAAGAGAAGAGATAAAGAGACAGAACCAGAGAGACAAGGAAAGGGGGAAAGGAGAGGGAGGAGACGGGACAGGAAGAGAGAGAGAGAAGGGGGAGAGAGGGAAGGAGGGGGAGGAGAGAAAGAGAGAAACAAGGAAAAAGAGACAGGGAGAAACAGATGGAAAGAAAAAGTGAGGGAGAAACAGAAAGGGCAGTGTTAGTGTGTCTGTGCAGTCCCCCCCCACACACCCTTACTTACACCCTGGCTAGTGTAGGCCCTGCCCCTGGCCCACTGCTGCTTCTGCCCCATCCCTGCCGAGTGAGGCGCCTCTATAACTCTAGATGTCCTTGGTCACCTGTTTCCTACATTGGTGGGTCTGTGGGGCAGGGATTTGGGTGTGGCTCTTCTCCCTTTTTGTAATGCCCTAAGGTTGTGTTCATCAAACTTTGCTGACTACCACCCATAGTAAGGTTTTACATCACAACCGGGGACACATACACACACATGTGCACACACAGCTGAATCAGCAGTTTCACAGAACAGCACTGAGTCTGTATCCAATGTATCCCCATTAGTTTCCATTCTATTTCATGTTGTTTTGTTGTTGTTGTCAATGCTGGTAGCCACTCATTAAATAGGCTTCTTTACTCCTTACCCTGCTTAAGGAACAGTGGGAAACAAGTGTGGTTGGAATAGGGCAGGCGAGGGAGACAGCGGCAGAAGGTAAGGTCAGAGGCGTCCAGGGCCAGGTCAAGGAGGCCGTGGGCCATGATGAGGACTTGGGTTTTCTTTTAAGTGAGGTGGAGAGTGTGTGAATATAAAGATGTAGGTATGCTTGTGTGTATTCATTCATGGAAAAAACATTTATTGCCCTGGTCGAGTAGCCCTGTTGGTTAGAGAGTCATCCCTATATGACAGGATTTGGGTTAAATCACTGGTCAGGGCACATACAAGAATCAACCAATGAACACGCAACTTAGTGGAGCAACACACCTCTCTTTCACTCTCAAGTCAATAAAAAAAATTTTTTTAAAGAAAAAAAGAAGAAAAACCATTTATTGAGTATCTACTGAGGGCTTCATAGAGGTGTCATCTGAGCAAATATCTGAAGGAGGGGAGAGAGTCAGTCATGTGGGTATCAGGGAAGAGAGGTCCAGGCAGAGGGAACAGCCAGAGCAAAGGCCTCGAGGTGGGACAGCAGATGGTGCGTTTGAAGAAGCGCAAGGAGGCCGCTGTGGGTGGAAGAGAGTGAGTGAGAGGCGAGTGGTGGGAGGTGAGGTCGGAAAGGTGGCAAGGCCAGATCCTGGAGGCATGGTGCGGACTTTGACTTTTACTCTGAGTGAGGTGGGAGCCATGGGGCTTGTGAGCAGAGGCGAGATGTGCTATGACGAGGGACTAAACAGGATCCCACTTGCTGCTGTGAGGGGCACCGACCATGGGGGCAAATGTGGAAGTGGGGAGACTACTTAGGAGAATCCTGCAGTAATCCAGGTGAGAAGAGCACCCTCGTGCCTTTTGCCCTGCTTTATTTCTTTTCCTAGAATTTATCTCTTTTAATGCACTGTGTTAATTTACTTTTAAATTTTGGTTTATTGCCTGCCTCTCCTTATGAGAACAAGAGCTCCACCGGGCAGTACTTATAGGCTCACACACTCTCCTCTAGAAAAGTGCTGCACAGCACCTGGTAGACCCTCAGTTCAAAGCTGTCAACCAATTGATTGAGGGACTAAATGGGCTGGTGGCTCAGGAAGGGCTGCCTGGAGGCATCGAGGTAGCATTTGCTAAAAGAGCAGCCTGGCCAGTGCATGAGTAGGAGGGCACAGGCAACACTTGGCAGGAAACAGGAAGAATCCTGGTGTGTGCGGGATGGGGCAGAGGGTGTGTGGTGTGATTAGGTAACAGGGCAGATCCCAGAAGGAAGGTAGCAAGGCAGAAGCTGGAGAAGATCAGAACTATTGTTGGAGCTGGGGTGGGCTTCAGGTTGGGGAAGGCGGAGCTCGAGTGGGTGTCTTTCTAACCCCCTCTCCCAGGAAAAAGTCTCCCATCTGCACTGTTTTCCAGCTCAATCCAACCAGGCTTGCCACAGCCACCTGGGGCCAGGCTTTTTTGATGGCACCCTGAAGTCTCAGAGCCAGTGCCAGGAGGCCACAAGAAGGTGCTGGGGCAGGGGCTCAGGAGAAGGGGGTTGACAGGTCCCTTTCAGCTGGCCCCTGAATGCCTGATAGCTCCCACAGAACTGTGGACCAGCCAACAGACACCTGGGTATTCATAAATGTGTACACACACACACACTCTCTCTCTCTCTCTCTCTCTCTCTCTCTCTCTCCTTAGCCTTGAGAGGAGGCAGGGGGAAAAGTTAGAGACAGAGAGAAACTGAATGTAAGAGAGAGCCAAAGAGACACACAGTGACAGAGAAGAGAAAGAGATAGGAGCAGAGAGACAGACAGAGAAAGGGGGAGGAGAGACAGAGACAGAGAAGGGAGAGAAAGAGATAGAAAAAGTAGAGAGAGTGAGACAGAGATAGAGATAGAAAAACAGAGACATAGACAGGGAGAGAAAGAGATAGAAAAAAAATAGAAGAAAGGAGGGAAGGAGGGAGAGATAGGTAGGTACCGAGGTAGATAGATAGAAGGGGAGGGATAATACTAGGAGAGAGAGAAAGATACAGAGAAATAGAGATGGGGTGGGGGAGTGAGAGACAGATGAAGAGATGGGGTGGAGGCAGAGGCAGAGACAGAGAGAAGCAGACAGGGAGACACACTAAGACCAAGAAAGTGGATAATGCGCAGTCCAGAGTCTCAGTGAAAACAAAAGCAAACGCTAAAATAAAAGAAAAACACAACAGCAGCAAATGAACAAAACCCTGGTGTTGCTTGGAAAGCTGGGGCAATTGTGTAAATAAATATGGAGAGAGTTCTTCTGAGCAGACTGGCAGCCTCATGCCCAGTCTCCCTTAGACACACATACACACAGACACCGCCACATTCACATAGACACATAGCCTACTGCAATGGAGACCCGTGGACAGCAACCAGCTCACACGTAGGGACATTACACACATACACACACAGAGGGTATACTGTGCAAGCTGCCTCAGTCACACAGGTACAGTGTACCCTGCCTAAACGCCAGTGCTTTGTCCTCAATTAAGGCATTACTGCCCCCTAGGGGGCATTTTGGAAATTTGTAGGTGCATTTTTGGTTGTCACAATACTGGGGTGTAGTGTCCTAATATTTAGGGGTCCAGGATGAGGATACTGGCCATCTAGTGATGTGCGAGGAGGCAGTCCCACACAGTCAACATATGTCCCGCATCCCCTAAGACTTTGGATTTGTAATTAACTGAACCTAGAATCTACCTCTATTTCACAGATAAACACAATTTCCCTCCTGCTTTCAATATACAGTAGGTCCTCAAATAACAATTCATCCAATGTTGTAGTTATAACGTCGATGGGGTGCCGTAGGAACTTAACTCTTGTTAGTACCAATTAGCCTGTGGGAAAACTGGTTTTGTTTTATGCTGTTTTGCTGCAGTTTCAACAACCTATTGACAACATTAAGTGAGGACTCACTGTGCCCTGAATCACCCAGGAATGTGGTTGCTACGTTAAGTTCACGGGAGACTGCACTTTGTTTTGCAGACACTTTCCTTGAGCTGTCCACTATTCCAGAAAACTCTCAGCCCTAGGCCTTTGCCTGCCATTTTCCTGCACCTCCTGCAGCTTCTGATCTTTCCCCTTCCCTCTAATCCACGTTTACTCACTATAAGATGTTATATGCTTTTAAGTACATCATTGAATCTCCTGGGGAGTGTCATGGCCAAGCACTTGCATACTGAGATACAAATTATTTTCTTATAAATATCTTTGTTTCCTTTTATGTTTTATCTATTTGTATTAATACAATGTGACTATTGTATAAAATACTACAGATTTTCTTTTGAAATTATATGTGCAGAAAGGTTATATTATTTAAGAACTTTGTGTCCAGATAGTAAAGGGGTGTTACAAAATATGTTGCATAAAAGAGAGTGTTGGGTATAAGAGGGCTAAGAATTACTCTTATACACAGACAGTCAGACACACTCACATATAGACATGTGCAATGGTTCATAAACCCACAATTATAACTCTCCTAACACACACATACACACAGATACACACACTTTTGAACTCTCAAATGCTGACAGATAGATACACACCTACAAACCTACTCACTATCACTCACACATAAACTCACATATCCCCTTTGTTTCAATATACTGATTATTCAAGTCCTCTCACATATTCAGTCAAACTCTTGCAACACAGGTATGTAAGCAGTGGCATACCTATATCATCACATATATAAACACTGTCACACACATTAACCCTCAGTTTCAAAGTTACTTCCGTAGGCCAGCATGCTCACGTGCACTTGAACCCTGCTACACTATACACACAAACACAAAGAGAAAGTCTGTCCATGTATATAGCCACACTCACAGACATGTGCACACACACAAACTTGCTCACAGATACACTTACATGATATACACATCCTGCAACAGGTATACACCAAGAGGCAGTCCTGCTCATGTGTACAGACCAGCCAACCCCTGCACACACAGGTGGAAACGTGCAGAGCTGCCAGGCTGGTGGCCACCTGCCACAGCAGGGGCCAGGGCAACACGGGGTTCTAGGGGGCCAGGGGAAAAAGGAGGTTGTAAACCTTTGGATCTCTTCCTGTTGAAACATCCCAGATCGTCTTCTGATTATTTCTTTGATTGCCACTTGTTCATCATCAGTGAGGTTTTTGGTTTTCCCCATAAGTATGCAATGTTTGTTTTTCTTTTCATTTGATCTCATTCTTATTTTTTCACAAATTTTTTCCTACGGAAATAGAAGGGCTGTATGATTGTTGCTGTTATTACTATTATATGGTATTAGGTGTTCCTAAGAGGAATATAATTAGTTTGTTAATTTCCTTGATTGTTGCTTCTTTATCAAGGAAACCTCTTTCCTCTAGACATTTGAAACAGAAAAAAGTAGAAGGAATCGTGTAATGAACCTCAGTGCACCCATCGCCCAGATTCACCAATGACCAACTCACAGGGTCTTATTCCACCTATAACCTTACACACTTCCCCCACTTCCAGAAAAGTGTATTTACTATACCATTTCATTCATAAGCATTTCAGTAAGCATTTCTAAAAGATAAGAACACGTTTAAAAACAGTAAAATAATGTCATTTTATTACTTCTTAGACTATTTATTGATTTACTTGCTATTGGCTTTTAATACTGACAATTAGCCAAATCTGATTCTTGGTGGGATTTCATAATTATTATCTTTTGTTTTTAAGTTAAAATATTTGTCAATAAATGAATGACATCTGATTGTAGTTGAATGGAATTCATTCATTAAAGGGAAAGCTAGGCTTTTATGGCTGTTTCAGAGTGCAGCTTTCTTAAGAATGCAGAAGACCTAAATTTTGTTTATTGAAAAACTCAGTTTTCAGAAGTTGCAAAGGTCTGCTGATCCCTTCAATATTTTATATTCAAGTATATTTACTTTTTAAGATTTCCCCCCATCATGATGGAGTTTTTGATTAAAGCTGGAAAATCAGGAGACTCACAAGACAAACACAGGAGGTTTCCCATCCAAAAAAAAATCCAGGATGTCCCTAATTTAAGCAATTTACCCAGGATTGTCTCAAATTTGGATTTAGATGCCTAATTAGTCCTTTTTTCCTCAGCCTAAATGTCTGATTTGTGTGGAAAAGTTACCAAAGGAGACTTAATTTCTCAGTGGGCTATGTTGGTCAACTGACCACAAAACCACAAAACACTAGCACACCGAGAAAGATTTGGACTTTTCAAAGCAACTGGCAGTGGCAAATTAAGAAACCAGGCCCGTTTATGAGATGGGTTAGAACATTCTTAGAGTTCAACCAGCTAGTGACAGGGTTGCACTATTAACAAGTAAAGGTAAAATGCCCCTCCCAAGAGAATCTCACGTGCCAGCAGTCTGCGAGGAAATTGTCCACACTGTATCTGAAACCAAGCAGGTAAAAAGAATAGGAAAGGGGCCACTTTCAATGATTGCTATTAGGAGACAGTGTGGACAGGTCAAAGGACATCAAGATGACATTAACCCAGAAGACTGTTGAATCAAAAGGTTTTCATTTTATATTGCTGCATCTCTGGATGTTAATTAACTGTGCTTGGTTCATAGAATTAGTCAGAAATCCTGAAGAGAAATGCAAGCAGCACCCAAAACACTAAGGTTGAAATACTCAAAGTGATACATGAATGTTTTGAAATACTGTGGAAACTCTGCATAAGTCTGTGGACTGATGCTGCCATTGTGATGGCAGGAAGTTGATATTTGGAATTTGTTCTGAAAACACCGAGATTCATTTACTGAGAAGCCCTTACCTTATAAAAGCTTGCATGCAGGTCTAATTTCCACAGTAAGTGATCCTGGGTGAATTTAATTAAATTCATAGCACCACCCACCCGCGTGTCAGTTTTCTGTGAAGAATTTGGACCAGTACACCCTTCTCTATTGTTTTAAGTCTAAGTGTGTAAGGATTCTGGAAAAATTTATGAGCTAAAAGAAAAATTTCAGCATTTCTTCGTGAATGATTTTCACTTTGCAGATTTGATCTTTACTGTTTTCAACAAATGGCTCTTTGAATAAAATTACATTAAAAATTTTTTTGGTATTAATCCTCACCAAAGGATATTTTTTCCATTGCTTTTCAGAGAGAGTGGAAAAGGGAGGTACTAAGGGGGAGAGAGAAAGAGAGAAACATTGATGTGAGAGAGACACATTGATTGGTTGCCTCCTGCACGTGCCCTGAGTGGGGCCGGGGATCAAACCTGCAACCCAGGTATGTGCCCTTGATCTGGAATCGAACCCAGGACCCTTCAGTGAGTAGTCCAACACTCTAACCACTGAACAACACTAGCCAGGGCTACATTAAAAAATTTAAAGACACTTAAGAATATATAAAGTTTTACTGACAAGGTCCTTTTTTTTTAAGTATACTGACAAGGTTTATGGATTCCAAGCCAAACTTCAGCTTAGAAGCAGTGAGGTCAAGCATGGCCCCCTGGGTGATGTTTAGTTGGCATTAGAAGCTGAATACTAAAAACGAACTTATTAAGATGAGTAGAGCAATATCTGTGTCTACTTAGGGGGAAAACTTCATCATTATTTTGAAATACTCAAAATGAAAATATTCTGTTGGAGTCAAAACTCATGAGCACTCGTTAAAAGAAATTTCAACATCACATCTGACTGAAACAAAAGAAAAAGGCATTAGATTTAAAGAAGGATCCCACCTTTGAAGCACAAAATTCAAAGACTAAAAATTATCCAAGTTCTGCCTATTGACCATTTGCTGCCACCTACTTATATAAGCAGTTTCCTGTTGATGGTGATTACCAAGAGACAGAAGAGATCATGTAGCTATTTCTGGCATAAAACCTGGGTCTCTGCCTGGCCGTGGCAAGAACACGTGAGTTATAAAAAGGAGGTGAAAAGAGGAGGTAATTGTTCCATTTTTTTAGAAAGATTGGGATGGTGTGGAAGCACCAGCCATAATCAACACTAGAAACTGCATCTGATGCGTCAGAGAAACCCAAATGGTACTTGAGGGCTCCAAAGCTCATGTTTTGAGGTGAGCATTGCTGACCTGCAGAACTATGCAGCTACATTTCATACATTCAAGCTAATCATTGAGGACATCAGGGCAAATTGTGCCTCAGCATCCTCCATGGAATGGATCTTACCTTCAGCAACATGCCTTCCAAGATCAAGAAGTGGCAGGCCATGATGGAAGCTTATATCCATGTCAAGCCTACTAGTTGTTTGCTTTCTTTGTTTTGTGCGGTGGCATTTTGTGTTTTTTTGTTTTTACCAAGAAACACAATAACTTGATGTAGAAAATCTATGCTCAGCACCAAATGATTTACCAAATCATGATAAAAATGACCATAGATAAATTAAATGACCATAAAATAAATCAAGGCAGCCATGCCCAAAGTCTCAGAAGAAGTGAACATCAACGTTGACCACTACAAATTTGTATGAGGAAATACAAAAGTCATAGTTCCAGAAGTGAGCCAAGTGTGCTATGAAAATATTTCATTTGAAAATTGTATACAAATTGTATAACTCCCCTAAAACTTTGAGTTTTTCTTTTTCTTACCGATTTGTATAACATAAAGAAAATGTCATTAAACCCCAGTACTCCTAAATCCTCTTCAGTTTACTCCAGTGTGCCATACACATATTTTACCTTCTCTGTGTGCTGGGCTTCGAATGCCCTGACACATTCCCATGTAGTCACACTGCATAAGCACACTAGCAGACGCAGGCAGAAACGTGCACATAGGCACATGTGGACATGGAGATGCGAATTTACATTCACATTCAGATTTACATCAGCTGATATGTGCAGTACAGTGTTCGCGCTCTCTCTCTCTCTCTCTCTCTCTCTCTCTCTCACACACACACACACAGAGGCACCCTTCTATAGAAATACAGACCTAGGCAAAGACACATTCACCACTCACATGGACACATGCAAACACATACACCGACAAACCAAATCGCATGGACCTACATGCTGTCCGACACAATCATGAATGCACAGACAGAACTGACATTCAGACACAACCAAGTCCTGCTCACATTCCTTCAGATCCAGGCCTTCCCCCACCTTAGGCTCTTACACTAAGAGATTAAAACTCACTCTCTTATACAAGCCCTGCCCTCCCACACATACATATATACACAGTATATAAATTGGCCCTGGCACATATACGCACAGTACAAACATGCTTGTACATACGGGCACATCACTCAGACTCACTGCTGCACACACAGAGGCACAAACCTTTTATTTTATATTTTATTTTATTATTTGATTTGATTTGATTTTGATTTTGTTAATCCTCACCCAAGGATATTTTTTCCATTGATTTTTAGAGAGTGGAAGGGAGGGAACGGGGTAGGGGAGAGAAACATAGATGTGAGAGAGACACATCTATTGGTTGCCTCCCACATGCACCCCAACCAGGGCGGGGATTGAACCTGTACATGCCCTTGACCAGAATCAAACCCGTGACCCTTTGGTGCACAGGTCAACTCTCTAACCACTGAGCCACACCAGCCACAGCAGCACAAATCTTTTATATACACACACACATCCACCCACATCATCATATATAAACATGGTTACCAACATTCTTACATTTACAGACACTCACAACAGAGACTTAGAAGGACATAGTTACATGTTGACCACTACAAACCTGTTTACATATTCAGATAAAAACACACTCTCGCACATATATGCAGACATACCAGCAATGCAGGGAACACCCACACTCACATGGACACAACACTATACAGATACAGGTGTGTGCACTCATACACCAGAGTCAAATCTCCTTCATCAACCTTTTAGACACACACTTCCTTCCTCATACATCTATGGTTTTATACACATACTGGGACACATCAAAGTACAAACTCAGTTTTATGTACAAACACTCTCACATACACACAGGATCTGCCCATTCTGTCATACGTACACATGGATACAGATGTAGCAAATGTGCATATAGAAACATTTCCACTCACACTCTTAGGTGGACAGGTAATATTACTTACACATCAGCACATGTAATAATGACAGCGCTGGATAGAACCTTATATGGCACAGAGGACTCATGTGCCAGGCACTGTCCTGAGCACATTGCAAATACGAACTCATCTGATCCTCACCCTCTGAAATAGGCTATATTATTGCCTTTACTTACAAATAAGAAACTGGAGATTAGTTGAGGTTAGGTGACTTGCCCAAAGCCACACAGCTAATAAATAGCAGAACTAGGATTCAAACTCAGAGTCCGGCTCCAGACACCTTGCAGATTCAACTTATTCACATGTAGAAACACATTCACCTCATGCACATATACAGATACAAACCATTCTAGCACAAGCATGTGCACATACAAGCCATGTACCAACACATTCAGGTACAGACAGCCACATACACGTACACATATACACATGGATGTGCTCACAAACACGTCAGCAGAGGTATATATGCCCTAGGAAAAATTATATACACACACACACACACACACACACAATCACACTCACACACAGATACACCCATGCTATCAAACACATAAAACACCCAGATACACCACCTACACACCATGCAGATAAGTCCACACTCACATATAGATACACCGCATTCTCAGATACATCCCCACCCAAATGCACCAAGCACTCTCACACACACTCACAGGCACACACCGCCACCCAGATACACTCACATTCACACACCCTGCACAGACTCACCTATACACTGTCTGTTTCTCATATGCCACCCAGAAAGAAGCCCACCCAGCACTGAGACATGCCCTCTCAGGCACCCGGCTCAGAGAGGTGCGCATTCTCTTTCACCCCCCATCCAGATACACCCACTTTCGCACCCTCAATACTTACATAGCAGCACTCCATGGCACACATCCCATCTAAACACACCCACCCTCATACACACACCTCAAATACACCTACAGTTACAGGCACTCCACCCAGATACAGCCACACTTATGTTAACTCCCAAATCAGTACACCCACACCCTCACATACAACATTAGGATACACTCAAACTCACCCCTCAACCCAGAGCCCTCATATCTGACCCAAGCACATCTACAATCTCTCTCCCACGCATTATCAAGACACACCCAAAATGACACACACACCATTCAAAGACACTACACTTCCACACACCCCACCAAGATACTCACGCTCACAATTCCCCAACCCAAATACATCCACACGCAGATACTCACCTACATATAATCCAGAGACACCCACTTACACCCAAGTCCTATCCATGTACACCCACACTTTCTCATGTTCTATCTCTGTCTCTTTCTCTCTCTCTCTCTCTCTCTCTCTCTCTCTCACACACACACTCACATACACACACCCCCAAACACAGCTCCAGTCACATGGCTCTACCCAGATCCATCCCCCCTCTTATATATACACATACCATCCAGATTCATCCCATATGGATCATTGAGATATACTCACCCCCCACACACATCATCCAGATACACCCACTCACAGCTCAGTACACTCACACTCACCCCCCAACTCATTTAAACCCAAACACTTACGTCCCATCCAGATTCACTTACACACGCCTCCTCCCAGACACATCTGTGCTCTCATACCCCCACCACACTCAGAAACACCTACTCTCTCTTACACATACACACAATCGAGATCCTCCTCTTTTTTAAAATTAAAAAAATATATGTGTCTTTATTGATTTCAGAGAGAGGAAGGGAGAAGGAGAGAGAGATAGAAACATCAATGATGAGAGAGTCGTCATTGATCGGCTGCCTCCCGCACACCTCCCGCTGGGGATCGAGCCCGCAGCCCAGGCATGTGCCCTGACCGGGAATCAAACCTCGATCTTCTAGATCTTAGGTTGATGCTCAACCGCTGAGCCACGCTGGCCGGGCCCTTTTTCTCTCTTAATCACCATCACCTAGAATACTCACAGTCCGTACACACAATGCAGATACACCCATACTCTCTCAATACACTCCCACACACCATCACAAGTACCCTCCAATTATATGCATTCACACACATCCCCACCCTCACCAAGATGTGCCCAAATCCTCTCTCTGACACACCGTCTAGATTTACTCCATCATAGACTTCCATTGCCTAGGTCCACTTGTGCTCACACCCACCTACACACCATCCAGGTCTGCTCACACTTGAATGCCCCCACCCCAATACACCCATACTCTCTTATACACATACTCTACCCAGAAACACTCACACCCTCTCTTACACATACAACACAAATACATGCATATTATCAAACATATACAGCATCCAGATACCCGTTACTCTCTCTTGCATCATCCAGATACCTCCACTCACATGCCTCATGCATACACACATCCTCACACTTATTCCCGCCCAGCCACACCCAATCTCTTACTCATACCTTCCTCCACCCCAACAGGCTGATGCTGTCATAGTATGTCACAAACACACCATTTACATACATCCACACTCACACTCATCCTCCCCAAATATAGGTTTCCCTGCTACCCAAAAGTAGAGCATTCCTATGAAAACTTTCGTAAGCCGAAATGGTGTAAAGTGAGGAGTATCCCCCGCTTTCCGAAAGTTTGCCTTACGCCACTTTGCTTCTGTGAAAAAAGCCATTACCTTACTAATGTAGGTCTTTCACGAAAGGGAAATGGCTTAATGAGAACTTTTGGAAAGTGACGTATACCTGTGCATGCCAATGTCTCACATATACACCCTACCCACCAAGAGAGAAACACCAAGGCTCTCTCTTACATCTACACAATCCAGATATTTTCTCTCTTCCTCTCCATCTCCCTCCCTGCTCTTCCCAGATATACCTTCACTTACACATACACATTCACATCTAGATTTTTGCCTGAATGGCATAACTTGGGTGCTCTCGGTGAAAATCATTTACAACCTGACACCACACAATGCCACTTTGTCCTGGGCCTTTGATGGTTAGGTGATGGGAAGGGAGGTCTTTGTTTCATGATATCCTTTTCTTTTTTAAAAATATATATCTTTATTGATTTCAGAGAGAGGAAAGGAGAGGGAGAGGGAGAGAGAGAAACATCAATGATGAGAGAGTTGTCATTGATCGGCTGCCTCCTGCAAGCCCCCGACTGGGGATCGAGCCCGCAACCCGGGCATGTGCCCTGACTGGGAATCCAACCCTGATCACCTGGATCCTAGGTTGATGCTCAGCCACTGAGCCACACCTGGCCGGGCCAAGATATTCTTTTTTAAAGAGATCACAACCCCCCTTCCCTAGTAGGACATCAGTCATGTTTGGTTCCTACTTCTTGAGTATGAATGATAATAGGAATTATCTTGAGACCCTCCCACAAAAGAAAACAGCACATGGTCAAGGCCAGAGAGGCCCCAGAAGGGGATCATGGATTGCTCAGGTGTTACAGCTTGCCAGCCTGTAGGACGTCTACACAGTTAGAACCAGGCATGGTCTAGCAGGGCACTACTGACTCTCAGGCATGTACATAAATACATGCTGAGGTACACAGAGCATCACACAGACTCATAAATATCCTCTTATCACTCCCTTAGTGGTAGAGCCTATCTGCACAAGCTCAAGGCCAAGGATCTCTCTCTCATACATATACCATCAGCGAAGCACATGCACAAATATCTACGCTCATCCCTACACACAGACACACTTATAGCCATGCACACTCACACTGCACTTGGTCTCACATGTGTACATCCATTTACTTTTAAACATAGGCATATATGCATGGCACACATTCACATGGCATAATAATGCCCATGAAGGGCACACATTCACTCACAAAGACCGGTGTACATAAAGTCATACTTACACATGCCCACAGACAGGCAGACTCTGTATTGCACCTACTGAGACAATGAACAAACATGACACGCAGGGGTGAGCTCCCAAATGTATATACATATATACACAGACATGACCACATAAGCATATTCACACACATTCACACATGGGTGTACTCACACATATAAACACCTAGATGTGTACATGCTTGTCAGTGAGATGATGTATTCACATACAGACATTCTAACACACATTGACTTATATACACAAGTGAACGTGTACACCTGTGAGCATATTCACATGCACATAGACTTGTGCAGCATTCATTACTCTATGCACACAGACATGAAGAAATAAATGTACTTAAAAACACACTCACTCAATCACAGATGTGCACACTGTGTATATTCTCACATGTCCATACATCCACATGAGAAGTGTGTAAACAAAAGAAGATTCATCTATACTTATATCCCCAGACAGACTTGGACACAAAGGTATGTTCGCACACATGCACACATGGAAGAACAGTGACATATTCTCACATCCTTGCACATGTGCACAAGAAGAATTGGTAACACTTATTGCAGACACACACATGCAAAGACATCCTCACACACACACACACACACACACACACACACACACAAACACTTTTGGGCCAATAGTGGCCTGCACAGACATTCATTTACACTGTTCCACAACATATATTCCAGAACAAATGATGGCATATAAACACAACACACATGCGCAAATAATTAGAACTGTACAAATTAGTACATTCACACATCTGTACATTCAAACAGGCACACACACAAACATATTCACACACACACACTTAGATGTGTGTGGACACACAAGAAATATACAAACATGTTCACTCAAATCCACACACAGCCAGATGTTCACACACACTTAGCATATACACAATATACACATTCAGTCACTCACATATCCACACTTAGAAATAAAAACAAGACATATGAGACATGTGCACCCAAGTATTATGAAATGTAGTTATTCATTCATATCACAATCAGACACACGCTCACACATAACAGTGTACCCACAAACAATGAGACATATACACAAATGCATCCATTCTCTTATGCACACAGCCTTTTGTGTATATATATACACAAGCATACGCCTCCCCAGCCCTACCCATCCATGTACATAATCAAATGTGCACACATAGGCATACCCACAAAATATATATTTATGCACAAATATGTATTCATGCACTCCCCCTTACCCACACAATTAGTCCTCCTCATACTAGTGCGGCCATCTGCACTAACATTTCCCCACTCAGATGTGAACCCATAGGTCTGTCTACAGACAAAATGTACTCAAACATGCACACATGGACGTATACATGATTAAAAACGCTGGAGAATCCACATGGACACTCACACACAGGCCTACTCATATGTATACATGACAGACACACCCACACAGAAGCATGTTCACACACATACCCTGCCATACATGCATGAAGATGCACATGCCCTTACACTCATAAACATACCACTTAGATGCACCTACACTCATATGCACACATAGGCACACAGATATACACAATGAGATACAACTAGGCATTCACCTATTTGAACATGCATAACCAGGCATTCTGGAACCCTCCCACTCACAATATATAATCACGCATTCACACTCAAAGGCAAATTGATACCACACACACACATACAACCAGACATTCAACAGGCTTATTGGCTCAGAGAAACACACCCTCACCCAGACTCAGAATCAAACATGTCTATTTGCTCACTCAGAGAGACATGCAAAGTCATACCCACTCCCCTATACACACACACAAGCCTACCCAAACACCCACACACTCACATACACCATCACGTGGCCTGTACACACACACACAGCCTCATACACATCCACAGTGCTCATGAACAGACACACAAACACAAACAGACTACACTCACAGCCACGTTTTCAGTTGCACATACACACCCACGCTGAGGGCCAGATGCCTCCAGACCACAGGCTGAGCCCTTTCCCTTCTGCAACAAATACTTCTTCAGAAAAGTCTACTCTATACCCCAAAGCCCCACCCCTTCCTGCCCCCCACATAGGGGGCTTTCTGAGCCTCAGTCTTTCCCATCCTCCTTTTCCCCAGCCTTTGGGACCTTTCTCCAGCCACCAACCCCTCACCCAGTATTCCACCACATCTCCACACCCAGAAACCAGCCAGCTGACCCCACTGTTTCCCCAGCCCAGGCTCTATGTTAGAAACTCCCTGGGACCCGTCCCCCATAGGTCTGGCTGCTGCATGGGCCACACCCCAGCTCTACCCAAAGCCCTGCGATCGCAGAAGCTACAGCCTTGTCTACAGGCCCTGCCAAACACTGACCATAGGCCAAACTCTTGCCAAGTCTCCCCTCAACAGGGAGACGCATACATCACCAGGGCCAGGAATGCTGCAGGCTGCAAGCCAGACCTCTGCTAGATCATGGGGGGGGGGGGGGGCAGCTCAAGCCTCTGTGTGTGTGTGTATGTGTGTGTGTTTCTGTACAGACAGGTGGTCAGGGGCAAATGCGAGGAAAGGAACCTGGAGTGGGTGGGGGCAGGAAGCTTTGCCCACAGCCACCACTTATCACTCCTTACAAATGAGGAGTTATAACACAGAGCTGATCCTGCCTCCATTCTACTACTCCCCCCCCCCCATTTGCCTACCTGCTGCCCTCGCCAGATCTCTTCCAAGACTCTGGAGAAGAGGGGTCA
This sequence comes from Miniopterus schreibersii, assembly GCF_964146895.1. Classification (NCBI taxonomy): domain Eukaryota; kingdom Metazoa; phylum Chordata; class Mammalia; order Chiroptera; family Miniopteridae; genus Miniopterus; species Miniopterus schreibersii. The sequence continues at coordinate 72,481,889 of NC_138104.1, forward strand.
GTCTCTCCCCCAAATGATCAATAACAATATTAATCATGAATAATCAGCAGCAATATTGACCACGAGCGTTGCTGACATTGCTTCAGGGCCACTTCTATCCACATCCTTTATTCCCATGCACCAACTCATTTAGTCACTACACACATTCATGATGGAAGGGTCGCCAGTCTCTTTGACAGATGGGAAAACTGAGGTTTAGTAAGTGGCCCACTTTCACTAAAGTTGCAGAGCTAGTAGTTGGGGGTAGTGTCCCTGCAGAATCCATATTTTCCATGTACCGTACAGGCTTTCTTGCCCCTCCAGACATAGAGACCACTGGCCACTGTGCACAAAGCTATAGGATCTGGGAGTCCCAGACAACATGGGTGTCTGAAACAGAGATAGACAGCCTTGTGATAGAGACTGGGGTCCACACTGTAGGAACAACCACGTTGTGTCTGGCCCCTGCAGGTTGATGTGTGGTGTGGTCCTTGTCCCCACAGAGCCATCAGGCAGCTTAAGGCCTGGAAATGCTCCCACCCCCACCTCACCTTCCTTTTAGCCCTACCGTGGCTTCCTCCCCCTATCTTGGAATCGCAGCAATATCTTCAGTGGTGAGTGAGCAAAAGTCTACTACCTGTGGGGAGAGACAGGGGAGGGAGGGAGGGAGGGAGGGAGGGAGGGAGGGAGGGAGGGAGGGAGGGAGGGGTGAGGGGTGGTCTGGGCTGGGAGCAGCTTTTCTGTCATGTCTACCCACCTGCCTGCTCACACACAGAGATAGACAGACACACACCCTGCATGCAGGCCAAGGAACCTGGAGGAGAGTGGAGGAGGAGGGAGAGGGAGAGGTGGTAGCTGCAGGAGGCTGAGCCTGCCCAGGGTGCAGGCATTGTGGGGAGAGCACGGCGGGCTCCCAGGCATGCCTTCCACAGCTAGTACACAAGGAAATATTAACACAGCCTCTTGCCCAAATGCGACCAGAATGATAAAAACAGACCCTGGCGAGGGAAACAGGTGGTGGTTCCCTTTCTCATGGGACATTTGGGATTGGGAAAGATGAGGATGGCTAGTGGACTCTCTAGGCTTGGGTCCCCAAGTAGCCCTTGTGATGGAGCAGAAAGAGAGAGACTAAGAGTCAGAGAGAGACAGAGAGCATGGCAGTGATGGAGACTGAAATCTGTGTGGGGAGATAGAAGAGAAGTCCCAGCCCCCATCCTTGGTGGAGGGATGCTGACTACTTACCTGGGCTCTCTCAGCAGGGCTGTCTTGAATCCAGGGACGGGGCTCAAGCTGTCTCACCCAGGATAAATCACTGCCCAGACCACATTGTGGGACCCTCCGTGATCTGGCGGCCAGTGACACTCCTGCTTCTGTTGCCGTGGATACAGCTGGGCTGGTCTAAATTGCAGACATCAGGGGAAGCAGGCACCGGAGGGGTGCACTGAGCAGGGCTGGGGGTGCTGGGGAACACCAGGTGGGCAGCACACAGCTTTGGGGTGCCCAGCTAGCTGGCAGGTGGGGGTCCGGGCAGGTGCTTCCCTCACTACACAATCCCACCCCCATCTTCATGCCACCGCCAAGCTGGGAGGGGGGCCAGCGCTGGCCCCTGCTACCCGTCTGCCCGCCTGGCTGCCGGTCCCTCCCCCCACCCCCCCTGTCTGCCTGCTGGCCGCCGCCTTTTGTCCTCAGAAGACACGGTCCCCGCGGGGCCTCTGCCAAGCCTCTAGCAGATGCTCAGGGTCCGGGGCTCCTCCCTGGGAGCCCTCTGGCCATGGCCTGGGAGAGCCCCAGGTTGAGGGGCTCTCATCCAGGTTCACCCCACTCCCTGGGCCTGGCGGGGACGGGGAAGAGGTGCAGGTCCACAGCCAGAGGCAGCAGCAGAGGTGGTGTTGGGGAGGGATGGACGCCAGAAAGAGGGGGTGGGGTGGAGAGAGACGCTGGCCTGATAGCTGTGTCCCGGGTTTTAGATCCGGGTTGAGGAGGGTGGCTCAGAGCATCCGAGGGGGGGTCCTGATGCAAAACGGGGGCACCGCGGGCCTGCCGGAGGGACCCTCCAGGTCTGGGAACCACCGCAGCTCACACAAACCCAGGTGTCAAGATGCTGGGACACTCAGCCTGGATAGAGCATCAGCGGGGAGCCCAAGGCCCTCAGTTGGACCCCATCCTGACTGTCCGTCCCCCCTCTCCTCGGTTTGCACGGTCCCTGCCTCAGGGGCGGGCGGAGGGAGGAGGGAAGGAGGCAGGGAGGGAGAGGGAGGGAAGGAGGGAGGCTGAGCGGGCTGGGAGACTCCCAGCCTCCAGCCTGGTCCTCCCTGGGGCGGGGCTGGGAGGGGGGGCTGGGGAGGCTGGGGAGCAGCCGGCTGGCTGGCCGGCCTACTGGGTGGGGATGCTGGCGTGGCGGCTGTGCTGCCAGGACAATAGCTGGCTAGGGAAGGCAGACTCGGGCTTTTCTGAGATGCTCGAGAGAGAGAGGCATGCGTGGAGGTGGGGAGAGCCGGCTAAGAGGCTGCTGAGAGAGGAACTCACAGGGTCTGCAAGTGCAGAGGAGACAGGGGTGGGAGCTCTGGGGATGGGGTGGGGCAGAAAGGTCCTGTGGAAGTTTTTCAAAAGCTTTGGGATGTGAGGGATGCTTAGAGCTCTGAGACGTGGAGTACATAACCTTATTTAGAATGGGTTCTGTGGACATTTTCGCAGCCAAGGCCTGACGGTGGGCTTGGGCGGAGGGTGCAGGGCAAGGAATGCTGCCCAGCCCTGATAGACCCCTCTCAGGACTTCTCCTGTGCCACCCCTACATTCTTTGGGCCACTAGACAGGCAAGCACCCATACATAAGGCCATGTTCCAGGACAGCAGAATGGGACAGGTGAGGAGAAAGCCTGATAGGCAGAGATTTGAAGAAAAAAAAAAATTTCTGTTCTGAATGGACTAAATTGGGACCAAATGATGTCATAGTGGGTCCCCTAATTTATAGCTTTCAAGAATTCCAATTTTCTCAATATAAGCAACTTTATTTCCTTTCTCCCCTCACCCATTGGCTCACCCATTTTTTAAAAAATTTATCTTGATGCTGAAAGTATTACAGATGTTCCCCCTTTCCCCCCCATTAACCCCTTTTACTTCACACTTACCCCCTGCCCCAGGTCCCCACCAATTAGAAAGAATATATGCACCCCTACGTTCATAGCAGCACAATTTACAACAGCTAAGATCTGGGAACAGCCCAAGTGCCCATCAGTAGATGAGTAGATAAAAAAGCTGTGGGACATTTATACCATGGAATACTACACAGCTGTAAAGAAGAAGGATCTCATACCCTTTGGGACAGTATGGATGGACCTGGAGAGTATTATGCAAGGTGAAATAAACCAGTCAGAGAAAGACAAAATATCACACGATCTCACTTATGTGTGGAATCCAAAGAACATGATAAGCTGATGAACAAAATACATTCAATGACATAGAAGCATGGATCAGACTGAGGAATCTCAGGTGGAAGGTGGGGGTGGGTGGGGAGAGATTAACCAAAGATTCTATATGCATATATGCATAACCCATGGACACAGACAATCGTATGGAGAAGGCCTGGGATGGGGAGTGGGTACAGGGTGGAAGGGGTCAATGGGGAAAAAGGGGACATCTGTAATACTTTCAACAATAATGATAAATTTTTTTTTTAAAGCTGTGGGACATTTACACCATGGATTAACCTATTTTTTAAACATGCATTATGCTAGGCCCAGTGGTGGGTACTGGCAATACAAGAAAATCAGACTTGCTCTCTGCCCTCAGGCCCCCTTGCTCTGCTACCAGACTGTGGTCTGCAGCCCATTTGCATCTAAATCCTGTGGAGAGCTTGTGAAATGAGGATCCCCAGGCCTACCTCCCAGAAGTACTAATCTAGGTTTGAGATGAGACTCTAAAACCTTTTCTGGACAAGGCCTTCAGGTGGTTGTTTTTCTTATGCCTACTGAAGTTTGGGCACCATACTTTGGAGAGGGAGAAAAACCCATGAGTCAAAGAGAAATTCACAATGGAATTAAAATTTATTTTGAATTGACAGTTAATAAAAATATTACATCTGAAATCCTGTGGAATACTCCTCAGGTTATGCTTAGAGAGAAATTTATAGCCTTAAATTTATATACTATTTTTTAAAGACTGAAAATCCATCTCAAGAAGTTAGAAACAACAAATTAAACTTAAAGAAAGTAGAGGAGGAAAGTAACAGAGATAAGAACAGAACTCAATGGAATAGAAAACCAGACTTACAGCAGAGAGGAGCCATGCAGCTAAAAGTTGGTTCTTTGAAAAAAACTGGAAAAAATAATAAATCCTTGAGACTGATCCAGAAAAAATATATAGAAAGCACATAAGTAGTATCAGGAACACTACAGGGAGCACTAAAATATGGGTCACAGACGCATTAAAATATAATAAGACAGTATTATGAAGAATTTTATACCTACAATTTGGAAAATTTTGATAAAATGAGGAAATCCTTGTAAAAATACAATTCACTAAAATTCACAGAAGAAAAATTTAAATTTTAACAATCCTATAACTATTAATTGAATTTATAATTAAAAGTCTTTCCATAAAGAAACCTCTAGACCCAGAGAGTGTCGATGATGCACTCTACAAAATATTTAAAGAAAAAAATAACTTCAATTTTCTAATTTTACACAAATTTTTCCAGGGAATTGGAGAAAAATTATATGATCATTTCAATAGGTACCCAAAAAAGCATCATGACCCAAAAACTTAGCAAACTTAAATTTGCTATAAATATAAGGGAAATTCCTTAATTTAACATACATTGTCTACAAAAAACCTACAGCAAATATTATAACTAATGGGGAAATGTTGAATACTTTTCATTTAAGATTGGGAATGAGGCAAGGATGCCCACTGTAACAATTTTTATTTAAATTATACTGGACGTCTTGGCTAGTGCACTAAAGCAAGAAAAATAAGTAAAAGACATAAGGATTAGAAAGGAAGATATAAACATACAACTTCTTTGTAGGCGATGAAATATGATATAAAATCACACTCACTAGAATGACTAAAAAGAAAAAGACAAGCCCGGACGGTGTGGCTCAGCGGTTGAGCACCCACCCATGATCCAGGATCCAGGAGATCCTGGTTCAATTCCCGGTCAGGGCACATGCCCAGGCTGTGGCTCGATCCCCAGTCAGGGGCGTGCAGGAGGCAGCCGATCAATGACTCTCATCACTGATGTTTCTATCTCTCTCTCTCCCTCTCCCTTTCTCTCTCTGAAATCAATAAAGATATATTTTTTTAAAAAAAGAAAAAGGCAATGCTGAATGTTAGTGAGAATGTGGAGTGGCTAGAATTCTCATACGATGCTGATGAGAGTATAAATTGATATAACCACTTTGGAAACTACTTAGCTATATCTACTAAGGTGACCATATGCACACCCCATAACCCAGTAGTCCTACTCCTAGGTATATCCCCAACAGAAAAGCTGATATTTCTATAAAAATATATGCAATAATGTTCATAAAAGTATTGTTTGTAATAGTCCAAACTGGAGACAACCCAAATACCATCGATGGAAGAATGATAAATTGTGGTATATTCACACCGTGGAATACTACACATCGACTAGAAGAAATGCCTCACAACTACATACAACAATATGGATGAATTTCATAAATATTGTACTGAGCAAGATAAACCAAACACAAAGAACCCATACTGTATGGTTCCATTGAGATCAAGTTCTAAACCAGGTGAAACTAAACTATGGTGATAGACATCAAAATTGCCTGTGGGGTCTGAGTAGGAGGTCCAAGAGACTTTCCGGAATGCTGGAAATGTTCTGTTTCTTGATTTCTGAACTGATTACATGGGTGGTTACTTAGTAACGCTTCATTGAGAGCTGTACCCTTAGGCCTGGTGTACTTTTCTTTATGTGTCTTATACTGCAAGAAAAAGTTTTTAAAAATGAAAAGTTAAATAAGCAGTCAGATTGTTTCATCATAATGGCAGACAAAAATAGGAACTGGGAGCTGTAGGAGCTCGAGGATGTCATGGGCAGTGGGGCCTGGCGGGGTTGGGGAAGAAGTGCAGGTCCAATGAGATAAGGGGAAGTGGAAGTGAATTAGAAAACGCCTAAGAGGCAATATAGTGTAGTCTCTAATCGCATGGACCCTGGCTCTAGGCTGCTTGGGTTTGAATCCATGCCTCTCCCCCGGATCCTTTCACCTCAAGTTCCTTATCTATTAAATAGGGTCATAATAGTGCTTACAACATAGAGCTGTGAGGATAAATGAGGTAATCTTTGTAAAGTGTTCATAATCATGTCAAGCCACATAATTAGTATCATGCACATCTTGATTAAATAAAAATGATGCCTACGTGAGTGAAACAGCTCATACAAAGGCTTGAGGGTAGGGTAAGAGTCCCAGAAAGCCAGATGTGTTTGGAGCATGGTGAAAGCAATTATTGTGGCCTGGGTGAGGCATGCTCCTCCCCCATGGGCCAGACCCTGAATTGTAGGCCAAGGATCTCAGACTTTCTCTGGAAGACAGAAATATTGACCTGGACTCCTGCTATCTTGCTTTGCCCTCAATTAGCTTCCAACCCACATTCTTCTAAGGCCCTCAAGAGAAAGGATTGTTCTAGTGAGATCCTTGGAAATGGTGAGGAACAGTGATGAGGAAAGGAGGGTGGCAGAGGCCAGCTAGGCTCAAGCCCCCCACCTTACCCTCCACCCTGAAGCAACCTTCCTCCCTTGGCAGGGGGAAGAGAGGGTTCTCCAAAAAGGCTTGTCTCTATAAGATAAGCACACAGGAACCAACAGGCAGAGCTGTAGGGGTAGAAGGGAGGGGAAACTGAGTCATATATTTGTAGCTACTGTCCCTTATATTCTAGGAATGGAAAAACCCTGGTTCCCTTCTGCCGGTGCCCCTCTGTTTACGCCCCTTCACAGGTGGAGATATAAGCCCATTTTAGAGGATTTTTAAAGTACCTTATTTCTTGTTTCTTTCTCTAAAATGACAGTACTCTATCACTTTTGTGGGGCTGCTGTGGTCTGCTTAACCAGCCCAGCCTGCACTGAATTGGGAGAAAGAATGCCATGTTTTACCATTTAATTAGGTTTTTTAAAAAATTTAACATTTTCAAGTGTGAAATGTAATATACAGATAGAAATGTGCATAAGATTTATACATGCAGATTCACAAATAGTTGTAAACTGAACACCCATGTAACCACTGTTCAGTTTGTAACCAGAACCCAAGTTCAGCTGCCTGCCACCACAAAAGCAAACTCATGGGACAAATGCTGGTGAAAAAGGAAAGATTTATTCAAGTTTCAGTCACCTGAGGCGATGGGGGACTCTTGTTCCAGAGTTCATTTCCACATCTCAGTGTGGGCAGAGGTGTTCATAAGGGGGGAGAGAGAAAACAGAACAAAGAATTCAAGGGGAGGGGGTTGAAAAGTTCTCTACGTGGAGGACAGCACAGTCCATCCCGATAAGGATGTTGAAACAGGTCAGGTGACGGTCTGGTGTGCGTCACCCTGGTCTCATCATCCTGGTTCTATGTCATCCTGGTTCTACAGCTGAAGGTCAGTTAATCTCCAGGATCTGGGATGACTGAAGGTCGGAGTCTATGTCTTCTGAAGTTAGTTCCTAGGTTCTTGTAAAAACATGCTGTTTATCTACAAGCTACATATTAGTCAGAGTCAGCACTGACAGAAACAACGTCAAAACTATGGTGGGGTGGGTTACAATTCCCTGCTGTTACAAGCTCAAGAAATAGGATATTAACAGTATCCAAAAGCCCCTAGCATTAATGATTTTTTTTATTTTAAAAAACAAAAGACAACATTTCTATCATAAAGAATGTCCCAGATTGTTGTCTAAACAGCTGGGAATGTACCTAGGTTTGGTACATTTCTCACCCGTGTTTAACTGTCCTAGTTACTGAATCTAAACAAGGCTTTTAGCCCAAGCTTGAATAAAAATGCTTCTTTCCAACTTATTCTGGAATTTTTCTTAGTCAAGGCCCCCTTTCATTCTATCAACAGACTTTAATCATTTTTATTATGAACATTTCAAATATACGAAGCATAGAGTAGTAGCACGAACACACCCACCACCACCGTGATTGGACAAGAAGTAAGATTCTACCATATTTGTTCCATCGATTTCATTTTTCCTTTTGTTGCAATATTTCCAAGCAAACCTCAGTCACCATATTGCACTCCTATACACTTCAATATGTATTTCTAAAAAAGGACATAATTTAATAAAATCACTACACCATTACAGTTAAACATAGTAATGTCTAATAATGTCCTTGGTAATGTCTAATAATAAGCAAGTCCACAATTACCCAATTGTCTTCATAATCAAATGTCTTTTGTCTGTTAAGGGTCCCTTAATCTAGAGCAGGTCCTCTCTTCCCACTTTTTGTGTCATGCCCTTGACTTGTTGCAGTGGTGCCTTAGAAGAACTCATCTTCTGAATTTATCTGTTTGCTCCCTTGTGATGTCATTTAACATGTTCTTTACTCGCCCATCTTTCCTGGAGATGGAAGTTAGCACTGAGGACTCTTTTGTCTTCAGGTTATTTGTTTATTTATTTATTTATTTATTTATTTATTTATTTATTTAGTAAGAACACTTCATAGGTGGTGCTGTGAGGTTCCTATTTCATCACACCAGGAAGAATATAATATCTCGTGGTCCTGCTTTTAATGATGTTAAGATTCATCAGTGGGCTATGGCAGTCATCTGATCCCTTCATGGGAAATTTCCCCATCAGCTTATCATCTACCCAATGATTTCATTTACTGAAGATTATAGCCTGGATCGATTATTATATTTTTTAATATATCTTTATTGATTTCAGAGAGAGGAAGGGAGAGGGAGAGGAAGAGATAGAAACATCAATGATGAGAGAGTCAGTGACCAGCTGCCTCCTGCACGCCCCCGACTGGGGATCGAGCCCGCAACCCGGGCCATGTGCCCTGACCGGGAATCGAACCCTAATCGCCTGGATCCTAAGTTGATGCTCAACCGCCAAGCCACGTCCAGCTGGGCCTGAATCGGTTATTTTACTAGGACTTGCAAATCGATAATTTTTCTAAAATTATATCACTTTCCTACATTTAGTAACCAACATTCTTGTATACGTAAAAACTTTCCTTCATCAATTCTGGTTACCCAAAACACAGTTCATACAGGAAAGACAAGAGAAAGATGCACTGCTGTCACCACAAATGCCAGTATTAGAGGATGAAATTGATGCCTATGGGTCCAATGGTTCAAATGAGGTTCTTGTTTAGACTCTTTTTTGCTTCTTCTTGTTCTTAGTGTCCTTATGAACTCATTGTTCTTGTTTTTAAAATATATTTAGTGTGTTTTGACCCATTGCAATCATTATTCTGTTTGATGTTGAAATTATCCTTCATTTAGCCAGTGAGAGCCCCTTCAAGTTTGCTCCTGTGCCTTTTTGACATGGCACTAGGGGTCTTTGTAAGTTTTCTTGGTTTCTAATATGAAGAGATGTCCCAGGCCCATAATAAACATTTCCTGCTCCAGAGCTGGAATCAGCCATTTCTCCAAAGAGTTCTGGTTCTTTTGAGTTGGGATGTATTTGAACAAGATGAGGGTGTTAGGTGTGCACATTGATACTGGGTGTCACTGCTTCTAGCTGTGACTTTCAATGAACAGAGCAAGAAAATTTTTTCTTTGAGCAAAACAAAAAAGTCATTGGATCATATTAATATTTCCAGTTCAAAATTAATATTCCAAGGTATTTATGCAATTTTTAAATTTTATACTTCAGCCCGGCCGGGCATGGCTCAGCGGTTGAGCCTTGACCTAGGATCCAGGAGATCGCGGTTCGATTCCCGATCAGGGCACATGCCCGGGTTGTGGAACGCGCAGGAGGCAGCTGATCAACAACTCTCTCATCACTGATGTTTCTATCTCTCTCTCCCTCTCACTTCCTCTCTCTGAAATTAACAAAGATATATTTTTTTAAAAAAACAATAAATTTCATACTTCAAAAATGGCACTTTTTATAGTGAAAATCTTGGTTCCTGACAACATTCTTATTATGGCTTCTCTGCATTAAAGTAACAAAATCAATATTTCTACCAACAATTAGACTCCTGAAAGAAGTCTAAGATTTCTTAGTAGCTCTACTTGTCCTTGGAATATAGTTTACCAAGGATATGCATTCAAAACACTGTGTTCTAAGGCTGCTGGAAATATTATCTTTGGATGCTATGTCATGAATGTGATAAAGTGAGATTTATTTATTCTAGTTTGTTTTTAATTTTTAGGTATTGGTTTTTAAATACTTAACCAAAATTTAATTTTTGAATATGTAAAACATTTTTACGTTTCCAATAGATAGCCTAAACTATATAATATAACTTCTATCCTGTCCCTACACCTTGTTACACACCCCCTCTCTCAGGTCACTATTTTTTATTAGTTTTTTGTTTATCCTTCCAGTGTTTTGTTTTGCAAATATAAGTATCTACCTATATGCTTACATATGTATATCTACATATACTTTTACATAATACTTGTGCTTTTCATTAACTTTGTTTCCTACTCAAAGTTAGTGGACTGGATACACTGTTTTACACTGTCTGTACATCCACTGAGTACTTATTATGTTCCCAGCACTGTGCTCAGGTACTCAGGCAAGAGCAATTCCACTTATCACCATGTTCTAGTGTGTTTTTCGGTATTACAGTTAATTAGGGCTGCTGCTCTTATCTCTGTCTCTCAGGAGACAGTGCTCCTGGGTATAGCTTCAGTGCAACTTATTTATCTCCCACTATCTTGCAGTGAGCACTGACAGTGACAAACACTTGTCCCTCAGCACGTCAAAAGAATGAACATATTTCTAATTACATAAGTAATGCATGGAAGCACGCACGTTGTGAGGCGCTTGAAAAACACAGAAAAGCGTGGAATAACAAGCCATGGTTTGCCCTCTCGCCCAACCCCACTGCACTTGACTGAAGCAATTATTTCTTTGGTGGTTGCCAAATGGTGATTTTCTAATTCCATTATTCCGTCTACATTTATTCCTTCATCTACAATAAAGAAGAGCTTTCTCTTCTCATTTATCCATTCATTCATTCATTCATTCATTCATTCATTCATTCATATATTTAGTTTTGTCATGTGGATTTGTGGATTCTTTATTTTTTTTAAATATATCTTTATTGATTTAGAGAGAGGAAAGGAGGGGGAGAGAGAGAGAGATAGAAACATCAATGATGAGTCATTGATCAAGCCCGCAGCCCGGGCATGTGCCCTGACCAGGAATCAAACCCCGATAGCCTGGATCCTAGGTAGACGCTCAACCGCTGAGCCATACCCAGCCGGGCTGGATTCTTACTTTATTTAATGGGTTATTTAATGGGAATTGCTACATTCATTACTTATTTTGATTCCCAAATTGTCCCAGAAGTTGACAAGGGGGTTCTTTTCAAGCTCACTTTTGTGTCCTTTTAATATGCTCACCGTTCTTTGAACACTTCCTTACTTTCTGGAATGGTGTTCCAGGTTCATCTTGTACTTTTCCTGCCCCAGCTCTGGAACCAATAATTTCTCCAAGAATCCAGCCTTGGCCCCTTTTGGTAGAGATACCAAAATATGGGCAGCCAGGGGGTCATTGCTTCTAGGCCATCTCAGTGGACAGAGTTTACATATATTTCTACCCACACATATCCACATATTATCATATTTGTCTATCTATCTATCTATCTATCTATCTATCTATCTATCTATCTATCTATCTATCTATCATCTATCTATCTATCTATCATCTATCTATCTATCTATCATCTCTGTATCATCTTAAAAATGAGTTCATATTGGTACTCCAATTCCAATCTCAAACCACAAGTTTCATTCTAGCCTTTCCCTATTTCCCTTCTCTGACAGTGAGAAACCAAGTTCTCATTATCTACAATATATTTACTTATTTGTTCAGTCCTAAGATATGCATTCAGTAGTTTCAGAACTGCTAACCCATACCACTGTGAAAAATAAAGGTATATCAGTTAATTAGGGCTGCTGGGTTTAACATTTGTTCACAGTTCTTTCTGTTTTTCCCTTCAGTGTAATGCTATTCATTTGAAATAGGCTCATTTATTTCTGTTTGTATTCTATTTTGTTCTTCCCTTTGTTGATTAATTGATTACATGAAACATTAACATGATTTTAAAAGTCAAAACTATATAAAAAATTATACCCAGAGAAGTGTAATTTGCCCACCCCAGGTACCTCATTCCCAAGCTCTAAACATTTGCACCCCACCCCCTGTAGGTAATATATCCCACTTGTTTGTAGTTTACCCTTACTGTGTTTCTTTTTACACAAACATATATATTTTTTATTTCTACTTCATTCTTACACAAAAGATAACATACTGTAGATACTCTAGTGCACTTTGCTTTTGCATTATTTTCTTTACAAATATGTCCTGAAAAATGTGTGTACTTATAAAAACACTTTAATGGTAAAATAGAATATACATACTTGAAAGTACATAAAACATATATTCACTTTTTAAGTATAATTATAATGTTTGTTTTTTTAAAACTTTTTTATTGAATTTATTGTGATGGCATTGGTTGATAAAATTACATAGGTTTCAGGTGTACAATTTTATAATACCTCATCTATATATTGTATTGTGCGTTCACCACCCCAAGTCAAGAGGAGAAATTATAATTTAAACACCTGTATAACTACCACAAAGGTTAAGAAATAGAACATTAGCCCAGCCGGGCGTGGCTCAGCGGTTGAGCATCGACCTAGGATCCAGGCGATAGGGGTTCGATTCCCGGTCAGGGCACATGCCCGGGTTGCGGGCTCGATCAATGACTTTCTCATCATTGAAGTTTGTAGCTCTCTCTCTCCATCTCCTTTCCTCTCTCCGAAATCAATAAAGATATATTAAAAAAAAAAGAAATAGAACATTATTAGCACCCAAGAAGACCTGTGGTTGACTTTTCCTAATCATAGCTCCCACTCTCTCATCTTGAATTTTATGGTATTTACAGGCATACCTTATTTTATCTAGCTTCCCTTTGTTGTGCTTTGCAGATTTTTTACAAATTGAAGGTAAGAGCCTCAGGTGATGGTTAGCGTTTTTTAGCAATAAAGTATTTTAAAACTAAGGTATGTACATTGTCTTTTTAAATATAATGCTTTTGCACACTTAATAGGCCACAGTATAATGTAACCATAACTTGTATGCACTGGAAAATCAGAAGTATGTGTGCCTTTATTACCATATTGGCTTTATTGCGGTGATCTGGAACCGAACCCACACTATCTCCGAGGTATGCCTGTACTTCCTTGCTTTTCTTCAATGGTTACCCAGCTTAGTTTAGTTTTTCCTTTATTCAAGTACAGCACACATAAAAGCTCACAAAAATTATGGCTGGCTTGACGAGTTTGCACAAACCGAACATAGCCAAATCAAGAAACAGATCATGACCAACATCCCAGATGTCCCACCTGTGCCCCATCCCAGTGACTCTCCACCTCAGGGTAGCCACTGTTCTGACTTCTAAGAGCAGGGCTTAGTCTTGCACTTTATATAAATGGGAAACTAATAGAGGGTATGCTTCTTTTACTTCATTATGTTTGTGAGATTTATCCACTCTGTTGACTGAATTTTCATTGCTGAGTAGCATCCCATTGTGTGAATAGACCACAATTTAAAAATCTGCCTCACTGGCATTGTTGGGAGCTTGAGTTGTTTGCACATAGCTTGTAAAAAAGGGAAAAATTACCTGAAGATGGAAGCCCTGCAGTTAGATAGGTGAAGCGCAGAGCTGCAGAGGGAGTTCTCCACGAGAGTTCTCTGTGTGGAGATACTTGAGGTAAGTCTTGAAGGGTGAGAAGACAGGCTCTCCCTAGGGAGATGGGAGAGGGAGGGAGGGGGAGAGAGAAGGAGGGAGGGAGAGAGAGCGCACACCTGGTGAGGATCGGGGAACTGCGAGCATTTGGGGAAGGCTAGGTCAGAGGGCGCTGCATTTAGAGGTGGAGGGGAGGACTGAGGTTGCAGAGAACTTAGTAAAGCAAAGGACATGTCACAAAAGTCCCAAGGTGCTGGGTTAAGAAGATGGTACTTTATCCCTTTACTTCCTCCCCCTCCCCTCCTGCTCCTCCTACATTTTCTTATTTATTTATTTATTTATTTATTTTAGCACGGGCATCACGTGGCCTAATTTGCCGTTTAAAAGATCCTTCCAGCCGCGAGCAGGGAAGAAGGATTGGAGGTGTAAGCGCGGGAGGCACGGAGGCCTGCGAGAAAGTCACAGCAACATTCAGGGGCGACGCGCATCGGTGGGTAGGAGTGGCAGTCCTGGAGTCGGCGTTCCAAATTTTCTCCAGCCCAGTTCTCCATCCTGATCTCCAGACTCTCGTATCCAACTTTCTACTCAACATCCCCACTCGAAAGTCTAATAGGCATCCTCAAACTCCAGCCAACCAAAACCGAACTCCTGCCTGACCTTTCCCCTAAAGTCAGCCGCCCCCGCCCCCCGCCGTCTTCCGCTTATTTGGGTGGCAAGTCCACCCTTCCGGTTGCGCAGGCTACACTCTTAGAGGTGCTTCTCTGCTCTCTCTTTCACACTCAGGTCCACTCCATCCTGAAGTCTACTAATTTTCGTTTGCATTTCCTAGAATCCACACAAATGGAGTCATACAATCTGCTTTGTTTTCTTTTTCTTTGGTCTGGTTTCTTCCACTCAGCATACAGTAATTAGGTTGAGATTCATTTTTGCCCTTGCATGTGCCAATAGTCCATCCAGTCAGTGCTGAGTAGTATTCCATTGTATGTATATACCACTAATTCTTTTTTTTTTTTAATTTTATTTTTGTTTAAAGTATTACAGATGTCCCTTTTTCTCCCCAATGACCCATTCCACCCCGCCCCACCCCCCTCCCCAGGCCCTCTCCCCACCATTGTCCATGTCCTTGGGTTGTGCATATCTGCATATAAATTCTTTGGTTACTCTCTCCCCCTCCACCCACCCGCCCTCCTCTATCCCTCTGACATTCGTCAGTCTCATCTATGCTTCCATGTCATTGAATCTATTCTGTTCATCAGTTTATTCAGTTCTTTAGATTCCAGGTATAAACGAGATCATGTGATATTTGTCTTTCGCTGCCTGGCTTATTTCACTTAGTATAATACTCTCCAGGTCCATCCATACTGTCCCAAAGGGTACGAGATTCTTCTTCTTTACAGCTGCATAGTATTCAGTGGTATAAATGTCCCACAGCTTTTTTACCCATACCACTAATTCTTTAACCATTCATGTGTTGATGGACATGTGGGCTATTTACAGTTTTTTCTACTATAAATAAAGCTGCTATGGATATTTGTGCACACATCTTAGTATAGACATGTGCTTTCATTTCACTTCGGTAAATACATAGGAATGGGAAGGCTGGATTATATAGTAGGTATATATTTAACTTAGTAAGTACTTCTAAACTGTTCTCCAATGTGGTCCTACCATTTCATTCCCACCAGCAGTGTATGAGAATTCCAGGTCCTTCACATCCTTGCCAAAACTTGATATGGACAGTCTTTTAAATTTCAGCCATTTTAATAAGTATGTAATAGTACCTAATCATGCTTTAAATTTACATTTCTTTAATGACTGGTGATATTGAGCATTTTTAATGTTCTTATTTGTCATCTGTATATTTTTTTCAGTGAAATGTTTATTCAGGTCTTTTGCCCATTAAAAAAAATGGGTTATTTGATTTCTTATTATTGAGTGTTCAGAATTCTTTACATATTCTCAATACAAGTCTTTTATTAGATATGTGCTTTGCAAATCTTTTTCTCCTAGTCCGTGGCTTGTTTTCTTTTCATTACAGTCTGTTTTTGAAGAAAGAAGATTTCTAATTATGATAAAGTCCAAGTTATCAATGCTTCTTTTATACCCATGCTTTTGGAGTGCTAGTTAGAAAAAATTTGCCAAACCAAAAGTGGCTAAGATTACCTTCTGTGTTGTCTTTAATAAATTTGTGAAGTATTTGGTTTTACATTCAGCTCTATGATTTATCTTGCATTAATTTTTGTATACATTGTGAGATAACTGTCAAAGTTAAATTTTTAAAAATGTAGCTATCCAATTTATTAAAAATATTATTCTTTCCCTCATTGAATTGCATTTATAACTTTGTCAAACCATACATGGACAGGCCTATTTCTTTTTTTGAATTATATAATGTTTTAATATATATTTTTATTTTTCAATTATAGTTGACATTCAATATTATAATAGTTTCAGGTGTACAGCATACTGGTTAGATATTCATAAAAGTTACTAAGTGACCTTCCAGTAAGTCTAGTACCCACATGACACCATACATAGTTATTACATTATTGACTATATTCCTTATGCCATACTTTACATCCTTGTGACTATTTTGTAATGACCAACCAACTTATACTTCTTAATCCCTTCACCTTTTTTCACCCAGACCCCCAATCACACTCCCACCTGGCAACCATCAGTTTGTTTTCTGTATCTATGTGTTTGTTTCTGTTTGGTTTGCTTATTTCGTTTTTCAGATTCCACATATAAGTGAAATCATATGGTATTTGTCTTTCTCTGTTGGACTTATTTCACTTAGCATAATACCTTCTAGATCCATCCATGCTGTCACAAATGGTAAGATTTTGTTCTTTGTTATGGCTGAATAATATTTTATTGTATATATGCACCACATCTTCTTTATTTAATCTTCTATTGATGAACACTTAGATTGCTTTCATATCTTGGCTATTGTAAGTAATGCTGCAATGAACATAAGGGTGCATATATTCTTTCAATTAGTGTTTTGGGTTTCTTCAGATATATTCCTGGAAATGGAATCTCTGGGTTACAAGGCAGTTTAATTTTTAATTTTTTGAGGAACCTCCATACTGTTTTCCACAGTGGCAGCACCAATCTGCATTTCCAACAACAGTGCATTAAGGTTCCCTTTCCTCCACATCCTCACCAATACTTGTTGTTTGTTGATTTATTAACGGTAGCCATTCTGACAGGTGTAAGGTGATACCTCATTGTGGTTTAAAATTGCATTTGTCTAATGATTAGTGATGGTGAGCATTTTTTCATATATCTGTTGGTCATCTGTATGTCCTCTTTGGAGAAGTGTCTATTCAGGTCCTCTGTGTATAGGCCTATTTTTTTTTATTCTTTTTCGCTGATCTTTACACCAACAAGGCATTGTCTGATCACTATAGCTTGAAATCAGGTAGCGTAAGTCCTCTACATTTGTTCTCTTAAAAAATAGTTTTATTCTTCTAGGTCTTTTGCATTTCCATATAAATTTTAGAATTGGCTTGTCAATTTACGCATCTTAGCAATATTGAGTTTTCCAGTCTGAGGACATAGGATATATCTCCATTTCTTTAGATTTTCTTTATTTTCTCCCAGTTCTGTTTTGTAATTTTCAGTATACAAGCTTTGCACATCTTTTGTCAAATTTATCCCTACATATTTTGAATGTTGTGATACTATTACAAATGGTATTTTTACTTCAAATTCTAATTATTAGTTGCTAGTATATAGAAATGCAGTTGATTTTTAATATAGACTTTTATTTTGCAACTTTGTTAAACTTATTTGGTAGGGGTTTTTTTGTAGATTTCTTAGGATTTTCTATAGAAAATAAAGTTATATGTGAAAAGGACAGCTTTAATTCTTTCTTTACAATCTGGATACTTTTTATTTGTTTTTCTTACCACAGTTCAAGGGTTAGAACCTCCAGCACATTTTTGAACAGAAGTGAGGTCAGACATTCTTACTTTTTGGCTAATCTTAAAGAGAAAGCATTCAGTCTTTCCTCCATAGAGTATGATACTAGCTGTGGGTTTTTCAAAGATGTTCAGTATCACTAATCATCAGGGAAATGCAAATCAAAACCACAATGATATATTACCTGACTCTTACTAAGATGGCTATTACTATATTAAAAAAGAAAGAAAGAAAAGAGGTTAACACACTCTAATGAGGATGTAGAGAAAGTGGAACCCTTGGACATTGTTGGTGGGTATGTAAACTAGTATAGCCACTATGAAAAACAATATGGAGGTTCCTCAGGAAATTAAAAATAAAACTACTATATGATTCAGCAATCTTACGTCTGGGTATATATCCAAAGGAAATGAAATCACTATCTTGAAGAGATGTCTGTACTCACATGTTCATTGCAGCCTTATTCACAATAGCCAAGGTATGGAAACAACCTAAGTGTCAATAGATGAATGAATAAAGGAAATGTGATGTACATGTACACACACACGCAATGAAATATTATTCAGCCTTAAAAAGGAAATCATGCCATTTGCGACAATGTGGATGAACTTGGAGGGCATTATGCGTGGTATCACTTATATGTGGAATCTAAAACCAAAGTTGAACTTATAGAAACAGAGAGTAGAATGGTGGTTGCCAGAGGGTGGGGTTGAGGTGCAGAAAATGGGAGAGGCTGGTAAAGGGTATCAACTTTCAGTTAGGAGGAGAATAAAGTCTAAGGATCTATAATTGAATTTGCTAAGAGAGTGGAATTTAAATATTCTCACAAAAAACAAGGTTAATATGTGAGGTGATGGATGTGATGGTGGGAACACTTTCACCATGTACATTTATGTCAAATCATAACATTGTGCACCTTAAATATACTACAATTTCATTTGTCTGTTATACCTCAATAAAGTTGAAAAATGTTTTTTATTCTTTTTTTAATTAACATAAAGTATATATCTACAATTTATCACAATATATTTTTAAGTAATATTATACTACTTTGAATGGAACATAAGAATTTTCAATTGTACAATTCTATTTTACTTTTGCCAGCCTTTTTGCTTTTGTTGGCATACATTTTACTTTTATTTCTGTTATAAACCTCACAATATGGAATTATTTTAGCTTTAAAACACTGTCAATTTTTAAAGAAGGAAATCTTACCCTTTGGGACAGTATGGATGGACATGGAGAATATTATACTAAGTAAAATAAGCCAGTCAGAGAAAGAAAAGTATCACATGATCTCACTCATATGTGGAATCTAATGAACAAAATAAACTAACAAAATAGAAACAGATTCATACATACAGAGAAGAGACTTACAGCTGCCAGAGGAGAAAGGGAAGCGAGCTGGGTGACAAAGGTAAAGGGATTAAGCAAAAAAACAACAACAAGCAACTCAAAGACACAAACAATAGTATGGTGATTACCAGAGGGAAAAGGGGGTGGAGGGAGGTAGAAGCGGGTAAAGGAGGTAAAATGGTGATGGAAGGAGACTTGACTTGGGGAGATGAACACACAATACAATATACGCATGATGTATTAAACAATTGTACACATGAAACGTATATAATTTGATTAACCAATATCACCCCAATACATTCAATAAAAAATAAGAAATGAAGTGATTTATATTTACACATGTTTATCATTTTTGGTGCTTTTTCTTTGTGCAAGTTCTAATTTCCATCTGATACCATTTTCATTCTATCTGAAGGACTTTTAGAACCATTTTTTATCATGCAGGTTTGCTCATGAATTCTTTGAACTTTTGTATTTATAAAACTTCATTATTGATTCCAAGATGGTGGCGGATTGAATGGAAGCTACACTGACACTCTCCAGGACCAAACTGGAATTACAATTAAAATATAGAAAAACCATCATGAATAATCAACTGAAGATGAGCTGGAGAGCACCCTCATAATCAAAGACTTAAACTGGAGACCACATAGAGACTGATAGGAAGTACGGAGGCGCAAGAGGGCTGGCTGGGCTCCCACAGGCAGCAGCTAAAAGTCCAGAGGGAGATCTCAGCTGTGGGGGTTCCCACTGAGGACTCTGGGGCCTAAACCCCAGGGTCGGCTTCCCAGCCAAGAGCACCAGAACTGAGAAAGGTGCCCACATAACATCTAGCTGTGAAAAGCAGCCAGGTTTTTGTCTGCCAGGGAGAGACAGCTGGAAATGCTAGCACCTTCTTAAAGTTCCAACACATAAAGTTTCATGTGCAGCCACTCACCTTGGGCTCTGGCAGAGGGAGGGCAAAGTAGACTAGAGCTCTGTGAAGAAAATCCAGGAATGCTGGCTCTGAGGATAGAGCTCAGAGAGCAGCCATCTGGATTGCTGTGCTGAGCCATTTCCCCTTATGGCAGAGGACATCTTTCTCAGGTAGACATTTACTATCCAAGCAGCTTTTGCTTGGGGAGAAAGCATTTTCCCCACACACTGAAAACCTCTCACCCCACCCTGTGGAGTTTCTATAGCCTGAGTCTCATTAAGAGACTGAATAGCAATCAGCCTATGGGTGCTTTGAGTCTTTGCCTGATTACTTATGGACCCAGGGCTTGTAAAAGCAGACCTCAGTGCCCAGCTGGGTCCTTTCCAAATGCACCCAGACCCAGCAGAGGGAACCACAAGGTGTGGATGGTGGAAAGCTTTAAACAGGGTACTCAAGGCCAGTCACAAATAGCATCTGAGATTGGATTGGCACCAGAGACCATCCAAAAGACTGGAAGTCTTAGCAGATCTACCTAATGCCTAGAAACAAACCCAAACAAGAAGCCAAAATGGGTAGACAAAAAACAAGCCCCAAATGAAAAACAAAATAATTCTCCAGAAGAGCTAAATGAAACGGAGATAAGCAATCTATCAGATATAGAGTTCAGAATACTGCTCATAAGGATACTCAACAGCATGAGAAAAGAAATGGAAACTATGAAGGAAATTAAGAATGACATAGTAGAAATTGAAAAGCATTGGAAAGAATAAACAGCAGATTAGGGGAAGCTGAGGATCAGATAAGCCAATTAGAAGACAGGGTAGAAGAAATCAATCAGAGAATGAAAAGAAAAAATAATTAAAAACAGGACAACAGTTTAAGCAAGTTGTGGAACAACATGAAAAGTAACAATATTCACATCATAGGAGTGTCAGAGAAGATGTATAAAGTAAGAAAGGGTTAGAGAACCTGTTTAAAGAAGTAATGTAAGAAATCTTCCCTAACCCAGTGAAGGAAAAAGTCACACAAGTTCAGGAGGCACAGAGAGTCCCAAGCAAGAAGAACTCAAAGAGACCCACACTCAGACACATCATAATTAAAATGTCAGAAATTCAAGACAAAGAGAGAATCTTAAGGACAGAAAGAGAAAAGCAATCTGTTACCTACAAAACACCTCCCATAAGGCTGTCAGCTGATTTCTCATCAGAAACTCTACAGGCCAGAAGGGAAAGGCATGAAGTATTCAAGGTAATACAAAACAAGGACCTGACACCAAGACTACTCTATCCAGCAAGGCTACATACAAAATAGATGGTGAAATAAAGAGCTTCCCAGAAAAAGAAAAAAAAAATGGCTAAAGGAGTTTATCACCACCAAACCAGCATTGCAGGAAATGTTAAAGGGACTGCTGTAAAAAGAAGTTGAAATAGAGGGAATGAGAAACATAGGCATAAAGAAATACAATGGCAAGAGATAAGTACCTATTAAATGCTCCAATCAAAACATAGAGTGGCTGAATGGATAAGAAAACATGATCCAGTTATATGCTGCCTACAAGAGTCCCACCTCAGAACAAAAGACTTACACAGGCTGGGGAAAAAAACTTCTGAAGGACTTTAAAGGAGAGATCAACAGCAATACAGTCATAGTAGGGGACTTTAAAATTTCACTAACTTTACTAAATAGATCTTCCAGACAAAAAAATCAAAATAGAAACAGTGACTCTAAATGACACACTAGATTCAGATGGATTCAATTGACATTTACAGAACATTTCACCCCAAAGCTGCAGAATATACATTCTCCTCAAGTGCACGTGGGACATTCTCAAAGATAGTCCACATGTTACAACACAAAACAAGTGTCTACAAGTTTAAAAAGATTGAAATCATATCAAGCATCTTCTCAGACATTTACACCATGGAATGCTACGCAGCTGTAAAACAGAAGGATCCCTTATCCTTTGAGACAGCCTTGTGGGACCTGGAGAGTATTATGCCAGGCAAAATAAGCTAGTCAGAGAAAGACAAATATCGCATGATCTGACTCATATGTGGAATCTAATGAACAAAATAAACTGATGAACAAAATAGATCCAGAGACATAGAGGCATGGAATAGACTGACGAATCTCAGTGGGTGGACAGATGGGGAGAGATTAACCTAAGAACTTATATGCATATGTGCATAACCCATGAACATAGACAATAGTGTGGTGAAGGCCTGGAGTGGGGGGTGCAAAGTGAAGGGGGAAAAGGGGGACATCTGTAATACTTTCAACAAATTTTTAAAACTTCATTATTTTGTCTTTATCATTGAAAATTATTTAATCTCAGTTTTCAAATTTTTTACAATTCTTTTCTTTCACTATATTAATGATGTTGCTTCACTGTTTTCTAGTTTCCATTGTTTCTGTTGCATTTTATCTTTGTTTCACCTTACGTAATGAGTCTCCTCCCTGCCCCTTTAGCTGCTTTGAAGTTTTTCTGTTTTTCACATCTTTTAAACATTTGAGTTATAATGTGCCTTGGTTTAGTTTTCTTTATGTTTCTTGTGCTTGGGATCATGGAGTTACTTGCATGTGGGTGTATGGTTTGCATTAAATTTGGAAAATTTTTCAGCTGTTATTCCTGTAAATATTTTTAAAATAATTTATTGATTTTTAGAGAGAAAGGAGAAGAGAGGGAGAGAGAAACTTCCATGTGACAGAGAAACATCAATCGGCTGCTTCCTGCACGCCCCCTACTGGAGATTGAGCGAACAACCTTTTGGTGCAGAGGATGAAGACCAAACAACTGAGCCCGTAAATACTTTTTGTGTCCACATCCAACTTCAAAAATATGTGCATTAGGCTACTTGAAGTTATTCAACAGCCCACTGTTGCTCCATTCATTTTTAACAAAGCCTTTTAAAATGTTGCCAGCTTCATTTTGTATGCTTTTTAAAAATCTCATTATGTCTTCAATAAACTTTTCTTCTGAAATGTCTAAATATGCTCTTCATCAACCAATGTACTTTTTATCTCAGATCATTTATTTTCATATCTGGAAGTTCAATTTGGGTCTTTTAAAAATAACCTCAAGTCTCCTTATAACATGCTCACTTTTTCCTCTATTTTCTTCAACACATAGAAAACATTTACAAAGGGTATTTTAATGTCCTTGTCAGTTAATATTATCACTTGTGTTCTTTTCAGTAAGCTGTGGGTCTTTCTTCTATTGATTGATTTTCTCTTCATTTTTGGTTGCATTTTCTGTTTCTGTGCATGGCTAATAATTTTTTATTGGATGCCAAACATTGTGAATTTTACCTTGTTTGGGTTCCAGATTTTATAATAACAATAGTAATGATTCCTTTAAGTGACTTTGAGAGTCACAATAGGATGCAGTAACTTGGAAACAGTTTCATCCTTTTGAAGATTGCTCTCAAGCATTATTAAATGGGATCAGAACAGTCTTTAGTCTAGGGTGAAAGTTCCTGACTACTGAGGTAATAACTAGCTGAGAACACTACACCTACCCTGCTTATTTTAAGGTTTTCTTACCTCCAACAGGTGAGAAAGATGAAGTATTGCCATCCCTCTGTGAACCCTGGGGTTGTTCCATGCACTCCTTTTCATGTTTTTTCCCAACCTTGGATATTTGGATAGTTTCCTCACACATGGGCACTGACCAAAAATCAGCTGGAGTCTCCATGGGAACCCTCTGCAGATTTCCAGAATGCTCTCTGATGTTCTCTCCCCCTACCCCCTCTCAATTCTACCTCTCTTGGCCTTCCTGGATTCTCATCTGTTTCCTCAACTCTGGGACACCTCGGGCCACAGGCTTCTATTTGGACTCCCTCTCTCTGCGCTGATGCCTGGAAACCCTGTCTGGGAAGTAAGCTGTGGATATTGTAGTGCTCACCTCAGTTTTCTCCTCTCAGGTATCAACGTCCCACACTGCCTGTTGCACCAAGTCTGAACAGTCTCTTGTAGTTTTTAGTTATTTAAAGTGGGAGAATAAACTCTTCCAGACCTGGCCACTCCATCATGGCCAAAACCAATTTTTACTTTAGTCTTGAATTAGGTCTTGAATGAAGTGTTAAGAAGATTAACTATCTTTCTCACATGACATGTGTACGTGTCTCCTGTGATGAAGAGATTGGGAGAAACTCTCAAGGCTCTGTTGGTGTAAAAATGTAATAGCTGTTGTTATCGTCACAATTACGCTTTTATGAGGAGGAGAATCGTAGAGACATGGTGTATAAAGCACATGGTACCTGAACACCATTTAAAGAGCAACTGCTACTAGAGGCAGAGAGAATGTTGTTTTAGGTCAGGACACCTGGAGTCAGAAAGGTCAGCATTCACAGGTTTGCCATGGACTTGCAGGGGCGGGACCATGGGCAATTGCCTAACCCCTTGGTACCTCAGTCTCCTCGTCCACTGGTCTATTAACAGAATCAGGTAGTGAATGTGGGCTGCTGCAGCCACTCGAAGGGGCGAGTGCTAGGAATGAGGTTGCAAAGGGTCAGCTGAGTCCTGAGGCAGAGGGACCCTAGGACAAGGGGTCTCAGCATATCCCACCCAGCAATGCAGGGACAGACCCCCACCATGATCCTGCAGGAGGAAAAACCTACAGCATGGATTCTCCAGCCCATAGTACATGCACAGAGATGGCTCACTGAGCCTGACAGTGCTGCGAGCACTGAGCCTTTCCACTTCATATTGTGGGGCTCATGCTTGTTTCAGAGACGGTGCAGGTGGGCTCTTTGCTGGGCTCTGCCTGCCATTCTTATATCAGTGGCTGCCACTGTCACTGCTACAGCTGTGGAATAAGGCACAGCTGGGGGTTATGCACAGGAGTTCTGGGGACAGACAGACCTGGGCATGAGTCCTGGGACTTCCTCGCCTGGCTCTGGTGAACCTGAACAAGTTAGTTAGCTCGGGCACACTACATCGGCGGGAAATACTGACTAATAATAACCACCACCTCCCAAAGATGTTATGAGTATTAGAGGAGTTAACTGATGGTCAAAATAGAGCATCTCTGGAAACAATAATAACAGCCAAAACAACAAGAATAATACTGGCTAATGTTCCTCTCACATTTATTCTGTGCCAGTCCCTGGGAAAACTCTTACTGGGATCACCTCATTCACTCTTCATGACAATCTGTGAGGATTGGCACTGGTTCACAGTGGAGAAGACTGAGGCACAGAGAGAGAAAGGGAATGGCCCCCACTCACACAGCTGATGCGAAGAGGACACGCTGAGATTGTCACTCAGGACAACACCAAGCTCCTGGTCATGGCTGGGGGTGGACGTAGGGCATGGAGAGGTCCATCCCAGAGCAAGCTCTGCCTGGGAGGAAACGGAGGAGAAGGAATCAGAGTGGCCTGCTGTGGGCAGTGGGTACTGGGAAGACACTCCAAGTGCATGAGGCCGTCAGGAGACTGCTGGTGATGCCCACCAGACGGTGGGGATCAGAGTGTCAATGCAGGACCCCAAGAACACAGGAGAAAGAGGCAAAGATGGGTATCACAGAGAACATCCCCGGCTCGGAACAGGGGTCCTTCTGCAGCTCTGGATGTTAGCACCTGAATTCACTTGTTCGTTTGCTTGTTTGTTCCTTCCTTCCTTCATTATTTCAAAGGCATTTCCTGAACTCTCCTTCTCTTGTGACAGGGCTCCAGAAGGGTTCCAGAGAACCCTGCAACTGAGTGGAGGTTTCAAATCTAATCCCACTGCCAGAAACATTGTTCTGTGTGGCTTATACAGAGATAGACTGGACCACAGTTTAAGTCCTTTTAATTTGTTTGTATCACTAGATAAAAAACAAGAGATGACAAGAAGCCGGACTTCCAGCTCCTCTGGGAAAATCATAAACCCTGGCCTGACAGGAATCTCATTCCCGCACTGTTGGTGCCCGGCCATGGGGGGCACTGTGAGCACCCCCTCTGAGCCTGATGGGCAAGGAACAGGCACCCAGCCATTGTGCTGCTCCCCACCCTGAGATCAGCTGGGCCTTGCGGCACGCAAGTGTGAGGTCCCCGTGTCCTGACACCCTCCAGATGCCCTCACACGTGTAAATGCTCTGTGGCTCAGGTACTCTTTCAGTCACATGACTTTGCTTTATAAAGAGTTACACAAATAACATGTGGATGTGGGGCTGGCGAATAAGTTCCATCAGTACCTCAGCGCGGGCACTGCACAGGCCATGCCCCTCCTCCACTTTCTCTCCCTCCTGCACCTACCACTGGGCTGAGTTCTGGGGGGTTCCTTACTTCTTTCAAACGTATTCCTGTGTTTAACCCACATACTCCACCCAGACACCCACACACAGACACACACACCTGGCGCCACTACGAGCATCTCCCACTTGCTCTCCACCCCCCACCCCCACATTAACAACATGTCCTGATCAGTACACACAGTCCCTCCTCTGGTCCATGGCCAGGGGGCACTCTGGGGATCACAGGAGCCCATCGTTCACTTACCGCCCACGTGTTTGCTCCTGCCTTCCCTGCACAGGCAGCTCTGTGCGTGTGTGTGGTTATGATATAATGTTTTACGTGGAATTGCTGCGTCAAGCTTCAGTCAGTCACTAGTCACCCAGTGAGCACCTACTAAGTGCAGGCCTGGGAGAATGAGGAAACTGGAAGGACAAACGTGCCTGCCCTCTCAGCCCTGCACTGAAAGGCTTTCTCGCTTTGCTAGATGCTGCCACCCTGCTGTCCATCAGGGGTGCAGGGGAGGAAAAGCCTGCTGACTGGCGTCCTCACACCGTTCTTGGGGCAGGACCTCCATGGCAGTAGACTGGATGCTCAGACCTTCGCACCTTCCAGATCTTCAGGGTCTGGTGAAGGGGTTTTCATCTGGGTGAGCTGGGGAGCGAGGAGGGAGGCACGGACAGAGAAGGGCCGGTTCACTAGTAACCTGGTGGAGGGAGATGGAAATCAGTGAGTTGTGTGACCAGGAGGCAGATCCTGATTAGAAATGGAGAGTCTTGGGCCCCACCCTGGACCCACTGAATCAGAAACTCTGGCGGGGAGGTTAGGCAATGCCCTCCGTTGATTGTGAGGCACGTTCAAGATTCACGTGGCATTCGAACCACCAGAAGAACCCACAGAACAGAAGTGAGACACAGCCCTCCTGGGTATCACCTGCCAGGAGTGTGTGGGGGTGGTGTGTGAGGATGGAGCTGTCCCCCACCTGAGGTGCCACTGCAGGTGCAGAGGTGGAGCCACCACTATGGGAGGGACTGCAGGGGAGGGGGGTGGATTTTGTAACAATACAAAGGATGTGTATGAAGGGTCAGTAAAGTCCGCCCCACCCCAGGGTGATCAGCCCCGGCCATTGACAGAAGTGGGGATGACCCTGTCCTGCTGTCCCAGCCCCCATCCTGGTCTCTGGCGACACCCTTTTTCTAGCTTCCCAGGGGGCCGCTCCCATTCTATTGGGCCACCCTCATCTACTACAGATTTTAATAAAAGGGGAACCAGTGGCAGGACAATGGATTGGTTGTGGGACCAGGAAGGGTAGGAATCCAAGCTCCCTCTGGGCGGTCCCCCTCTGACCACAGCTGTGGCTCTTGCAGGGGATGGGTCAGATACCCAAAGCCAGGTCTCTGCACTTGCACAGGAGGGCACTGTGGTTGGTGCTCTGGCCGCCTCGCCCTGAGCACTGGGGGCCAGTGGCACCCAGCCTCCATCATATGATCAGCTGCCCAGTGGCAGGGCTTAGTGACATCACCACCTAGAAGTCAGCTGGCTCTTGGTGGGCAGGGCTCTGAGTTTTAGGGAATCCTGGATCTGATTTGCAGCATCCTAAGTACTCCTTAGGTTCCATCTCAATCCACACTAGGCCCCTTGGAAGAAAACGATGTCACCGATGAGGACACTTGGGCCCAGAGAAGGCAGGTAACTGGCTCAGGTAGCCCAGCTAAGGTGGGGCAGAGCCCGGCCAGCTAAGGCAGTGGAGGCACTCCTCATGTTCAGGCTCCACTGTCGCTCTGAGAGTCCCTTCCCTGTGCTCACAGACACAGCACTGCACTGTGTCATCCCCCTTCCTGGGACCCTCCTCTCAGAAACAGTCCCCTCCCCCCAGCCCTGGAGCAATCGCACTGGACTCCCACCCTGGGTCTAGAATTTCACCTAAGGCCCAGAGATTTTCATTCTGCTCTAACAGGGCCTTTATAAATGACACGTCCCTGTGTGGGCAGGAGGAGAATCTGTCCTGCACAATGTCCTGCGCTTCCAGGAAGCAGGGAGGGCCCCGAGGGCAGCCGCTGGGGCCAAGCTGGGTGCTGGGAGGGAGGCTGCAAAAGGGGATGAGTGGATATAACTGAGGCTCCTTGAAAAGAGCCAGGGGAAGGGAGTCAGAGGCCCCCGGGGGCGGAAGGCAAAGGCTGGTGGCTGGTGAGGGGATTGGGGAGGTTTGGGGAGAGAGGTGTGGCGGCTGCACCAGGAGGAGCTACAGGAAAGGACGGGATGTCCGGAGGGATTTAACGGGGTTGCCTCAGGCAGTGTAGAAGGAGAGCTCTTATCACTGGAGGATCCAGTACCACACAGCCTGTGCTGAGAAATGGCAGAGAAGACAGGGTGTGGGCCAACTCCTGTATATCTGAGCTTCACCCTCTCCCACGGGGCAGGATGCCAAACTGGCCATGACCAGAGGTGAGCAAGGTTGGTCAGGCCACGGCCCTTCCCAGGAATCAGGCATGAGAGGTCACCCTCAGAACCCCTCTGCCCCAGAGGCCCTCCTCAGCCCTCCTCACAAGGACATGGTGTTAACCGCAGACAGTGGGGACTGCAGCAACTCAGGCCTGTCACCCACAGGGTGGACAGAACGAAGGCTCACTGTCACTGTCTACACAGCAGCTCTGAGCTGTGGATTTGCTGCCCTGTGCCCCTGGGTGCAGCCTGTAGACCCTGTGGGCAGGCACGTGGCACCTGTCAGTGAAGGGGAGCTGAGCCCTCGCGTAGGGATTCTCTGAGCTGGTTGGGGTCTATGTCCTCAGCTGTGACATCCTTGAGCTGTTTGTGGCTGGTGTCTAGTGTGAAGGTCTCTGAGCCGTGTGTGGGTCTCTGTCTCAGATCGTGAGATCTCTGAACTATATGGAGAAGTATTTCTTTGTCTAGAGGGCTGGGGCTCTGAGCTGTTCCTGTACCTGCATCCCAGGATGTTGCTGGCAGAAAGGCAAGATGGACCTCACTTGCTCAGTGCTCTCACTAGGTTTGTGAATCCACCTTGGCTGGCATTTCTGCCACCCCTGCCCTGGTGCCAAAGAGATGAAAGCTGAGGATCTTCACCCTCAGGCAAGGCACATCCTTAGGCATGTGCAGCTCGAAGGAGCCCATGGTAAGAATACTATAAGATCACCACGTGCTGACATCACCCCCTCCTGTACTCAGCACTGTGAGAAACCTATGTCCACATGTTAACTCACGAAATCTGCCCGAATTCCTAAGAGGGGGTCACCGTTTGCAGATGAGGCCCTTGGGGCCCATTGAAGATGGGAAATCTCAGCTCCTGAGAGGGGAGGAATGGATGTAACCTGGGCTCCTTGGAGAAAGTGGGCAGGGGGGGCTCAGAGCAGCTGAGGCCAGGGGGCATGACTAGGAAGGGGAAAGGTTGAAGTCTGCCCAGGACCACAAGGACCCTGTAACTGACTCGCTGTCAGGTCTGTCCCTCTGTCTCGCTCACACACCATGCCTGGTACTTGATGTATGGAATGTGATCTGCACGTTACCTGTGGACGGGGTGGTGGGAGGCAGAGAGGGGAGACTCCACGGAGGTAGGGAAATGCCTCAGATTCATGAATTGGCACAGGTGCCACTGCAAATGTACAGTCCCCTGGCTCCAGTTCCCCCTTTAAAGCATTGTTGGCACTGGGATTAGCAAAAGGGCCATCAAAGGCTTGAGGAGATCTGGGGGACCCTGTGTACAGCATGAGCCTCCCCATGACTGGCACATGTCCTTGTCCAGATGGGCAGAGTGTCCTGATGTGTGTGAACACAGTGTGACCGAGGCCCAGGCCATGGGCAGCTGAGTCAGTCAATAGACACAGTCCCAGGGGAGGGGTGTCCTTTCCCCTGAAGAGGCAGCACAACAATCAGTAGCAGGGCTGCGGGCCCACAGGGGGTGCTAATTCCGTGGCAACACTGTCTTGCCATAAATAGTCTCTCTGTCCTGTCTAATGCTCTCTCTTTCTTTCTCTCCCTCTCCTCTGGGCCTGTTACTTTGTCTCTCCCACATACCAGCCTGGGTGTGACCTCACTCATGCCATGAGGGTCCTCACGCCACCTGTCCTGAGCGTACCATCCTTTTATGTGCGTCTTTGTGGGCAGGCAGCACAAACGATCCTGAGTGCACAGGACCGCCCAGGGGAGGCACGTGCAGGTGGAGAGGTGCTGGGGCTGGGGTTCATCCTTGGGGCACACCGGGAGCACCTCCTCATATATCAGGTGCCCTGCGCATCTGGCCTCTGAAAGAGGCATGGGTCTTCTCTGCTATAAAACCTCCCGGGGTCCACTCAGAGTCTGTCAAAGTCCTCACCGTGGCCCAGAAGGCCATAGGTATTACCTCTCTGACTTCACCTTTGACCTCTCTCTCCCTCGATCATGCTGTGCCGCCACACCGGCCTGCACACTGTTCCTCACACACGTGAGCCTTAGTTCCACTCCCGCACTTGGCCACTGGCTCCTCCCTCTGTCGGGGATGCTTTTCTCCCAGGTATTTATCTCCTCAAGGTTTTAGCTCAAATGTGACAATCTTAGAAAAACTTTCCTGACCACTCTTTCTAGAAATGCTCCCCTCCTATTTAATTTTAATGGCAGCAATTAACAACACCTGACAGATTGCTTACAATTTTCGTGCAGTACGATTCCAATAGAATGTAAGCTCCAGGAAGGTTTCTGTCCCTTCCCACACGGCTCTATTCCTAACTCCCATTAGAGTGCCTGATGTGATTGGGAGAGAATGAACATAAAGACGGAAAGTAAATTGCACCGCATGAGCATTGCTAAGAAAGTCCCTTACCATGGAGTCGGGGGCTCGTAGGGAAGTGGGATCTGTGCACATCCCGCGTCTCAGGCCCCAGAGCTGCTAGGAAGTTGCTAACCCAATGCTGAACTCAGCACAGGGCATAGCCATGCACATCCTGGAACAACTGCTGTGTGGACACTAATGGACTTTACCTCCTTCCTGTAGTTTTTGCCTCTCTTGTTTCCATACTGTAACTAACAAATCCCGCTAACATAGCCAGCATTGGTTCATTTGCATGAAAGAATTAGGCTTTGTGGGGTTTGCCTTTACAAACCCCGCTTTACTTTGTTCTTTTCAGAGTGCAGTATGGGTTGCTTCCTGGACCTACAGCTCCCGGTGGCAACTCTTTTTGTTCAAATAAATGCTTCCTGTCCTTTATTAAACCTGAACGAGAGAATGAATGAACAAATGCAAAGTTGTGGCAAGAGGCATAGCTAGACAGGCCGAGGCTTCTGCTAGGGAACACGTTCAGGAGTGACAAGATGGTGACAACGCCTCTGGTCCTATCTCACTAATGCAGTGTCCTTGGGAAATGGCCCTTTCCTAACAAATCCAAAGATCCTGCCCGCCCACACCAGGACTCTGACCCCAGGGAGGAGCTCAAGCCTTCCTGCCTCCTGAGGGGATTTTGCGAGCCCCTCCCCGCAAGACCTATTCTTCGTTACCCAGGGAGGCCCAAGCAAGCACTGTGCCCAGCACAGAGGGAACGCTTGTATTGCCCCTGCTATCATACTGGTCACTGCAGGGAGGTAAATTTCAGTGTAGGAAGACTTTTTCTGGAGTCCAAGACTGCAGCGAACTGTGAAGTTGTCTTTTTTTTTTAATCCTCACGAGAGGATATTTTTTCCTTTACTTTTCAGAGAGAGAGTAGAGAGTGGGGGTGGGGGAGAGAGAGACGTGGATTGGTTGTCTCCCCAAAGTGTGTTTCCGGACCAGGACTGGGGATGGAACCAGGCTGGAATCAAACCCTCAACCCTTCAGCCCGAGGGCCGCTGCTGTAACCACTGTGCCAAACCAGCGAGGGTACCTGTGAGGCTTTCATCTGACTTTGCCCCGCCACCCTTTGGCTGCCAGCCTAGAATGGTCCTTGGGCGTCCGCATGGACGAGCTGTTCCCGGTCCCCACCACCAGGAGGCGCCCGCGGGAACAGTTCCTTCCCGGGAGGTACCACTGAGGGGCTCAGAGGTAGGACTGTCCACTCCGGAAGCTACCTGGTCTGAGGCTGCGCCCCTCTTTTTCCACTTCTCTAGCTCCACCCTTGGGTTTCGACGTGGTCGCATCCAGCTGGGCCACCACTGGGTGAGAGATTGCTTCCCAGATGTGGAGGGTGGGGACAGGGACCGTGCCGGGTGGTGATTGGCCGCGGCCAGGTTGACTGACTAAGCCCTTCCAGGGCGCAGGCTGGCTCCGGCTGGACCCCTAGCCGGGGCCCCTTTCTTCGCCCACCCAGTTCCCAGGGGCCGTCTCTCCGGGGCGGCGACGACTGCGGACCCGGAGCTGAGGGTGAGGCGCGTGCGCGTGTTCGATGTGGCTTTTCAGAGTGTAGAGTTTTTCTCGGAGTTGACTGCTCCCCCCACTGACTGTCCCGACGGGGCTGACGACGCGGTCCCGGGCAGTGGCGAGGTTCGGCGCCGTCGCTGGCTCGTAGCCGGAGTCCGGGCCGGAAGCGCGGGGGACGCGGCGCTGTGTCCACGCGAGCTCTTAGCCCTGACTCGGTCCCCAGCCCGGCGGGGCGCGCTTAGCCCGGCACCGGCAGCCCTACCCATGCAGGCAGTTAAGGTCCAGCGAGGTCTCTGAGCGGGATTGGTGTCTGCCCAGGAAGTAAAGCGTGTCAGGCCTTTGGGGACATGTATCGCTGGGTGTGACATCACAGATGCTGCTTGGGTACGCGCGATCTCTCCGAGGCCTTGGGGGATTGTGAGTGAACGGGATATTTTATCTGAGTGGATGTTGTGCACCGTGGTCCAAGCGCCTCTTAGACTTTGTGTGCCTTTATCCCTGGGTGTGCATTTTCTGAGCTTTTGGGCATTTGTGTCCCTGGATGTGAGATCTCTGTGTGGGTGTTTGCACCTGCGGGTATGCAGTCTCTGACCAGTCTGTGATTCTGAGTCCCAAACTGATGGCCAGACTGGGTCCCAAACTGAACTGCTTGGAGGTGGGGGAGGTTTTATCTTAAGGTGTAAAGTATCTAAGCTGTTTGGAGGTCTGTGTCCAGGGTGTAGGTTCTCTGATCTGTCAGGGGACATTATCTTAAGGTTCCATGGTGTTTCTGAGTTACTTGAGCTGCTGTCTTTCTGTTTGTGCGGTGTCTGTATTAAGTTGGGGGGGTGTCTGTGTGCTTTGGGAGTCTGTGTCTAGGATGTGGGCTGGCAGCAATTTTCCTTCCTGGGATGAGGGCTTTGGTCTCTTGGGGAGGGGTTGTCACAGTGAGTATGGTCTCTGCTTTGTTTGGGAGGCTGTGACTCAAGTTGTGCACTCTCATGCAGAGATTTTTTCCAATGTGTTTTAGGTTGTGTTGAGTGAGCTATTTTAGTGTCTTTGGGTATGTGAGTGCCTGTCTCTGGTAATATCTTTTATCTTTTTGATTGTGAGGTCTCTGTCCAGGAACTGAGGGTTTTGGAACCTGGCAGGTACGATTCCAAAGCCTGGAGCACCAAGTCCTGGTTGTGTGTCCTTGGGCAAGTCACTTGTCTCCTCGAGCCTCGGTATGTATCATAATCAATAAAATGAGGCAAGTGCCCATACTGGAGCGTACAGTACATCTTAGCAATGTGTGTCAAGAGCCTGGGTTCCAGTCTTCCACAACGATTCTCTGAGCACCTGCATGTGTGTGAGCACTGATCTAGGAGTTGGGGTACAACAGAGAAAGAAATGGCAAAGTCTCTGATTTCATGGAGTTTGTCAGGAAATCTATAACATATGTGAGTGGCAAGTGCTATGGAGAAAGAAAAGTACAGGTCAGGGGAAAGAGTATTTTATTCAGGGTGCTCAGGGAAGGTCTCCCTGAAAAGGTGATTGAGCAGAGACCTGGAGGAAGTGAGAGAGAGGCCGCAGATGACCTGAGGGAAGAGCATGCCAGGCAGAAGGAACAGCAAGTGCAACAGTGCTGAGGGGGAAAGGCACTCGCAGTGCTCCCGGAGGTCGGGGGGCCCGTGATGCCGGTGAAGCCGTCATCACTGGGTTCGACACACAGCGCTCCTGAGAGGTGTCTGGCGTTGCCATCTCTATTTCTCCTCCAGCTCTGAGGGAGTTAGGGTCATGCTCATGTTCCAGACGAAGAACCTGAGGCTCCAAGAAGTGGCCTGAACTTGCTCTCCTGCTCACACCTGAAACTGCTAAAAGAGGGAGAAACGTTCGACTGTGTCATGAGGCGAGGGCTTGAGTGTCAGAGCTTCAGGAAGGACACCATCCCCACTGAATGTCAGCCAGCCAGCCTGCGTAGACGAGAGCACAGGAGTCACATAGACGAGAGTACAGGAACCATGCCCATGGTAACGTCTCTACTCTTGATGGAGGGGAGGATGTTAGCAAAGACAGCGAACCTGGAGCAGAGGGGAGAGGCAGGAAGGGGAAGCTGGAAAACAGTGAGAAACAACACAGGGGCTTCATATCGTTCCCCTGATTGGGCCCGATTCACTTTAATAACTGATTAATAAGACGTAGTCACCTTTCCCCCTTCCTTGCCCTTTGGTTTCCGTCCCTTCCCTTTTGCACCAGAGCAGTTCTGTCCTAAAGCGATCATGTCAGGTGTGGCAGAGCAAGGAAAGCAACTCTGGGGGTCAGAGCCCGGGCACAGGGAGGAGGGCACCCACACGTAGGGACAAGATGCAGTGGGTGACAGAGCCCCAGGCAGTAAGGAGGATGTCCCTTGGGTCGGGTGGCACAAGGCTGCCTGGCTCAGGGATGCAGCGCTGAGGGGGTTGTGAAGGTCAGGGCCGGGGGATTCTTCAGCACAGCAGCGAGGACGGCCTCTGTGTGGGGAAGGGCCGGCTTCTATCCACCAGGATTCATCGGCTCAGGAAGTGTATAAGGACACTGGCAGCCGTGCCCCTGGCTTCGGGAAGGGGACTTACCGATGTGGAAAGGAAGCACACCAGAACAGACTCGGAGCCGTTAGACTGGAATCGGAGGCCTCCATGGGAACTCGTGGTTTTCAATACACGCACACACGGTTGCGTGGATAGGGCAAAGGTATAGGTGCATATATTTACGTGTGCGGGTGGGTATGAGATTGTGTACCTCGTATGTTCTAATAGGTTTGGTCACAGCAACATTCCAGTAGCAACAGCACACCTAGCCCCCAGATCAGGCTTCGAAAGACGATGCTGCACGAAATGATTGGTTCCAGCCCTGCGGAGGGAAAGAGGAGAGAATCTGGCTCAGTGCGCGGTGTCGATAATAAGGGAAACTCCAAGGACTCATGGGAAGATGTCAGAGGGCACACAAAATAGCTTGAAGGGACCCACTTGACAGTCGGGACAATTTTATTTTTTCAGCTTTGAGGCATTATTGACATGTAACATATGTAAGTTTAAGGTGTACAACGGGATGATTTGATACACATTTACATTGTGAAATGGTGACCTCAATAAGGTTCGTTAAGATCTCCAGCCCCTCATAATTACCGTTGCGTGTGTGTGGTGATAACATGTGACATGTACTCCCTCAGCATCTTTCAGTATGTAATACGGTGTTGCTAATTGTGGTCCCCGTGCGGCCAGTCAGATCCCTACAACTTATTCATCGTGTAGCTGGAAGTTTGTAGCTGTGGTGAGCATTTCCCCCAGGCCCTGGCAACCACCATTCTAACCTCTATTTCGATGGGTTTGGATTTTTTAGTTTCCACACATGTGATGGCATACAGTAGTTGTCTTTCTCTGTCTGACTTATTTCACTTAGCATAAACCCTTCAAAGTCCATCCATAGCTGCAAAAGGCAAAAGGCAGCATTTTCTTTCTTATGGTTGGATAATACCATCGTTGATGCCCAGGATGGTTCTGTACGAGTTGGGGCTCTTGGCTCCTGGGACTGGGGTCGTTCCCTGTGAGAACAAGGCCTCTCCAGGCTGGGACACCAGGGGAAGGGTCCAGTCTGGGTTTTGAAGCTAGTGGAGAAAGCTGTCTGGTTTGGGACAGCAGCTGACATCAGGAAAAGACAGCTGAAAGGAGAGGGAGAGGCGATGTCCTCGGGTCAGGCGAAGGCGTCTGCTAGGTGAAGGGAAGACATTTGCCCTAGTTGCAGATGCTCTAGGCTCGCGTGGAATGGACTTGGGTGCCAGAAAGGACCAAAGGCT
The DNA here is from genome assembly GCF_964146895.1 of Miniopterus schreibersii. NCBI lineage: Eukaryota > Metazoa > Chordata > Mammalia > Chiroptera > Miniopteridae > Miniopterus > Miniopterus schreibersii. The sequence continues at coordinate 72,518,270 of NC_138104.1, forward strand.
GACAGGAGGTGGGATAATAGGTCGCATAACCTCACGTTATGTCTTACATGGTCCCCGAGAAAAGCTTATGCCATTATGGGGGTCTAAGATGTCATCTCCTGTCCCAACGGCCGTCCAGCGGCCATGAGGAGAATGGATTTGAGATAAACTGCAGCCTTCGGGGGGAAGGCCAGTGGGGTTGTGACGTCCTCTCAGAGATCCACTGCCCTGCCCGTGCTTTGACTCTCACGCTGTGTTCATATGTTGTCTTCCTGGCTGCTTTCAGGTTGGTCTCCTCAACTGTGTGTCTCTCCCAGGAAGGGTCAGTACATTGGAGGCAGGCTGGCTACCAGAGGATTTAATAATACTCCTGAGAGTCCCCCAGCAGAGTAAAAAATCACTGTTTCTAGGGCACTGTGGTGGCCACACGGAGATTCCCTGGGTGTGGATTGCACAGTGCACATTTTTAAAAGTGAAGCACTTACCCAAAGTCAGCTACCAGCAAGGGAAGGGTCACAACTGTACTGAGCCCAGAGAGAACCTAGAGAAACGGGGGATCTGACCCAGAACTCTGGAATGCACCCCAGTGTCAGATGCTGTTTGCATCAAAGGCACGTGAGCATGCGCAGTAGCATTCATCAGATTCCATCGGATGTGCGTACGGACTGGACATGATGTCTCCTAAGTGCATGAAATACTGTGGGTGACCAGTCAGCGTACACACGTCACAAGGAACGGTTTGTGCTTCCTAGCAAGGCCTCTACACAGATTTGCTGCTGTTGATGTAGGTACCAACAATGTCATCGTCATTATCATCATGGAAAGTAGCTTGTGGTATTAATTGAGCCAGGAAAGCAACAGATACAATATTATAAACACATTACCACCACCACCCCCCAGTCTCACAATTGTAAAAATGCTTAGAAAGTGCTGGAAGGGAATAACCATGCAGTAAGTCATTTTCTCTAAGTGGGAACCTCTAGATAATCTCCAAATAATGTTATTTATTGTTTTATTTGCTGTAACATCATCATTACACAGCCAGTGTTTCTATTATGATTTTTTAAATAGTTTTTCTGAAGATTCATTGTCTTAATAATCTAAGATTGATTGTCAATGAATCTTGGGATTAGCAATGAATCTCGGGTGACTCCAAGCAGAAACGAGAAGTCACTGCGAAGGTGAGAGCGCAGTAAAGGGAACAGGCAGCTAAGTGCCGTTTTCTGGCTGCTGTTGCGGTCAGAGGACCCAGTGGTCCATTATGGTGGTGACAGCGCGTCCTGGTCTGAGGTCTGGGAGCGCAGCGCTGCACTTAGTGATGAGAGTTCTGAGGACCCGCCATCAGCGTTAACAAGGGGGCACTGAGTGTTTGAAGGCACGAGGGCCTCAGCCTTTATCATGGGCAGACGCAGAAGCTTCTAGCAAAACCACCCGTGCCTTCGACTTCCTCGACCAGGTCGGAGTGACTGCTGAGACACTGCTGACTGTTCTGGATAACTGTGAAGATAACCTTGTGTGTGTGTGTGTGTGTGTGTGTGTGTGTGTGTTTAACAAACAGAAAGAAAGACTCTTCATTTATTTAACTACGGTTCACTAAGCTCCATCTATGGTTTAGGCACTGTGCTGGGTGCCCGGGTGTTAAATAAAATAATAAATAAAATAATAAAATAAAATAAAATAAAATAAAATAAAATAAAATAAAATAAAATAAAATAAAATAAAATAAAATAAAATAAAATAAAATAAAATAAAATAAAAAAATAAAATAAAATAATAAAATAAAATAAAATAAAATAATAAAATAAAATAAATAAATAAAATAAAATAAAATAAAATAATAAAATATAAAATAAAATAAAATAATAAAATAAAATAAAATAAATAAATAAAATAAAATAAAATAATAAAATAAAATAAAATAAAATAATAAAATAAAATAAAATAAAATATAAAATAAAATAAAATATAAAATAAAATAAAATAAAATAAATTAAATAAAATAAAATAAATAAAATAAAATAAAATAAAATAATAAAATAAAATAATAAAATAAAATAAAATAATATAATAAAATAAAATAAAATAATAAAATAAAATAAAATAATAAAATATAAAATAAAATAAAATAATAAAATAAAATATAAAATAAAATAAAATAAATAAAATAATAAATAAAATAAAATAATAAAATAAAATAAAATGACACATTCCTGCCCTCATGGGGCTTAAGTGAAATCATGAGAAAGTAGTGAATCTAATGATTACACAAATAAATATAAAAGTTACTCCTGTGATTGGTGGTACCAAAGAGGCGCACTCCACGGCTTGGGAAGAAATGACTTTAGCGAGATCTTTAGGGAAGTCTTCCTCAAAGAGGCATCAGCTGAGTTGAAATATGAAGGGTGCACAGGAGTTCGCTACTCAGGAGCCTTCAGGAAGAGGGGACAGTGTAAGTGGAAAACCTTGGGGAATTGGAAGATGTGAAAGGAGCCAGTAAAAGAGACAAAGGAGGGAGCTCTGCTTTGCACATGGCTAGAGAGGTGGGCAGGGGCTAGGCCATGCCTTGAGGTCCTTGTGTAGGAATGTGGTCTTTATCTAAAAATTAATGGGCAAAATGGGCAAAGGACCTGAATAGACACCTCTCCAAAGAGGACATGCAGATGGCCAAGAGACATATGAGAAAATGCTCAACATCGCTAATCATCAGAGAGATGCAAATTAAAATCACAATGAGGGATCACTTTACACCTGTCAGAAGGGCTGCCATCAACAAATCACCAAATGACTCCTGCTGGAGAGGGTGTGGAGAAAGGGGAACCCTGGTACACTGCTGGTGGTTATGCAGACTGGTGCAGCCACTATGGAAAACAGTATGCAGGTTCCTCAAAAAATTAAAACTAGAGCTGCCTTTTGACCCAGTGATCCCACTTCTAGGATTATATCCTAAGAATCCTGAAACACTAATCAGGAAGAATACATGCACCCCTATGTTCATAGCAGCACAATTTACGATAGCTAAGATCTGGGAACAGCCCAAGTGCCCATCAGTAGATGAGAGGATAAAAAAGCTGTGGGACATTTACACCATGGGATACTATGCAGCTGTAAAGAAGGTTCTCTTATCCTTTGGGACAACATGGATGGATGTGGAGAATATTATGCTAAGTGAAATGAGCCAGGCAGAGAAAGAGAAACATTACATGATCTCACTTATATGTGGAATCTAAAGAACTTAATAAACTGATGAACAGAATAGATTCAATGACATGGAAACATGGATCAGACTGATGAATGTCAGAGGGATGGAGGAGGGCAGGTGGGTAGAGGGGAAGAGATTAACCAAAGAATTTATATACATATATGCACAACCCAAGGACATGGACAGTGGTGGGGAGGGACTGGGGAGGGGGATCGGAAGGGGTGGAATGGGTCATTGGGGAGAAAAGGGGACATTGTAATATTTTAAACAAAAACAAAACAAAACAAAAAGTAATGCGCAGACCAGCCGCCGTTGCTCAGCGGTTGAGTATCCACCTATGATCCAGGAGATCACAGTCTGATTCCCGGTTACGGCACATGCCCAGGTTGCGGGCATGCTCTCCAGCAGTAGAAGTGCAGCAGGCAGCCGATCAATGACTCTCTCATCATTGATGTTTCTCTCTCTCTCCCTCTCTCTTCCTCTCTCTGAAATCAATGAAGGCACATTTTAAAAATAAAAATAAGAAGTAATGGGCAGCCCTGCAACTGTGAGAGGGAGGGGAAGGGAGACGGACACAGGCACCCTGAGTGGATGTGAGGGAGCAGTTAGAAAGCAGGTTTGACCATCGAAGGGAGAAAGCCTTTGGACTAGAACAGATGGAGCAGACATGGGGAAAAGTGTCAGCATTAGACAGATATCTGGGAAATGAAATGGACAAAACTCAGCAAGGATTTGGGCTCCAGGTGGAGGAGAGGAAGATGTAAACCATTAACCCCGAGTTTCTGTGTTTGGTAATGAGTACAGAGGTGCCACCCACCGACATGGGGAAATGAGAAGAGGACCAGGTTCCAAAATAAGACTTTATTTGTGTGAACTCGTGATCAGAATGGAACACAATGACCAGTATTTAAGTACTTTCCTTAACGGTTCCTTTACCTGTTTAAAAAAAAAAAAGTCAGAGGTATTGAGATATAATTTACATTTGAAGTGTACAGTTTGTAGAGTCTTGACAACTGTATAGGATTGCTAACCACCGCCACAATAAAAATATAGAAAATTTCCAACGCTTGAGAATGCTCCATTGTGCCATTTGCTGTCAGGCGCCTTCCTTCGCTCCCATGCCCCGGCTGCCGCAGGTGCGCCCTGTGCCTGTAGCTGGGCCCGCTCCAGAATGCCATCTACATGGACGCAGAGGATGTGCAGCCCTTCGCATCCGTCTTCTTTAACTCAGCGCCCCCGAGACGCAGCCCCGCTGTCACTTGCGCCGGTAGTTCGTTCTTATTACTGTGGAACAGTCCCTTGTGTGGGCGTTGGTTGCCTTTCGTCCGTATACCAGTTGTGCACTCTCCGGGTGGCTTCTCGGTTCAGCATTACAAATAAAAGTGCTGTGTGTGGACATTATGTTTTCATTTCTCTTGGAAAGAATTCTCTAGGAGTGGAATTGCTGCGTGGTATGAAAAATGGATGTTTAATATTCAAAGTAGGTGCCTGATATTGGATACCCACTCCAGCTTCTTGTGCTTGTTGGTTTTATGATGCATCTCTTCCCCTACTTCCACTGTCAATCTGTTTGTATCTCTGAATGTCAACTGTGTCTCCAGTAGAGGACATAAAGTTGCACCTTGTTTTTTCAACCCAGTCTATCGATGCCTGCCTTTTGATTGGCCTGTTTAATCTGTTCACATTTACTGTTCTTACTCACATAGGTGGACTTGCATCTGCCATTGCACTTTTTCTTCTGTGTTTCGTGTGTTTTTGTTCCTTGGTTCCTCCTTTACTGCTTTCTTTGGCATTCAGTGGATGTTTTCTAATGTAGCATTTTAATTTCTTTAATGATTTTCTCACTATATTCTTTGTCTCCCTTATCCATGGGGGACACATTCCAAGGCTCCCGGTGGATGCCGAAAACCATGGAGAGCACTGAACCCTGGATCCACTGTGTTTATGCGTATACACATATACATTTTAGGACTTCTCTTTGGCATATCCGATTGCCATCATCACTCCCCTCCTGCTTTTGGGCCATTGTTATACTAAATGACGGTTACTTGAGCACAACCACTGCGATACCTCAACAGTCGGTCTGATAACTGAGATGGTTACTAAGTGACTAGCAGGTGGCTGGTAGTGGATACAGCGTGGGTATGCTGGGCAAAGGGATGGATGGTCCACCTTGGGGGCGGGGAGGACTGGAGTTGGATAGCAAGAGATTGCATCACACTATTCAGAATGATGTGCAATTTAAAACTTATGAATTGCTACTTTCTGGTATTTACTCTTGGGGAATTTTTCCCAAAGATTTTTTTTTTTAATTTATATTTGTTGTTGAGAGTATTACAGGTGTCTAATTTTTTCCCCCCGATTGGCCACCTCCACTTCGCTCCCACCCCCTCCCCAGGCCTTCACCCTGTTATTAACTGTGTCCATGGGTTATGCATATATGCATACAACTTCGTTGATTAATCTCTTCCCACCCTCCACCCCCCTTCCCTCTTTCCTCTGAAATATGATCGTCTGTTGTATGCTTCAGTGTCTCTGGATCTATTCAGGTCATCAGATTCTTTTGTTCATTAGCTTCTTCTTAAAGAAGACCCTTCAACTTTTCCTGTAGTACTGGTCTGGTGGTGATGAACTCCTTTAGCTTTTTCTTATCTGTGAAGCTCTCTATTTTACCTTCAATTCTAAATGATAGCTCTGCTGGGTAGAGCAATCTTGGTTGTAGTTCCATGCTTTTCATCACTTTGAATATTTCTTGCCACTCCCTTCTGGCCTGCAAAGTTTCTGTTGAGAAATCAGCTGTCAACCGTATGGATGCTTCCTTGTAGGTAACTAACAGCTTTTCTCTTGCTGAATTTAAGATTCTCTCTTTATCTTTAACCTTTGAAATTTTACTTATGATGTGTCTTGCTGTGGGCCTCTTTGGGTTCCTCTTGTTTGGGACCCTCTGTGCTTCCTGGACTTGTAAGTCTATTTCTTTTCCCAGGTAAGGGACGTTTCCTGTCATTTTTTCAAATAGGTTTTCAATTTCTTGGTCTCTTTCTTCCCCTTCTGGCACCCCAATAATACGAATGTTGGGCCTCTTGAAGTTGTCCCAGAGGCTCCTTATACTGTCTTCCTATTTCTGGATTCTTTTTCTTTTTCTCTTCTGGTTGGGTGTTTTTTGTTTCCTCATGTTCCAAATTGCTGATTTGATTCTCAGCGTCCTCTGTTCAACTCTTGATTCCATGGAGATTATTCTTCACTTCAGTTCTTGTAGCCTTCATTTCAAATTCGTGCTTTATTATGTTATCAATTTTCTGTTATTTCCCTAATAGTCTCCTTAAACATCCTTATAAATAAAATTCTGAACTCTGTATCTGTTAGCTTGTTTGGATCTATTTCATTTAGTTCCTCTTCTAGAGATTTCTTCTGTTCTTTCCTTTGTGACATGTTTCTTTGCCTCCACATTTTGGCAGCTTCCAGGTGTTTGTTTCTATGTATT